>NW_025422006.1:8467701-9137902 GCF_011764305.1 Mustela putorius furo
CTTTTTTTTAAAGTTCTAAAATCTTAATGTTTGTGGAGTGTTCTGATTACAGTATAGTCTATATAGACACGACATTTACAAAGTATCATTGTCATTTAGTCATTGAATACCAATAATTTATCTTTCTACCACATGCTGCTAATTCCCAGTGAAGAAGATGGATGGGAGGTGTGGAGCAGTAGTACTTCTAAAAGCAAGAAATAAGTAAATACCCTTCTTTCAGATTCTGTATTGCTTAATGTTCCTTTAAGAGGGCATATGATATAGTCCCCTCTGAATTCAGAGTGGAGTACATGACAAGGAAGGCATGGGCTACCTGTATGACCAGGCTAGTTTTGATGTCTGGAACTGCTTATGCAAAAATTGGTTTTCATTCCTTTATCTTCCAGTAGAGGAAGTTATAGCACTTAATTTTGTATGGTTGAATATACCAATCCATTTTGAATTGCAGTCAATGCATGTGATTGGAGAATAATAATTAAAGGATAAATAACTCCAGATATGTAAATCCTCTGTCAGTGTTTGGAAATTAGTGTTGGCTTTGTTTTATTTTAATAGTTTAAATAATTGTGATGTTGAAAGTGGTAACTTACCTGTGATCAGTTATGTATTATTACCAATAAATTATCAAGTTTTCCTTTTTTGGAGGGGCCAAAATTTAAAAAGGAATAAAAGTTATAATAATCCTGTCTGGCAACCTTTTTTGCAAGAGAATTTTGGAAATTATATTTCTAAAACGATATATGTATTTTGAACATAAAGATTTTTTAAATTATTTTTAACTAGGTTCAGAACTTCAGGAAATCTTGTAATTACCCGTGAGATTGACGTGGCAAAAAATCAGTCGTCTTGGTTCATCAACAAAAAATCTACAACCCAGAAAGTAGTAGAAGAGCAAGTTGCAGCCTTAAACATTCAAGTGGGCAATCTTTGCCAATTTCTACCTCAGGTATGAGAGAATTAAGTGTACACATGGTAGAATTTGTGTCCTCTTCATGCCATAGCAGAATCTAAATACTTTTCAAAGAATATTATAATAGAAGCTATTTAAAGTAAGCCTCATAACTAATACTTTCTACTTTGTAAAAGGTGGCATTTCGTCTCATAATCTTATTGAAGTAATTTGGAAGATTTCAATTAAAAAACTGAAAGTCTAAACTACAGAATATGGTAAAGGAAATAAAGTATTGTTTTTAAGTACAGCAACTTGCGTGTCCATGTGCTAGAGTTTGTAGGCACTTAAAATTTTGGTAATAAACAACTTCTTAATCATGTTTTTATATAAAGTATGTGATGTACTAAAACTCTTAAATCTATAGATGTGCATTCTAAAACTTTGTTATATTTTAAATTTTAGTAAAAATACCCTGAAAATGCACATGAAATGTTAAATTTGAGTGCTGTGTAGTGACTGAATTATAGTTCATTTTTTCAATTCAGAAACAATGACTTAATTACATTTGTCCAAATTTAAAAAAAATTTAAAATTTGAAAGCATTGTTAGCTGATGTCCGATATGTCCAGAAGTAGTTGTTGTAAATATCCTTTTTCTTAACTTCTGACATTCCAATTGATGTGTGGTAGATAATGGTTTCAGTCCAGGGAACTCTTTTTTATCTCCAAGCTATTTATTATATGTATATAAACACTTTACCCTAGAAATATCGACCTAGAAAATTTTAAAGGATTCTTAGATGACAATCATACCCTTTATCATTTTAAGAAATAATATATGAAGGACAGAGTTTGTATATATTGCACATCTTAACAGTTTTTTTTCTTTTAAATGCGTTTCATTTTAACAAGCGTGATCGCTGAGTGAAATATGTTTTGAGGATATTTATGAATGGTAATAGTTGCAGAGCGCCTGGGTGGCACATTCAGTTACATGTTGACTCTTGGTTTCTGCTCAGGTCATGTTACCAGGGTCGTGAGTTCGAGCCCCGTGTTGGACTCTTTGCTGAGTTCAGAGTCTGCTTAAGTTTCTTTGTCCCTCTCCCATTCTAACAAATAAGTCTTTTTTAAAAATGATAATAGTTGCTGATATTTAAGTTTTATGCTCTAGGATAAAGTTGGAGAATTTGCTAAACTGAGTAAAATTGAACTTCTTGAAGCTACTGAGAAGTCTATTGGTCCTCCAGAAATGCACAGATACCATTGTGAACTCAAAAACTTCAGGGAGAAAGAAAAACAACTAGAGGTATTTATAAACAGACAACTCATTTTTTATTGTCCCTGACTGATTTCCATCTTTCACAGTGTGGTAGGGTGAATAGTAGCTCTGATTCATCAAGTGGCTTCATATATTTGTGGGTTTTTTCCACCTAGGATTGTATTGCTGACGTACATTAAGTCATAGAAAGTGAGAATTGGAGTTGAAAAAAGTTTGAAAAATTTGACTACCATTTCTTCAAATACATGTTATTAATTGAACTTCTAAGGAACCAATAATGGTATTTTAAAGTATTTATTTCTCTCAGGAAGTTTCGGTATTATTCTTTTACTCATTCAGTATTTGTTACAACACCTGCCATATGCCAGGATGGTACAAGGCTTTGGGTAATATAGCAGTGAAACTGTAGCTTTTGATGTAGTGTCTCTGTTGAACCTGTTCTCATATTTTTTGAGTTGCAGGAGTGTAGACTTTGTAGAGAGCTCTGGGTTCTGTTGCAGTGTTGTTTTTATGTTCACCTTAAATAAACACATAAACTAAAATATCCTTTTATAGCCTATCATTTGAAGAGGTGTTTTGTTTAACAAATCATTTTCGATGTCCCAGCCACTAAAATAAATTCAGTAAATTTTCATAAGATATCTTATAAACAGATGCTCTCTCTTCAATTGTAACTGTCCATACTTAATAATATGCAAATTATTATAATTTATTATACTTTTTCAGAATCCATGACCAAAGGAGTAGTAATTATTTTATGCTTTTTCAGATACTCTGTCCGTCTTTGTACCCTTGCCCCCCTGGAACAGTCTGATGCAGTAGTCCCCCATTATTCACGCTTGTAGTTACCTGCCATTTCAATTACCCATGGTGATGACCTGTGGTCCAGAAGCAGATGAGCTGCCTGATATATATATATGGTCACAAGGTCAACAGTAGTCTGATGTTATGTCACAGTGCCTCACTTCATGTCATCACATGGCATTTTATAATCTCGAATCATCACAAGAAGGGTGACAATAGTATGATAATATATTCTGAGAGAGAAGCCACATTCATTAACTTTTATGATTGCTTATTGTTACTCTGTTTTCTTGTTATTAGTCTCTTACTGTGTCTGATATATAAATTAAGCTTTATCATAGGCATGCATGTACAGGAAAAAGCAGTATTTATGGGTGTGGTACTGTCTGCAGTTTCAGGCATCCTCTAGTGGTTTGGGCCTCTATTCCCCTCAAATAAGGGGAGGGACTCCTGTACACCATCAGAAACTCTCTGAAATTAGTACCGTCCCCTGAAGGAATGTAGCCACTTATCCTGCTAGGTTTTGAGTACATCTCTGCATTTGTTAACTCAGTCTAAAGGGCAAATTTTAGCTTCCTTCATCTCATTTCTAAGTCCTAAGTCATGGGTATTCATAACATGCTAATTGTAGTAATACTAGTTTTCACTTGTATATCACATTATGGCTTTTGTTGACCTTGCACTTTAGAGTGTGTTGCTTCTACCCTTGAGGTGAGTGGGGCAGATAGGTGTCTTTTCTTCAGGCAGGAAGAGGCCAGGCTTGGAGATGTGGTGGGGCTTCCCCACAGTCACCCAACTAATAAATCGCAGGGCCTAAACCAGAGCTCAGGTATGCATGTTAGTTGTACACAGTTCTTAGGAACGCCCGTGAAATTCTTTATTGTGAAATTTTGGTAGCATTGTTCATTTTCATCATTAAAGAATCTGACCTGTTGACTTTTCAGTTAAACTAATTGTTAAATATTTGTTTTAGACCTCGTGCAAAGAGAAAACTGAGTATCTAGAGAAAATGATTCAGAGGAATGAACGATACAAACAAGATGTGGAGAGGTTCTATGAACGTAAGCGACATTTAGATTTGATTGAGATGCTTGAAGCTAAAAGGCCGTGGGTGGTAAGTCTTAATTATTAGAGGCAAAATAGTGATGCTTTAACTAGCAGAAAAGCTATAAAGAAGGTACTGATTGCTCTGTATTCAAATTAGGTGCTTTTGTTCATTTTTGCTTTATATATCATAATACATTTGGTATTATTGATGGTATTATGATATAGGTGTGTACTGTTACTGTTATTGTGTAACAAATAACAGTTGATGGTGCTCTTAACTCTTCCAGATTTGAATCCTCAACAGACAGTTTGTTTTATAAGATGTTAATGAGCTAAAAATGTTTGCACAAAAAAATCTTTGAGTGTCCTCAGGTCACAGAGAATTTACTTGGTGTGTACCACTAATAAGTTCAGGTGCAGATGCAGCTGCGCGCTATGGACTAGAATTCTCTACTCCGGCTTCCTGAGTTTATTGGAGCTACTGTTCCTTTTAATCACTGTGCAGTGTATGGTTATTATTTATGACCACAGTTTGGGCTGAAGAGTCCCATTTCCTCAGTGCATTTCTTTTTGACGGGCAGAACAAAATAAGAAAGTTTTATCATGTTTGTTCCAGGGTTAGAATGGAGGTAATTGTTATTAAAATGGAAAAACACGTGGCTGTATTTGTGGCCTTTCTCTGCCACCCCCTCACCCTACCCTGTCCCATAATTCCATTATTCTTGAATTTTTTGCTTTACAGCTTGTTTTGACTACATTTTCTTATGCCCATTATTACTCTTAATCTACTTTTCTTTCTCCTTTAAAGTCTTTTGGTTTATCTTCTTTCTTAGATCGATTTCAATCTTTTTTCCTTTTTTAAAATTTATTTTAATGTTTGTAATCTTTTCTTCATCCCATTCTTACTGTATGGTCTCTGAGCACTGCACTTACTTTTGTTTTTTAGCAAACATTAATTCCTGTGACATGACAAGCATCGTTTTTACCCACATTTTTTTTCCTTTTGATCCATTTTTCCTTTGTTTTTTCATTTTTACTTTTTATAACTGAGTTTCGTTTATTTATACATTCTCATATCTCTTCTTTATCGAGAGACTAGAGGAAAACCTCATTTTAGTAGCAGTTACTGTGTAAGTTTCAGAACCATGGAAGTTGGAGTCCGGCCTAGTGATGGAGATAAATTGAGTGATTATCAAGCTTCTTAATAAGTCATTGTTGGTATTCGCTATTTCTGAAGTTATTTCAGAGGGTAAATTTTATATGAGTAGACTTGCCAAAAGGATATCAAAACAGTCTTTTCATAGGTTTGGTTTCTGCCTGCACTTTGGTTTTAGTGTATGTGTTAATTTAAGCTAGTAGTGCGTTAACTTCTATTTCTTGAATTAATTGCAAGGAGTATGAAAATGTTCGTCAGGAGTATGAAGAAGTAAAACTAGCTCGAGACCGAGTGAAGGAAGAGGTGAGGAAACTTAAAGAAGGGCAGATCCCTATGACCCGTCGAATTGAAGAGATTGAGAAGCAGCGTCGCGTGTTGGAGGCTCGAATCAAAGAGAAGGTACTTTGCTGGCTCAATTTAGGATTTTCTGTATTTTATTTTATTTTTTAAAGACTTCATTTATTTGACAGACAGAGATCACAAGTAGGCAGAGAGGCAGGCAGAGAAGGAGGAAGCAGGTTCCTTGCTGAGCAGAGAGCCTGATGCAGGGCTCTATCCCAGGACCCTGGGTTCATGACCTGAGCTGAAGGCAGAGGCTTTTTAACCCACTGAGCCATCCAGGCGCCCCAGGATTTTCTGTATTTTAGCAAGTACAAAAACTACTCTGCAGGTCTTCCAAGTAATTTTGTGAATTTACTTGTAGCTTTCGTTCGTTTTTTAACTCAAGTCTGCCACCACAGGGCTTTCAGGCTCCTAATTATCACTTTGGGCAGGTTACTACTTTAAGATATTCCAGCATACGAAAGAGCAAACTGAAATGTGATTTTTTTTCTCCCCCAAAGATTGTATTTGAGAGTGAGCAAGAGAGCGTGTGAATCGGGGGCAGAGGGAGAGGGAGAAGCAGACTCCCTGCTGAGTAGGGAGCGCAATATAGGACTGGATCCCAGGACCCTGAGATGACCTGAGCCAAAGGCAGTCGCTGAACCAACCAAGCCACCCAGGCGCCCCCAAATCTGTTTATTTTAATAAGAGGATTCAGAGTAGTATTCCTGGAAACATTGAATTTCTTCTATGAATTTATCATAGAAAACCTGATGTTTGTAGAATAAATAGTATAATGGCATATGGATTGTTCCATTTATTAAAAATTTATTTGAAAATTTTAAACTTAAAAATTTTTATGGTCATGGCTTTTAACCTTTAGGGAGATTTTGGAGTCCAAGATTTTGAAGAACAGTTTGAACTATGGACCCTGCTATCCTAATAGAATGTTTTTTTAGAATCAGATGAACTACCATGAGATAATCCATGGGAAGGGATAAAGAAATGTGTATGCATATTGCCATGGCTTTTTTTTTTTTTTTTTTGACAGAGATCACAAGTAGTCAGAGAGGCAGGCAGAGAAAGAGGAGGAAGCAGGCTCCCTGCTGAGAGTCCGATGCGGGGCTCGATCCCGGGACCCTGAGATCATGACCCAAGCCAAAGGCAGAGGCTTTAACCCACTGAGTTTTATTTGACAGACAGAGATCACAAGTAGGCAGAGGCTTTAACCCACTGACTTTTATTTGACAGACAGAGATCACAAGTAGTCAGAGAGGCAGGCAGAGAGAGAGGAGGAAGCAGGCTCCCTGCAGAGAGCCCGATGCGGGGCTCGATCCCAGGACCCTGAGATCATGACCCGAGCCGAAGGCGGAGGCTTTAACCCACTGAGCCACTCAGGGGCCCCCTATTTTTAATATCAGTAAATAGCATTTTATAGATTTGTAAGTAAGTTAGTATTTTGGGTGGTAACTGAATTTGGTTTGGAAGAAATGAAAAGCCTTGTGGATTAATTTGATATTTGGGTTGGTAAGGCCTCATAATGGCTTGCTTAAGATTTTAACTACATTCCCCTTCTTCTGGTTCAATCTTACAGGCAACAGATATTAAGGAGACCTCTCAAAAATGCAAACAAAAGCAAGATATTATAGAAAGGAAAGATAAGCAGGTAAGATTGTGTTGAAATTTTTACTCTGGTAATGTGACCTAACTTTTGTGTTAAGGTCTAGATTATGGGACAACTTTTTGTTTGGAAATTGTATAAGGTCCTCCTCATTTTCCTCCTTAATCTGTGAGGGATACTAAGATTTGGAAGTAGAGCAGTTGCACAGAAGATAATGAGGAAAAATTTTCAAGACTACTCCTGGGCAGGCACTATGATCTTTGCAACTGAGTGGCTCTAGTTTATTGGAGTGATGGTAAAATTGGATGTAGTTATCTCAGTAGCAGAAATTAAATTTTAAGAGATATATTCTGTTGACATTAAGGGTAGGACTTTAAAAAGTCGATAATAAATTCTTTGTGCATGGGTGGGGCTTGATGGCAAAATCATTTTAAGATGGCTGTGGAAGAAAGCAGGTGTCTTGCATAAGAGATTCCTAGCAGTATGTGGGTTTTTTTTCTTCAGAGCCATTCAGAAATTGAAGTTTGAATGACCTTTCTTAGGAATAGACATATAACTTGAAACATTACTGGTGGTTGAAGCATTATGTGAATCTTCCAGTTTTCAGCTTCACTTCTTTTTCTGTGCCTTTATCTTCAGATCCCAAGCGCCTCTCATAAACGTTGCAGAGGCTGAGTTGTCAGGGCTAAGTGCTCAGGGTATCTGTGCGGATGGGGTCTGGGGGCAAGGGGACAGGAGATGCAGGGCAGGGCAGTCCTGTTCTATATGTTGTTTTTTATACTTGACATGTCTGAGCTCTCCAGAAGCTCTGGAATGGGTTTTTTTTTTTTTGTTTTGAAAGAGTCTTCTTTTCTTTTACTTTTCTCTCATCGCCTGTCACACTGTGGCTTCTGTAAAAGGATACTAAATTAGTTGTCCTTCTGCTGTCTTTCCTCTTTTGAATGCCATTGAGGTCTCCAGTTGCTGACGTTGTCTCTGTTATTCCTCATGCGAGTGAACCCTTTGTACTCCGTTGCTAATACTTCTTTAGAGTTTAGGAGGGAAGAGGCATAAAGATTTCACCTTTAAAACCCTAAATAGGAATACAGGTTGACACGTTGTGTAATGTTGAATCATCTTTAGGTTTCTGTCGCAAATTGTACTTGATATTTTACTACATTGCTGGATTCAACTAGAAAATCTTGTTTTTATGATTTTTTGCACCATGTGAGATGGGCCTAAAATTTGATTTTGTTCCATCCTTAACTGGTTTTTCAGTTATGCTTACTTTTCAAGTAGTTTAATACTCCTTGGACCAGGATTGTCTATTTTTGCCTAGGCATACTTACCAGGGCTTGTCACTTCCGTAAGTTATTTCACTTTTCAATTTAATGAACTTTTAGTAAATACATTTCAGGGCATAAATATTTTTCTGGTTATCACTTGGTTATGTCTCCTATGTGTTGATAAGTGCTTTTATTGCTTTTCTGTTTAAAAGTTCGTATTTTCAGTTAAACATTTTCATTCATTTAAGGTTGTACAGGAGTTCTTGCCGTTTTAATTTCTATGGGTATGGAATTTCAAAATGTGAATAGAATTCTACTTCTTTTCCTTTCTGTTTAATTATTGTGAACTTTATGACCTTATTTTAGATATTTTGAAATTTTTTTGGACTTGTATATTTGGTTTTGTACATGTTTTGGATATAATAAATAATGTATACTCTATATATTCATATGTATGTTTAAATTATGTATATGCTGGAACAGGTTTACTATACGTACATTATGCAGATGTTCTACATACTTTATTACCTACCCAATTTATCCATTTTTAAAGTGTGATACTTTTTCTATGAGTGTAGATTTGTCTATTTTTCCTAATAGTTATTTTGGTTTTTGCTTCCTAGATTGTAAAGCTGTCTTTTTTATTTATTTCTTGCATCGTATTTTGATTTATCTTCTCTGCTGAGAATAGTATGTGTTGGGTTTTGTTCTGCAGTTTTTGTCATCGTGGTGTTGTGACACTGTCATCAGGAAGGGACTTTCCCCAGGTCCGCTTACAGCTGTTTTCACCTCCCTGTGCTGCTTGTTCGATTTTTCCTCCCTGCTCCTCTTTCTTCCTTTCTCTTTTTTGTTGCTGTTGATAAAGGTTTTCTTACTCCATTTTTCCCCCCTAAAGTTGTATATTCTATGCCTATTCTGTTGACTACTCTTAAAGTTTAAATAATGTGTATTTTTTTAAAGTTAGCATTTTTACTCTTCCACTTAGTTTAGATACTTTATTCTGTATCCATACCTTCAGAAATTTTACTTGTCTTTATTTAAAAAATGTTATTTTTTATGGTCTGTCTTGACTTAGACTTAATATGTTTGGCTGGTTTATTTGATCACGTTACTTGTTTTATCATTCTTCTGTCTCTTAGGAGGTAGACTTTTTTTTCTCAACAGATATTTTCCATGGGTGTTTTAGAGACTTGATGAACTTTCTGAGTACTTGTATGTCGGAAAGTACATTCTTTTGCACTCATTTTGGAATGTTAATATTGCTGAATTTTAAATTATAAATTATAAATTACTTTTTTTCTCAACACTTTGCCTATCCTTCCTCTGTGTCCCGGGAGGTCCCGTTTTGTTCCTGAGAAGTAGAAGATACGAGAGCTGGGCAGAGACTGTATTAGACACTTGAAGAAAAAAGAAAGGAAATTGAATTTGATTCTAAATGCAGTGAGACACAGAGAAGGCTTTCAAAGTTTTTAAGCTGGAGAGAAATAGTATTTCATATGCTTTAAAAGCACTCAACATTGCCTTACGGATAGTAGACTGAAAGGGACAAAAATAAAAGCAGAGAGTTCGGTTACAAGGCTGGCTTCACCTCATATGATAGCAGTGGACAAGCAAATTTAGAAAACTGAACCACAGAATTTGCTCAGGGAGTAGATTGAAGAATTCAGTTGTGGAAGAATAGAGGATCCCGTCTTTGACTTCACGGTTGGATAGCGGTACCTGTCACTGTAATGAGAATTGCTATGATGGGAAATGAAGAGTTCTATTTGATTATATCATCTTTCATCCTTTTACTTTAAACCTGTGTCTTCGAATCTAAAATGTGTTTCTTGTGTATCATGGGTTTTCTTTCTTTCTTTCTTTAATTGAAGTAACTATTAACATACAATGTTAGTTTCAGGTATACAGCACTGATTCAGTAATTCCCTGTACTACTTGTTGCTTACCACACTAAGTGTAGTAACTGTGTATTATCATACAGTGTTGTTCCAGTATTATTGACTTTTCCTTACGTTGTACTTTTCATTTCTGTGGTTTATTTTGTAAGTGGAAGTTTTGATCTTTTAATCCCCTTATTTCACCCATCCCCCCACCCACCTCCCCTCTGGCAACCACCAGTTTTTTGGACTTAAGAGTCTATGTGTACACAACACACATACACACAGAACACACCTTGTTAATCCATTCATTTACAGCCGGACACTTAGGTTGCTTTCATATTTTGCCTATTTTAAATAATACTATAGTAAACATAGGGTGCATATATATTTTGAAACTGGTGTTCCTGTTTTACCCTGTAATGGAATTACCGGATCTTAAAGTATTTCTATTCCTAACAGCAGCTCACAGTGGTTCCCTTTTCTCTACATCCTTGCCAGCACTTGTCAGTTGTCTTTTTGATACTAGCCTTTGTGACTAGTGTAAAGTGATTGCTCATTGTGGTTTTGATTTACATTTTCCTTAAGATGCATATTATTGGGCGTCTTTTTTTTTTTAAAGTTTTTACTTACTCGTTTTTCTAGAGCAGGGGGAGGGGCAAAGGGAGAGGAAGAGAATCTCCAACAGACTTACTGCTGAGCATGGAGCCAAATGTGGGGTTCTATCCCATGACCCTGAGATCATGACCTGAGCTGAAATAAAGAGTTGGACCCTAAAGTTAGCCGTTTATGCACCCCAAGCTTCTTTTTAAGTATCTGCTGGGCATCTGTATGTCTTCTTTGGAAAAATATCTATTCAGATTTTCTGGTTATGTTTCAATCAGGTTGAGGGCTTTTTGTTTATTTTTGTTGTTGTTGTTTTTTGGGGAGGAGGGTGTTGAGTTGCATAACAACTTTATATATATTGGATACCTCTTATCAAAAGTATCATTTACAGATGTCTTCTCTTATTCACTAGGTTGCTTTTTGTTTATTGATGTCTTCCTTCACTTGCAAAAGCTTTTTATTTTGGTGTATCAGTAACTGTATTTGGTACACCCATAAGCACAATAGTTTATTTTTTGCTTTTGTTTTCACTTGCCTGAGGAGACATAGCCATAAATATGTTGCTAAGGGCACTGTCAGAGAGATTACTGTCTGTTTTATCTTTATTTTATTTTATCTTATTTTTTTTCCAGTTTTTCAGAATTCATTGTTTATGCACCACACCCAGTGCTCCATGCAATACGTGCCCTCCTTAATACACTCCACGAGACTCACCCAGCCCCCCCAAAGCCCCTCCCCTCCAGAACCCTCAGTTTGTTTCTCAGAGTCCACAGTCTCTCATACTTCATCTCCCCTTCCGGTTTCCCCCAACTCACTTGTCCTCTCCACCTCCCAATGTCCTCCGTGTTATTCCTTATGCTTCACAAGTAAGTGAAACCTTATTGATAATTGACTCTCTCTGCTTGACTTATTTCACTCAGGATAATCTCCTGCAGTCCCATCCATGTTGATACAAAAGTTGGGTATTCATCCTTTCTGATGGAGGCATAATACTCCATTGTATGTATAGGCCAAATCTTCTTTATCTATTTGTCTGTTGAAGGACATCTTGGTTCTTTCCACAGTTTGGCAACTGTGGCCATTGCTGCCATGAACATTGGGGTACAGATGGCCCTTCTTTTCACTGCATCTGTATCTTTGGGGTAAAAACCCAGTAGTGCAATTGCAGGGTCATAGGGTAGCTCTATTTTTAATTTCTTAAGGAATCTCCATACTGTTTTCCAAAGTGGCTGCACCAACTTGCATTCCCACCAACAGTGTAAGAGGTTTCCCCTTTCTCCACATCCTCTCCAGCACATGTTGTTTACTGTCTTGTTGATTTTGGCCATTCTAACTGGTAAAGTGGGTATCTCAGTGTGGTTTTCATTTGAATCTCCCTTTCATGTGTCTCCTAGCCATTTGTATGTCTTCTTTGGAGAAATGTCTTTCATGTCTTCTACCCATTTTTTGACATGATTATCTATTTTGGGGGTGTTGAGTTTGAGTTCTTTATAGATCTTGGTTATCAGCCCTTTGGCTGTAGTGTCATTTGTGAATATCTTCTCCCATTCCATGGTTGCCTCTTTGTTTTGTTGATTGTTTCCTTTGCTGTGCAGAAGATTTTGATCTTGATGAAGTACCCAAAGTTCATTTTCGCTTTTGTTTCCTTTGCCTTTGGAGACACATCTTGAAAGAAGTTGCTGTGCCTGATGTCAAAAAGGTTACTGCCTATGTTCTTCTCTAGGACTTTGATAGATTCCTGCCTCACGTTGAGGTCTTTTATCCATTTTGAGTTTATCTTCATGTATGGTGTAAGAGAATGGTCAAGTTTCATTCTTCTATACATAGCTGTCTAATTTTCCCAGCACCATTTTATTGAAGAGAGTTTTTTCCACTGTATTTTTTCCTGCTTTGTCGAAGGTTATTTGACCATAGAGTTGTGGGTCCATATTTGTGCTCTCTACTCTGTTCCACTGGTCTGTGCGTCTGTTTTTTTTTTTTTTGCCAGTACCATGCTGTCTTGGTGATCACAGCTTTGTAGTGAAGCTTGAAATCAGGCAAGGTTATGCCTGTTTTATCTTGTAGAGGTTATGTGGTATTCAGGTCTCACATTTAGGTCTTTAATCCATTTTTAGTTTATTTTTGTGCATGGTCTAAGAAAGTGGTCCAGTTTCATCCTTTTGCATGTAACTATCAAGTTTTTCAGCATTTATTGAAAAGATTGTTTTTTTTCTTTTGTATATTATTTATTGCCTCCTTTGTTGTAGATTGACTTTATAGGTGTGGGTTTATTTCCAGGCTCTCTGTACTGTATACTGCTGATTATCTATATGCCTATTTTTTGACTGGTACCGTGCGGTTTTGAGTATTATAACTTTGGAGTATATTCTGAAATCTGTGATTGAGATACCTCCAGGTTTGTTCTTTCTCAAAATATTTGGCTATTCAGGATATTTTGTGTTTCCATACAAATTTTAGTATTATTTGTTAAAGTTCTGTGTCACTTGGTTTGTTCCATCAGTGTCTTAGAGTTTTCTGAGTATAAGGCTTTTACCTCCTTGGTTGAATTTATTCCTAGGTATTTTATATTTTGGGGGTGCAGTGATACATCAGATTGTTTTCTTAATTTCCATTTTTGCTATTTTATTTTGAGTGTGTAGAAATACCACAGATTTCTTTATCCTGCAGTATTATTGAATTCTTTTATCAGTTTGAACAGTTTTTTGGTGGAGACTTTAGGGCTTCTTATATATAGTATACCATCTGCAAATAGTGGCAGTTTTACTACTTTTACCAGTTTAGATGTCTTTTATTTATTTTTCTTGTCTGATTGCTGCATCTAGGACTTCGTGTATTACGTTGAATAAAAGTGGTAATAGTGGATGTCCTTTTCTTGTTCTTAATCCTAGAGGAAGAGCTTTCAGTTTTTCATCATTGAGTATGATGTAGATGTGGGCTTTTCATTTATAGCCTTTATTATGTTGAGGTATGTTTCGCTCTAAACATGAGTGGTTATTGTATTTTGTCAAATGCTTTTTCTGCATAAATTGAGATGATGATGTGATTTTTGTCCTTCTTGTTAATGTGATGTGTTACATTGGTTTGTGAATATTGAACCATCCTTACATCCCCTGAAAAACTTGAGCTTGGTCCTGGTGAATGATCCTTTAAATTTATTGTTGAATTTGGATTGTTCATACTTCGATGAGGATGTTGCATCTGTATTCATCAGATACTGGTCTGTTGTTTTTTTGTGTGTTGGTAGTCTTTTTGTCTGATTTTAGTATTCATGTAATGCTCATCTTGTAGAATGAATTTGGACTTTTTCTTTCCTTTTCCATTTTTTGGAATAGTTTGAGAAGAATACATACCACCTTTTCTTTAAATGTTTGGTACATTTCACTTGTGAAATCATTTTGTCCTGGACTTGTTTGCTGGGAGATTTTTGAGTAGTGATTCAATTTCACTACTAGTGTTTGGTTTGTTTTGTTTAAATTTTTTGTTTCTTCCTTATTCAGTTTTGGGAGATTATATGTTTCTGGAATTTATCCATTTCTTCTGGATTATCCAATTTGTTGGCCTATAATTCTTCATAATATTTTCTTTTTTAAAAAAGATTTTATTTATTTATTTGACAGAAATCACGTAGGCAGAGAGGCAGGCAGAGAGAGAGGAAGGTAAGCAGACTCCCTGCTGAGCAGAGAGCCTGACGCAGGACTCGATCCCAGGACCCTGGGATCATGACCTGAGCTGAAGGCAGAGGCTTTAACCCACTGACCCACCCAGGTGCCCCAATATTTTCTTATTTGTGTTTCTGTAGTATCAGTTTTTTCTTTTCCTTCATTTCAAATTGTATTTATTTGAGTCCTCTCCCTTTAATTTCTTGATGAGTCTGGCTGAAAGGTCATCAATTTTGTTTATCTTTTCAAGGAACCAACTATTGGTTTCTTTTATCTTTCTTTTAGTCCACTTTTCATTTATTTATGCTTTAATCTTTATTATTTTCTTCCTTTACCTAGCTTTAAGCTTGCTTTGCTCTTTTTATTTTATTTATTTGACAGACAGAGATCACAAATAGGCAGAGAGGCAGGCAGAGAGAGGGGAGAAAGCAGGCTCCCTGCTGAGCAGAGAGCCCGATGTGGGGCTCAATCCCAGGACCCTGGGATCATGACCTGAGCCGAAGGCAGAGGCTTTAACCCACTGAGCTACCCAGGCGCCCCAATTCCTGTGACTATTACTTTGAATTCTTTATTAGGTCTATTGTTTACCTCCATTTCACTTAGCTCTTTTACTGTGTTTTTTGTCTTGTACTTTCATTTGAGATATATTACTGTCTCATTTTGCCTGACTCTGTGTTTGTTTCTGTCTATTAGGTAGCTAGCTACATCTCCTCGTTGTGAAAGTCAGGGCCTTGCTTAAAAGAGGTCCTGTGGTACCCTATCGTACTTGCCCTCTCTGGTCTCCAGAGTTGCCCTCTGTGCGGACTGCATATATCCTGCTCTTGAGGCTGAAACGCTGTTGCCTTCAGCCTAGCTGACTGCTATGACCCAAAGTATGTGCTGTGGGTGCAGTAGGCAGGGTTTGGTCTCTGCTGTTGAGAGGCCTGAGGTTGCCTCAGGCTTGTTGGTGGGCAGGGCTGGCCATTAGCCTAGGAGTCTCTCATTCGCCTCTCTGCCAAAGTTGCAGGAGCATCAGAGGGCACAGCTTGCTCCCTGCACAGCCAGCTACGGCTCTGAGCCACTGGAACTGCAGGTGTGCCAGTGTGTGGGGTAATCTCTCCCGTCCCCAGGGCAGGGGTCACTTTAGAGTGGCACCAGTATCTGCTGGGGGTGCCTCCAGCGGGTGGCGAGGCAGGAGCAGTGCTTTGGATGGCTGCGTTCTCAGGGGAATGCTTGGGGGGGAGCACATGATGCTGGCGAGATAGATGCGAGAGGGTCAGCTCTGGCTTCGCCAAGTGTCTGGCTGTGTAGGCTGGTGGAGTAAAAGAGAAGCGGCATCTGCCAGCACTTTTGTTCCTGGAGAACTCTCCTGAAGATCTCTGTCCCTTTACACGTTCTAAGATTAGCCAGTAAATCCCCTTCATTTATACCCCAGGTGGTTTTCAGACTGCTGCTCTGGGCTGTGTCTCCCAGAGTTCCTTGTTTTTCGGATTCTTTAAGGGCAGCAGCTGAGTTCCCTCTTGCCCTCTGGTTCTTTCAGATCCAAGTCCCGCTGATTTTCCAAGCCACGTGTTTTGGGGATTCGTCTTCCCAGTGCAGGCGCCTGCTGCCGGGATTGCCTGGCGTGGGGTCTGATCCTCTCACTTCTCCGTGCTTGTAGTGTCCCTCCCGTTTGTGGTTCTTACCTCCAGGGCTTCACTTTCCAGTAGTGTCTTCGTCCTTCCTCTCCTTTTCCATGCGGCCTCCTCTTGACAGTTGACTGGGGAGGGTCTGTTCTGCTAATGTGGAGATTGTTGTCAGGGTTAGTTGTAGAGTTGTAGCTGTTACCTTGTGTCCACGGAAGGAGGTGAACTCAGAATCCTCCTACTTGTCCATCTTCCGTATCCATTTTGCCCCTCCCTGCCTTTACATTGGAGTGTTTAAATCACTGACATTTGATGTGATTCCTGACGGAGGTAGCGTTTACGTTAGCCATTTTGCTCATTTGTTTTCAGTGTCTTAGGACTTTTTTGTTCCTTTAGTTCTCCATTATTACTTTATATTAAATGTTTTCTGTTGTACCATTTTAATTCCCTTGTTTCTTACACTGTATTTTTTGAGCTATTGTCTTAGTGGCTGCCTTTAGAATAACAATATCTTAATTTATAACAATCTGGTTCATATACCAACTTGATTTCAGTAGTATGCACACTTTGTCCCGATATAGCTCCATTCCATTCTCCCTGCTTTGTGTTCTTCCTGTCCTACAAATTGTATTTTAATTATTACAAGCCTATCAGCCCAGCTTTTATCATTATTTCTTCATATAGTTTTGTTTTGGTAACAATAATGTTTGATTCTCTGGCACCAACCAAGTGTCTTACAATTCAGTTCAATTCTGATACTAACCACCTGGAATTAGAGCAGACTCTACAAGTTAGCAGGACAGCCCTTCCTTCCTCCATAAGTCTCAAGGACCTAGGACACAAGTTACCTGCACTTTGGCTTGAGTTGGCTGCAAATTTAGGGGTTCCCACATCCCCTCTTCAGGTTTGGGACTTGCTACATCGACTCGTAGAACTCAGGAGAATTTATACTTAGCAATTGCCAGTTTATTATAAAGGATGCAACTCAGTAACCCCCAAATGGAAGAGATGCACAAGGCAAGGTATGGGAGATAGTGTTCAGAGCTTTCTTTTCCTCTTCTGGGTGCATCACCTTCCCAGAATATTGACCTGTTCTCCAAACCAGAAGCTCCAGAACCTTATCGTTTAGGATTTTTAATGTTTCATTACGTAGGCATGATTGATTAAATTTTTTGGCCACTGGTAAATGAATTTACAATCTTCAGTTCTTTCCCCCTCCTTGAGGTCAGGAGGTGGGGATAAAAGTTCCAGCCTTCTAATCCATGTGCTTGATAGTTGTCAAACTATCTAGGGGGCCCTTCCAAGACTCATCTTATTAGCATAAAATCAGGCGTGGTGAAAAGTGCCTGGGTGCTTGGTATGAATAGCAAAAGCTGCTTCTGTCACTCAGGAGATTCCAAGGGTTTTAAGAACTCCAGGCCAGGGACCAGGGACTAAGAAAATAAATATTTTATATTAATACCACAACAGTTGTCTTTTAAGTCAGATAAGAGAAAAAAGTTACAAATGAGATACATTTTTACTCCCTTTTACATTAACTGTGTAGTTACCTTTACTGATGCTCTTTCTTTGTACAGAGTCAGGTTATTCTCCAGTGTCCTTTCATTCTGGCAAGAAAGACTAGGATTTCTTGTAGGGTGCTCCTGCTAATGATGAATTCTCTCAGCTCGCAATGTCTTAAGTTATCTTTTGTTTCTGAGGGATGGTTTCCACTGGATAGAGAATTCTTGTTCTTTTTTTCCCAGCACTTTGAATGTGACATTCGCTGGTTTCTAGCTTCCCTGATTTCTGATGAGGAGTCAGCTTTTAATCTTACTGGGAATCCCTTGTACATGATGAGTTACTTTTTTTCTTGCTTTCAGTGTTTTTTCCACAGTTAACTATGATGGTCTTCAATGTGACTCTCCTTTAAGTTTATCCTGCTGGGAAGTTATTTAGCTTCTGGGGCATGCAGATTAATGTTTTAGATCCAAGCTGTGGGAATTCTGGGGTTGTTAGTTTCCTCAGATATTCATTCTGCCTTTTTCTCTTCTCCTGACACTCCTGTTCTGCATAGTTTGATATACAGTGATATACTTTGTTGCACATTTTATTCATTTTTTTTTTCTTTTCATCAGACTGGGTAATCTCAAGTGACCGATCTTCAGGTTTCCTTTGTTTTACCTGTTCAGATCCCTTTAGCCTCACTAGTGAATCTTCTTTCAGTTATTGTACTTTACAGCTCCACAATTTCTAGTTTGCTCTTTTTTATACTTTTTTCCTCTGTTGATATTCACTATTCAGTGAGACACTGTTCTCTTCCTTTCCTTTAGTTCTTTAGACATGGTTTTCTTTAGTTGATTGAACATTCTTAAAATAGGTGTTTTAAAGTCTTCACTTTGTAAGTCTATTTCTGGGCTTCCTCAGGGATATTTTCTATTGGCTGCTTTTTTTCCAGTGTATGGCCTATACTTTTGTTGAAAATGTTGTAATTTTTGTTGAAACTGGCATTTCAAGTAACATGATGTGGCAACTTTGAAATCAGTTGTCCTTCTCTCCCCAGGCTTCTTGTTGCGGTTTGTTTAGTTACTTTCCTAACTAATTCTTTGAAATTTGTATTTTTTGTTGTATGTGACTATTGAAGTCTCTGCTGAGTTAGTGTACTGGTCAGATATTTCCTTAAATAACTGCAACCAGGATGTCTCCCTGTCTTTGTCGAGGATCTCCTCATGTATGTTAGGTCACACCTTCAACACACAGCAGGGTAGTGTTTGTACTGTGTACCAAGATTCAGTAAGCGCTCTCTGAATTGTTGCAAGGTTTGGTTAATATCCAGTGCTAGTTTACAGCTCTGGTTTGGGTTTCACTTCCAATTTGCACATAGCCTCAAAGTGAAACATTCATGTACGCAGAGCCTTTGTGAGAGCTTAGGGTCTCTTCCAGTCTTGAGCATGTGCAGAGTTCTAGACATGCACACTGTCTGCTCATACATGGAGCCTTCTAGATTCCTCAGGAGTTTCCCAAGTCTCACACAGGTGTCTCATTCTCCAGCTTTTTAAGTTTTTTGGGGAAAGTCTATTGTTTACCACAACTGTTATTCCTCATGAAACCGCTGTGGTATTAAACACTTGCCACTGATTGTTTTTAGCAAATGCTTCAGGGTAAAGGCTGCAAACTATGGAGTCATGTCGAGTAAAGATAGACCTTGTAGTAAGGTTTTCCAGAAGTGCAGATAGATCAGATAATGGTAGTTTTCTAAGAATGAGAACTTAAAACCTTTTTAACCAAGGGAATGGGGCTTGTTCAGAATCCCACAAAATTTGCTGTTTTTACCAAGATTCAGACATTTTTCTGGAATAAACAGTCTCCAGGTAATTATAAGCATTTGATTAAATTCCGGAGTTCCAAAAAAGTTAATTTTGACAGTTTTTGTCAGTGTTTTCATTGCTTTTATGGAGGAGAGGATTTTCATAGTTTGATTTTGCCATTCCTGATGACATCCAAATCTTTTCTATATCTACAGAAAAATGTTGCTGGGATTGTAATAGGAATTGCATTAAACGTGTATATCAATTTGGGGAGAATTGAAATCTTTACTGGGTTGAGTCTTCCAATCTTTGAACACGGTATGTCTTCATTTATTTAGATACTTGATTTCTTCAGTGAGCGTTTTGTAGTTTTTAGCATACATGTTTTTTGTATTTTGTGAGATTACACCTAAGTATTTCTTTTCCTTTCCTCTCCTTTTCAGAAATAGAGACCTTGGGATTTTCTGCATAGGCAAGCATGTCATGTACAAGTAGGGATGACTTTTGTTTTTTCTTTTCTGATTTGTATGCCTTTAATTTCTTGCCTTACTGCACTGGCTAGAACTTACAGCACTGTGTTAAATAAGAATGGCAGAAGTGGACATTCTTATCTTGTACTTGATCTTGGGAGGAAAGCAACTAGTTTTTTTTCACCATTAAGTATATTGTTAGCTGTAGGTTTCATATAGATTTTTTTTAATCAAGTTTGGGAAGTTCCACTCTTCCCATGTTTCTGAGAGTATTTATATTGATTGAGTGTTGGATTGTTAAGTGCTTTTTAAATTTTTTTGCATCTATCAATACAACAGTGTCCGTGTTCATCTTTAGCTTGTTAACATGATGCATTACCTTAATTTTTTTTTTTTTTTAACCATCAAATCACCTTAAATCCCTGGAAATCCTTCTTGGCTGTGGCATATAAATATACTTTTATGCATTGTTGAATTCTATTAACTAATAGTTTGTGTTTGTGAGGGATATTCTATAGTTTTTGGTGTCAGAATACCAACTAGCTTTATAAAATGGGAAGTGTTGCCTCCTCTTCAGTTGTGTTTTTGGAAGAGATTGTGTAGAATTGGTGTTAATTCTACACAATTGGTGAATAATTGGTGAATAATTCTCAAATGACACTATCTGGGTTTTTGAGATTTCTTTTTCGGGGAGTTTTAAAATTATGAATTTTAATAGAGAGCTATTCAAGTAATCTATTTCATATTCAGTGAGTTGTGGTAGCTAATATTTTTTGAGGAATTGGTCCATTGTGTCTAAATTGTCCAATTGTGTACATAAAGTTTCTTACTGTCCTTTTGATGTTTGTAGTGATACAGTGATACCCCTGTTTCATTCTTGATATTGTTAATTTTTGTCTTCTCCTTTTTGGGAGCACCCCAAAGAAAGGGGGCAGCCTTTCTAGAAGTTTGTTAATTTTATTGCTTTTTTTCAAAGAACCAGCTGTTGGTTTCATAGATTGTCTCTGTTTTTCCCCTTTTTTAATTTTATTGATATCTGTTTGTATCTTATTATTTCCTTTTTTCCTGCTTGATGTGAGTTTATTTGGTGCTTCTTCTGGGTTCTTGATCTGAGAGTTTTCCTCTTATATATGTACCTAATGCTATAAACTTTATTCTCATCCCTGCTTTAGCTGTGTCCACCAATTTTGATATGTTCTATTTTAATTTTTGTTTGCTTTAATGTATTTTTTTCCCTTGTGACCACAGTTTATCTTCTCACCTATTGATGGATATTAAGGTTATTTCTGGTTTGGGGCTATTACCAGTAAACTGGCATGAGTATTGTACAAGCTTTTGTATAAATATGTGCTTTTGTTTTTTATAATTTCCTAGGAGTAGAATATCATAGTATGATATCAAAAATATAGTAGAATATAATATTTTGAAGAAATGGACAAGCTGTTTTCCAAAATGATTGTTAATAATTTATTGTAGGTGTAATTGATACAAGTTGACTTTTGATGGCTTGGAATTTTTTAAAAAATTGTCCTCTACCGTAAGTAATTAGAGAAACTCTGCTTAGAGTAGTCTTAGACTTAGGTAGCTACAAGGACTCTACATATATTATACAAGATAAAATGAATTGAGTACAGATAGAGTTAGGGTGATGGATTGTAAAACAGGAATAGTACTCTGATCATAGCACTGATTTTAATTATGCTGTTCATGAAGTATGAGACAAAGTTATCAGCTGAGTGAGTAGAGCGCCTCCAGCAATAAAGAATTGAGGAAGGGAGGAGGCCAGGCTGTGAACTCCTTTTAGAATGAGCTCACACCTTTATTAGAGAAATGTAATAGGTTTGTCTGCTAGTTCTGAGTTCCTATTTAAGTTTTGTGGCCATGAATTCAAAGTGAGATGAGTTTTTGGAGAGTTTCTTCAATTAGTTCAGCTGCTTGGATACTGCTTAGAGTATCCAAGACACATCCAAGTATCCAAGACACACAGAAGGCATATAGTTGGGTTTAATAGAGACTGCTTTTTTCCCTAGCTGATGTGACATAGGAGTGGTAGAGGGTCAAGAGTCTTTGCAAGGAATGGTTCTTGTGCTGGCTTGTAGAACTTTAGCAGATTAAAGAAAAGAAATGAAGGGGATAATGGATTGTGAAAAGATGGTAGGGTCACTGGATTGCAGGACCCTGTGGAGTCAAAGAATAGTTTGGATACTACAGTAAGTAAAATGGAAGTAAAGGGGACTGGAAGAATAGGATTGTAGAAATGGTTTTAAGGTGTACAGTTTGTGGTGCTTTACATGATCTGAAGTAAAATGGTAAGTAGCTGAGGAGAGGTTTAGGAAAAGATGGTTAAAGGTGAAGAAATCCAGGAACACAGAGGCCAAAGAGTTAGACTGTGGGACTTCAACATACGGAGAGGAAAACAATTGGCATGCTAAGTCATCAATGAATGGAGTGAGGAAGGGTATGCAGGGTGAGCTAGTTAACACAGCAACAGAGATGATGGGTGGTAAAGCCTGATAACAGTCTTCAAGGGAAATTAAGTGGGGCTTACTTAATGGAGGATATAGTACAGTAGGGATTAATGAGGATTAACACCCTCCCCACCTCTGAAGGATTGTGGCAGGAGGTCACCTTAGAGAGGAGTCTAGGGAGAATGTCTTTCAGGAATAGCCAAGTGTCAGAATAAGAACATTCATGGAAATTGAAGATAAAGGGTGATCTAGGAGTTTGTACCTATGGTGTCTGATATAAAACCCGAGTATGATGGAATTAGTCATGGAAGTTTTCTGGATGAGAACTGCACATGAATTCGAGTTCAGAAAGCTTATCCGGAAGAATGGGGTCCCCTGGGCTGCTTCCCAGTTTTTTAAGTCAGGTAGTCATACAGATTTGTTCAGTAGCCCCAGTGATTTTTGGTAGCTTCGTGGGTCTCTGTTTTGCTGGGAGTACAAAGGCTTTGCTATATTTCTTGTCCCCTTTTCATGGAGCCTTCTTCATGTGTTTGGTGATTTTTTTTTTTTTTAAAGATTTTTAAAAATTTAATTGGCAGAGAGCAAGTACAAGTAGGGGAGTAGCAGTGAGAAGGAGAGGGAGCAGCAGGCTCCTTGCTGAGAAGGGAGCAATCCTGGGATCATGACTTGAGCTGAAGGTCAGATGCTTAATGACTGAGCCACCCAGCACCCTGTGTCTGGTGATTCTTAATTCTGTCCCTATTTATTCCCATTGCCTTGGACCTTATGGGTTCCCTGGCTGGATACTATGGCTTCTTGTCTCCTTCTTCCTTTTAGGTCCATTGAACATTGTTCACTTTCAATCACAGATATGTATTTTAACTTTCACTGTTTCTGCCTTCTGCCTGTTTGGTATAGGAGGGGGGATTTTGGATGTTCCAATTCATTTTCTTGACACTGCCAAAGTTAAAGTTTCAGAAAGGAGAAATTGGTACCAACCCAAATGTCCAACAGTAGGGAACGGGGTGAAATGTGTCATAGCCATGTAACAGAACATTACACAGGTAACAAAATTTTGTATTGCCAAGGACATGGGAGAAATGAGAAACTGCTCTCAATACATTTTTAGTGATACCATAAAACATATATGTTCCATGAAAAGATAGAAGTAGATATTAAAATGTAAAGGTTTAGAAATGGAACAGATAATTCTAAAATTTATATGGAACCAGAAAAGACCTCGAATAGCCAAAGGGATATTGAAAAAGAAAGCCAAAGTTGGTGGCATCACAATTCCGGGCTTCAAGCTCTATTACAAAGCTGTCATCATCAAGACAGCATGGTACTGGCACAAAAACAGACACATAGATCAATGGAACAGAATAGAGAGCCCAGAAATAGACCCTCAACTCTATGGTCAACTAATCTTTGACAAAGCAGGAAAGAATGTCCAATGGAAAAAAGACAGCCTCTTCAATAAATGGTGCTGGGAAAATTGGACAGCCACATGCAGAAAAATGAAATTGGACCAGTTCCTTACACCACACACAAAAATAGACTCAAAATGGATGAAGGACCTCAATGTGAGACAGGAATCCATCAAAATCCTTGAGGAGAACACAGGCAGCAACCTCTTCGACCTCTGCCACAGCAACATCTTCCTAGGAACAATGCCAAAGGCAAGGGAAGCAAGGGCAAAAATGAACTATTGGGATTTCATCAAGATCAAAAGCTTTTGCACAGCAAAGGAAACAGTTAACAAAATCAAAAGACAACTGACAGAATGGGAGAAGATATTTGCAAAGGACATATCAGATAAAGGACTAGTGTCCAGAATCTATAAAGAACTTAGCAAACTCAACACCCAAAGAACAAATAATCCAATGAAGAAATGGGCAGAGGACATGAACAGACATTTCTGCAAAGAAGACATCCAGATGGCCAACAGACACATGAAAAAGTGCTCCATATCACTCGGCATCAGGGAAATACAAATCAAAACCACAATGCGATATCACCTTACACCAGTCAGAATGGCTAAAATCAACAAGTCAGGTAATGACAGATGCTGGTGAGGATGCGGAGAAAGGGGAACCCTCCTACACTGTTGGTGGGAATGCAAGCTAGTGCAGCCCCTCTGGAAAACAGCATGGAGGTTCCTCAAAATGTTGAAAATAGAACTGCCCTATGACCCAGCAATTGCACTATTGGGTATTTACCCTAAAGATACAAATGTAGTGATCCAAAGGGGCACGTGCACCTGAATGTTTATAGCAGCAATGTCCACAATAGCCAAACTATGGAAAGAACCTAGATGTCCATCAACAGATGAAGGGATCAAGAAGATGTGGTATATATACACAATGGAATACTATGCAGCCATCAAAAGAAATGAAATCTTGCCATTTGCGACAACATGGATGGAACTAGAGCGTATCATGCTTAGCAAAATAAGTCAAGCAGAGAAAGACAACTATCATATGATCTTTCTGATATGAGGAAGTGGTGATACAACATGGGGGCTTAAGTGGGTAGGAGAAGAATAAATGAAACAAGATGGGATTGGGAGGGAGACAAACCATAAGTGACTCTTAATCTCACAAAACAAACTGAGGGTTGCTGGGGGGAGGGGGTTTGGGAGAAGGGGGTGGGATTATGGACATTGGGGAGGGTATGTGCTTGGGTGAGTGCTGTGAAGTGTGTAAACCTGGTGATTCACAGACCTGTACCCCTGGGGATAAAAATATATGATTATAAAAAATAAAAAATTAAAAACAAAAAACAAAAAAATGTAAAGGTTTAAGGATATTAAGATTATAGATGATTGCTTGTTAAAAGTTAGTGTGCTTTCCATATTTCCATATAATGAATTTGATCCTACTTTGGTAAGGGGGAGGGAGAAAGGGAGTAAATAGGACTTGGGAGTGAAGGCGGCCTAACAGATTATGTGATGTGTTGTTACGAAATTGTACTTTTTACACAACAAGGATTCTATACGTGTATATTTTTGTGTATGCATGTGTGTCTTAAAGTCTTAACGTCTAGCTGGACTTTGTAAGGTTTTGATAAAAATCTACTGGCATCTTACATGACTTGGTTTTTTTTTTTTTTTTTTTAACAATTTACCTTGAATATGTCACCAAATCTAAACATATAGTTGGAGGATTAATCTCAAAATATTAATTTCAAGTATTAGTAAATAATTTTGTTGAAAGAAAATAGTTTCAGGGGCATCTGGGTGGCTCAGTCTGTTAAGCGTCTGCTTTCGGCTCGGGTCTCGATCCCAGGGTTCTGGGATCTGGCCCAGTGTCAGGCTGCCTGCTCAGCAGGGAGTCTGCTTCCCGCTCTATCTCTCCCTCTGCTTACTTGCTCTCACTCGCTCACTCTCTCAAATAAATAAAATCCTAAAAAAAAAAGTTTGTCTAAAATTAAGAGTGACATAACCTTTGTTATCATTTCTGTTATTACTGCTTTATTCAAAGTTTGTCATATACATATAAACGCTATTTTAATTGTCTTCTGGTGTGTGATATGAATTTATTTTCTGTCAGTATTTAGAAATCTGCAAATTGGCTTTACAAATATTTTGTTTATTGAGCAAATATTTAATAAGTGCTAACTATATGCTAAGCACCGCTCCCAGTACTTAGGATATTACTAGTGAACAAAATAAAGATAACAGGTGGTCTGGTAGGAGTAACACTCTGAATTACCGCAGAGTACTGTTTAGTTAGGAAAACACCCATGTTGTTAGGTTGTTTGCATTTTAAATACTATATTACTATAAAAGCCTTAGCAAGAGAGAAAAAAACAGTCTCCTGTACCGTTCTTCTTTGTTTTCTCAGATTGAGGAACTGCAGCAGGCATTAACGGTAAAACAGAATGAAGAACACGACCGCCAGAAGAGGATAAGTAACACTCGGAAGATGATAGAGGATTTGCAGAATGAACTGAAGACCGCAGAAAACTGTGAGAATCTTCAGCCGCACATTGATGCCATTACAAATGATCTGAGACGAGTTCAAGATGAAAAGGCATTATGTGAAGGCGAGGTAATTGATAAGCGAGGAGAGAAGGAGAGCCTAGAGAAGGAGAGAAAGAGTAAGTTATATGAAACAGGGTGAAGAGATGTTGATACAATGGAGATCTATTTCTGTTGATGGCTTTCTTCTTCCCCTGGTACCATGTCTTTTAGCTGCTCAAATCCCCTTGTTGAGGAAGCTCAGCTTGGTCTTTGCAAGTTAATTGTCTTAATCACCTGAAAGTAGCATATACCGTGCTTTGTGACTGGCTAACCATTCATTGCCTTATGTATGTCAGATTATGACAGTTGATTTTAATTCTGGAAAAATGGCTTCCTTTATTTTCTTCACAGAGTCACTCACTATTATTTATCAGATCGAATTTAAGCTCTTCACTCTAGTTTTCAGAACCTTCCATTAGCTTTGCCCTTTTGAAATCTGTTCGATTTCATCTTTGCTCTTCTTTTCTATGGACCATGAAAATTGATTTATAACATTCTACACATGGAAGAAGTTTTAAGTACTAACTACTCAGTGTGTACGACTAAGATCAGTAAAAAAGAAAACAACCCCCATTTTGTATGTTTATCAGTTTCCTCCACCTCTTTCAGATCTCCATACCCACTCTCAGGTGTGTGCATTTTTAAATAACTCAGCAGTTTTTTCCAGTACACCATTATTTATATTTTTATCATGTTATTTCACCATGGCTTGATTAATTCATTTTAAGATACTATGTTTTGCTATTTTATAATTTGAGATACAGATTTTGGCTCATAACAGTTCCTATCCTATATTAATTCCTTGAGTGGGGTTAGTAGTATTAGTTAGTAATCATTAACCTTTATGATTTATTTATTTATTTATGCCAACCTTTATGATTTATTTATTATGATACCCTTCTATCTTGTGTCAAATAGTTGTCAGTAGTGCTTGAATGCACACTTTGTAAGCTGAAATACTAGCACTCATCCTTTTTACTTTTTGCTCCTCTGACATTCTAAGTCCTCTAATTTGTGCTCTGGTTTTTATATTTTCAAGGCTGAAAACGTTTCTTGAGAACCATATTAAGTTTTATGTGCTCTGTTTATGGGTTAATTCTAAAAGCTAGGAATAGTAAGGATTCTTGCAGCAGTGAGACTTGTTTACAGCAGAGCCGGGTAATGCGGTAGGGTGAGATTTTCTTTCATTGATGGCTTTTTTTTTTTTTTTAAGTTTTAATTTACCTTTAAAAAATCCATTTGCCTTAATATTTTCTTAGAAAGAAAAGAAAGTAGGCAGTTGTCTGGGATTTCTTGGGCTTCGTCACAAATCCTTTTCTGTGTTGGGTAAAGCTATTCCTGAATTCTGTGTACTTTTTGTTTTTTGTTTTTTTTTCTTATATTACTTAGTATGTTCTTACATTGTTCCCTTATCTTTGGGTTACCTTGTAGGAAGAGATATTTGGGGATTAATTTCAGAGTCTTTGCATCCCTAAAGATGCCTTTATTTCATGATCCTCTTCTCTTGGTTTTGTTGTATATGTGACTCTATGTTGAAAATTTTTCTCAGAATTTTGAAGGCCTGTTGCAGTCATGTTAGAAAATGTAGTGTTTTCTTACTTTTTTTTTTTTTTTTTGCTGACTTATTTTTGTGACCTCTTTAGTTTTGATAGCTTAAAGAGTTTAGAAATTTGATAATAATTTGTCCATGGTGGTCCTTTCTCACTGTGGTGGATACTTGCTGAGTGGTGTTGCTAACTTTTGGATCTAAGGTATCTTTTGTATTACTAATGGATTCAGTAGTTAAAGCTTTCAGAGAACTAATAACTTTCCTTTCCTTTTTAGGTGTGGGTGATAATATTGTACGATTTGACAATCTTATGAATCAGAAGGAAGATAAGCTGAGGCAAAGATACCGTGACACATATGACGCTGTTTTATGGCTAAGAAATAACCGGGACAAATTTAAGCAAAGAGTCTATGAGCCTATAATGCTCACGGTAAGAAATTTTGTTCATTGTGGTAGCATCTGTTTCATTATTGTATTTCATATTGTATTCATTATAGATTTTTTGTTCTAATACAGATTTTTTGTTGTTTTAAGAATTCCTAGTCTTATTAACACCTTAGTTTCCCTTTATCAGACTTGTGGCTACTGATGTGCTGCTGAATCCATACCTGACTTTTGACCAATAAGTCTTTGGACTTTGTCAGAGTATGGAACTGTCAGCTTATTGACCAAGAATCCTGTATAAATTTAGTTCAGTCAGCTAGTTCCTTCTGGCAGTTACTAGATTATAGCAGGCCATAGAAGTTGAAGAGGAAGTCTCCTCCAAATAATCGAGCATTCTTACGATTCTGAGAATGCAGCCAGCAGTCTTTTGACCACATAAACCTTTGATAGCTAGCTATTTTGATGACCATGGGTCATTTAGAATAGGATAAGCTGTGTTTAGTAAATCATTTAATGAAGTGTGGCCATGGAGTGGCTAGGAAGATTTCCATCTAAAATATTTTTAAAATTTTGGCCATCAAAAGAGAAAATAAAGTAAAAGCCACATTCTTTGACAGTGATATAGTTAGGTATAATATGAACTTAAAACTTACCAAAATGACTCAAGGATTGTTATTGCTGGGTTATAGTTTTCTTTTTTTTTTTTACTTTAGGAAAGAGTGCACTATAGATCCTTGTAGGATTCATGAAAACTTCTACTTTCTTTAATTCATATTTGTATTGTTATTTAAAATCATTTCATGTAGTCTTTTTTTTAATAGATTATATTAGCAAAGTTAATATGCATAATACTGTATTCTCTTCTTGCTCAGGTATGTATTATTATTTTTGCCAGATCAAGAAGGGAATATCTATTTTGGATGCAGGCATTATTGTTTTGATTAGTTTGGTAAGGACTGAAAGAAAATAGAAAAAAGTAGTTTGAACCTTAATAACTTATAATGCAAGTAATTAACAGATTTTCATTAAAATGTCAACCTTAAAATTATAATTCACAACTTTGGTAAATTTGCCATCCTTTTATCTCCCAGTAGTAGTAGCCTGTCACCAACAGGGATTACTACCTGGCATATATTTATATTTCAAATTATATTTGAATCTTTGAAATAAAAAGGTACAGTCTTGCTTTTTTTATCCTTTCTGGATTACCCTTGTATTCCGCCACCCGTAACATATACACTTAATCCTTCAATATCTAGTTGAAATGTCATCAATGTGGACAAGTTAGCAATCCATAAACTTAAAATTTTAGCCATATTACTTGTCAACTGTCCATTTCCATGATTTATTTCTAACCAGCTCAGTCTAGAATGGGAGAACTGTGCAAAGAAGTACTTATAGTTCTGTTCCTCACAGCAGGGTTTATAATAGCCCAAATGATGATGGGGCAAAGAAGAAAATTTCCAGAGATGGACTGGTCATGTAAACTGTTCTATAATCTATTGAAAGGAATACTATGCGGCCATTAAAAAGTCATTCTTGGTGTCTATTAATATAAGAGGACATTTATGATCTATTAATGATTTATAAAACAGGTTCTAAGATAGATTGTATAGAAAGATTTCATGTTTAAAAAACTGAACTATGAGTCTGCCATCAACCAGCAGATGACTCTGGAGTACAGTGTCTCCTCTGCCTACCAGTCTGTCTTTACTGGGTTGTGCAACAGTGGCCTTGAACTTTGCCAAATATTTTCTTTACCCATCTCATGAGAGGAGCTTGCTAAGTAGCTGATGAAGCCGCAGAACCAACAAATTGGTGAAATCTTCCTTCTGGATGTCAGGAGGCCAGATTCAGTGCAGAGCAGTTTGCGTTACCTGGGGAAAAAGCGGTGTGACTCAGTCACTACTGGAAGGGCACAAGCTGGGCAGGGACGGAAATGACCCTATTCATGTGACTTTTTGAAACTATTCTCTAAGTGAGCAGGTGACGTTCTTCAAAGAGTTGAATGACCACATCACCACCGTACACAAGGTGGAAGCCCCAGTAAAGGGGAACTCTGGTAAAGGAGTGATAATGAGAGCCCCGTCTTAGGCCGACTTAGCCACAGCTCTTTTTAAAAAGGGGACTTCTGCAGTCACAGTGGGGTTATTTTACCCTCTAAGTCGTAGCTAACACCCACTTCTCTTTCATTTGTACCATCGCTTCTGATGCAGTAATTGCTACCAAAAAAAAAATAATAATAAGGAATGATAGAGGCTACATTTCTGTAGTGTTTAAGTTTAGGTATTTCTTGTGACTTACTTTCTTCTGTATCGGTTTTCCCCGTTCTAATGCTAGCTGATATTTTGTAGTTTAAAATAGAGAGTAATACTTGCCAATGTGTATATGACAAGCATTGTACTAAAATGTTTTTATTAGCTCTCCTAATCCACATTTGTTCCTGAGATGTAGACTATTGTACTGTGCCCATTTTGGCGATGAACTAACTGAAACTTTCAGAGACTTAAGGGTTTGTGATTTGAAGCATCGTCTGTCTGACCCCAGAGTCTTAGCTCTTCACCAGTAGTATGCTGTGTTTTATATATATGGTACATAAATACCTTCTTTCACAAATCTTTTTTTTTTTTTTTTTCAAGAAGGTGGATTTCCATCTGCTGAAGATAATCTATCAGCCCCCTAAAATTCCATAAGAGAGCACGTTTCATATACCCCTGTTACGGATCTTTATTATAGTGTTCTGCTTTTTTTGCTTTTTTTTTTTTTAACTTAGCATCTGCAAAAAGTATATTGATTTGTTGTCTTGACCTTTTTAGTATTTTCCATAGCATTGAACCTCACATGCAGAAGGGCCTGGTTTGTTAATACTTAAAAAATAAATCCTAGTGATACAAGCCTAGGATTTCTCTTGAAAGCACTATTAAAGTTGTATTTTAATTCTTTGTGTTTTTATACTGATCAGTTATTGCCATATATAACTTCCTCTTGAAGATTAAGAAGACAAATAGTAAAAGTTTGGGGACAGAAGAAAAATGTTTATACTCTTAGATTACCTTCTGAGCCATTTCAGATGTTTTCCAGAGGGTTGACTAGAAAGGAACATAGTTACTTCTTAGATAAAATCCAAATTGATGTGCATCAGGTGCTTATTTAAGTCTTATTTTTTGTTTTATGATGTATTAGATGTTTCTGGGTACTAAATTAAGTAGAGGTTTTAAAATGTTGAGTCTTCAGTACCAAATTTTATCCCCCTTAAGTGTTAAATTGAAACTTGTTAAATAACTCAAAGTAAAATTATGTTTTAGTATTCAGTTTGGATTTCATGAGAATTAACTTATATTTTCTTTTTGTTTAGATCAATATGAAAGATAATAAAAATGCCAAGTACATTGAAAATCATATTTCATCAAATGACTTGAGAGCTTTTGTATTTGAGAGTCAAGAAGATATGGAGGTTTTCCTCAAAGAGGCAAGTGACCTGTGTAATACTTTGACTCACCTGGTGCTTACCTTCTGGTACTTCAGTTTTTAAATGCAAACTAAAACAAAAAATAGTGATTAATTATACCAGCAGTAACTTTTGTATAAAATCATTTGATTTTGTGAATTTCTTTTTTTAATCTCTGTCATTATTGGGGAATGAATTTGTTTTGCAAGAGAAAAAACAGTCCATAATTCCATCTGTAACATGTTTTGAAGTTATTTGGAGTTAGTAAGAATAATTCTGTCATACTGTTTGAAGAGCAAAAAAATCCATAACGATGGACTTTTGGTCTTCAACATCCTTTTTGAAGATGTACTGGAATCAAACCCTTCTTTGATGGGGAGCGTGGGAATCAATATGTTGTTGCTTTTAAATAAAACCTCTTCAAAAAGAATGAGAATTCTGTATCTGGCTATTGAAACACCCTGGGAGTCTAAGCTACTACCAGGCAATGTGGCTTAGTAGTTACAGGCACAGACTCTGTAGATAGGCTGCCAAGATTTGAATTCTGGCTTTGCTACTAAATTGGGTAAGTTTCCTAAATGTTTTATGCCATAATTTCCTCATCTGTAAAATGTAGATGTATGATCTACTTCAAAAGATGGCTATGAGGATTAAATCCTTTAATAAATAAAGGTGTGTAGAATACTGCTTATTTGTGATTTTTATTACATTATCTATAATATATATATGTATATATATTCGATATATATATATTGTTAGTTGTTCTTATTGTCAGTTAGATTTCTTTCCTTTTGTGTATGTCACCTTTTAAAACCCTAAAGATAGGTTTAAATTTTGTTTTGTTTAAGTCTTTGTCAGCAAGTATGAGGACAGGACCCTGAGTTAGGTCGGTGGTCCTCGATTTCTGTGGTGCACTAGTGATTGGAAAGAATCCTTACTTTTTTTTTGGCTTTTACCATATTGCCCTCCTGGTTTGGGAGTTTGCAGAGAATGTGAATATATGGTAATTGCATAAAAAGTTGCATGTATAAAATTACAGAATGAACTCCAGAAAGTTAGACAGTTGTGTAGTTTGGTATTATTTAAGCTTAGCCAGGAGTTTTTGTTGTGGTGTGAGAGCTTTCTGAAGAAGTCGCTTCCTTAGATTACAAGTCTGATATGTGGCATGCTATGAAGGGCATTCCGTCAGGTGCATTTGTCTGCTTTCTATCGGAAATGGCCTGCTTAGCCAACACTGAGTGCCTTTTTCGAGTCAAAAATTTGGGCTTCTTTTGTGCTAAGGATATGAATCCTATATAGATAATGTGACCTGGGTTCCTGAAATTTTGACCTTTATTTTTGTGTGTGTGCTCTGTTAAGTAACTTTCCGTAGCTTCTCCTCAAAAGGACTAGAACTTCCTCTTACAGGTGTGACTTTGTTTGTATTTTAAATTGTGAAATTTATCGTATATAACCGCCTCCTACGACATTATCTATTAGAGTACCATTCCCCATACTACCATGTATAATAAGTATTATGTCTGCTGTGCAGTTACCCTAGATGCCCTTTATCAGGATGATGAAGTTTCCTTCTGTTCCTAGTTTGCCAAGAATTTGTCATATTTTTCTGCATCTGTTGGGATGATCATATGGGTTTTGTACTTCATTGATTTAAGTGAGATTGGTTTTTGGAGCATATCATCAATCTCACCTTGCTGGAATAAACTCTACTTGGTCATGTGTATTGTTCACATATTGCTGGATTCCATATACTAATATTTTGTAAAGGATTTTTGCATATGTATTCATGAGGGCTTTTGTTTGTTCATGTTTTGGTATCAGGATTATGCTAGAATCCTAAAGTAATTTGGGAAATGACCATTGTACTTCCTCTTACTTTCTGGAAGAGTTTTGGTATTACTGCTTCCTCGACTGTTAGAGCATATTTGTTTTAATATTTTCACTGATAAATACTTTCTGTAAAAACATGTAATAATAGGGTCATTATCACACTAAAAAGTTTGCTTGAAAGTACCATTAAATATCCAGTTTTTGGTCATCCTTTCCTATCCTAACACCAGTTGGAATATAACTTCAAAAAATCATTTTGATTGATAGTATATGGCAATTAAAATATATTCTTTCCCTTATATTCAGATTCGTGACAATAAAAAATTAAGAGTAAATGCTGTTATTGCTCCCAAGAGCTCATATGCAGACAAAGCACCTTCAAGATCTCTGAATGAGCTAAAGTAAGTCTTGAAACTATTTTTAGAATTAACCTGTTATTTTGAATATTGAATAACCATTTAGCTTTTAAATATATTCTCTCTCACATAAGTATGTTATAAACTATTTATTTCCTTATAGGATCTCTACTTAAGTCTAAAATAAGGAAAAATTTAGGAACAGATAAATTGTAGAATACTTAATATATGGTGGTGATGTTTCAGATCAGTGGATTAATATTGAATTGTTGAATGGAAGATACTAAAATAATTGGTTAGGTGTTGGGAAAATAAAACAAATTGTCACTTTGTAATGCAGGAGTTATTTCCAGAAGGACTAAGTGGAAAATTTGCAATTATGAAACAGTTATAAGTAAATATCTTAATTCTGAATGTAAATAAACATTCTAAAAATAAAAGCAATGGAAGAAGCAAAAGAGATTAATAGTTTGTAATGATGAATATATTAAATTTTTCTGACAAGGAAATCGGTCTCAACATTAATCACAATATTAAGTGATTTAAAAATACACAAAAATTTCTGCTGTACGATCATTAATTTATATGTTATTGTTTATTTGCCACTTTTCAACTATCAGATTTCTTTACATGATATTTTTTTAAGAAGAAAAATCTAGTAAGTGCTTTTCATTTCAGACAGTATGGATTTTTCTCCTACTTGCGAGAATTATTTGATGCCCCTGATCCCGTCATGAGCTTCCTTTGCTGCCATTATCATATTCACGAGGTTCCTGTAGGAACTGAAAGGACCAGAGAAAGAATTGAACGGGTAAGAAAGTACTGACTCTAGAACCTCATTTTGTTAACACTTCTTAGCATAAAAACATCAAGCAAAAATTTAGAGATATTTAAAGAGGTAGGACCTTCTGTTATTTTAAACCACACAGAAATTCTTTGTATTTTACATTTTTAATATACAGAAAACAGTGACTGTTGACTAATACTATATGATGGGTGTAAGTGATGTGGAGTTATCTGGAGGAAACGCTTTAGTTGAAGCCTAAAAAGAGACACCTGTCTTGTTTGGCAAATTGTTCAGACTTTATATTACTGGCTTACCCATTTAAATTCTTGTATTCCAGATTATTTTTCAGAGAAAGTATATGTTAGAATAGTAGGCTGGGTGTAGAACTGTTTTGGTAAGCCCTTCCCTTCTTTTTTTCTTTTTCTTTTTCTTTTTCTTTTTTTTTTAAGATTTTATTTATTTGACAGAGATCACAAGTAGGCAAAGAGGCAGGCAGAGAGAGAGAGGAGGAAGCAGGCTCCTTGCTGAGCAGAGAGCCCGATGTGGAGCTCAATCCCAGGACCCTGGGATCATGACCCGAGTCGAAGGCGAGGCTTTAACCCACTGAGCCACCCAGGTGCCCCAAGCCCTTCCTTTCTTAAAGCTGCCCCTGACGATTATCTCTGGTATGAATGACCTCCCTTCACAGGATCTCCTTTCCTGGCTAGCATAGCACACACTCGTAGTTCCTATGTTCTGCTCATGCTGGGAGTTCTCTCCTCCTCATATAAACAGTCTCCAAGACTCACCTTACATTTGTTGCTTGTCACAGGCTGAAACAGGAAAGAAATCTCTTCATCTAAGCAGGTTTTTCCATAACACCATTTGGAGTGTTTTTTGCTTATAAGCATCTAGGACCCTGTGAGAGACCCAACTACTAGTTGTTCTATTGAATTTATTACAAAATGTGTTTTAAAAGTTTACCACATAGTATACCAGTATCCCTAGGACAACTCATTTGTAATTTAGGGACTCTTTTTACTTAACTGACATAAGATAGAAATGAGGGCTCATTGCCAACTGTTTTGGGGGGGAAAAAAACCTAAAAAACCCCACCTAGCTGATTATAATAAGTTGCATGTGTCTTTGATTAAAAATTTCACTATGGGGAACATCTGAGGAAATAAATATTAGGACTTGCATGTGGGTGTACCTCTCCTGTCATTTAGAAAAGAGGATAAGACCATATATGCATATAAGACCCTTTATGGACTTGTTTTGATTAATTTCTAAGACTCTCCCCTTCAGTTAAATTGTCTCCTGCCAGCCTTTGGCCATGATGTCCTTTTTGTTGGGAGGGCCCTTCCTCCACCATTTCTGTCAGTTTAAATTTATTAGAACTTGAGTAGCCTAACTTCTTGCTTTCTTTTCATTCCAAATTATTCTGCAATTTATGGATGCCGGGTTATACCCTGTTAAGTGTGCGTAAATATGCCTTATCTCTTCACTTAGACTATAAACTTCTGGATAGAAACAAGCCACAAGAGTATCGATAGTGAAACTTCAGATATTGGAAAAAACTGTATTATGAAAGCCTGCTCTTTATTAGTATCCAGAAATATATAAAATAATGTTACTGTCTTCAGAATGAGCTTTAGTTCTTGGAACTTCTTGTCTAAGTTCTTGAGAGAGAAGCTCTCCAAAAAATGCAAAAAAAAAAAAATCGAGATCCTTTAAATGTTTCCAGGAATTAAATATGATTATGTGTCTGTGAACAGTATAACTGAGGGAAGGTGAGAATCTGTGACTTAGGTGAGCTACCACAGTTGTGTGTCCTGAGCCACTCGTTCCTGGTATCTCTTCTGTAGACCCAACAAAACTCCAAAAGGACACTTACTTGGGAGAGATTATGTAGTCAAATAAAAGTATAGTCGCCTTTGCCATCGTTGTTTGGATTTTCTCCCTTCTCTCTTCTTTAGTGTTTTCCAAAATGATAACCTGAACTATAACAGCACCTTTTGAGAGATGTTACTGGAGAAGTTAAAAAGAAAAAAAAATTGAAAACACATCTGTTTTGATCTTCTAAAATTCACTTGATCTGTATTTTCTAATGCTTCAGTCCTTGTAAAAATATTTTCATTAAATGTACACTAACATTTGTTTGACATTGTTTGACTTCTGTGCCAGGTAATACAAGAAACCCGGTTAAAACAAATCTATACAGCAGAAGAAAAGTATGTGGTGAAAACTTCCATTTATTCAAATAAAGTCATTTCCAGTAACACATCCCTAAAAGTAGCCCAGTTTCTCACAGTCACTGTGGATCTTGAGCAAAGACGACACTTAGAAGAACAGCTAAAGGTTGGTTATTTTGAGCATTAAAAATGAATATTAACTGGATTTGTAATACTTTAACTAGAATTGTTTTTAAAATAACAATTTTGAATATTTTTGTAGGAAATTAATAGAAAATTGCAAGCAGTGGAAGCAGGGTTGATTGCCCTATATGAGAGAAACAAACATCTAGAACACAAAGACAATGAACTTAGACAAAAGAAGAAGGAACTTCTTGAAAGGAAAACCAAGAAAAGACAACTGGAACAAAAAATTAGTTCCAAACTGGGGAGGTAGGATTCCGCCTATCTGGGCAGCGGGGTCAGGGGTAGGGGGTGGCAGGGCACTGTGAGGGTACTGTTATTAGTTATACAGCCCTACCTTGTTCCGTTGTGCTGTGCCTAACACATTGAAGGGTTGTGTGGCCCTGTGTCAAGCAGATCTGTTGGCACCATTTTTCCAGTAGCATTTGCTCACTTTGTGCCTCTTTATCACATTTGGTGATTCTGACAATATGTGTGTAGTGATCAGGACTCTGAAAGCGCAGGTAGTTGTCAGCATTTTTTTAGTAGTGAAGTATTTTTTAGACATAACACGGTGGCACACTTAATGGACTACAGTATACTGTAAACAAAACTTTTATATGCACCGGGAAACCACAGAATTTTTTGGACTCCCTTTACCGTGGTCTGGAACCAAAGCTGCAGTATCTCTGACGTGTGCCTGGACCCTGTCCTGATGATGAATTCCCACAAACACATTTTATCCCCCCAAAATTGTGTGTAGGACAAAAGTTGGTGAATCTTAAGTGGCGTGAGTTTTCCTGTCCCCTGATTAGCTGTTTTTAATCCCTGGACCCCTTTCTGTGCTTAGAAGTTATGTTGGTACGGTTTATATCATTGGTATTTACCACATCAGTAATTAAAACTGGGGATTGTTAAAATATTTAGGAAAAACCACGGTTTTCTAAACTATGTTTAGCAGAAAGAGTGGCATTGTTTTACATTGTTACCAGTCTCTTTAAATGAGTGCTTTCATGTCATATCTGCTCACTTTCAGTCTCTTGTGAGAGGTTGCTTTGAAATAGATGAGAAAAACATGGCCTCACATAGATTTGTAGCTGGGAAGGGAAGGAGTACTTTAATAGACTTTTCAGATACTTGTCTATCATCTTCTTTAATACTGTATCACAACCTGCCAAGATGGAGTTTGTTGAAGTTCAGTTGCACTGTGAAATCTGAATCAGGGAAGTAGATCACTCTTACGTTAAAGTCCATTGCACTGTAAGTGGATCTTTTACATGATGAAATTTTGTTACATCATGCATCAGTCCTTTAGAAAATGTTGGTCTTTCATATGTTGACATATTTTATTGTGTAATATAAAAAAAAATGATGTCGATTTCCAGTCCCATCAGAAGACTCTTTTAAGAATTAGGAAGCTATCAGGCTCACAGTGGTAGACACAAATTCCTCAAAAATACAAATTACACATGAAATTTGTTTATCATTGTTGATAAATATTGGCAGTTATTTTTCTTGAAGTGATAGACTCACTTGTTCACTTTGGGTGGGGGGAGTAAAATCTGCCAAATACATAAGTCTAAATAATGATAGTTTGTCTTACTTCTTTCATGAAATAACTTTTTTTTTTTAAGATTTTATTTGTTTACTTGACAGAGATCACAAGTAGGCAGAGAGGCAGGCAGAGAGAGAGAGAGGCTGAGCAGAGAGCCCGATGCGGGGCTTGATCCTAGGACCCCAGGACCACGACGGAGCTGAAGGCAGAGGCTTTAACCCACTGAGCCATCCAGGTGCCCCTAACATTTTTATTTGAGAATAATCTAGTCCAGCTCCCAACTCAGTCACACAAGTGTTTTTCTGTGAGGCAACCATCATACTTCGGTATGCATCGTAAGTACTGTGTGCTTTCTGTTTCGTCACATGGACTATTAAAAAGATACATACTCAGTTACCACTGGGAGGTGGTTCAAGATGGCAGCATGGAAAGATACTAAACTCCCCTCCTTGCACAGACTCAGCAAATCAACAGCTACATAGAAAATGTTCCTTCTGAAAAAGACCTGAAAACAAACTCAGCAGCTCTTTTGTTACAAAGGATGTAAGGTTCACAGCCAGAAGGGTAGGAACTACAAGGACAGGATCTCCTGCAAAACCCTGCGCTTAGCGTGACCAGCACTTGGGAAGGATATCACAGATACAGAATTGTTCCCTGAAGAGCAGAGTTTGTGCCCCATGTCAGGCACCCCCAGCTCTTGGGACCTCTACCAGAGAGATGAGTCCCCAAAATGTCTGGCTTTGAAAACCACTGGGGCTTATACACAGGAGAACAATAGAGCAGTAACGAGTGGATTTTGCTCTTTTTAGGATTCATGCAGAGACTCACCACAGCACCCTAAGCAAAAGTAGCAGTGTGAAAAGTGCTTAGGCCGTTTGCATTGGAGGTTCATTTCTCGTCTTAAAGCATCTGCCCAAGGAGGGTGCCTGGGTGGCTCAGTGGGTTAAGCCTCTGCCTTCGGCTCAGGTCATGATCTCAGGGTCCTGGGATCAAGCCCCGAATTGGGCTCTCTGCTCAGCAGGGAGCCTGCTTCTGCCTCTCTCTACCTGCCTCTCAGCCTACTTGTGATCTCTGTCAAATAAATAAATAAAATCTTTAAAAAAAATTAAAAAAGCATCTGCCCACGGGTTACGAGCCTAATGGGAATCCCTCCTGGGACACAGGCACTGGTGGGCACCACTCTCGTATTCTCCCTCTAACCTGCACTGGGTGTACGGCGCCCCTGCAGTCCCCACCAGAGCTGGGCGCCCAAGGGTCTGAAACAATCTTCTTGGCAGATTACTATCCCCAGGGTACTTCACAGACAGCAGTCTGAAACTTTCTCCAGTCTTCCTCTTTACTTGTCCTAGAACTTTAGCCTTAGGGGCTTCAGGATTACCACATATCTATAAGCTATGAAATTGTTCTCAGGGAACATGATCCAGGAGATGCCATCTTTCTACTTGGTTGGCCTTGCTGAAGCTCACCAGTACCTCCTGGAAAGGAGCTCACTCCTGTGGAGCCCTGATTTTCCCAACAGTTTCCTAGGGGACACTTCCAGGTTGCCTGGTCTGTAGACCAGCAGGGTGTATGGTGGTCCCATAGGACTGGATCCGTATTTGCATGCCTTAAAGGCTGCTGCCTGAGGGTTCTAGCTTCTGGCTTTTCTTCCACCTGAAACTAGGAACAGACTGAGATCCCTTCCTCTGGAACACTCGCAGGACTTGGCACTCTCTCAGCAACTGGGAGCTGGCGAGAGTAAATCCAGGCAGCTCAGACCCCAAAGGTTCACATCACCACTGAGCCAGAGGAGGTTTGAACGACAGGGTTCATCTCCATGAAGCCATTTCAAGACTTGCTGAGGGTTGTTTCATCTGTGCTTAGAAACAACACAGAGTCAAGCGAAATGAAGAGTGTGTTTCAAATGAAAGATCATGGTAAAATACCAGAAAAAGAACCATTATGAAATGGTGGTAATTTACCTAAAAAAGAAATCAAAGTAATGGTTTTAAAAATGTTCACTGAACTTGCAACCTGAATGAACACAGCAAGAACCTCAGTAAAGAGAAAGTATAAGAAAGCACCAAACAGACTTCACCGAGCTGAAGAATACAGTAACTGAATTAAAAAAAATACACTGGAGGGTTCCAACAACAGACTAGATGAAGCAGAAGAAAAATCAGTAATGTGGAAGCCAGGGTAGTAGGATTCACCCAATAGCAAAAAGAATTTTATTATTCTATTTTTTAGAGAGCACATGTGTGTGAACGGGAGTGGGGGTGAGGGGTGGGTAGAAGGAGAGGAAGAATCTCAACAGGCTCCACTCTCAGTGCAGAGCTTAATGTGGGGCTCAGTTTCATGACCCTAAGAATCATGACATGACCCGAAATCAGGAGTCAGACACTTACCTCAATGAGCCACCCACATGCCCCGAAAACAGAATTTTTAAAAGTAAAATAGCTTAAGGGGCCAGTGGGACAACATCAAACAAATAGTTTCACATTATATGAGTCCCAGAAGGAGGAAGAAAAAGGAGCAGAACACATATTTGAAGAAGAAATAACAACTTCCCTAACCTTGAGAAGGAACAGACCTCCAGATCCAGGAAGTGCAAAGAGTTCACATAAGAATAAATGGAAATCTGTTATGCAGAAGAGCACTGATTTTTTTACTGAAAACAAAGCACAGTCAGATGCCAGTGACATTTGACAGGACCGGAAACCCACATCCCTCAGTAATGAAGAATTTACACAATTAGTGTTTGAGGCTTTTGATGTTTGTTTTGTTTTTCAGCCATCATGACATGACTGATGGAAGCATATTATTTGTGTCTGAGAAAATATAACTTCATTGCTTCAATATTTACCATTTGATCTTGTGGATCAAAGTATTTTATCCCAGAGAGGGAACATTCACTGGTTTAAAAAAAAAAAAAAATTCTCTACCCATCTGCTGGAAAGTGACTCATTAACACTGGAGTATTTAATATCAGAATTCTGTTGTCACATGCTTTGAGGAAGCATATGAGACTGAGAGAGTCATGTACCTATGAATATGTGTAATTTATAGGAAATTTTGAATCAGTAAACAGTGTATCCACCTCAGCAAAGAATGGTTTCAAAGGAACTATACAAGCACAGATAGGCCCTAAGATGGTTGAGATTTTATTGCAGCCATTGTCAGATAAGCTACAACTTAGTTCATCCAGGATGTGCACTGTCAAAGAGCTTAATGAAGAGTTTTAGACATCTAGACGTAGTCAAGAATTTTATTGATAGGTACTAGGAAGTACCTGTGATAGGACATTTGAAGTTCTATGAACATCCAGTTATAATTACCACGTGATGGTCCAGAACATTTGCCAGAAATGTCATGAGCACTGCAGTATGGGAAAAGCTATGTCCTGTTACTACACATTTCTAAACAAAGGACCACGGCGGATTTGGCTTCAGACTCACTGTGTCATTGATCTTTAGTAGAATTCAAGGCCAGAGTTTTTGTTTGTACTCCCCTCATACTAACTTATGCAGAAGTTAGGGGTGATGAGTACTTGGCATTGAAGTCTCTCTCCCTGAGACGACCACTGACAAAAGCCAAGATTCTGGGTCTGATAATTGTATAGACCTAGTCAAGCCTTGAGAAAGCATTGGAAAGGTTTGATCACAGCCCAACCCCTTCTCCTTCCTTCCAGAATTCAAGAAAATCCTCTCACACAGCAATCAGACCCTTCCCTAACACCAACAGGGACCCAGCAGATACTTTCACTCCTCTCAGACGCCATATACCAGCTTACCAGCTCCTGAAAAGACAGTAACAAAGAAGGTCATTGTTTAGTCAATCTGTTATTCAGACATTGGTACAGCCGGTGAGGTCCTAACGTTGCAAATTTCCCAGTTTCTTAAGCCTTGGCTCAGTCTCCATATTTAGCCCAATTACAAGCTGTGCCGCATCTGACAGACCAGGTGGAGCGACAGCCATGGCTGACAGAGGCAAGTATTCACCAGCCACAAGGAAACTAAGCAACATTGAAGATCCAACTTCAGATGGCCCATGGTTAAGGGCTGTAGATGTTTTTACAACAGTCAAGCCCTGAGTCAAATTTGGATTCCGTTCACCTTTCTTCTGAAATTCATCTAACATCCAGCAACTTGTACCTTCAATTTTAAGGACCAGGTTTCACACTAACCAGAATGCAAGTGCACTGCATACTGGACACAGTGGCACACACAACATGATTCAGCAGTGGACTTTACAACGTCCACCAAGTCAGGGTCCACGAACACGCGGAGCGGCACCGTGAGCCAGACACAGAGCACTCTTAGAGCCCTGCTGTGTGACACTATGACGATTTCATAGCTGGAGCAGGATCCAGATTCCATCTCGAATGCCACAAAGCAGCCCAGAGGGCTGCACTAACACCATTCATTCAGGACGCACACAAGGATGCACACAAGGTATTCTCAAGGTCAGCAGCTTGTGGTTAGTGATTACATGAGTGCCTCCTCCCATAGCTTGTGGGGTGGTCATAGTGCTTTGCACTATGCTTACGGGACGGGCGGTGGCTGCCCTGCTTCTGCTCCTGAAAGCAGCGGGCGCAGATGTTGTCCGTCACACAGCAGCAGCGGACTTCCCAGCTTGCCCTAGATCGGCACCCATCGCGGGCTCCACTGACCCAGCTCCTGAGCAGTGTTTACAGCCTGAAGGATTCCCATGGAGCAGCCTTGAAACAGCTTATCCTCTCTGCTGCATTGCCACCCCCACAGGGCACGTTCCCTCAGTCCCATCCCCAGCAACAGCAGTCTCCACAACAGCAGGAGTCAGCCCGGGACTGGCAGTTAGACCTGCTCTTCTAAGCTGCAGCCACGGTAGGACATAGGCCTCCTCTGACCTCAAGGGAGGAAGGTGTTGGCCATGAAGAGTTGCTCAGAGGATCTGAAGCTAGGGTAAGTCTTAGTAGTTTCACAAGAAGCAGCATCGAATGTTCAAGTTCCTGGAATTAGTTATTACGAGGAAAATGCGGCCTAGTGTTACAGATAGCGTTCAACATCAGCCAGTGGGGGGTGACAGTGTTGGACTTCCTGGGGTTTTTGTTGTTGTTGTTGTTTTTTAATGCGAAGAAGTGTATTGCCAAATATTAAGCTTAGATATGAAACATGGTCTCCAGTCAATCAGCAAGGCACTAACAGTATTAGTAACCTTTGGCTCTGTACCTATTTTCAAGTATTATAGGACACATCACTGTCACGTTCAGGGCACAGTGATACCATGAAGAGAGTCGAGTAGGTTCCGTAGGCCCCTTCCCAAGCCCTCTCCCTTTTCAGAGAATGATGGGTTAGTAATTAATGTCAGAATGTTGTGTAGGTACAAATTTTTTATGTACAAATGCTGTAAGTGCTATGGCTATGTCTGAATAAAAGAGAAAGCAAAAAAAATATATACTATCATCTTAATAGATGCAGAAAAAGGACTTGACAAACTACAACACCCATTTTTTAATAAAAACTAATAGTGTGGGCAGAGAGGAAACATAGTTGAATATAATAAAGACAGTATGTGACAAATCCACAGCTAACATTATACTCAACTGTGAAAAGCTAAAATAAGTTCCTTTAACATCAGGATCAAGACCAGGATGCCCATCCTCCCCAGTTTTATTCAGCATAGTATTAGAAATTGGGATTTCTGATCAGAGCGGTTAGGCAAGAAAGAGAAATAAAAAGGCATTTAAATTGGAAAGACGTAAAACCGGCGCTTTTTGTGGCTGACGTGATTTTACATAGAAAACTTTAAATATTCCACCAAAAGAAACTTGTAGAACAAATCAGCAAATTCAGTAAAGTTGCAGGGTACGAAATCAGCATATAAAAATCTGTTGCATTTTCATACACTAACAACAGACTCAAAGGTGAATTAAGAAAACAGTCCCATTTATAAAATCACACCAAAAAGAAAATGTTTAAGAATAAATTTAACCAAGGATTTGAAAGACCTTATACTGAACCGTACATAACACATTAAGGAAAGAAATTAAACGATACAAATAAATGGAAAGATTTTCTGTACTCCTGGATTTGCAGAATTAATATTGTTCAAGTATCTGTGTTACCCAGAGCAATCTATAGATTCAGTGGAATTCCTATCTGTTTCCCAATTCCATTGGCATTTTTCAGAATTGGAAGAATCCTAAAATTTTATGGGACCACAAAAGATACCAAATAGCCAAAGCAGTCTGGAGAAAGAAAAACAAAGCTGAAAGCATCGTGCTCCCTGTTTTCAAGCTGTATCAGAAAACTATATTAATCAAAACAGGTATTGACATAAAAGCAGACACATAGATCAGTGGAACAGAATAGAGAGCCCAGAAATAAACCCATGGATCTGTGGTCACTTTATGACAAAAGAGATAAGAGTGAACCATGAAGAAAGGATAGTCTCTTCAATAAATGGTGTGGGAAAATCTGGACAGCCCCATGCAAAAGAGTGAAACTGGACCACAAGCTTACACCAAACAGAAAAATCAACTCAAAATGGATTAAAGACTAATATAAGACCAGAAATCCTAAAATTCCTGGAAGAAAACAGTAAGTTCTTTGACATGAGAGTGGACAGCAGTTTTTTTTTTTTAACTGACTCCCAAGACCTTGGCAACAAAAGCAAAAATAAACAAATTGGACTACATCAAACTTAAAAGCTTCCGCCCAGCAAAGGAAGCCATTGCCACACCAAGAAGGCAACCTATGGAACAGGAGGAGATACTTGGAAATATTGTGTTCAGTAAGGGTTTAATATCTAAGATGTAATGAATTCCTATAACTCATAGCAAAAAACCCCCAAGCTGATTAACAAATGGGCAGAGAAACTGAATAGACAGACGTTTTTTCCAAAGAATACCTACAGATGGTCAGCAGGCACCTGAAAAGGTGCTCAGTGTCACTGATCATCAGGGATATTTAAATAGCCACAGTGAGAGTAGCATGTCACACCTATCAGAATGGCTGTTATCAAAGCACAAGAAATACCACATGTTGGCAAGGATGCGGAGAAAACGGAACCCTTGTCTGCTGTTGGTGGACATGTAAATTGGTGCAGCCATTGTGGAAAACAAGATGGAGGTTCCTCAACACATTAAAAATAGAAGTACCATATGATCCAGTAATTCCGCTTCTGGGTATTTATTCAAAGAAAATGAAACACAGATTTGAAAAATTATCTGTGCTCTCATATTCATTGTAGCATTCTTTACGGGAGCCAAGATATGGACACACCCTCAGTGTCCATGAATGGCTGAATGGGTAAAGGAGGAGTGAGATATACACAGACACATGCATGTCTGTGTGTGCACACACTGCACTACTGCTTAGCCATGAGAAAGAAGGAAATCTGTGACAAATGAGTGGAGCTTGAGAGTATTATGCTAAGTGCAGTAAGTCAGACACACGCCATATGATTTCAGTTACAGTGCCATCTAAAAAACCAACAAACGGCAGAAACGCATAGATACAGAGAACCGATTGGTGGTTGTGGGGGGGCGGGGCTAGAGAGGAGAGCTGGGGGTTGGTAAAATAGGTGATCAAGAGGTCCAGACTACAGGATAAGATAAAGACTCACGGGAAGGTAATGTGTGGCGTGTGACTAGTTAATAAGACTGTATTGCATATTTGAAAGCTGCTGAGAGTAGATCTTAAAAGTTTTCTTTATCAGAGAAAAACTTTGATGGCTACATACGGTGACAGATGTTAACTAGATTTTTGTGGTGATCATTTCATGATATATACAGACATGAAACCATTAGGTTTCACACCTGCAACTAATATGTTATACTTGAAGTAAAAAATGATAATATGTAAGATTCACGACTTAATAGCTAAGTTTACTGTCACAGCAATATTAATTGAATTGGACATTTCTGAAATTTTTGAGTACAGGGCACTGAAGAATCTCACGACGCTGAGTGCACTTTGGTGCTTCTACCTAGATGTGTCCCTGAGCACTAGCGTATTTTTATTCACCATTGCTTTTATACCGTCATTGCAAACATCACTACAGTCCGTGGGGCAGTTGAAGTCTTCTCACAACAGTGGGAGTAGTTCAGGATTCCCTTGCAGTGGTTTCCGGGATCCCCACAGGCCTCTGGACCACACTTTGAGAACGACTGACCCAGACCTATATCCAGAATAAGAAGTCCGTCGACTCTGGATCGGTGGGAGAGGAGAGAAGGTGGTACAGGCAGCGAGCTGAGCCGCCCAGACCCTTAGGCTACGCGCCTTCGCACTGATTCTGAAAGAGAGTAAAAGGGAGGGAGGAGGAGGTGCTGATTTCTCACAGAAGAGGGCGGGCACCTGGGGGTTTGGCCCACTTCTTCAGCTGAAGTCTCCCTTGTTACAACTGGAATTGCGTCTGCCTTTGCCTTAATGATAACATATTCCACAGAATATGCAAATAGTGTACATCTTAGCCGAAGGAGAACGGCCGGCTTACTGAGAGCACCCAGGCAGCTCTCTTCGGAGCCCCTTACCCGCTCTGTAGTATTTGGATGTTCTGTAGAAACTGGGATATAGCGGAGGGACAAAAGCTACGAGGGTGTTCGTCCCAGGCAAGGGGAGCATGGCTTCCGGTTCTAAGGCTTTCCCTGTAGTCTGCTTCACACCTGACTTTGTGTTGTGATCATCCTTTTTGCCTCCATAAAGATTTAGATACGAATGGCGTCGTCGGGCTTTGATAATGAATGCCCGCTTACTTGCCTTGAGCTAAGGTATCTGTTTACCTTGACCTAATGTAGTATGTGTTCTTAAGCACATTCCTAAATTGAATCATGCATGAAATGCATTAAGAGAATTTGTTCTTTACTGGTTTTTGTGGTTGTTTTTTTAAACCATTGTCCATTAGCAATTAGGGAAAATGTAACAGTGTACCTTTGTTGCTTAAAGCAAGATACTATTTAGTCTGGCTGCCTCCATGGTTTTCATCTCTGAGCCCCTTTGCAGCCTTCACCTTTGCCCTCATTCGTGTCTTTCATCATCGGCGAGACACCTAACCTTTCCTGTTTGACTGTTCTGCCGGACCCCGTGTCTAAAACCAAACTCTCTCTTCGTAAGTAATGCGGTTTTTTGTAGTGAGAGGGCCTTTCATACCCATCACCAGCCTGCTTCTCATACCTATGTTAATCACCTCTGGGTACAGAACTCCTTTTCTTAGATTGACTTTCAACTGTTTCCAGTCTCCTTTCACTTGACCCATTTCATCTCACTTCCCTGGCTTCCTCTACTCTCTCCTTCATCTACTGTTCAGGCCTCTGTCTACAACATCTGCTGAACTTGTTCATTCTTGTGTATTACGGTTTCCAAACTGGGTTCCCGCTTTTACCGTGGAGGCAACGTGGTGGGGTGGAAGAGAACTTGGGCTGCTGTCGGACACATCTTAACCACATACCACTCATGATCTCAGGGAACTTCATTTCTTATCCTTCGTTTCTTTACCTTGAATAGCAAAGTAGTATAGACTTTTAGGGTTGTATTATCTTTTTGCTATATATTTTTAATCTGTTAATCAGATCTCCCCAGTTAAGCTACTTTAGGTAAGGGACTGTGTGTAAACAACATTCATAACGATGGTTAGTAACTAATATTCATCAGTGAAGGGCCAGGCACTGTATTAAGTGTGTTACATATTTTACCTTTATAAAATTTTCATCATAACTCTGTAGGGGAAGTACTATTACTTTTTCCACTTCATAGCTAAACTAAAGTTCAGAAGAGTAACTTGTTTAGGGGCGTCTGGGTGGTTCAGTTGGTTAAGCAGCTACCTTCGGCTCAGGTCATAGTTCCAGGGTCCCGGGATTGAGCCCTGCATCAGGCTCCCTGCTCGTCCAAGAGCTTGCTTTTCCCTCTCCCTCTGCCTGCCACTCTGCCTGCTTGTGCTCTCTGTCTCTCTCTCTGTCGTATAAAATTAAAAAAAGAGTGACTTGTCTAGTTATACGGGTCATCAGTGGCAAAGAGGAGATCAAATCCATCTTCCTGACACCAGGTCCTATACCATTACCACCATCATTACTTCAGCTGTGCTCAACAAAGACTTTTAGATCCTGAGTGGTTACATGACCAGATTGTTTAATCTGGAAGCTAGTAGTGTTTATGTCTGAATAGCATGGCTTAAAAAGCCCATCAAACAGCAGGAGACCTAAGGATTTGGGCTCAAACCTGTGTTAACTCTGATTTCTCAATCATTATGTGTTTCATACAGTTTAAAGCTGATGGAACAGGATGTTTGCAACCTGGAGGAGGAAGAGCGAAAAGCAAGTACCAAAATCAGAGAAATAAATGTTCAGAAAGCAAAACTTGTTACTGAATTAACAAACTTTGTAAAGGTAAGGCATTTTCTTAATTTTAGTCACTTTTTTATAGCAGGTAGATAAGTTAGATTTTAAAAAGCTCTTGGTAAGATTTTACTATAATTTTTAACTTCGACATTTTTCATTTTAGGTCAGTAAAAGGGTTAAAAGCACTCATTAAGCTAAGTTATTATGTTGCAGATGATTCATTTAAACATACAGAAAAACATCGAAAAACTCTCTTATAAGAAATAATTGTAAAAAGAACAATTTGAGCTGTCAGTTGCATTAGAAAAATGTTCTCTTTGTCATGGTTTATACATTTTTTAAAACTTTTTTTTTTCTTAGTTGTCAAACAGATTAAACTTTTAGGGATTTTTGTTCCTAGATTTGTACTTCTTTGCATATACAAAAAGTTGATTTAATTCTTCAAAATACTACAGTGATCTCTGAGAAGAACAAACTAGAATCTGATTATATGGCTGCTTCATCACAACTCCGTCTCACAGAGGTACAGTTTTCTTTAATTTTTTATGATGGGGTTCCTGTGTCATCACTTGGGATATGCATTTTTTTCCATGCTTTTTAGTTTACGAATTTAATGCATTTTGCGGATGAGGAAGCATTATTTGAAACACTGTACTATGCATTTTATGTTATTTGACTGGGGGAGGTACGGTGTAGGGTATCGTATGGAGTCACTAGACACGCAGGGTCTCCTGTGTGTTCTCTTAACCCGTATAAATTAGAGTCCCCCTGTCAGCAGGTAGCAGCTGGTGGCCTTTACTGCAGTTTGTGCAGCCCGTAAAATACGGTGCTGATGAGTTACAGTCGCCACCCAGAGTGGCTTTAGAGTACGGTTTTGGTGATTTAATCTTCTGGTAATATCGATGCATAAAGTGATAAATACGAAGATAACATGCAGGGGGGAAACGTGATGCACTGAAGTTAACGAAAATGCCAACAAAGAACTGATGGCAGAGTGCGAGTAGCAGTGGCATAGTTTTGAGTCTTCCAAATTCTTCCCCACAAACAGAAGAGCAACTAGGGTAAGAGCCACAAACCCACGAACAACATGGGCAACAAAACTGAGTTCCAAAGTACCCCTCTCGGTGTACTGCAGTTTCCTCTCCCCGTAACCACCCGGTGTTGGTCCCCCACAAGCCTGCCCTGCAGGCTCCTGCCATAAGTCAAGATAATCCCCTGACTTAACGCCCAGCCCTCTGATCACATGATTTGTCTTTCTGGCATTGTCCATCCCTTTCTTGAGTCATCTCCTAAGCTTGAACATAGCTATGATCCAAGGAGTGGGCTCCTGAGTAACCCATCACTCAGAAAATTCCTAGGATTTTAGAGTCTCTTCCCGAACATTAGGGGCAAAGGCCTAATTCTTTGTTACACAACACGTGTGAACGCCAGAATATCAGTGGGTAAGGATAAGGGACATGGTAAATAGGGGAGAGTTCATTCAGGGTACCCAAAAATGAGGTCACCAACAGGTTCTCCTCTCTAAACGAAGGAGGCCCCACGAGCTGTGGAAGGCTCTGCAGGTCATTTTGAGAGCAGCTGAAGCTGGGAGGTGACTGTAGGCCCCAGAAAGGTCCGTGGTGGTCCAGGCCCTGGGAAACCTCCAACCAAAGTAAAATACTTTGCAGAAGCACACTGCTTACTGAGAGCCAGAACCATGCAGTAGACGAAGGAGACAGTAAAATTGGTCTTACATGGCTTTAAGGCTGAAAGCATAGCTGACACATAGCACTGGAAACGGGAGAGGAGAGACAGTTGAAGTAAAACAGAATATAGTCCCTGGTTGTCCCATAGGTATCATCAGGAAATAAGATGATATTACTTCAAAGGGGGTGCTTTAGGAGACAGAAAGGAGGAATTTCAATACTGTTTGTAGTGGGAACCAACAGACCATATTATAAAAAAGATATAAAGGATGAAGGACATTATATAAGATATTTGTGCAAACTTTGCTAAATACCAAAAGATATACAAAGGAAATGAGAGATAAAACACATCAGATCACTAGAGATTAGATATTTTATTCATATACGTATATGCCCCAAAAGTAAATATGACATGAAATGACCGAACTAAGGCCAAACATCAGTCTTGTCATGAAGTATGAAAGGAGGTAACTCATCTTTTAAAAAAAGACCATTTCCAAGTTCCAATATGGTGCAGAATGTGAGAGATACATCTTTAAGAAAGAGACTGAGTAAAGTTTAAACAAGAGGTTGTAGAGCCCAACGGACTTTTTTTTTTTTTTTTAAAGATTTTATTTATTTATTTGACAGACAGATCACAAATAGGTAGAGAGGCAGGCAGAGAGAGAGAGAGGAGGAAGCAGGCTCCCCTCTGAGCAGAGAGCCCAATGCGGGGCTCTATCCCAGGACCCTGAGATCACGACCCGAGCTGAAGGCAGAGGCTTTTAACCCACTGAGCCACCCAGGCGCCCCCGGATTTTTTATTTATTTATTTTTTTAAGATTTTATTTATTTATTTGACAGAGAGAGATCACAAGTAGGCAGAGAGGCAGGCAGAGAGAGAGGAGGAAGCAGGCTCCCCGCTGAGCAGAGAGCCCGATGCGGGACTCAATCCCAGGACCCTGAGATCGTGACCTGAGCTGAAGGCAGCGGCTTAACCCACTGAGCCACCCAGGCGCCTGGATTTTTTTTTTTTTAATCACAGAAACCCAAAATATTGAAAGGATCTATATTTATGAAATCACAGTGATACTTTTAAAAAATAGTAATATTGGTCCCCTTTGGAGGATATTGGAGAAGCAGCTCATTATTTTGAAAAATGGCAAGGAAAGAATCTAGCATTTATCCAGAATTTCCTGGGTGATGTATTACTTAGGATAAGTAAGAGAAGATTACAGAAGCATTTCAGATAATGCAGAGGGAATTGCAGTAATAGACTGACAGCACTTTGTAGCTGCCAGTCAATCAGGGGATCATATTAGCTGCTACAATCTCACACACACACACACACACACACACACACACACAACCAGATCTTTTTGTGCATACCTTCAGACATAACATGAGATTATTTCAGTCTGATTAAAGTTCTGGCCCAGGGTGTGTCAGCACTGCCAACATTGTCCACTGGAGAAGTCTTAGTGTGGGGGCTGTGCTGTGCATTGGAGAATGTGTAAACACATCTCTCTGGCCTTTACTTGCTAGATGCCTGCTAGATGCCAGCAGTCTGCCCCTCCCCACTCCAGCTGTGACGAGATTGCCAGATGTACCCTGGGGGACAAGTAGTTCTCCCATTTCAGAACCACTGTTCTAAAACTACCAGTTTTAAGTCTGTAGAATACTCTAGTTTATAATTAGATCTCAATTTAGATGATAAATTGTCATCAGAAATATTTGAATCTATTTTGATTTTGTAAAACTTACAGTTGAAAAAGTAAATTCATGCACCCAAGTTGTTCTAACTAAACATTTTCTGATAGCTGGAGTATTGTTTTTATTTTTAAATTAAATTAAAATAAAAATGTAGTTTCTCAGTGATACTAGCTGCATTTTAAGTGCTTAATGGCCATGTATGATTTGGGCCTGCTGCATTGGATAGTGCAATATCTAAGAAAAGGAAAAAGGGGAGAGAGAACCTAATTAAGTGAAAAAGATCTTTAAAAATATATTAACCAAATAAAATGAATGGACATAATTTAGATCCCAATTTGAACAAAACAATTGTAAAAAAAAAATTTTTTTTTTAAACCTGAGAAATGGAAGTTTGAACACTGACTCAATAATATTAGAATTCATTGACATTTTTAGGTTTGATAATGTGGTTATGGATTTTTTTTAAAGTCAAAAATACGTGGTTTTAGTATTTATGAAGAAAATACAATGTCTGGAATGTCTTCCCCCTCCAGGGAAGAAGGGAATCTAGATGGAGTATATATGACACTATCTTGGTCTCGAGTTTAGAATTGTTGAAGCTGGATGATAGGTACCTGAAGGTTTACTAGACTGCTCTCTCTGCTTTCATGTATGTTTGAAATTTTCCATAATCAAAAATTTAAAAATGCCAGGAAGCACAGGACAGTGATTTTTGAAGGAAGGGAAAAAAGGGCAAGATGATCCCTTGGATGGCCTTAGCTTACTGCCCGGAAAGTTTCCAGGCCACAGTGTTGGAAGAGGAAGCCAGTAGGAAACAGAGCACAGCACTACAGAGCTCACAAACGCTGAAAGGGTATTAGGAGAACGGTGAACGACTTTCAGGCAGTAAATTTGACAATTTAGAAGAAATGGGCAAACTCTTTTTTATAAGCCTCAAAAGTCCCTGGAGGAAGAGCTAATTAGAATAGCCCTGTATTTACTAAAGAAATTAAATTTGCACTTAGAAACCTTCCCACAAGGAAAATGCCAGCCTTGAGGCTTCATTGGTGAATTCCAGGGAGAAGGAAGACTAACAGTTCTACCTAAGAGTCTTAAAAGGTGAAGGGGAGTGGGGGTACTTCATGACAGATTCTATGAGGCTAGCATTCTCCAGTATCAAAACCAGACTAAACTATAGTGAATCTCGTGAACCATAGCTGCAAAAATTGATTTAAAAAGCTAGCAAATGAGGGATGCCTGGGTGGCTCAAATGGTTAAGCATCTGTCTTCAGCTCAGGTCATGATCTCAGGGTCCTGGGATTGAGCCCCACATCGATTTAAAGATTTAAAAATAAAATCTCGGGGAAAAAAAGTTAATAATCCAACAGTATATAAACAGTAAAATCCAACTAACCAAGTTAGTTTATCTTAGAAGTACAAGGTTGATCTAACATTTGAAGATTCATCAGTGTAATCCAGCATGTGAACAACTACAGAAGAACCAGATGATTGTCTTACTATATACAGAGAAAATATTTGCCAAAGTCTAGCATCCTTTTATGATAAAAGCTTTGTGTTTCTAGGAATAGAAGGAAATTATCCAAAACCACTAGCTCATAGCGTACTCATTGATGAAGGAATGAAGCTTTCCCCTAATGACTGGAAACAAGGAAAATGCTCACTACTCAGTTCTGTTCCACTTTGCACCGGAGATCTAGCCGGTGCACTAAGGAAAAAAAAAAAAAAAGAAAACCCCAAAACGAAAAACTTGTCTATTTCAGACAGACTTATGTCTGTGGAAAATCTTAAGGAGTCAGTGCTATCAATGCATTTAGCAAGGTTGTAGGATACAAGTCAGTATAGAAGTTCAGAATCCGATGTGGCTCCATCTCCTAGCAATAAACAATTGGAAATTAAAGTTGAAGAGGACTCTGTGGGGCACCTGGCTGGCTCGGTTGGTTAAGCATGACTCTTGATCTCAGCTCAGTCTTAGCTTGGGGTTGTTTTTTTTTGTTTGTTTTTTTGTTTTTTTGGTTAAGATTTTACTTATTTATTTGAGAGAGAGAGAGAGAGAGAGAGAGAGAAAACGTGTGCACAAGGAGAGGGGAATCAGGCTTCTTGCTGAGCAGGCAGCCCGATGTGGGGCTGGATCCCAGGACCCCAGAATCATGAACTGAGCCAAAGGCAGACACGTAATGGACTCTTAAGGTGCCCTTAACTTTGGGTCTTGAATGCAAGCTCTGTGTTGGCTACCCACTCCGTGTGGAACCTACTCAAAAACAAAACAAAACTACTGTGTGCAATATCAAAAATATGAAATGCTTAGGGATATATTTATATAAGACCTGTATACTGAAAACTACAAAATCTTGCTGAAATTAAAATAAGACTTAAATAAATGGAGAGATTGTGTTCATGGATCAAAGGTCCAGGATTTGTTTAAATGTCAGAACTCTCCTATGGATTCAATGAAATTCCCAGCAGGGCTTTTAGAAATTGACAAGCTTATTTGAAAATAGAGTAGACCTAGAAGAACTTTGAAAAAGACCAAGTTTGACTCACCCTTCCTAATTTTAAGGCTTATTATAAAGCTGCAATAATGAAGACATCATTGTATTGGTGTAAAAATAGACGTATATGGCTAAGTGGGACCGAACAGGGAAACCAGAAATAGATTCACACATATATAGTCGATTGTTTTTTGGCACAGATAACTGAGGCAATTCAGTGGTGTAAGAATAGTCTAACAAATAGTGCCGGAACAATCGTGTACGATTGAATAATCCTGTACAAAAGATGAGCCGCAACCCTTACCCTCCTACCGTATATAAATGGGCCACAGACTTAAATGGAAGAACTAAAGCTAAAAGCTTTTTGAAGGAAAAAAAAATTCTTGGTTTGGGAAAAATTGAGTGGAACACAAAAAGCACAAATTGTAAGGCAAAAGGAATTACAAGTTTTACTTCAACAAAATTAACTTGCTTTTCAATAGATGCTGTTAAAAAAGGCAGGCTACAGACTGGCAGGGAGCATATATTTGCAACGCGTTAAACCTGACAAAGGACTTGTGTCAAGGTGACGGGCTATTACTGGGGGCCAAATGGAGCCTAACAACTGCTTATATTAAGTCCCTGCAAGCTACTAGTTCTTGCATTTTCAAGGGATTAAAAAAAAAATACATAACATTCTGTATGGGGCCCTCGACATACCCTCGATAAAAATATAGCTCTTTGGCCCTGTACAGAAAAGGGTTGCTGACATGGAGAATACTATAAGAAGAACTCTTGTACAACTGTCAATACAGAGATGACAGCCCAGTCAGAAAACATAATCTTCACTAAAGAAAATCCACAGATAGCAGGTGAACACATGGAAAGATGCTGGACGTGGAAAGACGTAGGGAAGCGTGAATTATGAGCTACAGCCGTAGACCCGCTGGAATGGCAGACGTCGTACGGACGTGTTGGTGAGGGTGTGCAGCATCTGGGACTCACGTACATCCTGGTAGAGAGTTCAAGGGCACAGCCACTTTGGAAAACCATTAGAGAGATTTTTAAACGCTAAAAATATACCTGCCAATCCAGCCATTCCTCTCCTAGTATTTACCCAAAAGAAGGGAAAGCATATATCCATGAGAGACCGGTACAGGAACAGGTGACAGTTTTATCATCGTTAAAAGCCGGAAACAAATGTCCAGCAGTGGTGAAGACACGAATTACAGTATATCCACACCACAGGGTATTACTCAGTTGTAAAAAGGAATGAATTACTGAGACAATATGATGGATCCTAATTATGCTGGGTGGAGGAAGCCAGACCAAAGACAACTCTGATTCCATTTATATGACATTTACAGAATGTAGAATGGCCTGTGATGGAAATCAGTCAGCCGTGGCCTGGGGGGATATAGTGGGGTAGGTTACAGAGGGGTACACAGTGTTGAAAACGGATAGATAGGTTTGTTGCATTGGGGGCGATGGTTTCGCTGTTGAATAGGTTCCTCAGAACCCACCAGCTTGTCCCCTTGAAGGCAGCTCATTCACCAGTTACATTTCCAAGCTGAAAAAATGCTTAAAAACTTAGGAGCTTATCATTTGTTTCACTAAAGTCTTTTTTCCTACATTTCCTACTATGAAATTTGAAAGATACACCAGAGTAGGAGTAATAGAACTTCCATACGTCCCTTCTCCCTAACAAATGTAGCACTTTGCCATGTTTGTTGCAGATTTTTAAAGTTCGTTCTGTATTTGAAGTCCCTTGTGCCTTGGTCGTCCACTCTTTTCCCCTCCCAGAGTCTGCTACGCTGTGGCTGGGTCTCTACATGATTCACATTATGCCTCACTTTCCAGAAACATTCCTTTGCTTAATACTGAACTGGAGTAGTGTCTTTTTGTGGAAACAGACCTGGTAAGTTTTAGGAAATTGAGGACCACTCAGAGAGTGGGAACATTTTTCTAAAGTCAGCCTCTTCAGAATCGGCTTCCAGAAAATGTGGCTAGGAAAAGTTGGGAGAAACAAGATTTTGCTAGCTGATAAGCACGTTAGAGTAGTAGGCGAGCACAAACACAGCTCGCCAGAAGGAGCTGAAGGTCAGGTTTGATGCGCTAGGATTGGTGAGTGTGCTTAGAGCAAAGGCCGGAAGCTTGGAAGATGCGGAAGTCCTTCCTTCACTGTTGTACAAAACTAAAAAAGCAGAGGAAGGGAGCAGGAGTAGCCAGAGTCTTCCTGAACATGGTGAAGGGATGCAGCAAAGAAACAACCGAAGATAGTACTGAGATGGGGGCGGGGGGAGGGTGCTGTGGGAGCTGGGTACGGAGCTAGTTAGCCAAACGGAGCCCTGTCTGTGTTTATTTCATTTCACGGGTGCGAGCGAAGTCCTCTATCCGTCATGTGTTCAGTGGTAAAAAATTAAAAATCGAGCCCATGCTACATTTGTCACCGACTGAGCCTGTGAGCCTGGTTGTTCGGGGGAGGGGACATTACAGAAGAGATTTCAGGAAAAAAGGAACCCATCGCACCCATACTGTATGGAGTGAATCCAGCCACACAATACAGCATTGGATCCTTGTGCATGAAGTTTTGTTTTTGAATTAAGCGTTCATGAGCTACGGGTCATGATCCCAGGGTCCTGGGATCGAGCCCCTCATCGGGCTCTCTGCTCAGCAGGGAGACTGCTTCCTCCTCTCTCTGTGCCTGCCTCTCTGCTTACTTGTGATCTCTGTCAAAAATTTTTTAAAAAAAGCATTAATGAGCTAAAGAGAACTATAGGTTGGTGTCACGTTTACAGAAGTATCATGAAATCGTGAGGGCTTTGGGGTCAGTGTCCCACCTTCAGCCCACTCTGGAATGGAGCTGCTCTGCAGCAGCCTGTGGTCACGTGGATGTACCAAGACCTGGTGGCAGCGGACAGAGTTACTGTCCTGGGACCCACTGTGTGAGTGGAAGCAGGAATATTAATCCTTTGAGCAGAGTAGACTATGATGGGGAGTAGCAAAGTTTCTTGGGAGAAGGATTTGTTTTCAGTTTTTCAGTCACTAATTTTTTATAAGGATGCCACATTACACTGTCCAAAGAAATAACCTCTGGTTACTGCTTGTCCCTTTAGATTTGGTACCTGGAAATAGCCACTCTGTTCTCAGCCTCTCGACCACTCAGACACACGCGCGCACAGCCCCCGTCGGGGCCATGCTGCCCGACTGTATTGTGTGTCTCCTCGGCAGTATTTTGTACCATTCTCTTTTGTTTTCCATGAGCTGATTGAAAATTGTTTTATACATCCCTTTCGGAAGGTTCTTTTATTTCCTGCATTGTATGCTCATTAAGTGTTTGTTGCTGACTGACCATGGTCCCTAATCACCCTTTTGGAATAATGAAGACTGAGTGGAAGAGTGTATAGCATATGTCTCTCATCGTTCACTTTCTTATTTTACTTTTCCTTTCTGTTTGCGGTCAGATGCTCGTTCTGTTATTCTTGCTGTCCTGTGTCCTTTGAAACAAGAGAAAAGAATGGGTTGGTTTTTCCCCCCCACTTGTCCCTCTGAGCACTTGGCAGGTTGCACTAAGGAACCGTTACTACCACTTCCCATTTTGTCCTTGACGCTGACCATGAAAACACGTTCACAAAAGAAGATTGAGATGTTCAGTCATATCCATGAGGGAACTTAAAGGATGACTGACCACCATGGGTTTGATAGGGCCTCAGACTGTTGGAAGGCCAAGAGGGCAACAGGGTTGCCTCTAAAATGTCTTCAGAGAAGAAAGGTGGTTGTGTGTGTCAGTTTGTTAATTGTGTCTGGAATATCTTTAGGACAAGTTAGTAAGCTGACTGCATGTCAGTTTACATATGAAGGTGGATACAGAGGGATAGACCTGTTACTTGGTTGAGGTTTGGGGTTTTTTTGTTTTGTTTTAAGCCGCGCACTGCTTTCCTAACCCTCGCTTCATGTCTCTTATTTTTAGCCATAGGTATTAAAATGCCTGTCTGCCTTGCCAGGGCTATTATGATAATTCCATTTAATATATATCGAGATGCTTAGTGCACTGCCTAGCATGAAACCAGGGTTTCCTTAATAAGTATAGGTTTGCATCAGAATTAATATTAGAAGAATAAGAAATTGTTTAATGTGTTTGTCCTCCCACTAAATTTAGATACCCCTTGCTTTCATCTAATGTTCTCTTCTGGGGACTTCCTGCTTACCTCTGTCCCACAGCACAATATCAGGAGACTTGTTTTTTAAGATAGATAGACTTGAGGAGAGAAGAGGTCATTTAACAGGTAAACCGTATTGCCGCTTCTTAATTTCTTATCATTATAATTTGTAATCTTGTATACTAGTAAGTCAAGAACACTGTCTTTTTAAATTTCAAATTTGACATTAAAATTTAAAGTTGATTTTAAAAGATTACTTTTCCTATTTCTAAAATATGTATTCTGCATGATATGTAGTAAAACTTAGTTAACATTTGAATTTGAAATCATTAAGTTGCTATGAAATTTGAGGCTTATTTATATCAAAGGAAAATTAAAATACTGTTTTTATTTACAACTAGTGTTTTAGTAAAAGTTAATGCTACTTAGAACTTACATTCCTTTCATACAGAATATCATTTTCATTTTGACTCAATATTGTTAAATAGAATACTTTATTATAAATTTTAGGGGTAGTATGCTTTTTGTATTTGGTAAGAAATTCTGTGACGCATTCCAATTTATTCCACTAGAGGGCCCTCTTAGAGAAGGTTTTCCTCGTTCAATGTCATTATACGCCTTTCAGGACCATTGAACTTTCTCAGAATTTCCGAGAAAAGATGATATTCTTTCAGAATATGTACCCACAGAGTAGTCCTTTCTGAGATGTTGGTGGGGCATAGTTTGCAAATTTGCCTTTTTCTCCTCTTAGGTCTCCCACAGATGAAAAGTTTCTGTTGTCCATTACCTGTTTAAAGGATAGACTCTAAGCAGAATTGTTAATAAAGCCTTTTTCGCTAGTCTGACTCTACAACATTATCTTGGACCATGGTTTGCTTCTCTTCTTCCTGCTCTTTACCTGCCCTCCCAACCCCGAGCAGGGAAACTCAGCAAGAATTATGGTTGGGGTTATAGGATTATGGATGGTGGTGGGGGCCGGTGGGGGGTGTTGCGCACGCACCCTGTGAAGAGTTAGGTCACAAACATGTACATAAAGAATGGCTTTCTCTGATAAATACTTGATTGGACCTCTGCCACTCAGTGGAAGGCAACTGTTGGATGAGGTTTTGTCCTCCCGAGTCCAGAGGCCCACGTGTGCTTTGTTTTGGCAAGGCCCAGAGGAGTATGAAGCGGGAATGGAAGACTCTAGAAGTTTCTCCCTCGCCCCACTTGACAGCTGCCTCAGTGTACTTGGCCCTGAGAGCAAAGCAGGTGTGGCAGGGAGTCTTCAACGTTTTCCTTCCTGTGTCTCAGATTCAGGGAACTGTCCTGACACGTGATTCAGATCAGGCCGGCTTTGTATCTGCAGTTCAGTCCAGGACATATTCCTTTGACTTTGTGTGTGTTGGGTTAGGTCATTTGCTGTGAAACCTGTGTACATCAAAGTGACCTGAGGACCTTAATAATGTACATGTCCAGGTCTCTGCCCGGAAAGATCTTAATAAATCTGCCATGTCGCTGGGCACCAGTACTGATTGATAGTATTTACAATTCCCCTCGCATACCCCTTTGGTAATTTTTTGTGCCGACTGAAGTTGGAGGCTTCATGGGAAGAGCAAGCCAGACCTGTTTTCTTAGGAACCTGTTCACTTGGTATTTTTGTAACCTTGAGCAAGGTTCCTAAGGTCTCTGAGCCACGTGTAAAAAAGATAATACGTACTCAAAGATTATAATGAGGATTAGATTAATTAACATACAAGGTAGTGGTTCTAACAAGCGTGGCCCCCAGAAGGCATTCCATGATGCCCTCCTCATTACCCATGAAACTTGCCATCGGGCTCTTGTCTACCTTGATCACTGATTTTTTCCAATCTTTCCTCTCCTCCAACTATGGTAGATTTCTTGTTCCCTAACTAAGCCTCTAAGGAGGCTTCTCTGCCTTTACATTTCTAGTCCGCGGTCCTGAGACTGCCTTCTGCTGCTTCCTCTTTCCTAGTTGCTTACCTGTTCTTGAAAACCATTCCCTGTCCTGGCTTCTGTGACCACGCTGGCCTTCTCTCCTGTTTGCCTCTGCCACCCCCGACCCCTGGCCCCACACCTCTGGCTTTGCTTTTCTCTCTCCAGCTCTCTCCGAGGGGCATGGTGCTGTAAGGAAAAGAGCATGAGTCCTAGAAGCAGGCGTGGATGTGAATCCTGACAGCCTGCAACTAAGTGTGTGAGTTTGGACAAGAGGCTTCATTTCTTTTCTTAACATGCAAAATGGGGAATAATATCCTTGTACAGTACTGTGAGAAGGGAATCGTGTGTGAAGCACACAGCACATAGCTTTCCGTGAACAGTAGAGCTGTTTCTCTAACGATAATAATTTTGTGTGTCTTTCTCCTTTTTCACCTTTCTGTGTTCAGTGCATAATAAAATACTGACATTTAATGGATTCTCAGTAATTATCTGGTGAAGGAATGAATGGGTCCATGAATAAATGATAACTATATGAAAGGCACTAGGACAACTACCACACACTCTTTAAAGGTTCTCTTCACATTCATGTGCTCAGTTTTCAGATAGGAAGCCTATGTACTATGTGTTTCAAATTGTATTAGAATATAATTATATATATATAACTAAGTTAAACTTTTCAGAAAAAAGCAAATTTAAATTTCAAAGGTCAGGGGACACCTGGGTGGCTCAGTCGGATAAGCATCTGCCTCTGGCTCAGGTCATGATCCCAGGATCCTGGGATCTCAGTGGGGAGTCTGCTTCTCCTTCTTCCTGTGTGTGTGTGTGTGCTTACTCTCTTTCTCTCTCTCTCTCCCCCTCAATAAATAAATCTTAAAAAAAAAAAAAAGATTAATTTCAGAGCTCTTAAGGATTAATGTCATATGATATGCTGATAATATTTCAAAGTGTAAGTTCAAATTTAAACTTTCTAATCTTGGTCATGATTTTTGAGGTATGGCTTTTAGAGGATGTGCTTCTTAAAATTCAGTTGTTGATGTACAGGCATACCTTATTCTGTTACTCTTCACTTGACTATACTTAAGATCTGGTATAATATTCCATTATTATGTCTATTATGGTGACCTGTGATCCGTGAGTGGCTTTGCTGAAAGCTCACATGGTGGTGGTTAGCATTTTTTAGCAATGAAGTATTTTTTAAGTGAGGTGTGTACATTTTTTTAAGACATAATGCTATTGCACACTTACTAGACTACAGCATAGTAAATGTAACCTTCACACACACTAGGAAACTAAAACATTCACTGCACATGCTTTACGGTCTTGGTTCCTTTATTGAGGTGCTCTGGGACTGAATCCACAGGGTCCCCAAAGTACGCCTCTAATGTGGTTTAATGACGTAGTCTTCTGACATAACGGTAACCTACAAATTATCAAAACTTCTTTTTCTCGCAATAGCAACATTTCATTGAGCTGGATGAGAGTCGACAGAGGTTACTGCAGAAATGCAAGGAGCTGATGAAGAGAGCTAGGCAAGTATGCAACCTGGGTGCGGAGCAGACGGTTCCTCAAGAATACCAGACAGTAAGTATCACAAGTGTATAAGGCTGCAGGGTCACGTGCTGCTACGTTCTCTGTCAGCTTCAGTGTGCGAGGCGTTGTAACGGCCCTGAGAAACAGAATATGCTGAAAGAAACAGCCCATTTCCCCTGTTTTTAAACTGAGTTTGTATGTGAAGTAATTGTGCTTATGGATTTTCTTTACTGTATTCAAACTTGAGCATCTGTCAGTCCTGGCTTAGTCCTAATGCTACTAAAGCACAGGTAGCCCCTTACCCAGTTACCAGTTCCAGAATGTTCATTCTTCCCATAAAAGGCTTTTTTTCCTAACCTACCTGTAAGAGGTAGGGTCAAGTGGAGTGTAATTTTTTTTATAGAAACCTAGCATTGGCAATTGGTGTATAAGAAATGGTAAACAGAAGTGGTATTTATTTAAAAAGGCAAAGTGAAAATGTCTTTCCAGAAAATAGGGTGTTTATTTAGGGTTTGAGGAGACCCAGATCTTTGGGTCTAACATCTGTTGGTAAGAAAAGGAGAACAGAGGCTTTCCTCCTTTCCTTTTTATTTTCTGTGCTGACATTCTGTTTGGTTAGTAAAAGGAGATGCTGCCTTATTAATTATGTGGCCCTGTGACCCCAAGTGTTAGTAAGGATTGTACCTTGCCTAACATACCACCTCTGAATGTCAAAATAAAAGAAGAAACTAGAAAATGAATTTTTAGAGGAAGTATTTTATTTTAATTTCAATAGGTAACAAATGTGTATTTCCCTATTTCAATAGTTAATGTCTAATCTCTTTCAATAGCTAATGATGTGTCTGAAAAAAAGTTTGGATTAAATTTTTAAATCCTCAGAGATCTTACTCTATTATATCAGACAGATACCCCGGAGAGTGGTTCTATTTTAGGTACATAGTAGGGATTTAGTAGAAACATATATAAGACAAATCGAGTGGCTCTTATTTCTAAAAATATATTAGAACTTCTCCCAAGTACATGGAATTGTCATAAAATAAATAATAGTAGATATCTGTAATGTTTTGTTCTTTCAGAGAATAATATGGTTCTATCCTTGATAAGTTGTATTGTTTTTGAAAAAAATTAGAAGATAATTCAATTATTATGAATGTTCAGGCACTGAACAAGACAGATACTCCTCTACTAAAGTTTATATTCTCGTCTGGAGGGAGGGGCAGATAAATTAAAAAACAGAGACCATGTCGTCTTATCAAGAGGTGCTAAGAAGAAAAACAAAACAAGGTAAGAGGATAGTGCCAGGGGAGTCTCCTTCGAGAAGATACTATTATGGAGGATTCCTGAATGGAGAGAAGAAATTAGTCAAGTGAGAGTTTGAAGGAAAAGTTTTCCAGGCAGAGCTAATCACTGCATACAGAGCCCCGGGGGCGGAAGTACACAGGGCGTGTCTCACGTGAAGGAAGAAATACTCCGTCCGGCCCAGACAGGATCATCCGGGCACGAAGGACGGTGGAAATCAGAGCAGAAGGAGCGTAGGTTGTATGTGGAGACAGAACCCACTGGAAGATTGTCAAGAGGACTGATGGGACTGGCTGAGCGTGTAGCACGCGCTGACGGCCCGGTGGGGAATCCAGCAGGGACAGAAGAATGAAAGCAAGGAGACCCTTGAGAAGATGATCGCTTTGGACCAGGCCGGAGAGATGAGGAGCCTGAAGCAGTACTGGGGCGGGGCGGGGGGAGTGGAGTTGGCCAATATGAGGATCTTTTTGAGACCGTCAGCAGGACTGGCTAACGGATTAGAGGGAAGGGGTGAAAGAGAGAACCAGCCCCTGTGTTCTGCCGTGGACTGAGACGAAGAAGATTGAAGAAGAAATAGATTGGCTCAAAGTGGTGGGGAGGGTAGGTGACACGAAGATTTCTCTTGGACCATCTTCAACGGAAGACGCGTACTGGGGATTCACTGAAGATGCCGAGAGCATGTTCAAGCACAGGGAGAGCTCAGTGGACAAGCCAATCAGCAACGGACACTTCGTATCTGAGGGCCTGTAGAAGCTGAACTGCTTTCTGAACAGATAGAAGACAACGATTAAAATGTTAGAGTCATGTCGTATTGCAGGATCTTTTTCAGAGTTTCAAGATTGATTTTGTACCTCGTGTTGTATTAACTATGCAGGTGGTGTCGGCAAATCCGTGTTCTGCTTTCCTCCCAGATAAAAAGGTGTCTGTTCTGACTTGGTTCTAGGACCTGGACTCAGAAGGTAGTACGGCTGACCCTCGACCAACATGGGTTTGAACTGCATTGTGAATTTTTTTTCAACAAATACAGTACTATCAATATATTTTCTTTTATGTTTTCCTTGGTAACATATCCTTTTCTCTAGCTTACTGTATGAGTACAGTATGTAAAATACGTAACATACAAAATACATGTTACCTCACTGCTGATGTTCTCGGGAAGGCTTCCAGTCAGCAGTAGCTATCAGTAGCTACGTTTTGGGGGCGTCAAAAGTTAGTTATACATGCGTTTTTGACGACACAGTGGGGCTCAGTCCCCCTAACCCTGTTGTTTGAGGGTCAGCTGTGCTACGGTGAAATTCTGTCAAAGTAATTGGATTCTTAAGATGCTTTTGTCATTCTTCGTAAGTACAGTATAAAGTTCTAACTTCTTGCTCTCTTTCAATGCCCCACATATTCTGGACCCATTCTACCAATTCAGCAAGTACCCACCATTCCAAATGGACACAACTCCTCACCCCCCATGGTATGCCGCGCTTTCTTTTTTCCAAGCTCCTGTTCCCCTCTGCCTTGCTTTCCCTCCGCTTCTTGCTTAAAGGCCCACAGACTTCTGGGAAAGTGAGGCCTCTCAATTCTCTTAACTCTCTGTAGCTCCTCTAGCATGAACTGGTATTTCCCTTCTGTAAGTCCCATAGCCTGTAGGGTAGAACTGCTTACTTTAATACTCAACACCAATACTCAGTCTTAAGGTGTTTTCCACTGTTACTAAGTATAAGCTTTTTGAAGGCAAAAAAAACCCTGTTTAATTCCTTTGATTCCTTGTGTGCTAGCATGCTGTTGAACACGTAGTACTTACTCAGCAGAATATTTAACTGTTCAAGTTAAACTGCTTTTGCTCGACTATTTGTAATTACAGACCATTTTCTTCTTCTTTAGGCTTTCCAGGATCTTCCAAACACATTGGATGAAATTGATGCTTTGTTAACTGAAGAAAGATCAAGAGCCTCTTGTTTCACGGGACTGAATCCTACAGTAGGCCTCTTTTCTTACTGCCTGCCTCAAGCACAGCCACCCCCTCCCCATGCACACCGCGCACGCGCGCACCCTTCCCTCCAGTACTCTCCTCCCACTCTGTACTAGAGCTCTTGGTAATAATAAGCTAGACAGCAGGAACAATGTGCTTTAAATGCCAGATTCTGAATCTATTAGAATTTTAAATAGACTCTTCCTAAGGAACACACTGTTCTGTGCCTTTCCTTTATAAAAAGAATCGTTGGGCTAACCTGAAATACTGCAGTGTATTTTTTCAAGGATAAAAAACCCGTTCAGTAGAAGAACATTAATTAATGGCATACAAACAATGCAACACAATTGGCATTTTCTGTTAGTGCTCTAATTGATGCAAAATTTCCCGTGATGTTATCCTTTGGTAGATTTATCTTAAATGCTTTTTTTTCCCTGCCAGGTCGTTCAAGAATACACAAAAAGAGAAGAAGAAATAGAGCAATTAACTGAGGAACTAAAGATAAAGAAAGTTGAACTGGAGAAATACAGGGAAAGCATTTCACAGGTAATTATTTAACCTTTACCTTTTCTCTCTATCACATGCTTATCGTGTATCGAATGGGAGTGTGGAATAATGCAACCTGAACCGACAGGCTTCTGAGAACAGATGCAGTGTGTGTGTTCTCATGACTCGGTTGGTACTGAAATGGTTTTGTGGACAATCTTCTGTCAATGCAGTAAGCCTTTAAATTGTGCTTTTATATTGAATTGATTTGCAGGTAAAAGAAAGGTGGCTTAATCCTTTAAAGGAGCTCGTGGAAAAAATTAATGAAAAATTCAGCAATTTTTTCAGTTCCATGCAGTGTGCTGGAGAAGTCGATCTACATACAGAAAACGAGGTAACGCCGCATTTGAAATGTTTCCTGAAGTGATTGTAATTAGATGCTAACAGTATGGACAATTGCTTATTCTGAAGTTTTACCTGTGAAAGCTATGCTTCCTAAAAAATTGTCCAGAGGAAGGAAAACACCACCTCTAGGAGCCCATCACTTTTTCGGGGTGGCGGGGCATTTGAGACAAGTCCCTAAGGCTTTACTAAAACTATAGATAGGTAATGGTTATTCAGCTGTGAATGATTTGCTTTAGAAATTTACCACTGTCCCCAGCAGAAGAGTCCTAAAGAGATCGGCAAACGTCACTGAAATATAGTATCAGTGGTTTCATTTTTTTAATCAAGATTTTAAGAGTACCCAGAAATGAAAATATTTGGAAATTTGTTAGTAATTCCTTGAGCTGTAAGTTAATGAATTGCAAAGGGTAGGTAAAATAATTTCCATTCAGAAATGTGTAAAGTGACAAACCTGGGCTTTGCTTTAAGGTCACTGAGGATGAGAGGGGAGAGCCAGAGCTGACACCGGAGTGGTCCCGTGCTGTGCGCAGTTGACGCTGAGCTTATTTTAGTGTTCTCTCTAGTTTTGTGTATGTCAAAAAATTTCCCCACTAAGTTTTTTTTTTCCCTTAGGACAGAAATGAAGACAATAAAAGATCCTTTTCCTTCACAGCTTAACATCTTTGTATTTCAGCTTGTATGCAATTCTGCATGTACGCTACGTGCGTGGCTAGAGAGCAGGGTAGTGCCTCAGGAGCCTTGCCCCACGACTGCTTCCCCTGGCTGATGAATGGCCAACGTTATCTCACTTGGTGAGACGGGAGATTCTGCCCCAGCGATGTCGTCTGCAGTCCTGGGGCTCTTACAGTGCAGGGACGGAGTGTAGTAACAAGTATCATTTATAGTGAACTGCCCACGTGCCAGGCCCTGTGCCGCAGCACTTGAAAGCGTGTTAGCACCTTCCAGCTTCTCAGTTACTGTATAAAGCAGGTTCTTCGACCAACTCTTCCTTACGATTAAACTCAATAAAGTATCAAAGAACTAGTCGTTATCCACATGCCTTGAGGGATCTTCACGGGTCTATTCAGACAAAACTCCTTTCACTAAATTTAAATTGTTTTCTTATCATTGATTTATTCAGTCTATTTTCAAATAGCAGTAGGAAATTGCTGGAGCCAACCATAACCTGTCAGCGCTGTCCCGTTTTACAGGAGGACTACGATAAATATGGAATTCGAATCCGTGTCAAGTTTCGCAGCAGCACGCAGCTGCACGAGCTGACGCCGCACCATCAGAGCGGCGGCGAGAGAAGCGTCTCCACCATGTTGTACCTGATGGCTCTGCAGGAGCTGAATCGGTGTCCGTTCAGAGTCGTCGATGAAATCAATCAGGTGTGGTGCTTTTCCTTTTCCTGGGGCTTTCTTGCAGCTTATAACCGATTTAAATGTATTCATTGTGATTGTCATTGTTTAGGGAATGGACCCGATCAATGAGCGGAGAGTGTTTGAAATGGTTGTAAATACTGCTTGTAAAGAAAATACATCTCAGTACTTCTTTATTACACCAAAGGTAGGTAATAAGTCATCTACGAGCGCTCATTGTACTCAGAAGTCCCCGGTGGCCTCATCATGGAGCAGACTATGGCCCGATAGATCAGTATGCGCAGAAACACTCCCAGAGAAGGACTAACAAGATGACCGTATTATTTATATAAAGGGGACAAGTTCCAGTGCCATACTCAATCAGAAACCTTATTATTGGAAGAAGAAATGTAAGAGGCATAGAATTATGTTCTGGAACCAAGATTTCCTCCCTGCTTTTGGCACTTAACTCTTCATTTAGAGAAGTTCCTCTTTTAGCACTTTTTACAAGAGGCAGGAGAACACAAACCCTAGGGGTCCGGTGCTTCACATTTGTCTGGGACAGCACTGCCCGGGTGCAGGGTAACACTGAAGTTACTCTGACCTCTCCTCTCCTCCAATTAACTTGGATAAAAACACAATTATCGTTACAGAGAATTTTCCATTCTAGAGCTAGAACCATGACAGCAGGAAATTTTCTTTTGTGACCTCTTATACTGTGGCTAAGGTGTAAGACCAGTATACTCAAAGACATGTTTGTTAATATTATCAGATTTTTTTTAAACCCAGTAGGCATGAAAAATTTCACTGGAGAGCCCATCTCAAATGCACATTTTTATTGAATGGTAGCATCTATCTTCTTTGTCCAGCAGATACCCTCTGGAAGAGCCAGATCTGTTAGTACTCTGGTGTTTACCAAACCCCCTGGCCTCGAAGCCCTCCCTCTGGCACACACCTTGCAGGCTGCCAGTCTTTCACAGACCCTTCGAGCTGCTCGCGAACTGTTCGTGGATACATAAAGTAGGAATCCTCAGAAAATTCTGAAGGACATACTTCCAGGGTCAGCCTGGGAAATTGTAGGATCTAATTTGGCCTGGGACTGCTGACCAGGCCTTGGTGTGGATCCTTCAGGCCAGGCGTCAGGTGTGGCAGTTCCAGTAAGGACCACTGTGGGGGGCTGTGTGTGTTGAGTTGCCAGCCTCCTAGGTGTGTCATTAGTGTTAGAAATAGCATTTGACTTGACACATGTCAGTATGGCAAACTGTACTTCTTAATGTATGGCATTATAGGACCATCTGTTTTCACACTTACAGCTCCTGCAAAATCTTCCTTACTCTGACAAGATGACCGTGTTGTTTGTCTACAATGGCCCTCATATGCTGGAACCTAACAGATGGAATTTAAAGGCTTTCCAAAGGCGGCGGCGCAGGATCACATTCACCCAACCTTCTCAGTAAAAGTGAAGGGCAAGAACTTTGGAATTTTTTTGGTTAAATCCTGTTTATAAGTATGGCTCACCTGAATAAAAGGAGATTCATTAAGACTAAGAGATGGGTCATTTTTGGAAGCCTGCTGTTAAATGCAAAGGGTTGATGAACGGACACCATAGTAACGCCTTTCCGTGGAACCTCATCTGATAGGTTCAACAGAAACTGAAGACTTACTTTCTCCTAAGTCGTTGGCCCTCTGACCACAAGTCAGTGGGTTCCCATGGCAAAAGGTACTTACTTAGTATTCACATCACAGGTACCGGGGAAGGGGTTACCTGTCACAGGAAGTGTGCTTGACCTGGTAATTCTGAGCTTTAATTCCAGAGGAACTTTAATTACTCTCAGAGTCTAAAGCGGACTCTACAGCTCAATCATAGTTTCCTCCCAGTGTTATATTTAATTTTTTAAAAATTGATATGGAAATGTCTAGACTAATGTATAATAATAATTTATGAAAGATCTATTCATTTCTTCCTATTAAAGAGGATTACCTTATCTCCACTAGGAAATGGGATTTTATGGGCCTTTGAAAAGATTTTACAAAACTTGCCACTGTAATTGTATTGGGATCTCTAGGGGAAAACATACTGGGCTTCAAAAATGGTAGCAGAACGTCTCTGAAATGATGCCACAAGGTGGCCACTAGATGATGCAAGGAGCAACCAGAAGATTGACAGAAAAGAAATCAAGTGATAAGGGTTTTTAAAGAATAACCCTGTAAAGCATGTGTGGGGTTTGTTTGGGGGTTTTGGTTTTTTTTTTTTTTTTTTTGGTTGTTTTTTTATTTAAAGTCAACTGTATTTTACATCTTCAATTTCTAAAAGCATTTTTATAATTATTTTTAGTAAGATTTTTTCTTAAGATTTCATATACTGGTTTCTACAGTTTATATTTGAAATTTCTCAGTGTTATGTCAAGAGTGAGGGAAGCACTGATTTGTTTTAAAACATGTTTCTAGAACCTAAGCTTTTAGGTCCTTCCTTAACAGTGTTGATCCTACCCCATTGTCTTAAAAAAATCTAGTTTAAACTTTTTGAGCAGGAAAGAATTAGATGGGAGAATCATTTGTTTATCTCTGAGTTAATACTAATTAACATTGCCAAAACGAATTCTGTTCTTTAAAAAAATAAAGCTTGTGAGATAGTGGACTAATCCAAGAACATGTCTCTGGACAGCGAATTTGATCTGTGCCAGAAATGACGAAATTATTATTTTTTTGACTTGGTAGCTTCAGTAAATTGAAGAATTCACTTTGGCTTTTGTAGATTCATAAATAGCCATGGAGATTTATATTCTTAATAGGTCAAAAAATAATGATCCATAAGTCTATATACTTGGACATTTTCTCTTTAAAAAGGTATTTTTTTCTTGAAAAAAATTTTAAAAGAGCCTTCTCCTCTTAGCTTAATGCATGTATTATGAAAATATTTTAAAATAACATTTTTACTCGTGTAACAACTCACGTAAACATCGAAAAACTTGGTAACCTATTAGTAAAAGGAGGTTGTTACCAAATGTTGGTTGTTTAATACTTTGATTTCCACCAAAATATCTTTACTAATATGTGCTTACTGTCATTTGTCTATTGTCTGAGTCAGTGCCAGTCATCTTATTTCTGTAAAATGATTATCAGTGTGAAACAAGAGCTTGAAGATGAGGCGTGTTTGCAAAAGAAAAAGGTCAAGTACATTTCAGTTTGCTTTTGCCAGAAATTACTCCATACCTTGTCTGTAAGCATTTTATATTTCTCTATTGGACAAATACTTAGTTTTACATTGGATTTTGAGCTGTAAAGGAAAAATTATGTATCATTTTAAGAAAATAAGCCTAACACATGATATTCTCAGCCACTTAAAACTTCATATATTTTCTGCAGAGGTTGATTTCTAATTACATACAAATTGTAAAAACGCCAAGTAAAAGTCTGATTTGATGAATAAAATATTTAAAGAGAAAATCTTCATTGATTTGCCTAAGGAGAGAGTCTCTATTCACAGATTTTTAGTGTTCAAAGTAAAAAGTAAAGATTTTTTTGCTGCTTTCTGATTGTCTTTTGGACATGTGCTTATTTTCTTTGGAGTATGAATCTTTAGTATGTGGAAAATGTAATTTTGTCCTACTATAGTGTGTGTCTGTGTGTATGTATGCGTGTGTATCACTGGGGGAAAAATCGCTGTGGGAAATGCTACTTTGTTGGTAATAAATGCATATTTTCATATTCTTTTGGTGTATGTTATTTTGAATGAGAACTGTTTTTACACTTTCAGCCTTCTTAAGAGTCATTCTGGTTTTTACACTTACTGAAAAACAAGTCTGTTCAGTGTGCCTTTGCTGGTCCGTCCATGGTCAAAAGCATGGAAGTTCTTGTCTGCCCGCAAGGGAATTACAGTCTCATCACAGCACTGAACACAGTGAAAAATGTTTTAGCCATCTCAGGAAGCCAAGGTACAACACAAGTGTAAACACTCTTAGATTGAAACGCTAGATTTGCTTAAAAAAAAAAAAAAAATTCACAATAGTCTTTTTGTCTTCATACATTAAGCTGCTATCTTGACTCAGTTTCCTTATTGTGAAATGATAATACTGCATTCACAGCGTTGTCAGAGGGAGCAGATCAGGTAAGGGGTCTCTCATGAGGACACCTGGCATCCTAGTGTACACTTTATCAATGTTGGCTCTAATTTTTTTCCAGCTTTATTGCAGTTTGTATTTAAATTTAAAAAAAATTTTTTTTAGAGGGAGAAGGAGCACAAGTGGACGGGGCAGAGAGGGGAGGAGAGAAGCAGCCCAGCAAACTGCACTAAGCACAGAGTCCAATGCGGGGCGCAATGCCACAACCCTGAGATCACAGCCTGGGCTGAAACCAAGAGTCGGACGCTTAACCGACTGCCACCCAAGCACTCATTGTGTTTTAAATCTTAAATGTTATACACTATGTATTTTATACATCAAGATCTGAGAATTCCCACTTAAGAACAGTTAATGTGGTGTTTTTATTCTGTTTACGGATTGTATCTGTTGTTCCAAGGACATAGACACCTATTGGTTTTGACTAAGCCTTTCTAAGTACAGATAAAATTGTCCTACATGTTCATGAAATTTGAATTTATTGGTATCCATATCTTCAGAGTAGTTCATCTCATTTCTTTATAGTCACACCATATATTTTGGAAAACTTGTAATTAATTGCAAATTTGGAGGATTTGACTCTCTTTTGACAGTTCCGGCATATTTCTTATTCCCAGTGGAAAATTGGGATTTCTGGGGTTTTTGGTTGTTGAGATAGAACTATTCACTCCTTGCTCCAAAGTAAGCAAGGGGTTAAACAAAGCTGGCTTTAAAAACAAAAAAAAACCAAATCTTCCAAAGAGAACAAACAGGGCTGTTCTGTTCAGCTCCCTTCTAAGGGGATTTGGTGAAGCTGAGCTCTGGCTCGGTATTGGCTGTTCTGGGGCAACTCACAAACATGAAGATGTTCTCCCGCCATAAATACCACCTTACCTATCTGATCATCCTATAGTCAAGTTTCATTTCCTTTTGCTTCTCAAGAGCATGCTTCTACACGTGGTCCGTGTCCAGGCCTATGCGTTAAAGTGCCCCCTTGGCACCCCGACCCTCCAGTCTCTCGTACAAGTCCTGCCAATACTAAGGAGTGGGTTCAAACACCATTTCAGAATAAAAGATTCAGGACAAACTGTCCAATGAATGTTGTGATAGAATAATTTTAAATTCTTTTCATATTATTTTTAAAATCTTAATTTAGTCCCAGTGATCTGGGTGACATGTTGCATTCTTCGCTTTCCAAATACTTGGCAACAATCCCCCACGTGGCTTAGATCATCCTCTTTTCACTATCTTAAGTCCTGAAAAGAAAGCATTTGAGTGATTTAGGCTAGCACTGCTAAGCCTGGTTATTTTGTAAACTAGAGGGAATAGTAATTGGTTTATAAGCTGTATTATACTTTCAAAGTGTTTCCACCCAACAACCCTCTACTGTAGATTAATGGAAACTTCGCAGTGTTAAAACTTTTTCCAGCTTTTACTGTCAGTAAATGGCAGAGGCGGGGCTGAAGGAACTTGTTTTTCCCAGAATACTGTACTGCCTTTTTAATCCAGGTACCTTGCCTTTTGGACTGTTGGGAGCTATATCATGAACAGTTACTGGTTATGTAATGTACTTGGCTACAGCTAAGTGCTGCTCCAATATGCCCCTGAATTAGGGTACAAATTTTGCAGGAACAAAAACCCAGGTAGATAGAACTTATACAAGATAGACCTTTATTCCTTTCTAACAGAGCTCAGCAGTCTGGGATTTCTCACCCAGTTCATATTTGGCTTCTCTGCCTTTCTCAAGAAATGGTGGGTTCTTTCTCATGGGCCAAGACTGGCTACTCCAACTCTTGCCAACATTTGTATCCAAACAATGAAGAAGGGAGAAAGAGACAAGAGGAAGACATGGCAACCACCCCTCCCCACCTTAAGATCTTATTTGAGAGAGAATGAGATAGCCAGAGTGTGAGCAGACTGCTGAGCAGAGAGCCTGACTTGGGGCTCGAGCACAGGACCCTGGGATCATGATCTGAGCTGAAGGCACCCCCAACTGAGCTACTCAGGTGCCCCAACATGGCTTCTTCTTGAAGAGTATGCAAAAGGCCCGAACTTAGTCACATGGCCTTCAAGAGACTTGACTATGTTAGCTTTAGCTATGGGACTATGTACCTAGTTAAACTCCAGCCACTGTTTAAAGAAAAAAAAAAGGGTGAGGAAGGGGGACAAGAAGGGGAAAGCAAGTCTCTCTCTGATACTCTCAAGTCTTGGCACATCCTTAGCTACTGGGAGCTATTAAAAACCTAATATGCTCCTTGGACAAGCACAAGTATCTGAAAGCAAGAGCTAGGGCAGGATTGAACAGGGTTTATCTCCTACACGAATTAACTTCAAGACTAGGAGAGGTGATTACTTCAGCTAATGCCTAGAAACAGAGAGTCAAGCAAAATGAAGCAACAAAAAAGTATGTTGGAAATTAAAGAACAAGATAAAAACTTAGAGGGGGGAAATGAAATGGCAATAAGTAACCTACCTGTTAGTTCAAAGTAATGGTCATAAAGATGCTTACCAAACTGGGGAGAATAGATGAAAACAGTGACACCTTTAACAAAGAGATGGGAAATATGAGAAAGTGCCAAATAGAAGTTGCAGAGCTGAGGAATACAGTAACTGAACTAAATGATCCACCAGGGGCATTTAACAGATTACATGAAGCAGAAGAAAGGATCAGTGAACTCAAAGACAAAGCAGTAGAACTCACCCAATCAGAGCAGCACAAAGAAAAATGAATGAAAGGAGGAAAGACAGCTTAAGAGATTTATAGGGTGACATCAAATGGATTAATGTTCCCATCATAGGAATCCCAGAAGGAGGAGAGAGAGAGACGGAGCTTTTCCTTGAAAAAAGCAATGACTGAAAATTTCCCTAACCTGGAGAACCAAACAAACATCAAGATCCAGGAAACCCTGAGAGTTCCGAAGAAGATGAACCCAAAGAGACCCACACTAAGACACATCATGAGGATGTCTAAAGTTAAAGATAAGGAGAGAATCTTCAAAGCCAAAAGAAAAAAACAAGCTGTTAATGTACAAGAAAACACTCATTAGACTATCAGCTGATTTTTTTCAGCAGAAATTTTGCAGGCCAGAATAGAGTGGCATGATCTATTTAAAGAACTGAAAGGGGAGGGAGTTGGGGACCCTTCCCAAAATACACTACTCAACAAAGTTATCATTCAGAATGGAAAGAAAGATAAGGCATTTTCCAGACAAGTAAAACTAACAGCTTTCATCACCATCAAACCAACCTTACAAGAAATGTTAAGGGACTTCTATAAAAGCTAAGAAGAAGGGTGCTAATTAGTAACAATATATAAAAGAATAAATCTCACTGGAATGGAAATATAGAGTAAAGGTAGAAGATTAATCACTTTTAAAGCCAGTATGAAGGTTTAAGACCAAAGTGGTAAAAATGACTAGGATTATCATAATTAGTTAAGAGATACGCAAGATAAAAAGATGTAAAATGTGACATTAAAAACTTAAAATGTAGAAAAGAGCACTCATCTGAAGATGAGCATTCAAAGTTAAGTGTTACCAACTTAAAATAGACTGATAGTCGATTTAGGTTTTCTATATAAGCCCGGTGATAAACAAAGCAAAAACCTACAGTATTTAAATAAAAGAATCTAAGCATACCATCACAGAAAATGAACCAAACAACAAAAGGGCAAGAGAAGGAACAGAAGAACTCCAAGAGAGCCAAAAAAAAAAAAGCAAAATGAAACAAGTACATACCTATCACTGATTACTTTAAATATAAGTAGACTAAATTCTACTCAGTAGAGTAGAAAGAGTGACCAAATGCATTAAACAACAACAGGACCCATCCCAGTACTGCCTACAAGATACACACTTTCAGTGTAAGGACGCACAGAGTGGAAGCTAAAAGATGAAGGATTATATTCTACGCAAAAGGAAACTAAAGAGAGCTGGAGTCGCTGTATGTACATTAGACAAAACAGACTTTAAAACAAATAAGACTATAATAAGAGAAAAAGAAAAGCATTGCATGACGATAAAGGAAATCAATTTTTTTTTTTTTAAGATTGTACTCATTTCTTTGACAGAGAGAGAGCGTACCCAAGCAGGGGGAGTGGCAGAGGGAGAAGGAGAGCCCCGACTTGGGGCTGACCCAGGATCCGGGATCACGACCTGAGCCAAATGCAGATGCTTAGACTGAGCCACCCAGGGCCCCAAAGGAATCAGTTCAATTAGACGATACAACATTTGTAAATATTTGTGTACCCAGCATAGGAGCGCATATATATATATATATATATATATATATATATATATGTATGTATGTATAATATATTTATTATTGGAGGAACAGTAATACAGTAACACTTGGGACATTTTTAATACCAACTTACATCAATGTAAAGATCATCTATCTAGGAAATCAATAAGGAAACCACCTTCAACAACACATTAGATCAGATAGACTTAACAGTTACATACAGAATATTCTATCCAAAAGCAACAAAATATACAATTTTATGTGCTCATGGAACATCCCCCCAGGATACATCATGTGTTAGACACAAAAACGAGACAATATCTTTTTTTTTTTTTTTTAATTTGACAGAGAGAGATCACAAGTAGGCAGAGAGAGAGGAGGAAGCAGGCTCCCTGCTGAGCAGAGCCCGATGCGGGACTCGATCCCAGGACCCTGAGATCATGACCCAAGCCGAAGGCAGTGGCTTAACCCACTGAGCCACCCAGGTGCCCCCGACGAGACAATATCTTTAAGAAGACTGAAATATCAAGCATCTTTTCTGACCATACACAGTGGTATGAAATTAGCAATCAATTGCATGGAGAAAACCAGAAAATCCATACATATATAGAGATTAAACAACATGATGATGAACAACAAATGGAACAAAGAAAAAAATCAAAAGGGAAATCAAAAAATACCTTCAGACACATGAAAGCGGACAGAAAACCTGTTCTAATAGGCAAGTTCACAGCAATAAAAGCCTACATAAAGAAATAAGGAGACCCGATAATCTAACTTTTATATCTCAATAAACTCGAAGGAAAGATGAAGTCTCCAGTTAGTAGAAAGGAAGGCATAACAAAGATTACAGCAGAAGTAACAAGATGGCAACGAGTGCATGCCGATCCATGACTCGAAATGTAAATGGACTAAATGCTCCAATCGAAATATCAAGGGTGGCAGAATGGATTGGACAATATATACATATATATATATTGCTGCCTACAAGTGATTCACCTTGGACCTGAGGAGATATTCAGACTGAAATTGAAGGGATGAAAAGCATTTCATGCAAATGGAAGTGGAGGTGGGGAAGCCAGAGTAGATTTTATCAGACAAAATAGACTTTAGGGGCACCTGGGTGGCTCAGTGGGTTAAGCCTCTGCCTTCAGCTCAGGTCATGATCCCAGGACAGTCCTGGGATCGAGCCCTGCATCGGGCTCTCGGCTCAGGAGGGAGCCTGCTTCCCCCTCTCTCTATCTCCGCCTGCCTCTCTGCCTGCTTGTGATCTCTGCCTGTCAAATAAATAAATAAAAATCTTAAAAAAAAAAAAAAGACTTTAAAACAAAGACTATAGCAAGAGACAAAGAAGGACATTACATGATGATGAATCAACCCAAGAGGATATAAGAATTGTAAATATCTACATGCCCAACCCTATAGAACTGAAATACATAAAGCAAATATTAAATGGACATAAGGACAGAAATTAGAACACCCCCCTTTACATCAATTGATAGATCATTCAGGCAGAAAATCAATAAGAAAAGTGTCTTTGAATGACATATTGGGCCAGATGGCTGTAATGGATATATATAGAACATTTCATTCCAAAACAGAATATACATTCTTTTCAAGTGCACACTGAACATTCTCGAGACAGATCACATTTAGGCCTTTAAACAAACCTCGATCAATTTAGGAAGTATGAAATCATATCATGCCTATTTTCTGATCACAACCATTTACTAGAAATCACTTATAGAAAAACTGTAAAAAGTCAAATACGAGGAAGTTAAACATCACCATACTAAGTAATTAATGGGTTAATGGATCAACCGAAGAAAATGAAAAGTACATGGAGACAAATGAAGATGAAAACACAGGCATCCAAGATCTTTGGGACAGCAAAAGCAGTTCTAAGAAGGACATATATAGCCATAGAGGCCTACATCAGGAAATAAGAAAAAGCTCAAACAATCTAACCCTACATCTAAAGGAACTAGAAAAACAATAAGCAAAACCCAAGGTGAGAAGAAAGGAAATAACAGAGATTAGAGCAAAAATAAAGGAGACAATTAACTGATTTTTTAAAAAATCAATTAAACCAAGAGCTGGTTTTTTGAAAAGATAAATAAAATTGATAAACCCTTAGCCAGACTCATAAAAAAACAGCCCAAATGAATAAAATCTGAAACAAGAAACATCACAGAAATACGTAAGATTATAAAAAAAAATACTATAAAAAATTAAATGCCAACAAACCAGGCAACATAGACAAAATGTTAAAGCCCTGAACCTAACTTTCCCAGACTAAATCAGGAGGAAACAGAAAATCCAGACAAACCAATTACTACTAATAGAATTGAATCAGTAATAAAAGAAAGAACAAGATGGATTCATGGATGAATTCTACCAAACATGCTATAAACTGCATCATCTACACAGTACGGTCCTGGCACAAAACAACATACTGATCAACAGAACGGAATAGAACCACAACTATAAGGTTAGTTAATCTACAACAAGGAGGGCAAGAATATGTAAGGGGGGAAAGACAGTCTCTTCAATAGATCGTGCTGGGAAAACTGAACAGCTACATGCAAAAGAATGAAACTGGACCACTTTTTCACACCCTACACCTAAAATAAAAACACTAAAAATAGATTTAAGGCCTAAATGTGAGACCTGAGACCATTAAACTCCTGCAAGGTAACAAAGGCAGTAATTTTTCTGACATCAGCTGTAGCAACATTTTTCTAGATATAGCTCTTAAGGCAAGGGAAACAAAAGCAAAAATAAAGTATTTGGACAATATCACAATAAAAAGCTTTTGCTAATGATGAAGGAGATCACTAAAAAACAAAAGGGCAAAGTACTGAATGGGCAAAAATATTTGCAAGGGATATATCCAATAAAAGGTTAACATCTAAAATCTATATAAAGATCTTATATAACAACAACACAACAGACAATCCAATTAAAAAATGGGCAGAGGACCTAAATAGACATACTAGATGGCCCACACAAGAAAAGATGCTCTGCCTCACTTATCACCAGGGAAATGCAAGTCAAAACTACGAGATATCGCCTTATGCCTGTCAGAATGGTTAAAATAAAAACCAGAACAAGTAACAAGTGCTGATGAAGGGAGAAAAAGAAATCTTCATACACTGTTGGTGGAGATGTACATTAGTAGAGTGGAAAACAGAATGAAAGTTTCTCAACAAATTAAAAATAGAAATACCACATGATCCAATAAATCCACCACTGGATATTTACTGAAAAAAAAAAAAAAAATGAAAACACCAACCCAAAAAGACATCTGCACCCCTCTATGTATTGCAGAATTATTTACAATAACCAAGATAACAATAGAGCCAGAAAACAATAACAAATGAAACAAGTACAAGTTTGTACAAGTACAACCTGTGTCCACTGACAAATGAATAAAAGCGATGTGAGATTTATAAATATATCTGTATATAGATATCTATATACAACACACACGATAGAATATTGCACAGCTGTAAAAAAGGATGAGATCGTGCTATTTGCAACAACAGGGATGGACCTAGCAGAGAAATAAGGGAAGTAGGTTCGACAGAGAAAGAGACACCATAGGACTTCACTAATCTGAAGAATCTAAAAAAAACCAAAAACCAAAAACCAAATGCATAAACAAACAAAAAGCAGAATCAGATCTACAAATATAGAAAACTAATGGTTGTCAGAGGGAAGGTGGTGGGGGGAATGAGCAAAATGGGTGAAGAGCAGTGGGAGGTACAGGCTTCCAGTTATGAAGTTCTGGGAAGAAAAGGCACAGCACAGGGAGCAGACTCAGTGATGCTGTGATAGTGCTGTGTGGTGCCAGAGGGTGGTTATACCTGTGGGGGCCACAGCACACTGTAGAAACTTGTCAAGGTACTATGTTGTGCACCTAAAACTTATGTTATAATGTATATCAATTATACTTAAATAAAAGAGAAGAAATTAAATAAAGAAAATCAGAAATGAAAGTTGGTGTTACAGCTGGTACCACAGAAGCACAAAGGACCAGAAGGGCTAGTACAAGCAAATGTATGAGAAAACACAGGACAACACAGAAGAAATGTCTAAGTTCCTAGAAAGATATCACCTGGTAAGACTGAATTATGAAGGAATAGAAAATCTGAACAGACCAACTACTAGTAAGGAGATTGAATCAGGAATTAAAAACCTAAAATCCAGGATGAGACAGCTTCCCCAGTGAATTATATCCCAATTCAAAGAATTAATACCAATCTTTTTCAAACTCTCCCAAAACCCAGAAGATGAGGGAATACTTCCAAACTAATTTTAGGAGGCCAGCATCACATGGATCCAGTATCAGACAAGGACATGACAAGAAAAGAAAATTACAGGCCAATATCCCTGCTGTGAACATAGATACAAGAATCCTCAACCAAATATTAACACATCAAATTCAACAATACACTGAAAGGATCATACACCATGATCGAGTGGGGTTTATTCCAAAGGATGGTTCAACATCTGCACATCACTCGATGGGACAGAGCACATTAACAAAATGAAAGATGTATGATCGTCGGGATAGATTCAGAGAAATCATTTAACAAAATTCAACATTCATGTGTGATTAAAAACTCTCAACCAAGTGGTTATAGAGGGAACGCACCCATAACAGAGGCCGCGTATGACCAGCCTGTAGCTAACATCATACTCCATGGTGAAAATCTGAAAGTTTCTCCTGCACAGTCAAGAACAAGACTGGGATGCCTGCTCTAGCCAGTCTTATTCAATATGGTACTGGAGGTCCTAACTAGAACAAGTAGGCAAGAAAAATGAACAAAGCCTTACGAACTGGAAAGGAAAAAGTGAAGCATTTGTCTATGATGTGATATTATATACAGAAAACCCTAAAGACTGTATCACAAACTGAGAATAAACAAATTCAGTAAAGTTGTAGAATCTGAAATCAATACACCAAAATTTCTGGCCTTTTATACACTGATAATGAATATCAGAAAGAGAAAGTAAAAAAATGATACCATTCATAATTGCTCTAAAAAGAATAAAACGCCTTGGAATAAACTTAACTCAGGAGGTTAAGAGGCTGAAAACTATGAGACGTTAATGGAAGAAATTGAAGATCTCACTCACACACACACACACGGAAAGATTTCATGTTCATGTGTTAGAATAATTAGCACTATTAAAATGTCCCTATCACTTCAAAGAACCTTTATTCAATGCAATCCGTATCCAAATTCCGATGGCATTTTCTACAGAATTAGAATCAACAATAAAATTTTATGGAATTTTATTCCTAAAATTTTAAGGGATCACAAAAGATGCTCAGTAGCCAGAGCAATCTTGAGAAAGAACAAAGCACCTGGCTCCCTTGTTTCAAACTGTACCACAAACATTGACATAAAAACACATCAGTGGAACAGAATAGAGACCTCAGAAATAAACCTACTCATACACAGTCAATTCAGTTATGACAGAGGCAAGAATATACAATGGAGAAAGGTCAGTCTCTTTGACAAATGGTGCTGGGAAGACTAGAGCACTTTCTTAGGCCATACACAAAAATTAACTCAAAATGGATTAAAGACTTGAATAAAAGACCTGAAATCATTAGACCTCCCCATCAAAACAAAAACAAAAACAAAAATATCCACCAACAACATGGGCATAGGTGTTGGTGGTGATATTTTGAATTTGACACCAAAAGTAAAAGCAACAAAGGCAAAAATAAGCAAGTAGGACTAACCTCAAAGTAAAAATCTAAACAGCCAACCATCAATAAGATGAAAAAGCAGCCTAGTGAATGCTAGAAGATATTTATAGAGCATCTATCTGATTAGGAGTTAATATCCAAAACACACACAGAACACATACAACTCCACACCAAAACCAAACAAAAAATGGGTAAAAAATGGGCTGAAGTTGTAGGCATGTGTTTTTCCAGAGATGACATACCGTTGACCAACAGACACAAAGAAATATGCCCAACATCACTAATCATTGGGAAAACGCAAACCAAAAACCTCACACCTATTCAGATTGTTAGAATCAAAAAGACAAGAAATACAGTGTTGGCAAGAGTAGGGAAGATATGGGACCCTTTTGCTCTGTTGGTGGGAATGTAAAATGGTTCCTCAAAAAAAAAAAAAAATATATATATATATATAACTACCCTATTATCCAGCAATTCCACTTTTGGGTATTTATGCGAAGAAAACGAAAACACTTACTCAAAAGGATGTCTGTAGTTCTACGGTCATTGCTGCATTATTTACAATAACCAAGCTTTGAAGACAACCTTATTGTCCATCAATAGGTGAATGGACAAATAAATTATACGTATAGACGCAATGGGGTATTATTCGGCCTTTAAAAATAATGAAATCTTGCCATTTACGACAACATGAGTGGAACTTGAGGGCACTACGCTAAGTGATATAAGACCAAGAAAGACAAAGGCCCATGGGGAGCTAGAAACCAAAGCCAGCCTCACGGATGCAGAGCATGGACGGGAGAAGCTAGAGGGGAGGGGTGGGGGGGGGTAGGAGAAATGGGCGAAGGAAGGCAAAAAGTAAAAAATAATAATTAAAAATAAATAAAAATAAAAGTAAACAAACTTGGTCTATGAAGGTATTTTCAGTTGCACCCCAGGGCCGCCCAGTGGCTCCATTGGTTGCGGGTCTGACTCCTGATTGCCGCTCAGGGTGCGGTCTCACGGTCCCGAGACCGAGCCCTGTGTCTAGGCTGAGCTTCCTGGGGATTCTGCTTCTCTCTGTCTGCTCCTCCTCCCACTGACACTCGCTCTCTCTAAATTAAATGGACACATCTTTAAAAATATAAAAAATAAAGTGTACCGCAAAGATATTTTGAGGTGTAGTAATGGCATACAGACCGAACACTGCTGGCATTGAGAAGGTTTGGGGTCTGAGAAATGGGAAGGCTTTGTGAAGATATGGAACATGGGTATTCATGGTGGACACACCAAACAGGCAGGCAAGCTACACGGGCTGATTATACAAGTGGAAAGATATTCATGTCATCAACAATTTATGTTATTTCCAGCCGATCCAAGGCAATTCCATCACATAGAATTCTTAGGAATTTTGTTTGTCATAACCCAAGCTCAACATGGATAAGAGCTATTCCCCCACAATCTTGTTTACAGATACAATGAAAGTAAGTCTTAGATAATTCTGCCAGTCATAGACATTTGGGATGATTATTATTTTGTTATTTATGTCATAGACATTTATTAAGCGTTTGTCACAAGGAAGTATTGAACTGTTCTTGTACTGAACTTTCCATGTACAGTGAAGTTCTACCTAGCTTTTACTCTTTTGGAGGATTTGATCATACTTTGCATGAAAGGTTCACTTATACCAGATGTGATAATATTCCTTTACTGGAAAAACAACAAGATATCCTTAGACCAATTTCCAGTCCAAAGTTTGCTAGGGACTCAAGCTTTGGGAACCATCTCTGAGTAAAGAATCTGGAGCTTGCTGGATTCTTAAACCCAGTTCACAAAATAATTGGGAATATTTGAACATTTTAGCTAAGCTATTAATGCATATGTTGGAGACCTTTAATTTCTCAGCGAGAGCTCATTCTGAACATTCATCATGTTAATTACGAGCTATCAATTTAATAAAAACCCAATTTTGACGCTCTGTGCTAATTAACAAAGCATCTGTCTGGTTTTAATCAATATACAGATAGTAGATCTGTATACTCTGGGGCGGGCTCTCTGCTCAGAAGGCTCAAGTACACCCTCGTTAAGCCAATGGATACACACGCTATCACGGTGCCCAGGCAGAACACCTGAAAGGAATTTTACATGGAACAGCGGCCAAAGGCCGTGCTGGAAAAATCGTTTATAAAGGTAGGGTGGAGCAACATAATGCAGAATAAGGCACAGAATTTTCTTATTACATTGTCTTGTTGTTGCAGCAGGAGAATAACACAACCAGAACTTAAGCCCAGGAGGGCTCTTTAGGCCGTCAGTTTCAGGGGAAGGAAACCAGGGCACGAGAGAAAGCACGTAGATGCATAAGGAAGACCGAACAGTTGCTGTGCTAAGAATAGAAGTAGAGAAGTAGAGGAAAAGCACAAACGCTATTTATACAGAGAATATATGAAAATATTGATCGTGCTTCCCATTTGTGTCATGTTTGGTCTTTCACGGATCTCCTTTAATTTGGAGAGAAACTGTAGAAAATGAATATTTTCTCGGTGTTAGGGGACTCAGAGTCCTCAGATGGACTTGGCCACCCTCATCAGCCTAGTGCAGCGCAGGAGCTGGGGCTCCGAGGCAGGGGTGCACTGAGGGGTGCAGGGAAAGGCGACACGCGAGAAGTAGGCACCTGGGGACAGAGACGCGCATGAGCTGTCGGTGACAGGTGCTGGCCCCAGGATAGATGGTGCTGAATCGCTCACCACTAAGTAAGATCCCTTCTGACCTAGAGTCCGCCCACCGGAATGGAGCCTGCCTATTCTCCCCTGGGATTTCCAAGCACGGGTGAGGGTGTGAAACCCAATACTGTTTGAGATGCAGTCTGGAAACAGGTCAATAAATTAGGAAGCCAACAACCATTGGAAAGAATATGGCACAGTCGTTGGAAAGAACGAGGCTGCTCTTTGTGTCCTGAGCAGATCAGATCTCCAGGCTGCATGTAGGAAAACACGGAGGTCCTGGGGAGGGGGAGGGGCAGGGAAATTACCAAGTGCCTTTGAAAAGACACACACACACACACACACACACACACACACACACACCCTTCATTTTCCAGCTCTTGAAGGTACAAAGAAACAGAGGTTACCTCTAGGGAAAGCAACAGGGTCGGAAAGATTTATTTTTCACCATAGCCCTGTTTGTATCTCTTGAGTTATAAACCTTACACTACTTATTTTTAAAGCTTTTTTATCTTAAAAAACAAACAAAAAAAACAACCAAAAACGTACGGGCTTTGAACTCAAAGAGAATTTACTTCCACTACTTAACTATGTGAACGTGGTCAAGGTTTTGTTCTTTTTTTCCCAATTTAGTGTGATATCATAGATGATATGATGAAGGGTCTTACGAAGCCAACGCAGAGACACAATCATTGTCAAAATTTGGTGTAATTCTTCTCTTTAATTCTTTATTTAAAAAAATAAAAATAAAAACTGACCACTTTACCTGATTACAAATACAGTTAAGTTTTAAAAAGTATATTACATATCACCACTGCTATTCAACATAGTACTAGAAGTTCTAGCCTCAGCAATCAGACAACAAAAAGAAATTAAAGGCATCCAAATCGGCAAAGAAGAAGTCAAACTATCACTCTTCGCAGAGGATATGATACTATATGTGGAAAACCCAAAAGATTCCATTCCAAAACTGCTAGAACTTGTACAGGAATTCAGTAAAGTGTCAGGATATGAAGTCAATGCACAGAAATCAGTTGCATTTCTCTACACCAACAACAAGACAGAAGAAAGAGAAATTAAGGAGTCAATCCCATTTACAATTGCACCCCAAACCATAAGATACCTAGGAATAAACCTAACCAAAGAGGCTAAGAATCTACACTCAGAAAACTATAAAGTACTCATGAAAGAAATTGAAGAAGACACAAAGAAATGGAAAGATGTTCCATGCTCCTGGATTGGAAGAATAAATATTGTGAAAATGTCTATGTTACCTAAAGCAATCTACACATTTAATGCAATTACTATCAAAGAACCATCCACCTTTTCAAAAGAAATAGAACAAATAATTCTAAAATTTACATGGAACCAGAAAAGACCTCGAATAGCCAAAGGAATATTGAAAAAGAAAGCCAAAGTTGGTGGCATCACAATTCCGGACTTCAAGCTCTATTACAAAGCTGTCATCATCAAGACAGTATGGTACTGGCACAAAAACAGACACATAGATCAATGGAACAGAACAGAGAGCCCAGAAATAGACCCTTAACTCTATGGTCAACTAATCTTCGACAAAGCAGGAAAGAATGTCCAATGGAAAAAAGACAGCCTCTTCAATAAATGGTGTTGGGAAAATTGGACAGCCACATGCAGAAAAATGAAATTGCATCATTTCCTTACACCACACACGAAAATAGACTCAAAATGGATGAAGGACCTCAATGTGAGACAGGAATCCATCAAAATCCTTGAGGAGAACACAGGCAGCAACCTCTTCGACCTCACCCGCAGCAACATCTTCCTAGGAACATCGCCAAAGGCAAGGGAAGCAAGGGCAAAAATGAACTATTGGGATTTCATCAAGATCAAAAGCTTTTGCACAGCAAAGGAAACAGTTAACAAAACCAAAAGACAACTGACAGAATGGGAGAAGATATTTGCAAACGACATATCAGATAAAGGACTAGTGTCCAGAATCTATAAAGAACTTAGCAAACTCAACACCCAAAGAACAAATAATCCAATCAAGAAATGGGCAGAGGACATGAACAGACATTTCTGCAAAGAAGACATCCAGATGGCCAACAGACTCATAAAAAAGTGCTCCATATCACTCGGCATCAGGGAAATACAAATCAAAACCACAGTGAGATACCACCTCACACCAGTCAGAGTGGCTAAAATCAACAAGTCAGGAAATGACAGATGCTGGCGAGGATGTGGAGAAAGGGGAACCCTCCTACACTGTTGGTGGGAATGCAAGCTGGTGCAGCCACTCTGGAAAACAGCATGGAGGTTCCTCAAAATGTTGAAAATAGAACTGCCCTATGACCCAGCAATCACACTACTGGGTATTTACCCTAAAGATACAAACGTAGTGATCCAAAGGGGCACGTGCACCTGAATGTTTATAGCAGCAATGTCCACAATAGCCAAACTATGGAAAGAACCTAGATGTCCATCAACAGATGAATGGATCAAGAAGATGTGGTATATATACACAATGGAATACTATCCAGCCATCAAAAGAAATGAAACCTTGCCATTTGTGACAACGTGGATGGAACTAGAGCTTAGCGAAAATAAGTCAAGCAGAGAAAGACAACTATCATACGATCTCCCTGATATGAGGAAGTGGTGATGTGACATGGGTCTTAAGTGGATAGGAGAAGAATCAATGAAACAAGATGGGATTGGGAGGGAGACAAACCATAAGTGACTCTTAATCTCACAAAACAAACTGAGGGTTCCTGGGGGGAGGGGCGTTAGAAGAAGGGGGCTGGGGTTATGGACATTGGGGAGGGTATGTGCTTTGGTGAGTGCTGTGAAGTGTGTAAACCTGGCGATTCACAGACCTGTACCCCTGGGGATAAAAATATATGTTTATAAAAAATTAAAAATAAAAAAAAGTATATTACAACATTCATCAACCCATGTAAAGTAGAGTGACTTGAGATGAAGATTTAGAATAACGAGAAGTGTTTAAATGCTGGTTTATTGTTCAGTAAGCACACCATATTTTCCTCTTGAGTCCAAAAATCATCTTTACTGTCAAATGTACCCTTCCTGGCTAATAGCATATCCCGCCTAGAAAAAGCAGCAGCGTTACTACTGTAAATACTATGGCTCCAGGGAGCTGGTTTGTACTGAAACAGCACAGGTTATCCTGCCTGTCCTGCGTGGACATCACTCAGCAACTTCCAGGGACTTAAACATGGTTACTCTGCTTTACGGGTGATGAGGACAAATGCAAGTCTTAGCCAGAGTGTGCAGGAAAACAGGAACCCTCATTCATTTTCCAGTCAAGTTCATATTACTATTCAGAATTCTGTAACATGAAACCTAGAACCGCAGGCTTTCCTTTAGGGCCTTTGCTTGAGCTCTTCAGGCCATCCTCAAGTAAGTGCAGACCACTTGCTCTCTCGCTGCTGAGAGTGCAGACCATTGCTCTCTCGCTGCCTTCCACCTCCCTCCTGGAGAGAGAAACCTAAGAGAGGGATCCCTGTGCCAAGGGGAGAGAAGCAGCACCATCCACAGAAGGAACGTCTGTCCCTGTTAGGTAGGACTTAAACCAGCCCGGGAGAGCACACTGTGGCCAAATGACCAGAAGCAAGACAGGACAAGAGCCAGGAGGGCCCGGTGGCACTGTAGAGCAAGTGTCAAGTTCCAGACTCCCTGATACAGAGCTCAGAGCCCGTGAAGGAGGCGGAGTCCCCGGGCCCAGGCCCAGGCCCCACTTGCAAAGCTGCCCCAATGGATCCGGACCATTCACGGAGGCAGCGTTCAAGAAAAGAGAAATGAGCATCTTTATTAAGCCGCCTTCCTATTTGATCTCTGCTACAGTAGTGGAACTTAGCATAGTTAATATGCAGCCAAATAGGAGACCCTGCAAACCCGTCACTTCCGTAAATCTGATAAAGTCAAAATAAAGTATCTTTTTTTCTCGCCTAATTTGAACTTTCGATTAGTGACACAGTGCCTTTCTGTTTCTCAATCATTTGTGTTTTTTCTTTGAATTGTCTCTTTTCCTTCTGTGTCCATTACTTGACTTCATGGACTTTTTCATATTGATTTTTGTAAGTATATTTCATGTCTATAAAATATATGAACCTATAGAAATATGTTTCATAAAATGAAATAATGAAACAAGCCGTTTGCCCTTGATATAAGTGGTAAATATTTTTCCCCAGCCTATTTTTGACTGTTTATAGTGTGGGGTTTTTTGTTGTTGTTTTTCTAGGTAAGAATTGCTGTTCCTCTGGTTATTTTTTATTTTTTTTTTAAATTTTACTTTAGTCAGATTTTTCATTCTCTGCTCTATGGAATTTTCAGAAAGGCTTTTCCTACTCTTAGATATGAATAATTTACTCATGTTTTCTTCAGTCTTTTTATAGGTTTTTTTTTACATTTAAATCTTTGCCTGTAATTGGTTTTGAAATAAGAATGAAGCAAGAATGAAGCTCCCACACGTAACCAGTCTGTTTCCACATGGTTTCAATCACTGTTTATTCATGGTACATATTCTTATCTTGTGGAAATAACTGGCCCACTTTTCTTATTGCTCAGAATTACTCTATTTTCCTATGTTTTATATTTCCAGGTGAACTTTAGAATCATTTTGGCCTCTAGAAAAACAAGTTTATTGTGATTTCATTTGTTATTGTATGAGTTTCCAAATGAAATAAATGACATTTATATAATATCAGATCTTCTCACTCTAGAGTAAGATAGATCTCTATTTCATCAACTTCCTATATTCCAAAGAGATTTATGATTTTATAGGTTATAGATCTATAGGCCTTTTCAAATCTATTTCTAGGTATCAATCTTGGTGTTATTGCTATTATAAAACAGAAAATATAATAATCTTGATATTTTGTAACTATTAAACCAAATTAATAGGAAAACTTGGTTGCCTTCCCCAGATTATCAGTCACACATGGACTTATTTTATTAAATTGATCTTGTACACTGGAGCGCACAATTAAAAAATCCAACTCATTTGAGCTAGTCTATTCATAAAATTTGTTCTGAAGCCATATACCCTAGCTTGAAATGATTCACAGCCTTGAAGATACTAAAATATGCATGAGCCAAAAATGTTAGGTAACATATAAAACATTATCTGAATTGCTGGTATATTTTCAGGTTATTGATACTTCTTGCCATAAAATACAGAACTCTAGTTCATGGAGGCGTATGGAACTATTTCATATTATTAAATATTTGTTACTATTTAAAAACTAAGGACTTTCTCATTTTGTGAAGAGTATATATTAAACCCACAGAACCAAGAAATCTGACAAAACCCAAACACACGAAACAGGACAAAAACGACACCAAAGTGTATCAGAAGGAAATCGCTAAAAACCAGTAAGAAGGAGAAAAACTTAAGAGCAGCCACGGGACAAGATATTATATAAAACAAGAGAAGATATTATATAAAACAAGGTAAGATTAATAGGAGATTCCTCAATGGCTAGAATACGGATGAGAGGTCTGTGGGGCCGCATATATTGAGCACCGAGAGGAAAAACTCAACCTAGGATTCTCTACACAATGAAACTCTCTTCCCAAAACAAAGACAAAGTAAAGATGCCTTTAGTTTTTTAATAAAGTTTTTTTATTGGGGCACCTGGTTGGCGCAGTTGGTTAAGTGGCTGCCTTGGGCTCAGGTCATGATCCCGGGGTCCTGGGATTGAGCCCCACATTGGGGTCCCTGCTCAATGAGGAGCCTGCTTCTACCTCTGCCCCTCTCCCTGACTCATGCTGTCTCTCACACTCTCCGACTCAAATAAGTAAATAAAATCTTTTTTAAAAAAGATTTTATTTATTTATTTGACAGAGTCACAAGTAGGCAGAGAGGTGGTGGTGGGGAAGCAGGCTTCCTGCTGAGCAGAGAGCCCAATGTAGGGCTTGATCCCAGGACCCAGAGATCATGACCTGAGCCAAAGACAGAGGCTTTAACCCACTGAGCCACCCCAGTGCCCCAATAAATAAAATATTTTAAAATAACGTTTATTTCAGCAATCTCTACACTCAATATAAGGCTCGAACTCACAACCCCAAAATCAAGAGTTCCATGCCCTTCTGACTGAACTAACCAGGCAGCCCAATAAAGACATTTAGACATACAAAAGCACACCAATTCTACAATAAATCTTAACAGAAGTTTTACTAGCAGAAAAAAAATCTAGATCTACAAAAGGAATGAAAAAAAGAATGAGGTAGCAACTACCTGGGAAAATAGATAAATTATATAAATTTTAGATATATAAAATATAGACATTTTAATATTATTTAAATATATATAAAATATTATTGACCATTTAAATAACAGTAATAACGTAGAGTTGGGTTTAGAACTTATGTAAAAAAGTAAAATGCAGGACAACAACACAAGGATCAGAAAGTGAGAAACGGAAGCATACTAAGGTTCTCATAATATTGTATCTACAAAAGTGGTATACTATTACTTAAAGACAAGATACAATAATAACTCATCACAGTCTAAAAGCCCTAAGGTAATTGCTAAAATAACGTAGAATTACAGCTAATAAGCAGGGGCTGGGGTGTGGACCAAATGGGTGAAGGTGGCCAGAAGGTACAAACTTCCGGTTGTAGAATACATAGCACAGGGATGTAACATACAGCACAGTAACATAGTTAATGATGGTGTGCTGTGTATTTCACCGTTACTAAAAGAGTAGACTTTTTTTTTGTTTTATAGATTTTACTTATTTATTTTAGAGAGGGAGGGGCCAGAGGGATGAGGGAGGGGCGAGAAGGACAGCGGTGAGAGGGTGGGGGGGGCGGTGAGAGGGCTGGTGGGGGGGGGGGCGGGGAGAGGGCTGGAGGCCAGGGGTGGGAACGAGAGGTGGGGGGAGGGAGGGGACAAGAAGTAACTTCTCTAACCATAATGGAGTCAAGTTAGAAATAAGAGAAAAATCTAAGGAAAGTCTCCAAATATACAGAAGCTGAATAAAACATTTTTAGGTAACATGTGAGTCAAAAAATAATCAAAACAGAAATCAGAAAGCATATGGAACTAAATAAAAATAAAAACAAAACATATCAAAATTTGCCTATACAGTAAGACTTAGGGGAAATATATAAATATATTAAAATATCATATATAAAATATTAAATATAGTATTATATATAAAATATATTAAGATATTATATATAAAGTATTATATATAATATATAATAAACTTATATAGTAATAAGTATATTATATAATAAATATATACTATTAATAATTATATAATAAGTATATAGTTATAAGTATATAAGTTAATAATAAATAATATTAAGTATATACTATTAATAAGTATACTTATATAATAAGTATATAAATATATAATACTATATATAATATATATTAATAAATATTTTATATATTATAAAATATATATATAACAAGAAATGGCTATATATATAAAATATATTTTTTTCCTTAGAATATAAATATATTTATATATATTATATATTTAGGATATATATACACATATTTTCTAAAGAAAATAATATATTTTATATATTTATATATATTTATATAAATATATATATATATTATATATTTCTAAAGAAAAAATATATATTTTTTTCTTTAGAAAATAAAGATCTCAAGACCTTAAGCCATAAACCTCCTAGAAGAAAACTAGGCAGAAAGCTCTTGGACATCTGCCTTAACAACAGTTTTCTAGATCTCTCTCCTCAGGCAGGAAAAAATAAACTACTGGGACTACACCAAAATAAAAAAACCTCTGCACAGCGAAGGAAACCATCAGTAAAACAAAAAAGGCAACCCACTGAATAAGAGAAAATATCTGCAAATAATATATCCGATAAAAAGTTAATATCCAAAAGCACAAAGAACTACAACTCAACATCAAAAACAAACAATCCAATTTTTTAAAAAGGGCCAAAGACCTGAGGAGACATTTTTTCCAAAGACAACATATCGTTAGCCAACAAGCACATGAAAATGTTCAGCACCACTCACCACTGGGAAACGCAAATCCAAGCCTTACACCTGTCAGGGTGGCTGGAATAATAAAGACGACCATAACAAGTGTGGGCAAGGTTGTGGAGAAATAGGATCCCTCGTACATACACTGTTAGTAGGAATGTAAACTGGTATAAGCACTATAGCCATTATTTTTTGGAGGTTCCTCAAAAAATTAAAAATAGAAAATATTATATGATCCAATAATCTCACTACCTGGTATTTAGCCAAAGAAAACAAAAACACCAATTCAAAAAGGTATACATGCACCCCTATGTTTACAGCAGATTATTTATAATAGCCAAGATATGGAAGCAACCCGCATGTCCATCAGTAAATGAATGCATACAGAAGATGTGGTGTTTATATATAATGGAATGTTACTCAGCCATAAAAAAGAATGAGATCACGCCATTTACACAATACAGACGGACCTAGAGGTCATTATGCTGAGTGAAAGAAGTCAGACAGGAGAAGACAAATACCATATTATTTCACCTATATGTGAAGTTTTAAAAGCAAAGCAAATGAACAAAGAAGCCAAAAAACAGACAAATACAGAAAACAAATGGATAGTTGCTTATATCGGGTTTTGGGTGGGGGGGCAGTGAGTGGGGAGTGAGAAAATTAATGACCCCAGCTTCTACCTTAAGTAGCTAGAGAAAGAAAAGCAGATTAATTCCAAGGTAAACAGGAGAAGGGAAATAAAAATCAGAATGGAAGAAAATAAAAACCTCAAACAATAGATAGAAATCAATGAAACTAAAACCAGGTGGAGAGATAGGAACCAAGGCAGGACAGAAGTTACCAGTACGAGAATGAGGAAAATGCCGCTACTAGAGATTCCATAGATATTAAAAAGATAAGGAAACACTATGAACAAATTTATGCCAATGATTTTAAAAGATTTTATTTATTTATTTGACAGAGATCACAAGTAGGCAGAGAGGCAGGCAGAGAGAGAGGAGGAAGCAAGCTCCCTGCTGAGCAGAGAGCCCGATGTGGGGCTCGATCCCAGGACCCTGAGATCATGACCTGAACTGAAGGCAGAGGCTTTAACCCACTGAGCCACCCAGGTGCCCCAATATGCCAATGATTTTGATAACTTAGATGAACTGATAAATTTCTTGAAAGACACAAATTGCCAAAGCTTGCCCAGGAACGGAACAGCCCTAATTTATTTTAAAAAATTGAATTAATAGTTGAAAACTTTCCCACAAAGACAACTCCAGGCACACAGGGTACCACTGGCGAATTCTAAATATTTATGAATTCTCCACAGACTCTTCCAGAGAATGGAAAACAAGGGTAAACTTCCCAACTCATAAGCCCGGAGATTACTCTAATACCAAAATCAGACAAAGGTCTTACAGAGAAATTGCAGACCAATATCTTTAGGTAATAAATATAGGTAACAAAAATCCTAAATACAATTTTTACAAATAGAATCCAATATAGGTGAAAAGGAGAATTAATACATTTGACGAAGTGAAGTTTACCCAAAGAATGAAAGATTGTTCTGACATTTGAAAATCCATCAGAGTAGGCCAGGGTACATGGATAAGTCATCTGAATTCTGAGTACAAAAATCCATCAATGTAACTTATCATATTAACAGATTAAAAATCTATATCCATAAATATAGAAATTGTATGTGACTCTCTCTACAGATGCAGACAATCATAGGAGAAACTCTAATGTCCATTCTTGACAAAAACTCTCTGGTAATGAAGAAGAGAAGGAAAAATTCCTCAACCTGATAGAGAGCATTTACTTAATATCCGCTAACTAGTCATACTTAATGGTATACAACTAAATGATTTTCCCCTAAGATCAAGAACAAGGCAAGATGCCTAGTCTCAATGCTGGAGATTCTAGCCAATGTGATAAGGCAAGTGAGAATAAATAAAAAGCATCCATATTGAAAAAGAAAAAAAAAACTGTCTTTTTTCACAAGTGACATGATCCCTTATGTAGAAAATCTCATGACATCTATGAAAATCCTGAGGGCCAGTAACTGAGTTCAGTCAGTTTTCAGGCTACAAGATCAATATATAAGAACTGTTTCTAGGGGCGCCTGGGTGGCTCAGTGGGTTAAAGCCTCTGCCTTCAGCTCAGGTCATGATCCTGGGGTCCTGGGATCCAGCCCAGTGTCAGGCTCTCTGCTCAGCGGGGAGCCTGCTTCCTCCTCTCTCTCTGCCTGCCTCTCTGCCTACTTGTGATCTCTGTCAAATAAATAAAGAAAATCTTTAAAAAAGAGAGAGAGAGAGAATTGTTTCTATAGACTAGCAATGAAAATTCAAAAATTAAAAGTACCAAAGAGTACTGTTTGTTTATAGTGGTATCAAAAAACTTGAAAACTCAGGGAATAAGTCTAACAAAAGATATGAAAGGCTTCCACACAAAACTAATGAACAATGCTGAGAGAAATTAAAGAGGACTTAAATAAATGGAGATACAACTTGTTCCTAAGTTGGAAACTCAGTCTTGTTTTCAGTTCTCCCGAACTGATCTCTGGCTTCAAAACAGACTCTACCAAAATCCTAGCAGGCATTTTTATAGAAATTGTGACAAACTGATTCTAAAATCCAAAAGAAAATTCAAAAGATCGAGAATAATCAGAACTTTGAAAAAGAAAACAAAATTTAAGTTCTAACACTAACATTTCAAGAATGATTATTAAGCGAAAGCAATCAGGTCAGTATGCTAGTAGCATACATAAATAGATTAGGGGAATTAAAGGGTCCAGAAACAGACTTCTTTTTCAGCAACTAATTTTCAACAAAATCGCCATACAATTTAGTAGAGAAATGATAGCCTTTTCATTTAGAACAACTAGAGATCTACACATTAGAAAACAAAATAAACAAGCAAAACTTTGATCCCTATTTTCCAACATATAAAAAAATTAACATAAAGTAGACCATAGGCCTACATATAAAACTTAAAACTGTAAAACTTCTATCAAGAAACAGGGTAAAATTTTGGGATCTTGGGTTAGGCAAAGATTTCTTTCGACACCAGAAGTGCAATTCATAGAATAACAACTTGTTCAATCTGAGTCATCAGAATAAAAAAACTTCTGCACATAGGAAGGATACAAGTAAAGAAAAAAAATACCAGCCAGACTGGTAGAAAGTCCTATCAGAGGATACATCTGATCAATGACTTGTATTCAGAACTTATACTCTCAAAACTCAATAATCAGAAAACAAACCAATTTTTTTTTTTTTTAACAGCCATGAGTTTCAGTAGTCAATTCACCAAAGAAGATAGGACCAGTGCATTAAATAGTACTCAGTGTCATTACTCATTAGGGAAATTCAAATTAAAACCATAATGCTATACCACTACACACTCAATAAAATACCTAAAATTATAAAACATATTTAATGACAAGTGCTGACATCCATGTAGAAGAGCTGGAAGGCTCCTACAAGGCTCGTGGACATACAGAATGGAACCACCACTTGGAACAATGGTTAGCCAGTTTCTTAGAAAGTTAAATACACAGATAGCAGATGATACAGCTCTTCAACTCTTAAGTATTTAGTCAACAGGATTATTGTAAACATGTGTCCATGCAAACATTTTCCTAACGAGGTTTATAAAAGTTCTCCTTAGGAGAGCCACAAACTAGGCACCACCCAGGTGTCCATCAATAGAGAAATGGGTAAAGAAACTATAGTATATTCTACATGCAATGGAGTTCTACATGCTGCATTCTAGAGGCAATGGAATTCTATATGGATCTATCTCCAAATTACACTCAGCAATGGAAGCCGGACACCCTCTGCCCCATACAGGACACACTGTATTATTCTACTCATACACAATTCTAGGAAAAGCAATTTAACTTATAGTAACAAAATAGAGGCATGGTTGCCTGGAGATGGTAGAAGGGAGTGGAAAATGATGTGAGAAGATTGTAAAGGGTCATGGGCAAATTTTGCATCTGATGGACTTGAGCACAATCTTGATTAATTAATCTTGATTAATGGTTTCTACAGGTGTATGCATGTTAAAATTTACATTCTGCTCTTTAAATAGGCGCAGTTTCTTGTATGTCAATTATAACTCACCAAAGCTGTTAAAATTATTAATTGGATAAAATATTGAGAACTTAAACCAATCTGATCCTCCCTCTGAACAGATGGGGGAAAAGGCAGACTTTCATAATAAAGGGACTCCCATTCCACAGCAAATCAGAGCATGGAGACGGTTTCTTGCAAAGGTTTGCTAGTTTTATTATTCTTGGTTGTTTGTCTTGCCTTTCCATCGTACTAGTTCCTGGGTGTCCCTGTAAGACTGTTTTGATACAGAGTAAGCAAAACTCCATACTCAGGAACCCTCTAGAAAACATCCTCTCCTTTAACATCCAAAATGACCCATCTGTCTTCAGAGGGAGAACAGATTCTCAGCTGATAATAACCCAAACTCATTATGGAGCTATAACCAATGTTCAGTCCTACAAATTGTTCCTGAGTATCTAAACCAGGGAGTAGAACACCCAGCTTAACCACCGTGTGCCTGAAGCCTAGGACTTCTTGTCTTTTTATTTTAATGTGCAAATATAAACTCATTCCGCAGAAGCTTGGACTCGGTTTGCAGAATTTTGCAGAAACTCTTCAGAACCCACAGAGCCCCGGTGGAGAGATTAGGTTATCTGTCCCTCCGCCTCAGCTGTAGCTTGCAAATGGAAGTAAAGTCTTTACAGAGAGGTTGGGTCCTCCCCGAGTTCCTTACCTGTTGGATCTTGGTAGAAGCCAAGCACAGGAGAACGGGGTTAGGTCTCAGTGTGTATCACCAAACACAGATGAAACAGAGGACAGGACCCCAAACCCTTGATCTCTTGACTTCACCATCCCATGGTTCTTTACCTTATTTTGAAATTATAGGACACAACAACTGTTTTCCTTTTGAGAGATTCCCTTCTCATTTTCTTTCTGTGGCTCAGTTCCAAACCTGGTGGCTCTTCGGGAACTCAATGTGGAGAAATTTCAAGAGGGAAAACTCTAGCCACAGAATATTATCAACCATTGAAAAAGTGGCATTGAGGTTGGTTTCCCTCCGCTAAGCTGTGTGTGCGAACTCAGAAAACAATGCCATCCTTTGAGATGGTCTCGGGACAGTCATTTGAAAGGACTGTGAAGGCAAAACCAATAAGAAATCAACAAAAGAGGAGAACAGCAATGAAGTGACTTTCACAAGGAGTTTTGGGGACTGTGGGTATTTTCCCATTCACCGCGCACCTCCCCCTCCTTCAAACATTTAAAAGACTTTGGCCACAAAAACTACCTTGGTTAGAACACTATCAAAAACCATTTCGAGAATACCCCGTTTCTGTACTATCTTATTGGTGAAGTACTTTTTCTTTCGCCCAATTTCCTATCTCTTGCTCACAGGTTTTAATTATAATAGCTATCTTAACCATTTTCACATTTACATACAATTTTCCCCATCGCTTAGCCAAGAAATTTCCCACAAATGCTGCCTATTTTTTTTCAACACAATATACATATGGCCATTATTTTTCCTTTTCTGCTTTTTTTCCCTTTTTATCCTCCAATGTATTTTCCCATTCTGCTTCCATGCTTCTGACGCCTACACGTTTGCAGGCTTCTGCATTTCTATTCTTTCTAGACCCATTGTTCTGCCTCTCTTCTCCCACTTCCAAGATAGCCTTCATGAGTAGCAAGAAAAATATCCTCTTGGTACAGGACTCTCCAGCATCGGGCAAATGCCTTGCACATTGTTGTGTTGATTAAGTGAGATGAGTGAGGGGTGTCTGGGTGGCTCAGGGTGTTAAGCCTCTGCCTTCAGCTCAGGTCATGATACCAGAGTCCTGGGATCGAGTACCGCATCAGGCTCTCTGCTCAGTGGGGAGCCTGCTTCCCCCTTTCTCTCTGCCTACTTGTGACCTCTGTCAAATAAATAAGTAAAATCTTAAAAAAAAAAAAAAAAAAAAAAAAGAGCTAAGCTTGAAAACCCAGCTGCCCCGCCCCTCCCTTTTTCTCATTTTTGTTTTGTTTTTTGGCCAAGTAGCCTCAAAATCTTTTTGTATTAATACGTTCATGCCAACATTAGTTGAACGTCCAGCCCTGTGTCCAGTAGGTCGTAACCACTGCGTGTGCTAGCTCACTGAATCATTACGCTCTCTGGGCCATTCCCGGACTCTGCCCTGATTGCAGCAGAGAACTTGGGCTCACCAAGTGAAGTCACTCTGTTAGCCTTTGCTACACATGGAGTAAACCACAGGACTGTTCTGAGCCTCTGCTCCCTGTTTCAGAGCCTGAACCCTGGCGTCCCAACCTCGCCTGCCCCCCGCCTTCTTGTTCTCTTCCTTCTCAGACCCCCCTACCTGTCTTCGGAGAGACCCTCTTTTCCTTCCTATTATTTTCCAGATGTATCTTCTGACTTTGATTTTAGATAGGACCAATCTCCTAAAATATTTTGCCAAAAAATCGATGTGAAGGAGAAATTTGATGCTGGTGTTTTATTTATTTTTGCCTTTCTCATATAAAACCTCTCCCCGGAGTTCCTGTCTTTGTCTTCAACCTCAAATTCTGTGGTTGCTTTCTGACGCTGAGTGACCCTGCCTGCAAATCCACAGATCCTTAGGTTGGAGGAGGTTGGCCTGGAATTTATAATTTCTTCTGTCCTTTTTTTCCTGCCTGGTTTGCCCTGTACTTGTATCTGCTGGGTACTTCATTCCCCCTCAGAGCAGTAGTCTGGAGACTCGCCAGTCTTCAAGCCTAGGGCAGAGGGTTTTAGGATTCTCTCTCCAATTGTTTTCTTTACATGACATGCAAGAATGGAAAAGGATTCTGCATCCATCAGGCCTTCTGGAACAGTCTGACTCCCTTGTTCATGTCTGACTTCTGAGGCTTATAAGCTTCCTCCCCTGGAGCCCCACACGTGGGGAGCCCGAGGGTCCATCTTGCTCCTGCAGAGCTCCTGTCCTTGCCATTGAAGGAAGCTTTGTCTTCTGTTCCCCTCTTGTGGGGCCTTCTGAGTTGGCTTCCTTGTCGTATATGGTGCCCAGACATGGTTTGACCCTCCTCACCATTGTTCTAACCCTGGCTTCTTAATTTCCCCTGAACTTAGTACCTCGCCTGATTTATTATTTTCCTTGTTTTGTTGGTATAAACCAAGAATTCTCACCAGCCCATCCTTTATTGGTGTTTATCGAATCTTATCATAGTGTCCTGTTTCCCTGGTATTTATACTTTTCCATTTTGGGTTGCTTCTTGTTCACATTGCTCTAGCATATTCTTTACTCAATTTAATATACATGATGCATCAGACAGAGGGCAGGTTTGTTGGACAAGGAGTATTTCCAGTCACGGTTTTGCAACTTTTCAGCTAGCAACGACCCCTTTACCTTTACAAACAATGTCTATATATTTACACTGAAGATTATAAATCCTGCCTATAGGGGTGCCTGGGTGGCTCAGTCGGTTTCGCATCTGCCTTCAGCTCAGGTCATGATCCCAGGGTCGTGGGATCGAGCCCCACGTTGGGCTCCCTGCTCGGCGGGGACCTGCTTCTCGCTCTCCCTCTGCCCCTCCATCTGCTTCTGCTGTCTCTGTCTCTCAAGTAATTAAAATCTTTAAAAGTAAATAAATACGGCCTATAATTGTTGGAATATTCATTTTAAAAGTAATCTATTTTCAATAGAAAAGGTAATACATGTGTGTAGATACACAAAAGACAAAGAAGTCTCCCGGTCACCTCAGACCTTCCCATCCCCTTCCCGGAGGCAATCACTTAACCATCAGGATATACCAGAAACTTGCAAACACACACATACAAACATATATATATACATACATACACACCAACTTTTTTAAAATTATAACTTCACTCATACATGTGTACACACATACACACACACACATATACACACGGAGCACCTGGCCAGTGTCTGAAGAACAAGTCATTCTTGATCTCAGGGTGGTGAGTTTGAGCCCAACAATAAACAAACAAACAAACAAATAAATAAGCAAACTTAAAAAAAAAAGATGTCACAAATAGAAATACCATTTATTAAAGTAGGCAGGTGAATCAGAGACCTGCCTGCCATAAGTTCTGTGTCCCCAGTGCTCAGACAGTACCTGGCCTTTAGAAGGCACTCACTCCATAGTTGTTGAATGAATGAATGTTGTTCACAGAATTTATCTTGATATGTATCCCTTGTCGCACAGAAGTTCTACCTCATTCTTGTTAAGAGCAAATGTTAGTCCACGTTGTAAGTTTGTCATTCCTTTATTGGACTGAGACCCATGATGGACTTTGAGTTCGCTTCTGACCTTTTCTGCCTCAAAGATTAATAAGATTAATAAGAAGTGACCTCACCGAGGTGGCTCATGTTCTGCTCTCCCACTCCACTGTGTATAGAAAGTTCTTTGCTCTTTTCAGGAATAGGTCATAAGAATGGATCATCCCATCAGAGGTTTCGGGTTTTTCTTTATGGAAAAAGACAAAAAACAAAAACAAACCCCCTCAAACTATGAAAGGCCCCAAAATGTGAGAGAAATATCCTACTGAAAATGAAGAAAAGTGTTGACAAGCAGGACCAGGGGCATCTCTGCCTGGAAAAAGTATTTAAATAACTTGGAGAAAAAAGGGGCTACTTAAAAAAAAATACATTTAGGAAATTTTTAAGCATTCTGGAGGTAAACAGATGTTATCTATTTTCAAATTAATTGTAGCCAACATTGTTTTTTATCAGTTTGCTCTTGGGCAAGTTACTAGGAACTGGGGATTTAAAATTTTACAAAATGGAAGTATTGCTTAAGTAGGAGACTGTAAACAACTTAAGACAACTCCAATATTTCAGACTGAGAGGGATAACAAAGTCTAGGATGGAGAATCCCTGGTTCATTGAATGTACCACCCAAGTTTCTCCTGCCCCATTTCATTCTGGAAAAACTGTCCCCAAAGGACAGTTGGGCAGTGAAACATTACAGAGGTGATGGACTTCTAACAGGTCAGCTAGAGCTGGCTGTACCTCATTTTATCACACATTGCTTTATTGTACTTCGCAGATTTGTTATTTTGTTCTGTTTTTGTTTTTACAAATTGAGGGTTTGTGACAAGCAAGTCTACCGGTACCATGTTTCCAACAGCATTGGCTCATTTTGGGTCTCTGTATCATTTTGGTATAATTCTTTGAAATATTTCAAACGTTTTCATTATTATTGTATTTGTTATGGTGATCTGTCATCAGTGACATTTGATGTCACTATTGTCACTGCTGTGCGGTGCCATGAACCATGTGAGACGGAGGACTTAACTGATAACGATGCCTGTTTTGACTCCTCTACAGCTGGTCATTCCTCATCTCTCCCTCTCCTCCCTGAGAGTCAACAATGTGGAAATTAGGCCAATTAATAACCCTTCAATGGTCTCTAAGTGTTCCAGTGAAAAGAAGAGTCCTACATCTCTCACTTTGAATCAAAAGCTAGAAGTGATTAAGCTTAGGGAAAGAGGCTTGTCAAAGCCTGAGATGGACGCAAGAGGCCAGGCTTTTGGGCTAACAGCCAAGTTGTGAATGCGAGGGAAAAGCTCTTCAAGGAAATTAAAAGTGCTACTCCAGCAAGTGCACGAATGATAAGAATGTCAAACAGCCTTGCTGCTGATATGAAGAAAGTTCTAGGGGCCTGGACAGAAGACCAACCCAGCCACAACATTCCCTTCAGCCCCAGCCTAATCCAGGGCAAGGCCCTAGCTCTCTTAAACATTATGAATGAAGACAGGGGAAAAAGCTACACAAGAAAAGCTTGAAGCTAGAGGGATTGGTTCATAAGGTTTAGGAAGCCATCCCTTTGAGGCTCCTGGCTGGCTCCGTTGGTTAAGGATCTGACTCTTCGTTTTGGCTCAGGTTATGAGTTCAGGGTCATGAACTCAAGCCTTGCATCAAGCTCTGCGCTCAGCAGGGAGTCTGAGATGGTTTCCTTTCCCTTTTCCACCCTTTCTGCTCCTACCCTGCTTGTACTCTTTCTTGCTCTGAAAATAAATAAAATCTTTAAGAAGGAAGCAGCAGCAGCTGTGTCTATACCGTAAAACTGTGAGGTGAAGCAGACAGTGGTCTAGAAGATCTAGCTGTGCAGACAGCCACACTGACCAAATTTTCATTTTGATGAAACAGCCTCCTATTGGAAGAAGATGCCAGCTTGGACTTTAACAGCTAGAGAGAAGTCAGTGCCTGGCTTCAGAGTTTCCAAGGACAGACAGACTCTCCTGTTAGGGGCTCATGGACTGGTGACTAGAAGTTGAAGCCAGAGCTCATTTACCACACCAAAAGTGCTAAGGCCCTTAATAATGATGCTAATTCTACTCTGCCTGCGCTCTATAAATATAACAACAAAGCCTAGATGACGGTATGTCCATTAATAACACGGTTTACTGAGGATTTCAAGCCTGTTATTAAGAACTACTGCTCAGAAAAAAAATTTTTTTTTAATATTACTGTTCTCTGACAATGTACCTGGTCACCAGAGAGACCAGAAGGAGATGTACAAAGAGATAAATGTTGTTTTCATGTCTGCAAACCCAACTTCCTTTCTGCAGCCCAAGGAACAAGGAGACATTTTCACTTTCAAGTCTTAGGATTTAAGAAATACATGCCATTAAGGTTATAGCTGCTCTAGACAGTGGTTCCTCTGATGGAGCAGGGCAAAGTCAATTAAAACCTTCTGGAAAGGAATGGCCATTCTAGGTGCCATTAATGACATTCACAATTCATTGGAAGAGGTCAAAATATCAACATGAGCAAGGGTTTGGAAGAAGCTCATTCAACCTTCATGGGGGACTTTGAGTGGTTCAAGACTGCAGGGGAGGAAGTAATTGCAGACGTAGTAGAAAAAGCAAGAGAACTAGACTTAGGAGCTTGAAGATAGACCTGAATGGCTGCAAACTTACGATAATGTGTTAATGGACAAGAAGTGGCTTCTTATAGATGGGCAAAGAAAGAGGTTTCTTGAGATGGAATCTCCCCATGGTGAAGATGCTGTGAAGATTGTTGACCTGACAACAAAGAATTTAGAAGATTACATAAACTTAGTTGATAAGGCAGGGACAGCATATGAAAGGATTGACTCCAATTTTGAAAGAAGACCTCCTGTGGGTAAAATGCCAACAAACCACCCCACGTTAAAGAGAAATCTTTCATGAAATAAAGAATCCATTGATTTGGCCAATTTCACCATTGTCTTCTTTCAAGGAAACCCCACAGACACCCCACCCCAGCCTTCAGTCACCACCACCCTGACCAGTCAGCAGCCATCAAAAATGAGATTAAGACTCACAGAAAGCTCAGATGATGGTGAGTATTTTTTTTTCCCAGCAGAAGTATTTTAGGGGCACCTGGCTGGCTCAGTCAGTTAAGGAGCTGCCTTCAGCTCAGGTCATGATCCTGGGGTCCTGGGATCAAATCCTGCATCAGGCTCCCTGCTCAGTGAGGAGTCTGCTTCTCCCTCTCCCTCCGCCTCACCCCCTGCTTGTGCACATGTGTACACATGCACATACACACACAAATAAATAAAATTTTTTAAAAACTATTTTAAAATTAAGATATATACATCTTTTTGTAGACATAATATTATTACATATGTAATAGGAAACAGTGTAAACCTAACTTTTATAGGTACTGGGAGACCAAATTCATTTACCTCCTTGTATTGTACTAGTCAATCTATTGTGGGAGTCTGGAATTGGGACTTGTAATATCTGAGGTTTTCCTGTATCACTATCTTAAAAAAATGTGAAATTAGAATCTTTTTACTGATTGTTTTGTTGGCTTACAAATATGTTTTTCTCAACTTTGTGGTAGCAGGTTTGACCAGCGTCATGGAAGAATTTTTGGTTAAATGTCATGAAAGGATCTTAATTTAAAAATGGAATTGGCAAATATGAAATGAAAAATATCACATGTGCACCCTCAGAAAAACAAAACGGAAGGACCGAGACACTACTTCCTGTAAATGCCTCTTTTACTGAAAACCAAGACTTATATCCTGATCAATGAGCATCCACCAAGGGCCACTCCTCATCCTCAAGCCAATGAACTTACTGTTTGGACTCTGCCTGGACTTCCCCTGTTTATGTTCCTTGTCCATAAATACAGCCCCTCCCAAATCCCGGAACCTGCTACAGCATGTGTTTCCCAAACTGTAATTCTTCTGTTATTCACAAATAAACTTAATTTTTTGGAAATTCAAGTTCTCCTCAGTTGACTTCTTGGAGTTGAAATTTCACAGGTGTCTAAAGAGGCATTTGAAGGAAACAACTCCCGGAAGGACAGCGACCGTGAATTAGGGTGCACTTGGTTTGGATTTAAACCTATGGATTTTCCTCAGAGTAAAACTCAAACTAAAGTGGAGAAGCACAGGTTGAGCGCCTCAATACTGCTAAAACACTTTTTTTTTTTTATTTAAAGATTTTTATTTATTTATTTGACAGAGAGAGATTACAAGTAGGCAGAGAGGCAGGCAGAGAGAGAGAGGAGGAAGCAGGCTCCCTGCTGAGCAGAGAGCCTGATGCGGGACTCGATCCCAGGACCCTGAGATCATGACCTGAGCCGAAGGCAGCGGCTTAACCCACTGAGCCACCCAGGCGCCCAACACTTTCCACTTCCATGTACAATCAATGGTTTCCAAAGTACAAGAATCCCACATAAGGAGAAGATGGGCACGGACAAGTAGTTGTCACAATTGGTTGCTTGTGGCCCACAGGAAATTCCATGCAATGGGGGATAGCTGGTCAAGAGTCAGACAACTTAGGTAGAGATGGTCAGCCAGGAGAAACAAGTATCCCTTGAAAGGCACACTGTTAAACAAAACACATTTCCCAACTCTCAGGCTCTCTAGGAGACTTCTTTGCTCTTGAGCAAAGTCCAAAAGTGGGGTCCCAGTCATCAAAATGGTCTAACGGTGGCCCCACTTCAGGAAGCCCAGCTGGGTTTATGTTAGACATTATAGTCTCTTCTTATACACATTTTTCACTAAATGGACCAATATTACTAAGACAATCTGGAATTACAAAGGCCATTATGAGGAACATCCCAATTAGACAAGATCCTTCCTTTATGAAGTGCACTTAAAACCGAATGGGATACCTACTTTAACTGGCATACAGAAGCTTCTAGAAGCCTTCACGATTTCTTAATAGCTTCACTAGAAGATTCATTGCAAAAGACTAATGAAAAATTTTAAAGAGGAACCTAAAACAGAGACGATATGACTCAAGTGACTCCCACTGCTTTCTTCTATTGGCCTTTCCTGGAGTCCTCAGCCTATTAATTCTGTATCTGAATCATCTTTCTATATGGAAGAGACTGTAGGATCATAAACAAAAGTCTGCCAGGTTAGTGGCCTTAAAGGACACCCCATATCTACCATCAAAGGAGGGTACCGAAGGGCCTCTCCTAGGGTGATGGGACTCTGTGGTGTTCTCCTACCAGTCATTCCCTTAAATGGCCAAGGGGAAATAATGTTGACAAATCCTGGTAGGTCCTGGAGCTTCATGCTGTACTTTGAACTCCATCCACTCTAGAACCTGTAGATGGGATCCAGAGAAGACCAGAGACATTGGTGAAAAGTGAGAATTCTTATTGCACTCAGCTTTCCTGAACTGTCTATAGAGCCCAGCTGAAAGAAGAAAATCAATTTTCATGTTGTCCATTTCCAAATCCAGACCCTATCTTTTTTTAATCCTTTATCTCCCAGAGATAGCTGCTGCCTCTTGTTTGCCCCATTTTGTGTCCTGAGAACTCGGCTTGGTGCTCATCATGTTGGGCGTGCCAAAATACTGCCAGAGAGAAACGTGGGCTCAACCCCATGTTTAGGAAGGGTCCTACTGACTACTTTCAGACCTCAGGAGAATCTCCCAAGTCGTCTTTATTTTATTTTTTGCTATCTTTGGAAGTTGCTCTGGATCTTGGGAGTATAGTATCCTTTGCATCTTTGAGGAGACGCAAAGTGAAAATTGGCTAAAGTTAAAGTTGGTCACAAGTTAAAATTGAAAGCAGATACTGAAAGCAAAATTGAAAGCAGATATTCAGGGCCTCATAGAAACACCCCGCCTTTTTTATGGTCTTCTCCCCTAACCTAAAATGAAACTACGTACCAAGATGGAAAGGAAAAACAACAACAACAATCATTTCAAAGACAGGCAGCTTGAAATCTAGAACATGGGAATCTTTTGATTTCCATCTTAGCTGGAGATCTTTTTCTTGGTCTAAAGCAGCAAACTGAAGATGATGTAGTAGGATGGGAGGGTCAGCCTAGGACGCATTCAAGTTCCAACCCAGTTCCTTGAGGAACTAAAAGCAATGTTCCTTGTCTTTATAAGAACAAGAATGCAGCTCTAGAAGCAATTTATATTCCTTTTTTTTTTTTTTTACCCACCAATCCCCAAACTGTCCCCTATTCATCTCAAAAGCCCTGCAGATATTATAAAGGATCTGGTCTTAGGAAACCAATGTCCCTCATGGAGGAACTTTCCATGGGCCTCTGAGAGGTCACTCTTCTCCCTGGTTGCCCCTAAGAACTCTCAATGAGGCCCATCTCTTCGAAGTGCAAACTTCAGGGGGGTTATTCTTCTTAAATGAAAACTGGAGAGTAGGGAAAAGACTATTTGGAAAGACTTGAGTCAATTTTCTCAAGTGCCTCGTCTAATATGTAGACGAGGCACTTGAGAAATATTAGTAAAAAAGCTTTAGCCTTCTGAGCAGTTAATTTTAATTTATTCCAACTTCTGACAACACAATTTGGATTCAACTGTTCTTTGAAAAACTATTTATTTTTGTATTGTACATGACTCATGGCTAAAATTTTTATTTTTTTAATGTACTCCTATGTATGTGTGTATGTATGAGATAAATGTGTGACATTTTTCTATCTCTGGATGGTATTACTAAAATTAATTTGGAGAAGAGTTCTATTTAATTGGCTTCGAGAAAAATAAGCACTTATCAAATTAAGTATTCCTAAAACTCAGAAGTACAAAAATGAACCCAAATGTTTTTCAAGTTTACATGATCTAAGATAAGTCTTCAATAAATAAAAGCTAGTTTGTAGGTTTAATTAAGAGAAACCGGTCTTTAGAGCTGTCAGCATTAAATATTAAATTTTTGTTCTACCTAGTTTTCTGAAGGTCAAATAAGCTCATGTTATCCCCTTTATGGAATTTCTCAGCAAGAGAGAAAACCTAGGATAGTTAGCTGTTTAATGTCTCAAGGAATTTTCATGAGTAATCTAAGCTTAATTATGAAGAATAAAGTAGATATAAGTAAAAGTTCACAAATGAACTTTTATTATGTTTAATTAGCCAACATATAATCCATCAGTTTTTGATGTAGTATTCAGTGGTTCATCAGCTGCGTATAACACCCAGTGCTCATCCCAACATGTGCCCTCCTGAATACCCATCACCCAGCACCCTTCCTTCTGTAACTCTCAGTTTGGTTTCTAGAATCCAGAATCTCTTGTGATTTGTCTCCCTCTCTGATATCGTCCCATTCCGTTTTCCCTCCCTTCTCTTTGGTCCTCCAAGCTATTCCTTATGTTCCACATAGGAGTGAAACCACATGATACATGTCTTTCCTGTTCCACTTAGCATAATCCCCTCCAGTTCCATCCATGCTGATGCAAATGGTAGGTGTTTATCCTTTCTGATGGCTGCATAATATTCCACTGTACATATGAACCACATCTTCTTTATTTTCACTCATCTGTTGAAGGACATCTGGGGCTCCTTCCACAGTCTGGCTATTGTGGACATTGCTGCCATGGACATTGGGGTGCATGTGCCCCTGCTTTTCACAATTATCTGTATCTTTGTGTAAATACCCAGTAGTGCAATTGCTAGGCCATAGGGTAGCTCTATTTTTAACATCTTGAGGAACCTCCATACTGTTTTCCAGAGTGGCTGTACCAGCTTGCATTCCCATTGACAGTCTAAAAGTGTCCCCCCTTCTCCACATCTTTACCAAAAGTTGTTTCCTGTCTTGTTAGTTTTTGCAATTCTAAACTTATGGCTTTGATTTGAATCTTTCTGATAGCGAGTGATATTGAACATTTTTTCATGTTGTCTGTTAGCCATTTGTAGGTCTTCTTTTGAGAACTGTCTGTTCATGTCTTCTGCTCATTTCTTGATTGGATTATTTTTTGGGGGGGGGGGTGTGGAGTTTGAGAAGTTCTGTCTAGATCTTGAATACCAGCCCTTTATCTGTAATGTCATTTGCAAATATGTTCTCCCATTCTGTAGGCTGCCTTTTAGTTTTGTTGATTGTTTGCTTTGCTGTGCAAAAGGTTTTTGTTTTTTAAGATTTTATTTTTTAAGATTTATTTGACAGAGAGAGAGAGAGAGAGAAATCACAAGCAGGCAGAGAGGCAGGTGGAAAGAGAGGGGGGAAGCAGGCTCCCTGCTGAGCAGAGAGCCTGACATGGGGCTCAATCCCAGGACCCTGAGACCACGACCCACGCTGAAGGCAGAGGCGTAACCCACTGAGCCACCCAGATGCTCCTAAGATTTTATTTATTTATTTATTTGACAGAGAGAGACACACACACACAGCGAGAGAGGGAACACAAGCAGGGGCAGAGAGAGAGGGAGAAGCAGGCTTCCATGGACACTGGGATCATAACCTGGGCCAAAGGCAAATGCTTAATGACTGAACCACCCAGGTGCCCTGTGCAGAAGCTTTTTATCTTGATGAAGTCCCAAAAGTTCGTTTTTGCCTTTGTTTCCCTGCTTTTGGAGACGGGTCATGGAAGAAGTTGCTGTAATGGATTTTTCAACAATAATTGTGTTTGATGGTAGGTGCATTTAAAAATGATTTCCAAATTTGTTGGTTACATAAAAACTTAAAGTCATACTGAGAGAAGCTAAATGATGGGTATTTGTTGAATGTTTACTGGAAACAACTGTTGCACATGGGCTCGTCTACTTTGGGCTTCTGGTTTACAGAGGAACTGAAGATACTTGCGCCCACATTGGTAAACATGCCATACATTTCTAGAAGTGTATACTTTCAGGAATTAGGAAATATTTTTATAAGTTTGCCAGTAACACACAGTTCACAATCGTTTACCTAATCCTCACTACAAATTAGGGTTTTTAAAGGGTTAAGGATTTGTATATACGTAATTAAAACTAGTAGAATTTATAAGGAAACATCGCTGTATGTCAGTTAAGTAGAATATTTATTTTAAGCAAAAGAAGTGTGAAGGGTGAGGTGCATTTCTGTTCAAGGAAAAGAAAGTAACTTTGTCCCAAGGTAAATTTGGTTATTTCAGAATGGGGAAAGGTGAATAAAGGGCAAAATAAATGGATTTAGAAAGTTGGGAAGAAAGAGAGGGATACGGGTGGGGTGGGGTGGGGAGAGAGAATCATACCTTGTGTGGTCAAGTTGGCGAAAACTGAATGAATTCTTACAAGTTTGTTGTTGTTGTTGTTAATAAGCTTTACTATGAATAGTACACTTATGTAAAACTCAACCTTAAGTTTCTTTCATCCACGCATAAGAAAACTTTTCTTGGGCTATTGGTCTGCTCCTGGTAAGAGATGGTGAAGGGGTTTTCTTTACCTTCCCAGGTTAACTGCCTGGACCGCAAAGATATTGTGTCTTCACACAATCAGTGGGTGTGCTTTTTGTTGCCCTTCGCAGGTCTTTGTTTACTTCAGAAAGCCCACGCTTTTTAATATTCAAAGAGCTAAGTTTTGTTCACAACCTAGGTAAGCTTCCAGATTTTCTATTTTACTTTGGTTAAATAATTATTATTTCACAATGATCTGTGATCCTGTTTAGTCCAAATGTTCAAACCCTCTGACATTTTGACAACATCCCCAAATCAAATCCTGAATCTTTTTTTTTTTTTTTTTTAACCTCAAAGTAACTTTGAGATTTCCCACAGGGAGAGAGAGACACACACACACACACACACACACACACACACACACACAATCTCAAAGGACTTACTTCCCATTTGGTAACATGTGAAACTAATTAGATTTACTTGACATGTTAAGTTATACAGGAAGTGTTCTCAAGTAAGAACTGATGCTAAGCCTTCTTAGCTTCTATTTGTATAGATCCTAATTCAAGTCTTCTAGAAATTTATGAAATTCCAGATTTCTATCTGGTATGTTCTGGTATAATTTTATCAGTCATAATTGCAGTTATCTTAAAATGCCAGAAGGGGAACAGAAAGTCAATCTTTGACAAAATATTACTTTAAGATAATTATTTATAGGAAATAGCTTACCGAGAAAAAGATCTCTGGAAACTGAGTAGACATTAACCTTTTCTATGAAACATTTACATTTATGGGAAAATCTCCATTTGTAAGGGGGTCTCCCTCTTTGTACCAGAAGAGAAGGGTGTCTCTGAATCTCTGGAAACTCTTACCAATGGAGAAGGCAAAGACTTAAATCTCCAGGACAACCTACTCTTGCTTGCCATGCTTTTCATGGTAACGTCCCAGAACTGGCCCTCCCCAACATTTTCTTTTTTCTTTAGCTGGAGATGCTATTTAGGTGCTGGATTGGGCCGAGTATCTCCCATTTATACAGGTGGTCTACAAGTTATCAAACTTGTTTCTCATCTGCCAATCTTTTAATTTAGGGTAGTCTCAGACAAAAACCAAGAAGGAAGGATAGAGGGAAATTATTTTTCCTCACAGTGATGTGTCACACAGCAATAACCAAATTTCCTTGTCACCTCCATTAAAACAAGATCTCCTCAGGTTTGTAACCATGGGCATTTTTAAGCCAGTTGTCTTTGTTTTTTTAAAGATTTATTTATTTATTTGACAGACAGAGATCACAAGCAGTCAGAGAGAGCGCTCAGAGGAAGCAGGCTCCCTGCTGAGCAGAGAACCCGATGCGGGGCTCGATCCCAGGACCCTGAGATCATGACCTGAGCCGAAGGCAGAGGCTTAACCCACTGAGCCACCCAGGTGCCCCTAGCTCATTGTCTTTAAGTGATTCCTTCAATGAAGATTTTTCTTTCACTTATTGGATTCTGATTGGTTTGGGTCTTGGAGGCCATGGTCCTAAAATGCTCTCCATAATCCTAGTAGTCTCCCTGGTGAGCTGTAATGAGTATATTGTTTTTAATGCTTATCAATTGACCATGGAAATGGTCTAGCCTAGACCTAGATCTCAGCCTGGAAGAGCATGGCTGAGATTGTTTCCTATTCCTTTTGTTGTTCAAATGAGACCAATGATATCCACTTGCCATTTCCTCTTCTACGTGGGGTAAGACACCGGAGGATGGTTGTCCCTGGTCCAAGGGACCTGCACTCCATCTAACAATGTTTTTGATTGAGGGAAGAAAAAAAAAAAGGAAAATAATGCTCAAGTGACATGGTTGATGAGCAATGCTTTCTGTAGAAGATCCTGACTGAGAGAGGTAAATGTGAAAGAATATCTAACATAGAATTGGAAGATATGAAATGGGTGATTGTACCCATATACCCTCTGAAGTATGAAACTGAAAAACTCGAAAACTAATCTCTTGCCAATTCCTGATTTACAGAAGACCAAGACTTGCCTCTTGACCAATAAACACCCACCAAGACTCTCTCTCCATCTTCAAGCCAGTGAGTTTACTACTTAGACTCCGGCTGGATTTCCTCCTCTTTGTACTCCTTGTCCATGAATACAGCCTGTCCCAAACCCTCAGTGGACTTGCCAATAGCTTCCCCAAATTGCAATTCCTCTGCTATTCTTGGGGAAACAAACAAATAAACAAACAAACCAAAAACCTCAATTTCTGATCATTTGAGCTTGGCTCTGTGTACCTCTTTATTTAGGGTGACGAAGTTATAAAAGTCAAAAGTCAAACTAGCTACAACACTATAAAATTCACTTATACAGGGGCGCCTGGGTGGCTCAGTGAGTTAAGCCGCTGCCTTTGGCTCAGGTCATGATCCCAGGGTCCTGGGATCGAGCCCCGCATCGGGCTCTCTGCTCAGCAGGGAGCCTGCTTCCTCCCCTCTCTCTGCCTGCCTCTCTGCCTGCTTGTCATCTCTCTCTGTCAAATAAATAAATAAATAATCTTTAAAAAAAAAAAAATTCACTTATACACACGACTGGGAAGTAGAGGCTCAAACTAGGATTCAGGCACAGCTGACTGGTTCATAAATCGGCCCTTTGCCATGCAAGAATCATGCAGTCCAACTTAGCCAATGTAGCAGAAAATAGCTCGTCTCTTCCCAACATAGGTTTGGCCAGTCTGAGTTTCTGGGAGGGACAGGGTGTAGGAGTCCCCAAAGAATGGGGCGGAGCCATGTTACACCAAGGTAAGTAACACAGTCCAAAACCCAAGAGCCCACTGGGAAAGTGAAGAGTAAATACATTGCTCCTTGTCAATGTTGTGTGCTGTGGGAGCCCAGAAGAATGAGCGGCCAAATCTTTGTTTTAAAAACAAATTAATGATTAATATCCATGTTGCATCAGCTGAGTACATGCCTAGAACCCTGTGACCTTTGTACCTCATTTCTCTTCAGCACAGGCTCTCCTCATAAAGAGGCTACAGTTTATTCGGCCTCTGCCCCTCCCCCCACTTTCACGCCCAACAGCCACACCTTCACCTTGACAAGACTTAACTCCCAGCTTTTAAATGAGCAACAACACTTTCTAGTTCAAACACTTGCCCAGATCGTTTATTTTTCAGCTGTGTTCCTCTATCCGTTATTATCATTAAGATTTCTAACGGGGAGGCAGTGGGACAGGTGAGAAGAACCAGGAAAATTAGAGGCCGGCTTCAAAAGCAAACTTTAGGCATCCTCGTTCCAAAACACCTTTCAAGTACATATAAAATTTCAGATACTTAAATTGGAGGACACTTAAAAACATTTCAGTGTTGAGACATTCCTTCATAGAATCCTGAAGAGGGAAAAATCCAAGCGATAAACCCTGATATTAAAAATAAACATAGCTGAAGCATGCATAAAAGGTTGACGCATTCAGGTAAATTCCTCAGAGGCCAACTGGTATTTGCATAGGTGGGGACTACAGAAAAATAACTCTTTTTGAGGATGCCCAAAGCTGATTGCCTACGTCCAGCCCAGAAACACAGAAGGTGAACATAGGCGTTTAAAAAGTAACTTTGGGGATGCCTGGGTGACTCAGTTGATTAAGCAGCTGCCTTCGGCTCAGGTCATGATCCCAGCGTTCTGGGATCGAGTCCCACATCTGGTTCCTTGCTCGGCAGGGAGCCTGCTTCTCCCTCTGCCTCTGCCTGCCATTCTGTCTGCCTGTGCTCGCTCTCTCTCCCTCTCTCTGACAATTAAAAAAATCTTAAAAAGTAACTTTGGTTTCCAAAGAAAACATCTTTTTAGCCATCATCAGAAGTATGTAGGAAGCATCGGTTGCATATCAAGGTTGATCAAGTCAGAAAGAGAAGTCATTTAAAATGTATTTATCCACAACTCCCTTAAAAAAATGGGGGAAGGCCTGAGGAAGGAGAGGTTCAAGCCCCATATGGGGCACCAGGAAGAGGAGCTCTCGCCATGTCTGGCTTTGGAAACCAGCAGGACTTAACCTGGAGAGCCAGGAGGCTATAGGAAATGGAGAGTCTGCTCTCAGAGGGCCTGCCCGCAACCTTGCTCGCTCTGAGACCCAGCACAGACACAGCAGCTTGAAAAACACATGGGCCACATGTGAAAGAGATTGGCGGAGTCCCTGTGGGGCAGGTGCTGGCAGGGACAGGGACGCATGGAGACTTTCACCAGGAATGGAAGCACTGGTGAGAGCCATTTTCTTTCTCCTCCTTCAGCCTAGTAGGCCCCATGCTGGCGGCTACCAGTTATGACCTTCTCCATCCCCATGGCTGGCACCGCTCGCCCAGCTCCGGGCTTCCCTTGCCGACTTGCCACACCCAACCCATCCACCCCAGCAAGCACCCCCCCCACCCCCGCAGCAGCTCCCACCCGACCACGCCCAGCCAACAGCCTCAGCTGGGACCAGCTCCCCTCCAAGTTGTCTCCTGCCATAGGGAGGAAGAGGCCAGCCCACCTCCAGCAGGCCCACAACAGCTGTGGCCAAGTTCTACAGCCAGTCACGGCAGGCGCTAACCTCGCGGACCCCCCCCCCACCCCCAAATAGCATGCCTGCAGCAGCTGGAGCAAAACCTCTTGGCCAGCTGTGTTCGTCGCCAGCCTCACCCACCAGTGCACCTGCAGCGGTCACGGCCTGGCCACAACAGGAGAGCGCGTGCTACCACTACAGTGGATAGCCCTAGAGCTATCCTGGTTCTGGGGGCTGAGGCGAACGCACTTCTGGGACCCACAGGATGCCTTCTACCTAAGACCCATGGCTTCAAGACCAGGAGATGTAGTTGATTTACTTAATAGATAGCAATACACACAAAGAGTCAGACAAAATACAGACAGGAATGTGCTCTAAGTGAAAGAACAAGACAAAACCTCAGAAAAAGAACTAAATAAAGTGCTGATAAGCAATTAAGAGTTAAAAAATAATGGTCCTTAAAGATGCTCACTCGACTTGGGAGGACAGCGGGTGAACTTAGGAAGAACTTCAGTAGAGACAGACAACATTAAGAATAACCGATCAGAACCAAAGATGGACAGCAACGAATAAGCCAGAAGGACTCAGCAGCAGTCTAAAGGGCTCTAAAGAGTAGATCAGCGATGTGGAAGACAGGGTGTGGAAATCATCCAAACTGAACAGAAAAAAAAAAAAATTTAAATAAGGATAGGTTAAGAGACATTAGGGAGAACATGGAGTGTACTGACATTTGCATTATTGGGATATTGTGTTGTGTAGGGGTCCTGGAAGGAAAGGCAGAAAGGGGAAGAGAACTTAAGAAGTAGGAGCTTAAAAGTTCCCTAACTTTGGGAAGAAAACAGTCACCCAGGTCCCAGAACAGAGCTCAAGAGAAGATAAACCCAAAAACCTTCACACCAAGACACATAATAGCAATGTCAAAAGTTACTAGAGAGACAATCTTAAAAGAAGCAAGAGAAAAGAAACTGGTTACATGTAAGTTAACACCCTAAGACTAAGAGCTGAATTTTCAGCAAAAACTTTGCAGCCACAAGAAAGTGGCAGGAAATACTCTAAGTGCTGAAAGAGAAAACTTACAACCAAAAATCCTCTGCACAGCAAAGTTATCACTTGAAACTGAAGGACAATTTCCCAAACAGAAAACAAAAACAAAACCCTATAGGAGTTCATCACCACTAAACTGAACCTACAAAAAATGTTAAGGGAACTTCTTTAAGCAAAAAAGAAAAGGCCATAAGTGGAAGAAAGAAAATAATCAGAGAAAAAAATTTCCCTGATAAAGATATACTGAAGGCAATAGATCAATTTGCTCATAAAGTTAGTCATCAGTAAAGTCAACTCTATCTATAACAATTAGGTAAGAGAAACAATATATTTAAATATGGATGTAAAATATGACTGAAAATATATAAATCATGGAGATGAGGGAGTAAAACTGTAGTGCTTTACGTTTTGGAATTAAGTAACCCTCCACTTAAAAAAAAAGACTGCTTTCTACATAGGGTGTTATCTATGAATCTCACGGTAACCACAAACCAAAACCCAACAGATACCTAAAAAATGAAGAGAAAGGAATCCAAGCATAACACTAAAGAAAAGCCACAAGAGAAGAAAGCAAGAGAAGAACAGGGGGAAACTACAAAAATAATGAAGAAATAATTAATAAAATGGCAGGAAGTATGCACCAATAATTAATGTATTTGGATTAAATGTTCAAAAAACCTCACCCAAATGTTGCCTGTAATACACTTCAGACTCGAAGACACACACAGACTGAAGGAATGGAAAAGATATTCTGTGGGAATGAAAATTGCTGTGGGGGGGGGCGGAGCAGGGGTAGCAGGACTTAGCAGACATGATGGAGTTCAAAACAAAGACTGTATCAAGAAGCAGAGAAGGGCATTACAGAATGACAATGTAATGAATACAACAAGAGGATATAACAACTGGAAATATCTCTGTATCCAACAGAGGAACACCTAGATACGTCAAGGAAAATTTAATAGACATAAAGGAAAAAAATGAGGGTAATAATACATTTACATCATACAGAGATCACCAAGACAGAAAATCAACAAGCAAACAGTGGCTTTGAAGGACACATGAAATAAATGGACTTTACGTACAGAACATTTCAACCTAAAACAGCAGCATACACCTTTTTCTTGAGTGCACATGGGGAGAACAGATAACATGTCAGGCTGTAAAAGTCTCAAAGAATTTAGGACCCTAAAATCCTATGGGGCATTTCCTTTAGCCAGAATGCTATAAAACTGGAAAAAAGAAAAAAAAAGCTAGAAAAAAGACAAAGAGATGAAGCTAAACAACATGCTACTAAACAACCAATGGGTCAATGAAGAAATTGAAGAGAAAATATTTTAAAAATACCTGAAGGCAAATGAAAATGGAAAGAAGGTTCCAAAATCTTTGGGACAGAGTAAAAGCAGTTCAAAGAGGGAAGTTTATAGCAATTTAGGCCTACTTCAAGGAACAAGAAAAATCTCAACCTGTTTGCACACATAAAGGAACTAGAAAAAGAACAAGTCTAAAATATAGAAGAAAATGTTACATATCTAAGCAGAAATACATGAAACAGAGACTAAAAAATAGTGAAATGATCAATGGAACTAAAAGTTGTTTCTTTGAAAGGATAAACAAAATTGACCAACCTTTAGTCAGATGCATCACACACAAATGTGCACGCGCACACCTGTGTACCACTAAAAAAACCTCAAAATCAGAAATCAGAGAGAAGTTACAACCTAAGAAATACTAACAAGAGAAGTACAAGCGATTGCATTAGACTGCTCTGAAAAAAAATACACCAACAAATTGGATAACCTCCAAGAAATGGACACATTCCTAGAAACATGCACTCTTTCAAGACTGAATTGGAAAGAAATGGAAAATCTGAACAGACCATTCATCATAGTAAAACTGTACCCATGATTAAAAAAAAAAAAAAAAAAAAAAACAGCAAACAAAAGCCAAAGACCAGGTCTTCACAGTTGGATTCTACCAAACATGTAGAGAGTTATTATATAGACTTCCCAAACTACTGTCCCACCCAAAAAAAAATTAAAGAGGAAGGAACACCACCAAATTCATTCATTACTTGGCTATCTAAACTAGACCAAAGCATGACAAAAAGAAAGTTACACACCAACATCCCTGATGAACATAGACACCAAAACCCTCAACAAAATAACAGTAAACCAAATGCAACTTTACACGAAAAGATTCATTCACAACAATCCAGTGGGATTTATTTCAGAGATTCAGGGATGATTCAGTATTTGCCAATCAATGTGATATATCATATTCACAAAATGAAGAATGAAAATCATACAATCATCTCAGTAGCTTCAAAAAAAAAATCTTTGACCAAATTCATTATTTATGATAAAAAAAAAACTCAGTGTTAGAGGAAACACACCTCAACATATTAAAGACCACACGTGACAAATCCACAGCTGACACAGTCAATAGTGAAAAGCTGAAAGCTTTTCTTCTAAGATCAGGAACAAGACGAGGATGTTCACTCTCAGCACTTTTATTCAACACAGAGCTGAAGTCCTAGGCACAGCAATCAGTCAACAAAAGAAATAAAATGCATCCAAACTAGGAAGAAGTAAAACTGGGACTATTTGCATTTAACGTGACACTATATATAGAAAACCCTGAAGACTCCACAAAACGAACAAAAAAACAATAACAATAAAAGAACCACCGTAACTATTAGAACTAATAAAGGGACTCAGTAAACTTGCAGGATACAAAATTAATATAAAAATATGCTGGATTTCTATAGACTAATAATCAAAGGGAAGTTAAAACAATTCCATTTGTAATTGCATCAAAAAGAATCAAATACCTAGGAATAAGTTTAACCAAGGAAGTTAAAGACTTGTACTTGGAAAATTCTAAGACAATGGTGAAAGAAATTCAAGAGGATATAAACAGAAACAGCCCATGCTCGTGGATTCCAAGAGTATTATAATGTCCATCCTACTTAAAGCAATCTACAGATTCAATGCAAACTCTATCAAAACACCAATAGCATTTTTCACAGAACCAGAACAAATAAAATTTGTTAAAATGTGTATTGAATTCCTAAAACCTGTATGGAATTACATAAAACCTTGAAGGGCCGAAGTGATCCTGAGAAAGAAGAATGAAGAGGAAGGCATCACACACCCAGATTTCAAACTATACTACAGAACTATACTAAACAGAACAGTATGGTACTGGCACAAAAATAAAGAACACAGCTCAGTGCAGAGAATTGTGAGCCCAGAAATAAACCCATGCTTATATGGTTAATTTACCGGACAGCTGCATGCAAAAGAATAAAATTGGACTATACAGAAAAATAAATTCACATGGATTAAAGACCTAAATCTGAGAACTGAAACCATGAAACTCCTAGAAGAAAACATAGGCAGTAAACTCTTGGACGACAGTCTTAGCTATTTATTTATTTATCTCCATAGGCAAGAGTAACAAAAGCAAAAACAACAGAGACTACATCTAACTAAAAAGCTTTTGCACAGTGAAGGAAACCACCAACCAAACAAAAAGAAAACTTCTGAATGGGAGAAGGTATTTGCAAATGATATACCTGATAAATGTTCTTATCCAAAATATATAAAGAACTCCCACAAGTCAAATCATGACAGTTTGATTAAAAATAGGCCAAGGACCTGAACAGAAAATATTTTCTCAGAGAAGACTTATAGATAGCCAAGAGACACATTAAAAGATGCTCAACAAGACTGATCAGGGAAATCCAAGTCAAAACCATATGGAGAGGGGTGCCTGGGTGGCTCAGTGGGTTAAAGCCTCTGCCTTTGGCTCAGGTCATGATCCTAGGGTCCTGGGATAGAGCCCTGCATTGGGCTCTCTGCTCAGCGGGGAGCCTGCTTCCTCCTCTCTCTCTGCCTGCTTCTCTGTCTACTTGTGATCTCTGTCTGTCAAATAAATAAAATCTTTAAAACAAACAACCATACGGAGAGATTTCCTCCCACCTGTCAGAATGGCTCAAGTCTAAACGACCAGACATAACAAGTGTTGGTGACAATGTGGAGACGAAGGGACCCTCATGCACTGTTAGTGAGAAGGTCACGTGGGGCAGCCAGTATGGAAAACAGTAGGAGATTTTCTCAAAAAATTAAAAATAGAAACACTGTATGATCCAGCGACTTCTAATTCTGGTTGTTTACTCCAAGAAGATGAAAACACACTAATTCAAAAGGATATGTGCATCCCTAGGTGCACGGAAGCGTCATTTACAATAGTCAAGATATGAAAACAACCTACGTGTCCACTGATGGACCAATGAACAGAGAAGATGGGCTTACATCGGCAATGAAGTACTACACAGCAGTAAGACAGAATCAAATCTTGCCATTTTTTTTTTTTAAGATTTTTATTTATTTTGAGAGAGAGAGAGAACATGAGAGGGGAGGTCAGAGGGAGAAGCAGACTCCCCATAGAGCTGGGAGCCCAATGTAGGACTTGATCCCAGGACTCTGGGGCCATGACCTGAGCCAAAGGCAGTTGCTTAACCAACTGAGCCACTCAGGCGCCCAAATCTTGCCATTTCTAACCACAAAGATGGACCTAGAGGATATTAGGCCAAGTGACATATTTAAGATAAACAGAAACACTGTATGAGTTCACTTATATGTGGAATCGATGAAACAAGTGAACAAACACAACAAAAAATAAACAGACTCATAAATACAGAGAACCAGTTGGTGGTTGCCAGAAGGGACAGTGGTGGGCACGTGGGCAAAGTAGATGAAGGGGATTTAGAGGTGGAAATCCCCAGTTCTAAGAGAAATTGAGTCATGGGGATGTAAAATATAGCACAGGGAACAGAGTCAATAATATTGTAATAACTTGGGCGCCTGGGTGGCTCAGTGGGTTAAGCTGCTGCCTTCGGCTCAGGTCATGATCTCAGGGTCCTGGGATCGAGGCCCGCATCGGGCTCTCTGCTCAGCAGGGAGCCTGCTTCCCTCTCTCTCTCTGCTTGCCTCTCTGCCTACTTGTGATCTCTGTCAAATAAATAAATAAAATCTTTAAAAAAAAAAAAATATTGTAATAACTTTGATGGTGAGAGATGGTGACTACACACCGTGGTGAGCATCTGTAATGTATACAGATGACCAGTCACTCTGTACAACTGAACAGCATGAAACGTCACTACTGTTCAATTGAAATAAATAACCCTTAAAAGAATCCATTTAATCCTTAGTCTCAAGAAAAAAAAGAAAACTGGGGAAAGTTAGCTGGAATCTTGGCTACCATAAACACAGTATGATGAAATTATATAATGAACACATCCTAGAACATAATAAAAGTTTAGAAAAGCTATAAGCTGCTTAGCCCTTCCTCTATGGAGACCCCTGTCTGGTGTTTTGGGGTTTTTGTTTCTTTTTTTTTTTTTTTTAGTTGTCTTGGTTTGTCAAATGTGTAATTATTGTGCATTTCAATGTGCAGATGAATAGAGAGACTGACCTAGGCAGGATCTAAAATCTGCCAGAACTAGGCGAAACCCCAACAGAGATAACGCACCGCACCGAAACCTTTGAAGGGACTGAGCGGGGAGGTAGCGTGCTAGGGCTGGTATCCTGCTGCTTGAGGAAAAGGGAGAAATCTGCCAACATCTGATGGTTCACAGCTTAAAAATGCAAAGAATGTATAGGACCCTAAGGTTTTTCCTGGAATTAACAGAAAGTAGGCATACCTCCTTAGGTAAATATGGTTGCTTTGAGCTCCTGTTGGAAGAAACTATGAGTCTCCAGGGGGTGTGGTGTTTCTGCCCGAGAACACAAAGGTGTCTTTGAGAATAAGCAAAACGGAGTTCAGTTTGGCGTGCCTATGATCATTCTAAGGGCTGGGGCCCTTTAAATCCTGCTCTTGTGGGTACAGCTTTGTTGAGTGTTAGTTTCACTTAATAAAGACTTCTTTGCTTTTATAGAACAGCTGTAACAGAATGGATGATGGGCTAGATTCGCCCTCCAATTTTTTTAGGCTCAATGGAGCCATAATTTAACCCTGCCAGTTCTGGTGGCACACGGATCAGCCCCACCCAAACGCCCATTATCCAAGAGGAGAGGAGGGCAAAAAACTCTTTCTGCAGAGGCTCCTCTCTCTGTTTGGGGGACTGCCTTTTGCAGGAAAAAACAGAATATTTACCGTTAGTATCTGAACATCTCACCTACACAGAAATGAGAAGGTCAAAGCGATCACACCGCACGGGAATCCTCCCATTATAAAGGGACAAACAATGAGTTTTGGAACACTGAAAAAAAAAATTTTTTTTAATAAAATAAACACAGGGATTACAGGGGTCCCTTTGAGTAACATCTTCTCGGATGCCTGTTTAGAAATTGAAGAACAAAGGAAGCCAAATGACAAAGGAAGGCGTTGCTGATCAAATATCAATTAAAATGTATGACAAACACAAACTTCAAGTAGTCAGTATTTGAAAATAGATATAAAACCTAAAAGCTTACCCTAAAATCTTGTCTAGACCACCCACCCGGTAGCTCCTAACGGACAGGCTGACTGTCTAGAAAGAAACAAGCCGCCTTAGCTGTGCCAGCCTTGCAAACCTGAATCTATCACCTCCACTGGGATTTAAGAAAAAGGATGGGTATTTCAAAAATTCAGCCTTCAAAAGACATTTGATTTTTAAAAATACGATCCAATGGGCAATACCGCTTATATTTAAAGCTTGCCTTCAGGAAATATTTATTTTTTAAAAAAGATTTTATTTATTTATTTGACGGAGATCACAAGTAGGCAGAGAGGCAGGCAGAGAGAGGAGAGGAAGCAGGCTCCCTGCTGAGCAGAGAGCCCCATGTGGGGCTCTATCCTAGGACCCTGAGATCAGGACCTGAGTTGAAGGCAGAGTCTTAACCACTGAGCCACCCAGGCGCTCCTCAAGAAATATTTGGATAGGAAAAAGCCTAGAGCAGAGGTCAGCAAACATTTTACATGAAGGGCCAGATCTCAAATACTTTAGGCTTTGCAGGCTGTACAGTCTCTGCCACAAAATCTTCACTCTGACACTGTGTGACAGCTGTATGTAAATGAATGAATGGCTGTATCCCAATAAAACTTTATTTATAAACACTGAAATGTGAATTTCATGTAAGTTTCATGTGTCTGGTAGAACATTCTTTTCGAATTGTTCGACCATTTAAAATTGTGGAAACCATTCTCAGCGTTATGGGTTCATTAAAAAAAAAAAAAAAAAAAAAAAAGAACAGGCTATGGGTCAGGATTGACCAGGGGCCAGAGTTTGCCAACACCAACGCACGCCCCCCCATAGCGCACTGTACACACATTGCAGACTCTTTATATAAACAAAGGCTGACTTCAGAAAACTGTACCCACACGAGGGAGAAATGGGACTGAAACTCCTTTTATTAATTGAAGCCTAGATTAACTCCAGGGGTGGGGGATGGAAAGACCAAGTATTTGCTGAATGCCTAGCACGGTGACTGAAGGCTTCCTGATTCTCCACCGGAACAGTCCCAGGAGACACTACATACACACGCACGCTTTTCCTGGAAGAGGCAGGACGCTCAGAGAGAGGAACTGCTTTGCCTAGATCTGGTTCCCAGCCAGGATTTGAACATGGGTCAGTCTTCAGAAAACCTGTAGTTTTCCAGGGAGGAGCAGGGTTGATGGGGAAGGTGGGAAGGGCAAGAGATGCTCCGAGAAGAGGAAAAAACCCAAGAAGCAGGAGCTTTGGGGCTGCAGGGAACAGAGCGGACCTGGGCTAGAGCACGGACACGAGAGTGAGCATTCACTGCTCTGCTACGCAGCAGCCCTAGAGACCATTCCTCATCCACCCAAAGTGACTGGGTGGTGTGACCCCAGATTGGCTTGTGGTATGGGGGGCCAGCAGTCCTAAGCGGACCGCTAAAAATCTAACTTAATTAAGGCCAGACCATACAGCAAATCACCCGCCAGACAAGAACTACAGCTCTACCACTGCTGTTCGAAGAGGCAAGTTTAAGTCCATCTAAGTTTCGATCGACTTCTGGCATTTTTCCTCCTCCTTTTAACAAATACATAATCCCTCTGTAAAGACTTGGGAAAAATACACGTAAGGACTACACATGAAAAACTGTCCATGCAAATAATCACACTTGACATTTTTGGGGAATATCCTTTAAGTTTTTCTGGTCTTTTATCTACACATTTTGAAGCGGGGACTCTGCTATTCACCGCTTTTTGCACCAAACATACCTCAGACTTGTTTCTAGGTCATTCCCCAAAGTCAAATCTATAAGTCGTTCCCCCCAAAACAAAGCAGAATGACCGTTATCAAAAAAGGTTGGTGCAAATCTTCGCTCCGTCCGCGCCCCAGGTGTGAACAATACCTATCAGATCTGAGCAAGGTTTGCAAAGAACTCCAGTGGGAAAACCTGCTCACCTTGCCAGGGAATCTCGAATTTATATAATCATGGGATCCTTCTGGTACATAACATTTAGAAAACTGATACTCTACAGAATATCCGTGGTCAAAAGCTGTTCTGCATGATTTGTAATGGTCCCGAATATTCGGTGATTTATGCAATCCCTTACGAACTTTTACAAACAAAACCAACCACCAAGCCCAGTTTTGCAACTAAATCTTTACAAACACGAATTCCTTGGAGATGCAATTGCTTTGTCAAGGATGCGAACCTTACAGTTTTCTTTTTTCAGAAATGGGTATTGTAGATAAAATTGTCTTGCGTTTGCATGAGAACTTGAATGCTACATTTCCATTCTAAGTTTACTTCATTAATAATTAATGGAGACACTGAACCAGGCAAGCCTCTACTAGATGCTTAATATCCCGTTTCTACTCTAAGACCAACATGAAAAAACAGCTGAAACTCTCATATACTCCTGGAGCAAACAAACTGGTACTTTGCAAAACTGTCGGCAGCATCTACTAAAAATGAACACAAGCACACTCCATGTATTACTTTTCTAGTGCTGTATAACCCATCACCACAAACTTAGCGGCTTAAAACAAAACCATAGTCAACTCACAGTTCTGTAGATCAGTCTGACACAGGGTGGCTGGGTTGTCGTCTCCTGCCCAACGCTGAAATCAAGGTGTTCCAAGGACCGAGTCCTTACCTGGAGTCCTTGGGGAGAAATCCACATTCTATCTCCTTCAGGTTGTTGGCAAAATTCAGGTCCTTGAGGTCCTGTTTCCTTGCTGGTGGGCAGCTGAGAGCCACCCTCCGCTCCCTGAGGGGACCCCGCAGTCCTTGCATGGGGACCCCGGATTATGAAGCCAGCAACAACGCCGGAAGGCTCCCTTACGTCCAGTGTCTCCGTCTCTCTCTCCTGCTCCTAGCTGCAGAGGAACTCTCTGTATTTAAGGTGGCTGGTGTGATCAGGTTCACCTGGCTATCTCGGTCTCATAAAGCCCACCTGGATAATATCCCTGTCCTTAGGGCATGGAATCGGGCGGCTATTTTGGTATTCTGCCCGCCTCCTCCCATAACTGAGTTCCAGTCCTAGATACATACCCAGCGGAAATGCATACACAGTTTTCTCCAAAATGCAGGCACAGAAGGCTAAGAGAAACACGATTCATAGTAGCCAAAACCTAGAGAAACTCTTTAACAATAATAATGGTATATTTTTATAATATACACACACAGTGTGGAGTAACCAGGTCAGTATTTCATGGGACTAAGTGCAGGGGGCACCTAACGGAGCCCAGAAAGTCACAGAAGGCTTCCCGGGGAAAGTATAGCTTTCACGGCAAAGAATGAGAGTGAGTGATGGGGTAAAAGTGGGCAGGACTGGCTCTGCAATTGACATAATAATAGGAAAAGAGGTGACATGCATGTAAAAATTATGAGCAGATGGGTATCATAAATGGACAGCAAAATGTGTGTGTGGGGGGCAATGACATGCCCAGAGAAGTAGACAAGGATCAGAACATGGAGAACCTTGGAGACCACATTAATACGACTGACCTCGGGGCGCCTGGGTGGTTCAGTTGAGCATCTGACTTTTGATTTCAGCTCAGGTCATGATCTCAGGGTCCCGAGAGGGAGCCCTATGTTGGCTCCACACTGGGTATAGAGCCTGTTTAAGATTCTCTCTCCCTCAGCCCCTCCCCCAACTCCTCTCCTGTGCTCTCTAAAAAAACAAAGATTGAGGCTGACCTTAATCCTGTTGCTGATGGCGACAGAAGAGGAGGACCTTGTAAAAGAAAGGATATGGACATATTCACAATTGGGATCAGGACACTGCAAAGTGGAAGGTGACATTTCAAGAGGAACGTGAGGACACTAGGTTAGTTAGGAGGCTGTTCAAGGAGTACAGGTTAAGAGATGGGAACCTGAGTTGCTGGCATGAAAGGAGCAGGAAAGTTATCAGAAGTCTGGAAGACTCGTATCCACCTCCATGCCCCAAATCTCAGAGTCCTATGAGCGTTTTTGTGGTTTTGAATCCCATTAGCTCTCAAGAGGACATGTGCCGATCCTAATCCCCACTAGCAAATGCCCGTGTCTCCCAGTTCTTGACAGAATGGGTGTTTAAAAAAAAAATCTCACCACTTACATAGGCAATAACTGTACCTCATTATTTTATATTGTATTTTTGGTCGAAAGTATTAACATTTTTAAAATGTGCGTTGACTGTCATTTTGTAAAGTATCAATTCACATCACTTTAGGCTAGATTGTTCTAATGGTGTTCGTTTCTTCCTATTGTGAGAAATTATAAAGATACTAACCCCTTTGAAGTGCGTTTCTCCATATCCACACCTTTTGATTTTGTGGAGGCTGATTTTTTTTTCATTTCTAATAATTTCACGTGATTAATTAAATCAATTCCTCTATTATTGATTTAATAATATTTAATTAATATTTAATAATATTTCCACCTTGGGATTTAGGCATTTGAGTTCTTCCCCAATCATGACTGGTGAATCTTTTTTTTTTTTTTTAAGATTATTTATTTATTTATTTGACAGAGAGACATCACAAGTAGGCAGAGAGAGAGAGGAGGAAGCAGGCTCCCCGCTGAGCAGAGAGCCTGATGCGAGACTCGATCCCAGGACCCTGAGATCACGACCTGAGCCGAAGGCAGCGGCCTAACCCACTGAGCCACCCAGGCGCCCATGACTGGTGAATCTTTACCTAGATTTTCTTTAGGTGCTTTAGTCATTTTATTTAAATCTTCAATTGATATAGGATTTATTTTGGTATATACTATACAGTATCTTAATTTTTTTCTGGATAATCATTTGGCTAAACAAAATGGGTAATTCATGCTTTTCCTGTTGATTTGGAATACCACTCATATATATTAAATTCTTAGGTCTTCAAAACAGGCTGTAATTCATGAGCCAAATTCCCCTACGTTACTTTTCTTTTCTAAAATACTCTCAACTGTTTTTGCAAATAAGGGTTAAGTGAGCTTCCTAGAGTGAACTGAAATGTTTCTCATCATTTTCTATGCTCTGTGTTCTAACAGTTTAAAATCTAAAGGAGATATTGGTTCCTTAAAGCTTTGAAAGATTTTGTTTATAAAATTTTCCAGGTGCTGAAATTCTCTGACATTTGTCAACTTCTTTTATAGCTTTTGGTCCATATAATTTACCATCCATTAAAAGTGTTCTTTGGGGGGCACCTGGTAGCTCAGCGGGTTAAAGCCTCTGCCTTCGGCTCAGGTCATGATCCCAGAGTCCTGGGATCGAGCCCTACATCGGACTCTCTGCTCAGCAGGGAGCCTGCTTTCCCCTCTCTCTCTGCCTGCCTCTCTGCCTGCTTGTGATCTCTGTCTGTCAAATAAATAAATAAAAAAATTTTAAAAAAAAAAAAAGTGTTCTTTGGGGTGCCTGGCTGGCTCAGTCCATAGAGCATGTGACTCTTGATCTCAGGGTGGAGCACCACACTGGGTGTAGAGGTTACTTAAAAATAACATCTTCTGGGGCGCCTGGGTAGCTCAGTGGGTTAAGCCCCTGCCTTCAGCTTGGGTCATGATCTCAGGGTCCTGGGATGGAGCACCCCCATTGGGCTCTCTGCTCAGCAGGGAGCCTGCTTCCCCCTCTTTTTCTGCTGCCTCTCTGCCTACTTGTGATCTCTTTCTCTGTCAAATAAATAAATATTATCTTTTTTTTTTAAGTTAACTATTTGTTTTAAAAAAATCTTCTAAGAAACAGGCAAATCTTCTTTAACTAAAAGAACCATTTAATCAAAATGTCCAAAAATATTAACGTATCATACCTATAGCTAATTTCTCTTTTCATTCATAACCTGCATTCAGATTTTCTTTTTCTTGCTAGGCTTTGTCAAAAGTGTGTATTTTATTGGTCTTTTTAAAGATACACTTTTTGGGTTACCTATCAATCCCATTTAAATTTTATTCTTTCCTCGTGCTTTTCCTAATTTTTTTTTTACTTTTTGGCTTCTGAATTGATTGCTTGGTTTATTTTTATTTTGTTCATGGATTTAAGCATGTAAGGCTCTAAGTTTTACTTGAGGTAGAGCTTTGGGATTTTTTTTGGATTTATAATTTTCCCATTTTTATTGTCTTAAACTGTGATTATAATTTGTATTTTTGTCTTTGACCTATGAATTATATGACAGCATTTTTAATTTCCACTATTTAAAAAAATTATCATTTTGTTATGAATCGCTCACTTTACCGCCTGTGGTCAGAAAATGTAGTCTACAGTGTGTTACTTATAGTCTTACTATATTCTCTATTTTTGTCCAGGTTCCTTGGATATTTGAAAAGAACATGCATATTATAAAAATACTCTTTCTCTTCTTTGGGTAAGACGGTGGTTTTCATGAAATCCTCCTGCTGGTTTTTTGTTTTTTGGGTTTTCTTTCGCATTTTTTTGCTTTGCAGTTTGATGGACTGTGACTAGGCATGGTTACATTTTCAATCGAGAATGTGCCCATACAAAGTAATTTTTTCCTGAAATTCTATTTTTTTAATAAATATTTTTATTTATTTATTAGACAGAGATCACAAGTAGGCAGAGAGGCAGGCGGAGGGGTCGGGGAAGCAGGTTCTCCACTGAGCAGAGAGCCTGATTCGGGGCTCGATCCCAGGACCCTGGGATCATGACCCGAGCTGAAGGCAGAGGCTTAACCCACTGAGCAACCCAGGTGCCCCTTAAATCCTATTTTTTCCTGATACCAATATGACTACTCTTGTTCAGTGGATTCTTTGCCTTGTTTTTAACAATCACTCTGTTTAGCTAGTGTCGTTTCATTATTAGGGGACCCTCTAGTGAAATGTGCGCGGGCGTGCGCGCGCGCACACACACACGTTTGCAGGTGCACACATAGGCAGTACTTCATTTTTTGATCCAAATTGAAAATCCGACTTTAAATAAGGACATTTAGGTGACACGCGTATTCTGTGTTTCTTATTTTGTCTGTTTCTTCTCATTTTGCCTTCTTTTGCTGGGCATCGATCCGGACTAATTTGTTTTCACTTTCTACAGACTGTGCAGGACGTCACTGTCCTTCCCCTTTTAGGTCTTTCACTTCCCGATTATTCCTGCCCCTACCCAAGCAGCCGTCTGTTTTCACCATTCTCATGTAAGGGCTCTAATAAGCCACCAATAACTTCAGAGTCCTAAATACAGCGAAGGCTTCCCTTTTCGCGAGCTCTGGTCTTACTACACCCTCCTCGTGACATTCAACACATCTGATCACTCTGCCCCCCCCCCCTTCTGCCCCTTAGTCTAAGACCCTGCCCTTGTCTGGATTTTGTCTGCTGGTCATTGCTGTCTTTCTGTCCTTCCTTCTCCTCTCTCTCCGTCTCCGCCCCGTCCCCACTAGGCGCTAACACTGCCCTTTCCGTCTATATTCTACCACTGGGGAGTTCCTCCACTTGTGGCTTTAGCTACTCTCAGATATGCCTGACTTCCAAATCTCCAGTCCAGATCACTTTTTCGAGCCCTAAACTAATATACGCCATCATGTCGCCTTCCCCCCACACTTAGGTCATATGCCTCTTGTTTTCATCACGTTCTTCTCACGATCTGCAATTGTACGGAAAATTTACTTATGTGTTTCCATTCACGGACAGTATAGCCCCCGACTGCAGAAAGCTTGTAGGTTTTTCTTCAGTCTTGCATCCGCAGTGACAACAGTGCCTGACGTTAATAGGGGCTCAGCAAAATGGGTCAAATGAAAATGACTCTTAATAAATCCCACTGACCTGATGCAGGCATGGAATTGACGGAGAACTGGATTGAGCAGATCCAGTTGTCTACACCTGTCTACACCACTTACTAGACGTGTCTTTTAGCCAATTATCTGACCCTCAGTTTCTTCGTCTGAAATATGAGGATAACAAAGGCCTCTACTAGACGGGGCTGCACAGAACTGCTCCATGGATTAAACGAGAAGACAGACCTAAACACAGTACATAGTAAGGGCTTAATAAATTGTAGCTAGCTAGTGTGCATCTATAGAAATTAACCGAGCGCGCGCGCACACACACACACACACATTTTGTTCACTTCATTTAGTGTAATGGTTCTACTGTCCTGTCTTTGGGACCTCGACTTGCGTCTTCTTAACAACATTGTATCTCAAGAGCAGAGTCGGAGTCCCTAACGTCCTCCGCCCACTGCCTAGGCCGCCCCAGCACGGTTATGAGCTTTTATAAACCTCTTTAAATGATTTACCTGAAAATATAAATATTTTTCTCCAGTATCATACAGTGGTTTCAAGCAGCCTACATTCATTCCTTCTACTTCCTCAGAGGTCTGCGAACAGTAAATACACACAGGTCTCTACAAATATCACACATGCTGAACGACAGAGTAAAATCATCTTTGGACTTACCGTAACAAATCCTGCGGGCCCACGCCGAAGCGGCAGCCCCCGTCACGGCCAGGTACGCCCCTTTTACAACACACAGCGGCAGGGACAATTTCATCTTTGTCATTTATTCCTTTTATTTGGACAACGTATATACATATGTACAAAATACCTACTGTCAGAATCCTCTTTTATAATTTCATTTGATTTACAAAACGGGACAACAAAATAACTTAGGTCACTAATACTGTACAAAAATAAAACTGATTAAACAGTTGTAAAGATCAGTATCTTACAGTGTTACAGATCATTCATCTGCGGTGAAAGAACATCTCGGTCTATCCAGAGTGATGAGTGCTGTGCTAAGTCTACCTGCGAAGTGACGAGTAACCAATTTCTGTAACATGACTACCAAATATAATTCTCAAAAGAAGCATGATGTAAAGCCAGACCTTAAAGCCAGGGCGTCATTCCAAAGCGGTGAAGGGCTTTCTTCTTCCCTAACCAAGGAGAGGAGTTATCTTAACTCTAAAACTATTAAATTTTCCAGAATATGACAACTACTTACAGTATTAGATAAAACGACTTGTCTTTCTTTTTAAACACCTGCAAGAGTCTTTCAAAAAAATTCAGTTTGGTTAAAAAAGTAAACAAAAATTACTATCCTGCATTTGGATTTTTACAAGTTAAATCCATGGTCTTTTTAATATAAAAAGTAATTGCTTCATAGTTTTAGTGTTCAATGAACTCTAGTAGTCCTATTTGAACCATATCTTGATAGAGTAAATCTAATTAGAATGCTGGTTCCTGTTTCGTGACATTTGAAAACAGGATTTATCACGAAGAATAAAAAGCCTTGAGTTTATACGTTACGTTACTATAACATATAAGAGAATATCAAATGTGTGTTCTTCAACAACTTGAAAAGGCAAGTAACAACTTTTTTTTTTTTTTTGGGAAGTTAAATTGTGCATTTTTTTTTTTAAACAAGTTGCTGCGTTTATATCCATCTAAGTAAGTGCGGGACAAAAGCCACATATAGATTTACTCTTGAAACTACAAAGATTGTCTTTCACTGACTTTGCTTGGTTTTCCTTCATTTCTTTCTGTGAGGGGAAGATGAGTTTGTCCAAGTTGGTGGGTTGCTAGGCAGCCCCAAACTCCTCACTCACTAAAAGGCAGCATGCAAAGGATCACAAGCAGGACCGTTCCGTGAGCTCAGTAAGAAATAGACAGCCTAACCTATTTCGTATGGAAGAACAGATGTCCTTAAAACTTATTTTGGACACAGAAATTAAAATTTGGTTTAAAATAAGCGTTTCAAAAATCTGAAACAGAGGTAGAAAGTGTTCTTTATTTTTCCTGACATGTTTTCCCGTGAGAAAACACTTTCCTTTTTATCTCAATGGACTGTTCCCAGTCCCTAATGTTAAAAGCAGTTCTCTTTATAGAACTACTGATACAACTACATTGGTTAAACAAACAAAAAAGAAAAACACCGTGCTAGTGATGGCTGTTGTATTGGAAGTCGGAGTCAGCCGTGCCCCACGCCTGCTGTAGGAGCCCACACCGGTTCTGAACCTGGCAACGAGCATGTGTTGGGTGAAATCACGAGTTCACTGACGGGGAGGCACCCTAAGTTTACACGACACAGCTTATAGCACATGTATAAACGAGAGTGCACCGTAGCTCCCTGTGTTAAATAGCAGATAAAATTGCCAGAAAGCATTCTTTCTGACAAAAGAAAATGTAAACATTTCTCCCACAGTCACTGCTGACTCCCTGTACTTGAGGTTTCTTTGCTATGAAAACAGTTCAGTTTTTTCTGACCACGTGAAGGCCAAAATTAAGTTTTCAGGTAAATGGCATTTTATGGATGTAGTGGTTTAGGCCATTGTAGACACCTGGATACAAGATACATAGTGGTGAGGCTTCTGATGTCAAAGATACAGTGATGTGTCTTCAATCACATGCATTTCGTGTGCCTCTGTTCTCCAAAAGGGACCATTTCGAAGTCACCTTGGATAATCCTCATGGTATTTTCCCTTGGGGCTCACTACTTACGGGGATATATTTTTCTTTTCACATGTCAGCTTCCTCTTCCTTCTTTACATAACTCTTGCACCTGTTAGTGGGAGTTTGTAGGAACACGGGAAGGAGACCAACACACCTCTTTTTCTTCACAAAATCGGTGTTTCAGAAGTTACTGTTATGCACCCGTTCGATAAAACCCAACAGAGTCAAAACCCTCTCCCTTCGTGGCACTGGAACAGTAAAGTGATGTTAACTAAAAGGATCGGAAAATTTGGAAAAGTTAATAGAGTTAAAATTCTTTGTTCTTTTTGCATTTTTTTTAAAAAAAATACTACCCTCCTTCTCCTTCAGCATCTGTCCTATATATTCTGCCCTCCCATCTCTGCCATGATCTCATAGGGAAACGTGTATACTATATATATATGTATATTTTTAAAAAAGCAGATTATAACGTGGTTCCAAACAGAATGTCTGCTTCTATCCTTAAAGCACATATTTAACTTATTCCTCCTCTGCATTAGAAAATAAAAGTGCAGCTTATGTTCAAAAAGTACAATTCATACAAAGCAAGGTTTAAAAGTTCCGTACTTAGTGTAACCCTTTAGAGGTTTGTCTTGATTAGTATAAATTCAGACTGCTTACCCATTGACTATAAGTAATTTTTTTTGTGGTTGTTTTCAAGTCTTTAGATGACAGATCATGCTGGAGTCGATGTGCTCTTGCTTGCATAAAGACAGCTGTGCTATGGCGTGTTTTTTGTTGGTTTTTGTGTGTTGTTTTTTTTTTTTTATCTCAAAGGTTAACGTGATTCAAGAGAGTGGTTTTGCTAAAGAAACCGAAGCACACTCGTCATTACATCGAAAAGGTAAGAAAACAATTCTGAGACAGCAAGCACAAAGGGCCCAGAATCACTGTGCGACGCCACAGGTCCGCTCACCGGGTCAGACGTATGTACACCAGTGTTGAATCTTTAAAAGTTCACCCCCTCCCCCAGCCCCGTCTTGGCCTTGCCCCCCTCCCCCCACCCCCATCCACCCCCCCCCCAAAAAAAATAAAGGAGAGAGAGAGAAAAAAAAAAGAAAAAACCAAAACCAAAGCATCCGCCTTCCCTGCAGCAGTCAGAGACGGTTCCGAGCTGCCTCCGCGAGGGGCCCCAGGCTGGGCTTGGGTCGCGGGCTGCGCTGTGCTTTTCAGAAACCGCGGCGGGGCGGGGAGCGCGGGGGCGGCGGCGGCGGGCAGGAGGGCCCCGCGCGCCCCGCAGCGCGCCCCCTGGCGGCCAGCCGTGTCCCCGGGCGCCGGCGCGGTTGGGTCCGGCGGGCGCGCGCCGCCGCTCACAAGGGGTGGGCCAGCGCCTTTTTCGAGCGCTTGATCATACTGGGGTGGAACTCGGTGTGGCGCCGCGCGTGCTTGGTGAGGTGGTCGCTCCTCATGAAGCGCTTCTCGCACAGCGGGCAGCGGAACTGCTTCTCGCCCGTGTGCGTCCGGTAGTGGCGCGTCAGCTCGTCCGAGCGCGAGAACTTTTTAAGGCAGTCTGGCCACGTGCAGGGGAAGGGCCGCTCACCTGCGGGCGGGAGGGGGAGTCGAGACAGGACGCGGGTGAGACACAGCGTCGCGGAAGGCGGCAGGCAGCCCCGGGACCCGCGCCACACGGCCCCGCCCCCAGCACCCGCCCCCCCCCCCGCCGCCCCCGTCGCCGGGCTGGCATCCCGACCCCCGGGGACCAGGCACGGGGCTGCACGCGGGGACAGTCTGCGCAGAGGACCCTGACGGAGGCCTCGGGAGGAAGCAGCGCTGCGGACCCTCCCACACCGACAGACACATTGCTGTCGCCTAAGCCACCCCCCCAGGGACACCATAACTACCCTGAGGACGTTCCCCTGAATCATGTTCTCCACGCGAAGGAACCTGCTGTGTTACACCCAGGGGACCCCTGAGCGCCTTGGCTGCTAACATCATCATCATCATCATCATCATCATCATTATTACTACTATTATTTGGGGGAGGGGCCTGGTTATTCCACGTGGTGGCTGGTCGCACAGGTTCTCCCAGAAAGTCAGGAACCTTAGCCCTTCCCTGCATTTGCTGAGGCCGCTAGCCTAACCCACGTCTCCCCTAGAGCAGGTGTTTCCCCTGGAGCTCCTGAGTGCTGTGGTCACCGAGCCTCTGTCAGGGCCAGTCTGGGCACAGGGAGGCCGGCACCCGACCAGAAAGCCTGCTTCTTCCTGAGCATCTTGGTAACAAATACTTTTAGAGACCTGGAATGTGCTTCCTTGTGAAGGCCATATTTTAAGTCATATTGTTTTATTATTATTAATCTCTATGCCCCACTTGGGGCTCAAACTCACAACACTGACATCAAGAGTCATACACTCTTCAGGGTGGCTTAGTGGGTTAAAGCCTCTGCCTTCGGCTCAGGTCATGATCCTGAGATCGAGTCCTACATCGGGCTCTCTGCTCAGCAGCGAGCCTGCTTCCCCCCTCTCTCTGCCTGCTTGTGATCCCTGTCAAATAAATAAATAAAATCTTAAAAAAAAAAAAAAAAAGAGTCACATCCTCTTCTGATAGAGCCAGCCAGGCGCCCCAAGTCATATTGTCCTATACAAAAAATACATTTGTTCCCTCTGCTGCGTAATAATCCTTTCACTATCTGAAGAGGGCTCTTCTTTCTCTAGTCTCTGTTCAGACTAAGCGGCCCTAGTTTCTTTCCTATTCCTCATCAAAGAATTAACATTATTCTAAAACAGTAGGCGCTAAAGGCTTCACATGCATAATCACACTGATTTCTCATAGGCTGCCCCTTGGAGGTGGCCCATTTCACAGATGAGGAAACAGGCTCAGCACTTGCTGGTGTTTCCAGCAGCCCTTCCTTCGCGGCGGCTTTCCTCAGATTCACCATATTGTCTCCATGTCCCACTTAATTAAAATGCAGCCAAGCTTCCCCCTCCCATGTGATCACGTTAGCCTTGGGGGGCCTCCTGGCCCTTGCTGTGGCAGGAGAGGGCCCATGGCCACATTGGCGGGACCCACACACAAGCTGAAAGGCAGAATGAGCCGTTTAAGATGAGAGGGCCTTGTGCGGCCCTCTGTGTGTGCCGGCCTGCCTACTTCTCACCTCATTCAAGCACAGCCCAAAGCAGCGGGCTTCACAGACCCTAGGCACACAGGCTCCTGCCTTCCGCAGAACTCTCCAGACACTCCTTTGGTAGGTGTGAGGAGTGCATGTTTTCTCACTCCTGTCCCCACCTTCCTGGAACCCAGAGACTCAAAAGGCTGAGGGCTGCCCAGTGCGGTGCGTCTGAGTCATGCAAATATTATTCATCCTTCCCCTGCCCCCTGCTTCTCCTACCCTGGGCCAGAGATGTAGAAATACCGATAACAACAACAAAACCAAGCCTATGTCATCTCGATGACAGTCCGCACATGGGTAAGATTTTATTTGCTGTTCTCTCAGCAGAGCAATGGTCATCACGCCCCGGTCAATCTCCTTGTTCTTACGGGAAACCGATATGTGCAAAACAAATCTGTACCAGTAGCTTCGTTACACGTGGGTCGGGGTGTAAACCCTTGCTTCGCCGGGGGCTGGAGAGCCACAGTAGCACAAGGCAACAGGACACCGCTGAATGCCGAGTCCTACCCGAGGTGGACGGGTGCTGGGGTTCAGGAGGCATGAGTATGCTCAGAGACTCCAGAGGGCCAACACCCCCCAAAACCAAACAAAAAGCAACCGTACTTCAAACGGAACCCTCTGAAAAACTCAACAACACAGAATTGGAAACCACACTTTTTTGCAATTTCTGCTGGATCCAACAGCATTCTACCTGGTTCAGAGCTTGGAACAAAAAGGTGGAATTCAGGGTGTCATAACCCAACAAGGTTGAACCCCCTGGGATGAGGACAACATCAGGTCTGATTTTTGTGCTGTTTATACTGCCAAGCATTTAGTTACTTCCTAAGTGTGTGAGCGTGTGTGTGTGTATGAGCGTGTGTGTGTGTGTGTGTGTGTGTGTGTGTGTGTGTGTTTACGTATGGCTGGGGTCGCTCACATGACCAGACCTACTCAGAAGTTCCCAGATCGCTGGGGAAGACAACTCCAGCCTCTTTCAGAGTTACACAGCCAAGGTCCTCTGAATCCCCGTGAAAGGTTTATGGGAGAAGTGTTCTCTTAAACATGTTATGTTAAAAAATATAATGAAGGGTTAGAATTCACACAGCGATGAATTATAAAACCAAACCAAACCAAAGCATGCCAAACAAAACCACCGTGCCCGCTCCCTCCGTACTGGAACCGTCTCTCCCCTGCTTTGTGATTTGGTGGTGAGAAAAGCGACAGAAAGGAAAGGCTTGGTGTTTTCTCGGTGCTTGTTAGGACAAAAACTCGTCAGAGTCATTTTTCTTAGAGGAGTGGTAATGTGGTTTAGCTTACTCACTAGCACATGTTTCTTTCAAGTGAGTCATGAGAGGAGGTTAATTTATTGGAACAGATCTGTGTCCACTGTGGAAAAAATGGATCAGAAGACCACTCTGCTATAGTCTGCATTGGAAAGAGAAAGAAGGTTCTCCCTCTGTTTTAGGAAGAAGGCTTGATGGAAGAGAGAGTCGATGGAAAATGGTCATGAAGCTTGAATTGGCTGTATGTACAGAACTATTAAGTATTTATGCTTGTGATGTATGTATGTTTCAAGTGTAATCAGGGTCCCTCCCCACTGAATTCACCTTCAGTCTAGCTTATGGCTACACTGTCCTCACGGCTCCTCATGGCTGTCCCCGTGTGATTATTCTCTTGCTTCTAACCCAGATGCTGCCTTTGACGTAGCATCTTTATCCGTTTCAGAGAAGAGAGGGCCACCTACTGAGCCCAGAGCAAATCCCAGCCAACAGCAGCCTTTGTTAGACTCCTATAACTCGTATAATTCCACCTTACAGTTTCTAAGCATTTAAAAAAAGATCCACTTGGATGTGAATTCCTAGTGTAGAATCTCCAGGATCATTCTTTATTTTTCTCGGATCCTTTGGGAAAACATTAGGAGCTTTGGATCAGTGATCTAAACCAGGGGTTTAGCAAGCTATAGCCCCCAGGCCAAATCTGACCTGTAAAGTCAGTGAGTTAAAATGGTATAAACACCATTTTTACTTTGGTTTTTTACCAAAGCAGCTGGAAGGGGGGGGGGGAGGGTGGAGAAATCAAAATAACAATAATATTCTGGGATAGGAGAAAGTTTGATGAAATTCAAATTGCCATGTCCATATCCCAAGTTTATTGGACCACAGCCACATTCGTCTGTTTGGGTATTGTTATCTATGGTGGCTTTCTCACTGCGACCGTGGGGTCAAACAGTGGCTGCAGACACTGGACAGCCGACAAAGCTTTGTTAAGGAGAAAGTCGGCCAACCCATGATCTCACCCTGAAGACTTGAACTTGTACCTGCTGTACACCAGAGTTTGCAAGTCCAGATGTCTTCAGGAGCCAGACACATGGTGAAAATGGGTGAAACACCAGGTGCATTCACGGGTTGTGCTGGATAGGGCTTTGTCCCCTCAAAGGCATTTGGATTCAACACTTTACAAAGCATTGTGCCAGCCAGACAATGTGTGCGTGCAGGAAGCCTGGGTTCTTCTTGGGGACCTAGGATTTGTAGCCCTTTGAAACCACCCACTTCTTTAACCCATGAAGGTTCTGCAACCTACTCTGGGAAACATTTCGAATGTTCGCTAATAGCAGACACATAATAATGTATCATCTAAAAAATGATACACGCTTTGCACCTAAGAAAGTACGGAATGGAGAAATCCTATGCGGAGAAGGAACAGAATTTAAAGGTGAATGGGACCAGAGATCATGGGACAGAGGAAGAAAAGAGAGGTCTTGGAGAAGCTGTGGCTGTTGTCCCGTCGTCCTACAGCCAAGGGGAAATCAAGTCAGGCCTGGAATTCTGCTCAGTGCTAAGGCCCACAAAAGAACAGTTAAGTTTCTTCACACCGACCAAATCGCAGGGCACAGCAACTACCAATTAAAGAATCTTTAAATTAGTCCTTAGGATTAGTGAGAGCGGTACCGTTCTCCAGGGGAGGGGGGCAGGAAGAACAGGCATGTACTAGTGTTTTATTTCTGGCCTTTACAGGAAAACATACCCAGAGGCAGTGACACAGTCAACTCTTGCTCTACGGGAGCAGAGCTCTCGCAGCACAAGCTCCTGCGCTCTCAGTATTTACACACCGCTCCCCTCCCCTTGCAGCCGCGAGCGAAGCACCTCTCGGTGACAGGCTCGGCTTGGAGTAGAAAATTAACTGGATCAGAATAGCTACTGATCCAGTATGGCACCCGGTGTGTAGAACACTTTTTTGCAGACAAAGGTCAGGCCTCCCGAGGTCTGCTGGGCCTCCAAGGGGTTCGAGAGGAGGGGAGTAGAGGCTGCTGGCTATGCGCATACGCGCCTGCCAACTTAGCCCAGAAGGAAGGGACAGCTCCTTGTTTTCCAGAAGGGGCCTCCACTCTACCTGGGGGTCAGTGGACAACGCCAAGTGGTAAGTCCTCCGTACAAGGGAAGAAAGAGGACAGTGTGGGGAGTGCCAGCTGGTTACACTCAACTTGGTCCAGGCTCCCTTGGATTCAGAAAGGCTGCCAGTGAGCTATGGGCCCAGGGTCCGGGAGGCCTAGGCTTTCAACACACCTGCTTTCCCACCTGGCTCTTCTCCCCGTCTGTTTCCCAGCTCCGTGGAAGAGCCTAAAAGGGGCTGACCTTAATCAAGGCAGGAAGGTTAAAAATACACGCTTCATGAACCTCCCATGGCTTCTACCAAAGGGAACTCCCTCTTGTAAAACAAATCTAAGGGCGTGAGGCCTCCTTTTCAGAACGGAACTCCAAAAATGCCAATTAGGAATCATGGCTTCTTGCAGATGGACAAAATCAGGGCCGCTTCTTGAGGAGAAAATAGTGCATTTTGATCATAAAAAAAGCACCTAGGATTCCAGAGAAAAAAGGATAACCTGACATTAGGAAATCACATTGATAGGATTCCCCCTTTAAACCGACTAATACACTCACCCCCACATGTATTTTCCCCCGAAAAATGCAAAATAGTGTTTGGTAAAATTCAACATCCAGCCCTAATAAAAGCTTTTAGGAAAATAGAAGAATTATTCCTTAACGGGGTAGAAAAATATAGATCGAAAACACCTCCCCTGCAAGGTCAGCAGGAAGATAAAGGCAGCATTCTATTAGTCAGGCTGGAGGCATGAATGGACACTGCCCCCATCACTATAGCTACTTAATGTTGTTCAGGAAATGCTGGTGAGTGCCATTAGATAACAAAGGAAGAAGTAAATCATCACAAGGGGAAGGTGCTAGAAGGATTATTTGCAATTGATACAACTTTCTATTTGGAAAGTTGAAGAGAAATGCCGAAAAAACTAATATAAATTTAAAAAATGCATTCTCCGGTATAAACATACAAAAGAGCAGTGGTTTTCTTATATGTTAACCACAGCCAGTCAGGATGAGCCTAATGATAAAAGTTCAGGACCTGCATGAAGAAAATCATCAGACCCTGATATAAAAGAAAATGAATAAATGGAACACTTCCCATGCTCTCGGATGATAAGATTCAACAGTAGAACATGGCAATGCTGTACAAAGTCGTCTATGAAATTAACACATACCTTAGAAATTCTTTTTTCTTGAACTTGACAAAATTATTCTAAAGTGAATTTGGAAGAATAAGTACACTCCACTTGCCAAGAAAATTTTGCAAGAGAACAACAATAAGTGAACACTAGTGATACCAGTTATTACAATGTATGATTAAAGCTGTAATAATTAAGACAGTGCGAGACCAGCACAGGAAAAGACAACTCAGTGGAACAGAGTCAAGTCTGAAAATAAACCGAAGACTCAACACGGATGGGATGCTCCAAATTAGTGATGAAATGAATGTTTAACTCAATAAATGGTATAGACATCTGAAAAGATTAAATCTCGGTCCCTCCCTTATACCGTTCCCTTCAATAAATTCCATAAATTTACATTTATATACATAAATGTAAAATATAAGACCACAGAGGTGAGAGAAAGTATAGGTGACTATTTTTAGAATCCTAGAGTGGGGAGAGATTGTCTAAACATGAAACCAAAGGCAAAATTCTATTGGAAGAGTAGTTGTGAAATACATAACAAATTTTAAACTTCTGTATAGTAAAAATATACATAAGTGAAAAAATTTGAGTCAGAATGGTGAATAAAGGAATTTGCAGCATAAGACAAAAGACAATACAAAAGGTACACCTACAAATCAAAATTAATAACCCAATTTAATAAAATGGCACAAGGATGCAAATAAGTAATTTGCAAAATAAGAAATATTAATGGCCAATAAATAAATGGAAATATATTTAATCTCACAAGTAATCAAAACAGGTCAATTAAGACATCAATGAAATATTTATCAGGCAGGCAAAAATGTTCAAAAGTATGTGCATATGGGGCAACCGGGTGGCTCAGTTGGTTAAGCACCTGACTTTTGACCTCAAGGTCATGAGTTCAAGCCCTGTGTTGGGCTCTATGCTGGGCATGGTGCCTACTTATCAAAAAAAGAAAAAAAAAAGTTTGTACATAAGCCCATCATTAGCGGAGGCATGAGGAAACAGACAACTTCTGCAAAAATGCACTTATAATTGATCTAGAGCTATCTGGCAATACATTCGTCTAGGAATTATTTCTGGTATTAATTAGAGAGGAACGCAATGGTATACAGGAATACCTGCTTGGTTCCTAAGAGCTAAAACTTGGTAACAACTTAACAAGAGAAACAGTTTGCTACATTGTAGTGTATCCATCCAGTGGGAAAATGTGTATTTGTTACAAAGGTACTAGGTTGTTACAGAATGAAATGGAAAACCTTAGTAAGACACCACTACCTGAAAAGGGCAGTGTGTGATCGGCTGAATAGGTAGGTATGAGCAGCATCTATGGAGGGAGAAAACCCTGGAACAGTATATACAGAATATGGACAGTAGAGGTCTACAGGCGGGGGGATTAAGAGTAACACTTTCTGTTGTATTTTCTGATTTTTTAAAAACAGTTAAGTAGAAGTTTCTTTTATAAGACAAAGTTAGAAAAAAGTCTTACACAAAACAAAGGAAATGGATGAATTTGAGTTTAAAGTTTTCCATGAATGGATTGATCATTGATCAAGAATATATTCTATACAGAGAATGGGGGGCAAGTCAGGTATTTACTTTCTACTGGGAAATAACATTCCAGTGTCCAAGACCAAAGAAAGGAGCATCATTCTGTTTCCTTCTCAAACTGTTAGAAAGTAAGAAACTTTCAGAGGACACTTCACCTGTTTCCTCACTCCTTCTCTACTCCCCCCGCCAACTTTTTCTGTAATTGAGAAAAAATCGCCCCACAAGGACAGGCGGGAATCTCCCTTCAGAGTTACGTGGACAGTAATGACAAGGCTGCAACACCGAGGCGTGCGTTCGCTGGGAAGCCGTGGAGTGAGTGTATGCAGGGGTGCAAACCCCAGGGTCCCATACAGCGTTCGCAGATGAGGCTGGCGGGACACATACCCGTCCAGACCTGCCCTGACCCTAGGCCTTCAGGACCCCCATCCCCTTGTCCACGATCACCTATCCTCCTTCCAACTGCGGAGCGATGCTATTACAGGTACAGAATGTGAGCCTTTGCTCTATTCTTTTTCATGTCCTTGACCCTCAAATGCAGCAGGACCATGCACTTGACAGAAGAGGTAGGCAACAGACAATTCTACACTTCCCTGCAAACGTTGCTCCAATTAACTACGACCTCAAAAATCAAGAAATCAAAAGTCAGAAGAAAAACCCAAAGTCTCCCGTTTGCCAGAATTATTGCGACCTGCACAGGCAGAGGCTCTGAAGAAATAAACACACTTCATCGGCTCTGGAAGAATCGTCCTGCCCCATATCTACTGCCATTCCATTATCCTGTCATTTGCTCTTGGCCCCTTTCTGAATCCCGCTTGTGATCTGGTTTCTTTTTATATTCCACTGGTTGATATAACAGAGTCATTTTAGAGCTTGAATGTGTGATTTTACTTCCTGGCCCCTGTGTTTATCTGTGGAAAGCAACCCGCTCCATTCTTTAGGTTCTGAGCTGGGAAGTGGGGGGTGTGTCTGTAACATCTATCATGGGACGCTTGATGTCGGTGTCTAGGAAGCAAGCCTGTCTGAATATTGTGTGTGTGTCCCCAACCTCAACGGATCTGGGAGTTCATTCGTGCGCTGGGGCCTCAGAAGGAGAGACGGTGGACACCAGATTCTTGACTCTGGGTTCTCAACCTAGCAAGAGAAATGTCCTCATGTCTCAGTCATACGGCCCCACCGGAGCTGGCGGAGGTGCAGTGACCTTACCCCCACTCCCAAGCACACAGCTAGGTCTGGGCTCAGATTAGCTGACTCCCCTGCCCACGGTCTTCCTGCCCATCCCAGACTATACGGCTTCTGCCCAGTTGTTTGTGGGAAAGAGAAATAATAAATGAACCCACTAAACACTGAGCGGGATATAAATGTTTAATGGCAAAACCATCCTGAGAACATAGATTCTTTGGATCTTTGCATTTTGGATGACTTTGAGAACCATCAGATTCAAACCTGTCAAACCTGACAGATAAAGCCAACTCAGAGGGCAGAGGGCTTGCCCAAGGGTATGCCAGGATGAGAACCGGTTTTCAAACGCCTCCTTCAACTTGGAGCACAAGACAAGATTAGATGTGAAAGAAGAACAAAGGCTCTAACTCACTGGAGAACGGGCCTCCTACCATGGGCTTCTCCCATTCTCTTACTCCTGGGTTCTTCTCCCCAGACGGGCTGACTTCGGGAGGGCATGTATAGTTTCAAGTCTCTTGACTGGACCAGTGCTTCCTACTGACACCTGAGCTATAGAGAGGCTGGAGGGGCTGAGTTTACAGAACAGGTATTGATGGTCCCTAAGAAAGGTCCTGTATTCTCTACTCTCCTGTTAATAATAGGTGTGGGCAGTCCTAGGGAGGGGTCACTGTCATGGGGCCTAGAGCGTGCACCAGCCGCTCTGGGGAAGTCCCCTCTCTCCCGGGGCGGGGCACGCAACTGCTGGAGCTGGGCAGCCACGCCAAGAGGAGGGTCTCGGTGCATGCCTCCTAGCCTCACCCTTCCAAATGTAGGGTGGGCCCTGAGCCCAGGACCACACAGCTGGGAGAATGTCCCTGGCATCCCGAGTCACAGAGCACAAGGATCTGCCACTCTCCAGAGGCCCTTTCGAGCAGAGGAGGTCAGCGCATGAGGACCGAGACCTAAGCTGACACACGACACCCCACAGAGGACCATCAAGGTCAAAGCATAGTATGCAAGATCCACAGCCCTCCCATGATGTCAGAAAGAAAAGAGGGGGACTTCTTGCTTCCCAAATACTAGCTCACTCCCAGGAGAAAGAAAGGCAAAGGAATAGGGAGAGAGAATGCTGAGAATGCTGATTTTTGCAAACATTTACCCAAAAAAGAATGCAATTCAATAGAAGTGACAGAGAGACCCTGCATAGGAGTCAAGATGACATTTCTGCATCAACAGCCCAAAATGGTGGGGGGTGAGGGCAGAGGTTGGGGGAGAACATGCGCCAGCACTCAACAACCCAGCTCTGGTTACGGAGTGACATCTTTGCACACCTCGGGCTTGTGATTGGGAAATTTGTGCCCGATGCACACAGTGGCTTTACAAGCGCCAATGAGACGTCTGGCTTCCTTCGCAAATACAAGGATTCCCTTTCCATTTGCGTACTTAGGTCTAATCATACGTAGCATCCACAGCTCCCAGTCTCAAGCAACCGCGATCCAGGACTAACGACTTCCGCTCGGATCAAGCAATGGGCAAAAGACAAAAGCCCAGGAGACAAGACTGCTGTCTGGTTAGAAAAATGCCTGCTCTACCTGCCAGCCAGGCAGGGGCCCTCGCAGTGGCTCAGAGGGACTGGTGATGCTTTTCCAGCACATGCGGCCAGCCTTTTCCCTCTGGGCTCAACCTCTGTACGCCGCTGGCCCCACAGTAAGGCTGTGATGACCACATGCCACAGGGGCCACCATCAAATCGTTTTTCAAGCTTTAATGGGCTGAGCTACGGGTTCCTATGGCCTGGTGTTTGTCACCAGGGACCATAAAGCTTGGCAGGACTGAGCTGTCCGACCTTCCGCAAGCAGCCCCCCACCAGCCCTCCTGGGGCTGGCATTCCCTGGGCAGAGCTTCGCCACGTGAAAGCCAGCAGGACATCAAGATGACTCAGGCTGGAGGGACAGAGCCCCTGTTTCTTCACACCGGGAACCCCCGCTTGCGACAGATAATGCTCCCTAGACAAACATTTCGTGGCTGGCCACGGGGATGATTTGTAACATGACCGAGGAAAAGCTGGCTGTTCGGCTGTCATTCTGCTTACTGCCGTTAAAACGGCAGAGGTACAAAACCACCGTAGAATTATGGCAGCACAGAAATTTAAGTCATGTTTATGTGTTCTTTTGTGAGTTATTTTTAAGAGCTAATGTTTGCCTCACTATTTAGTAGGGTGGTGTCGGGCACGACGCATGATGGATTGACTCGGGAACCCCAATGGGAATTGTACAAACAGCCCGTCTTTGTGAATTTGAGGCCTTTATCTGTTCACACCCAGGTGACAAACATTCCTATAGACACAATTCATTTCTCTGGGCATTAAAATGGGTAGACAACCGGAATTAAGAAAACGTGAATGAGGCTGCTTATCACACTGCTGCTGTTAACCTTATTCCATGAGAGGCTTCTAGAACGTCCACGGAAGCGGCATGAAGTATGAGCCTGAACACAAGAAATGCATGTTGAAATAATCTGTCTTCTGCCAAGACCATTTAGTATAGGCAGTGGCGGTCTATCTTTAAGAATGAACTCCAGAGATAGCTCTGAGTCCTTTCTCTTCAAAGGAGAGGGGGGGAATGCTGTCATGCGGATCTGTCTCTTAATTTTGTCAAACCGCTGCTTTTTGGAAAATCCTGTCTATAGTTCTACGTGGGCAGATGGAGGGGGTGTCTGCTGGCTTTGGCTGTCTGGCATCCATTGCTTCTTTGGGGTCACAAATAGCATGCCTTGAGTTTCCTTGTCCAAACCATCCCCTCTCCACTCGGAGTCTATGTAATTCTTGGGCAGGAGAGGGGTTTCAAGCCCAGAGGTTCCATGTGACCTAGCCATGCCACTGTGACTGAGTTCAGGGACAGGTGCAGAATTCTAGCTCAGTTATGAAGACTGAAGCCCAAGACTTTGCTGGGATCACTGGGAAAGGAGAACTTCCTCTCCTTGCTGAATTGGCAGACTGGGAAAGTGCTACCACCGGCGGCTACCTTACCACCCTCCAGAGACAGCCTGCCCACGAATGAAGCCAAAGCACAGGACAGCAGAGCTGAGCCAGGGAGAGAGCCAGACACCGCGTCCCCAAATCCAGAGATACCAGAAACCAGAGCTACCCTGATGTGTGGGTAATTTGAACCAATAAAGTTCTATTTTTTTTAAGGAGCTGGTCCTAGTCTAGACTCAGAGAGTCTAGACCGAGAGCCCTGACTAATACAGCTGTGGACCCAGACGGGTGTCTTTTCAACGGGAAGGAAGCAGGTTCTGAATAGCTCTTGGAAAATATAGGATAGGTTTGGTCAGAGTCCAAGATCTCTGTAGATATTCTTAACCAAGGTTCATAAAAACCAGCCACGCGCCAGAGTTAGAACACAAGAGTAGACAGCGAAGGACCTTGGGGCCAAGTCCAGGAGAGGCATGCAAGACAGGATCTCTTTCCACTGGTGAACCCCACAGGGTCCAGGCCAACAAAAATTCATGCGTAATTCCAGGTAGTTAGAAACATACGAAGAAAATTCCAGAGTAACAACCTGGACTAAGATAACTGACACCAAGTCTAATTCCTCCTATAAAACAAGAGTACTTTCCTATCTCATAGGACTTCCATGAGTTTCAGTGTCACAGTGTATGTAAACCATTTGGCTTAGAAGCTGGCACATAAAAAATGCTGAATGTTATTGCTATTTCTATTATTACTATCAATATTAATAATTTTCCATTATTACTATTATTCACAATGTTCACAGTGCCTGCTTTCAACATCTAAAACAGCTCTATGCCTGTAACAGTCACTCAATAAATAAATATTCTTTCAACGAATGAGCTGTTGCTGGACTGCTCCGGAATTGCAAACACAAATTCTAGGATCCTCAAGGCCTTCTGGGAAATACCTGTAAATTATTTTTAATTATAATTCTTGGCGTATGGGGACACTGTCCAATATGCTTTAAACACCTTATCTGAATTAGTCTCGGAACAACATCAGTTGAATCACTGAACCCCATTTTACAGATGGGAACACTGAGGCTCAGAGAGTTTGTACCATATGAGAGTGGCAGAGGCAGGACTCGAGCACAGGTCTGAGGGCCCCAAAGCCCTCTGACTGCTCTCTCTACTGAAGCAAAGGCCTGTCCTGGAGATGCCTGCGTTCAAGGTCCTTAGAGTGGCCTGGCCTCCCTACCACACACTCTTCTCACTGCCTCTATCTCATCAAAGCTGGGCCCCTGGGAGGGAGAGATGGGGAAACCTCCTTTTCCCTCCCTTTGAACCAAGACGATCTATAAAATTCATTCCGGTTCTGAAGTGTCTGCAAAGCTTCTGTCCGTTGCCTGCCCCACCGGTTCCCTCTTTGGTTCCAGTCGACTCTGGGAGGCACTCACTTCCAAAATGACAGAGACTTGCCTTGGAAAAATGTTCACACTTTGTTTGATACAAAATACTGCTGCCTGCATTTCAAATCCTTGTCATTAATTTTGCATGGCTTAAGCTCCCCTCTCTTTATTTTCATCTATGTAAATAATGCCCTCGCTTTTTAAAAAGGCTCAATCAGGGATGAATTCCGTTCTCCTGTTCAAATTTATGATCATTCTCAGTTTTATTAAAAAAAAGAAAAAGCAAAAGAAAAATATCGAACACCCAGGGGCCCTGGGCTTAGCCAGAGAGCTAGCTGTTTCTTGCAGCTCTAGAACCCTTGGATTTCATTTCCGGATGTTCATTCGCGGCTCAGGATTCCAGAGGCTAACATAGCTCACGATGCACCCAGATTCCAAGTGAAGCCTGTGGGTGCACCTTTGCAAACATGGGCTTGGAGCACCAATGGAAATGAATGCCTCGCAGGAACCCAGGCATAAAAAATGGAGACCCCTCACTCCCTTAGTGGGAAAGGCATTCTCTGTGCATAATAATGTGAGTCCTATTATTTCCTGAGGGGACTGCTTGAGGCCAGGGTAAGACAAATGTTTACTACTGGCCTTAATGCACCAAAAAGGTATTAAAGTTTCAGGAGGGCTCCAGGAAGGGTGGAGAAGGAAATCTCACTGACACTTGGCCTCGGGCTGGTTCCCAGTGTGCAGTTCCCATAATAAGAGGGCAGAGGTCCCAGAGCTGACACTACCTCTTGTCCTTTCGCTTGGTTAATTTGGTTAATGCGAAGCCGCTCTTTAAACCGGGATTTAAAAAATGTTAACCGAGGGTTGGAATTTTCGGGAGACCGTGGCGGGGTGGGGGAGAATTCAGATCAAAGAATTGCAAAGAATTCACCATGAGGGAAGGTCTCTAGGTCGGCCTTGCCCAGGCCTTTAGCAGGTCTTTGACAGCCCTCAGAGTCTGGGGCGCCCTCTTGTGTTGCTGAGGAAACCCGGGCCCCCCGGAGGCCGGGCTCTGGGCCCAAAGTCACATGGCTGTCAGGGCAGCAGGCCAGCCTCGGAACCCTCCAAGAGAACGTGCGTCCACAGAACAATCCCCGTGCCTACGAGGGTGGCCAGACCCTCCTCTACAGGCAAAAGGATGGGTGTGATGACCCCTCAAGGTCACTTTCAAGCTCCAAATTTTCTTTTGATACTGACAGCTGCTGCCACCAAAGGACTTTGACCTAGACCTAGGCCTGTGACTAGCTTCCCAACAAAAAGTGGGGCGCAGCCAGAGACAAGACCGCTGAGAGACCACTGCAAAGGATCCCATTTCTTTCCTTTTAACCATCTGTGGGGTTTTTTTTTTTTCCTTTCCCTTCGCCCCTCCTTTTTGCGTGTGTTGCATAGAAACAGAAAGTGCCTTTGTACCAATTACGAGGTACTAATTTACGTTCTTCAGTGGGCGTGGGGCTTGCTGGAGAAACATTCGGAGAAGGTGGGAGGGTCGGATGTGGGGGAGGCCTGGAGGGCTGCAAGCTTTTTCTCCAAGCCTGAGAACAGCCACGGGGAGGGAAAAAGCAACCCCCCAAATCTGGAAGTCAAGACTAACGAAAATGACGAAGCTGGTTTTATCTTGTTTGTTTAAATCAACCATGCCCGTGACCGGTGTGCCTGAGTGGCTCAGTGGGGTCAAGCCTCTGCCTCTGGCTCAGGTCATGATCCCAGGGTTCTGGGATCGAGCCCCGCATCGGGCTCTCTGCTCAGCGGGAAGCCTGCTTCCCTTCCTCTCTCTCTGCCTGCCTCTCTGCTTACTTGTGATCTCTGTCAAATAAATAAATACAAAAAATCTTTAAAAAAAAAAAAAAAAAGAATGCCAGTGACCATAAGGCATTCAGAAATCACCCTGATGGCCTAGAAGGCCGACTCCAACCGGCGCACGCCATGTGCTCTCAGGGGCTCCTGGAAGAGTGAATACTGGAACCCATCTGCCCACTTTTCTTCCCAACGAACTTCTCAAGGAAGACCATTGTCAGCCGCTTTCCCAATAGGTCATATGATAGTTCTCCCTGGGAAGTTCGAGCTGGGAATTTCCCACAGACATTGCAGAATGACTGGCTCTTGGGATAAACGTCAACAATTGAGACAAGAATGTAAATCTGACCCTTCTGTTCAGAATCCAAGAACTCATTTCCCTCAGGTTACATCTTTACATCTGAAGGTAATATGGGGTGTTGCCATCAAAACAGCTCCGCAGTTGTCCAGAGAGCTCCTCCCCCACCCCAGGCCCTGTTTCCCCCTTCCCCTGTCCTCGCCTCTCGTCAAAGATCCTAGGGGAAAAGTGGGGGAAAATCTATTCATCCTATAATTCTACTCCGTGTGTATTTTCTGTTGTGAGACGATAACCTTGCCGGCAGCCAAAGCTTTTCTAAGTCAACTCTGCTTTAGTTCTGTGAGGACAGGGGAAGTGAGGAAGAGGAACCCTGGGTCCTACCTTGGGGACTGGCAACAAAGAGAAGTTGGGTTCCCCGAAAGGCCTCAATCCCCAGCGGGCTGGGGCTCCGGCGGCCACCTGGGCCATGAGTCCTTGGAACCGAGGGGGTTTCAGCCTCTTGTCTGAAACCCAGAAGCAATGCCTTCAGGAGTCCCTCCTCGAGATCCTTAGAAACCTCACATCTTCTAGAGCTGGAGCCCGTGTGCTGCTATTTGTCTTCTTCTCGCCTGTAGATTGTCATTTTTTTTTTCCTGACAGGATGCATGAGGTGGTGTCTAGACTGTCTCACTGGGGAGTGGGGTGCATATGGCCCCAAGGGGGCAAACATCAGATCTTTGGCAGGTGAGGAAAGTCTTAGCTATCACAGTGGTTTGTGGCCTTTTAAAGGAGTTCAGGACACACACAGCCCTGCAGTCTTCCCGTGGCACTGACATGTCATGGGAGGGAGGCCGATTATAGGGAGAAAATGTCTTAACGTCTCCTTAGGGGAAAGAAAATGGGGGTGGGGGGGGGTAGAAAAACAATTACCTGTGCAAGCAAGCCCCACTCGGGCTAAGCTGTAAATCTATTTTGGATGAAGCGTGTCAGGCTATGAAATACAACAATCCACATCACTTGGGGAGCCCTATGGAGAGAAGAACAGGGCAGAGAATGTGTCCTCAGGGACCGCACGCAGGGCCTCCCTTCTGCTTCGGAAGAGCAGAGAAAGTGGCAGAGACTGGACGCGGGCAAATGAGGAGCCTGCCCCAAGGACACTTGTGCCCTGAGGCCCCCAGTCTGGGGTCTGCGGCCAAAGCGAGACCTTGCCCTGTCCCTGAGCCTCTGCCTCCCGGGGAATGGAATGGGTCCTTCTTCCCACCTCTGATGGGACAAGGCTGTCCTAAACCAAAGGGTTCACGCGAATGCTTTTTCCGATAATTAAAGGAGATTGAGTACAAGAGGCTCAAGCCAGGCCTGGCACCTGTGTTAGCAAAATTTTAAACCTAGAGAACTTCGTGGCTGAACGGACATGCCTAAAGAGCCCAGAAAACCCGTTTCCAGGGTTGGAGGAGACCTTCCACGGCGAGGGTCCTTCAGACCCCTCCTGCCCGATTTTCTCAGGTATCCCAGGGAAATATGCAAGCAGGAGAGGGAGAAACCGAAGCAATCGCTCTTTGGGGGGTTTTGCAACTCTGTGTCTCCTTGATTTTACACAAATGTCCTTCTGCTCTATTAAAAAAAAAAAACAAATGTTGTTTTTAAAACGTTTTCCGTAGAACTGGAAGGATATACCCAGTGTCCTCAAGCTCAACCCATGTCGCCACTGAGGGAGAGCTGACTCGAGTCCTTCTGAAAAGAAAGTAAAATGGCACTTAGCCTGGGAGCAAAGCCTCAGGTCTCTGTCCTGGGATGTCAGCCTCATCGACACCAGCTGGTCCTGAAGACTTCGATCTGGAATTCGGATGACCTTGCTTCCTTCCTCCAAACTTACCCCCCCCCCGCCGCCCCCCCCCATATATACATAACTATGCAAGGTGACCACAAAGTCAGGAAACAGGATAAACTTTTTTCTTTTTTTTCCGTGTTCATGATGGGTGGAGGAGATGGGATTTGGCAGAGGCCTGCGGTGTGAGTGGATATTGTGGAGCCCGTTTGGGGTATATGCTCTGAGGTGGGGGAGGAGTGTATGGCTGTAGATGTGGGGGCTGTGAGGGGACTTCTCTGTGTGTGTGTGTGTGTGTGTGTGTGTGTGTGTGTTTGTAGGTGATGGCAGTGATGGGGGTGTGGGTCTGCAGGGGGGGCGTGACAGGATTAACTTCAAATTGCTTGCATTAAAAAAAATATATATATATATATGTTGCATGTGTTATCAGGCAAAGCACTCTAATGGGTCTAATTGTTAAGCTGTAACGTTACCAAAAATACCCTCGAAAGTGTCCCCAAAGTCTGGAAATGAGAAGGAATGTATTTGTGGCATTTTTTTAAATTAAACCATGGATCTGCTGCTTAAAGGTTAGAAGCACATTACTGGAAAAGAGTATCTGACCCAGGGGCTGAAGGAAAGCAAATTGAGCACAGTATTATAAAATGTAAACTGACGTACTACTTCAAAAAAAGTTCATCCTGGTTCCTGATTTGGAGGAATCCCTCTCTATTACACACAAACTCTCAGATCCAGGATTTCTTGAGGTTTTCTGTTTGTGGCACCCTAAGCTAGTTGCTTTGTCTACGTTATTTAATCTTTGCACAAGAGCCTATGAGACCACCAGTGGTAACAGCCTATCCAGTGGATTAAGAAACTGAGGTTCAAAGGGGTGGGTAGTAAACTTACATGCCAGCAAAGATGATGCAAATGATTAAAATAAAGGACACTGCCCTGCAAAAAATGATCAGTTCAAGCCAACTGTTGCTGGATAGGGATTCAGGCCCCGTACTGCCCGACTGATCGATTTTTCCAGAGAAGCCAGAACTCTGGATTTGGGCCGAATCTTCTGATTTTCAGATGCTGGTGACTAATTACATTTTTCTATTAACTCTGTGTTGGCCAAGCCAAACGGATTTGCGAAGCAAACCCAGCGGCAAGCCTCTAGTTTGCCAGCTTGGAATTGAATGAACTCGCTGAAGTTTCCCCCACCTGGGAAACAAGACGACAGAGGAGAACCAAACTCAAAATCGTCCTTCTCTCTTAGGAAAGGACAGCGGTGGCTGCAATTTTGTTTAAATGACTCAACTTCTAAGGCCACTGCGTCCATGGAAGTGGGAGCTGTAGGAGGCTCTAGGAGGCGACCACGCAGCAGGAAGGACTCTCATTGGGCCACACTGAGCAGGGGGGTGTGGCTGGAATTTTAGCTGTTAAAATCTTCACCAAATGCAAACGTTCCAAGGGCTAGCTCAGGTCCACCTTCTGGATTTAATACCAGCAAAAAGCAAAACAACAACAACAACATTGCCTCATTTCCCCCCACCCCAATGCAATCTAACTTGAAGCCGAAACTGCCACTTCCAAATGTACCAGACCTGTAAGTCTCTTATTTAAAGAGGATCCTTGACACACACCTTCTTCAGCAGGAGGGTGCTCCCCACCATATTTACAGACGCTGAGGTTTTTGTTCAACCTTGCCCTGGTGTTCCAGAGTCTCCAAACCTAAACAAGACACCTGCTCTCATCCGATCACTAGTTTCAAGAGACCGACTGCAGCATTTAGAATGGGATTAACATTTCACTCGGTCTTCCACTCCTGACTGTGTAAAAGGTTCTCCTGGAACAGCTGAGCTGCCTTGCCTTATGGAAAATTAGAGATCAGCACGAATGCACACACCCATAAGCAGCCATTTCTGTAAATGCCCGAGAAAAATCACTCAGCTGAATGGTTCAGAACTCCAGGAATCTTTTTTTCTAAGACAGCAAGGCTCAGGTAGCTGCCACAGAAACCCTGCAAGGCCTCCCCAGCCCAGCCTCCTGACCGGGCAGCTCCCTGAAGGAGAACGTGCCTTTGCTCAAGGTGGCAGTGGGTGTCTGAGCTCCGGGAACATGGCTGACAAGGCCAGGCCCGCCCAACAGCTGCTGGTGAGTAACACCCTCCAGTTAATATACCCCTGCCTCACCCCGGGGGAGTCACACGAAAGGTCACATCCCCCAATCCGGGCGTACATCTGCCTTCCGACAGCCTTACACATACAGACTTCCAAGTCTGCTGTTTGAGGGCAGCTTTAGATGACAACCCCAAACAACCTCTTGGGACATGAATCACGCAGGAAACTCTGTTGCACGCCCGTGCCAGCAGCCACCTCGACAAGAAGCACCGTCCAAAGGAAATAAAATCCGAAACGCAGTTACGTGGCTTTGCTTTTCAAAAGCAAAACCAAATCAAAAACCAACCCATGATCATTTTAAAACCACAGGCCCAGGGCCTCGTCTTAAAAGTACCAACAAGGACACCCCCAGATGACAATACTTGGCTAAGTAACTCCAACAGCCTCTTCAAGATCACGTCAGAGGGTCGAAGGAACAGAGGATCCAAGAAAAGATCAAGTCCTGTGCTTCCTTATCAGAATAGCATCGGCAGAAGAACGTTACTAAAGATGGTGAGATAGCACGGCCCAACCCTTTCCAACTTTTTCTGAGTTATGTTAAACAGAATCAGCAGAATTGGCTGACCAAGGTCTCTGTACGCCTCCAAAGCCCGTTTTATACTGCATATGTCTTCCTGGCCACATTCCTTCAGCCGGGCCCCTGCCTTTTAAGTCTCGCTGGGGAGAGAGCCTTCCAGGAGGTCTCCAGGCCCAGGTTCTCTACCGAGCCTTGACCTCAGGCAAGGACCACACCTGCCCCCTAACTATTCAGGGTAGAGAGGGTGCCACGAATCATGGGGGTCGGGTGGTAGGGGGGTGGGAATCAGCTACCGAATCTCATTAAAAAGGCTGTCATTAAAAAGGCTAACTGGTCCTGAAGTTAACCCACCAGCCATCACTGGATCAGACTCCTCTGCCGCCTGAAGCCGTGTTATTTTAAACCACCCTGGGGACTCTTGGCCAAATTTAAAACCACCTCGGCAAGCCCTGAAAAGTGGCAAGCGTACAGCTAAATGAGTCCTTAGTCATCCCTAAAAGGTTCCACGTAAAGCGTGCCGCTTCTCCCCAGGTTCTGGGCATTTCGCTGCAATCCCTCAAGAGAATCAAATAAAAGATACGCCATTTGACCTCCCCGGTGCCAGCGCCTGCCCAGGTGGGGTGGCCCCACGGTCGGCCGCGCGGTGCGGGAGTCCTGGGGGCGGGGCGGGCCGGGAGGGGCGGCACCACTCCCCTCCGAGCCACGCACAGGGGCTGGCACTCCGCACTCACTCTGCCCGCCAGGTTAAGGCTCTCCATGGCTTCTAGAGACTGGAGACGATTACGGAGAGAGGGAGCTTTTCCGTCTCTACGCGGCTCCAACCTTTAAAGCGTTAAACAGCATCTTATCCAAAATGTGGGCACCCTTGAGGCCGAGCGTGGTGTCCTTAACGCCCGGAAAGACTGCCCGGCCAAAGGTTAACCAGCCCCAGAGCTCGGTGGGAGAGGGAGACGCCGCTAACCTGTATGCACTCTGTAATGGGCTTTGAGATGGGAGGATTTTCCATAGACTTTCCCACAGCCGCTGTAGGGGCACTTGTGCCTCTTCTCGGAGGCGTGTTTCCCCTTCGCAGCCACTCCAGGGTGGAGGAGGGAGAGCGGGCTGGGCGCGCTGCCAGGATCCGGTCTCTCCTCCGGGCTGTGAGAAGGACTCGACCCAGATTCGGTGGTCACGTCGCTGTCGGATCCCATATCCTCATCCGGACTCTCCAGACTGTCGCTGCACACCGAGGGGGTCTGGATGGGTCGGTACTTGTTCAGGTCCAACAAGCTCTTGGCGATGGTGACCAGCGTGCAGTAATCCTTCCAGGTGTCCCCCGGGTCGCCGTGCTCCTTGGTCACCTCGCGCTCAGGGAGTCGCAGTCGCTCGGCGTCCGGAGCGCCCCCATGCTCCGGCACCGCAGCGCGGTTCGAAATAGAAACCAGACACTGGGCAGCCACGAAGTCCATGTAGGCGGCCGCGGACATGGTGCGGGCGACAGCAGCCCCGGCGGCGCGGCCGAACTTGGCGGTGGCTGCGGAGGTTCGGCTCGCCCTGCCCTGGCCTCGGACCACGAGCGCGGCGCGGCGCGGCGGCCAAGGGGGCGGGGGCGCGGGGCGCTTCCGACTCGCAGGAGCGCGAGGCGACCTCAGCCCCTCATCTTTACGTAACCGGCAGCGCCTCCGCACGCAGCATCCACGGCCCGGGGCTCCGCCGCGCTGCTGCTGCCGCCGCCGCCGCCGCCGCCGCCGCCGCTCGCCGCCGCTCGCCGCCGCCCGCGCCCCGCGCCCGGCGTGATCCCCCCGACGGGCGCGCCGGCCGCTCCGAGCCGGCTCCCTTGGAAAGATGCCACACGTGGCGGCCGCAAGTTTATTCGCTGGAAAACGCCCCCGAGGCGCTGGGAGAGGAAACTGCAAGCGCGGTCCACGCCCTCCGCCGCCTCTCCGTCCAGCCAAAGCCCCAGGACATTCACCCGACCACCCCGGCGCGGGTGGCGAGGGCCGGACCGAGCGCCGCGTCTAAGAGACACTTTTCCCCCCGTCGGCGGACGCCGTCTGAGCCCCTGCTCCGGCCGGACCGCACCGTTCCGGCATTCTCTCGCTCAGTAACAGTTTCGCAGAATCCCATCACGTCACAATCCAAACCCCCTCCAATTGGCCAGCGGGGAGGGTGATTCAACTCTGTTTACTTTCTCCCCCTGCCAGTCAGAACGGCCCTTCGGTGGAGAGGTGCGTCTGGAACCGGGGCGTGCGGCCAATCCGACCGTTCCGTTTCGCCGCCTCGTGCTACCCCGGCCGCCTCGAACGCTGACATTTAAAAGGGTAACCGCCGGGAGGCTAGAAAGGGGGCCGCTGCCCAGCCTCGGGAGCGCCTCTCGGTCCGGGAGCCGCGCCGGGGCCTCCGCGCCCGCGGTCCCGCCCGCGGAGCCGGGGGACACGCCTTCCCCGGGCACTGGCGCGCGCGCTCGTGACAAAAGAAAACTTCAGGTGCGGTTCTCCAGCTTGCAAACAGTTAAGTGACTTCCTGCAAACGCTAGAGTCCCAGCAACCGGCCTTCCAATCAAAAGTAAGTTGGTTGATGTCACTGACATGGGCCCAGCCAATCAGGAGGGCGCTCCGAAAGCAAGCGCTCCGCACTTGTAAACGCCGAGAGCTGTAGTGAAACTGGACACATCCCCGTGTTTGGGGTGGCCGGTAGTAAAAGTGAGATATGTATGCGAGGGCAGGGGTGATGAGCAAATGCAACGCCGAGTCAAAACTTAAAACAACAACAACAAACAACGAAATATGTCAGGCCGAGTTGCCCAAGAATAAATACAAATGAGAAAGCATCATTTCATTTTTTTTTTCAGATTCGGGGATGCAGCATACTTGGAGGCAGATTTTTAATAATCATTCGATCTAGTGCACAAATTGACTATGAGTAATTCATCTTAAAACCAAAGTCTTTTTTACTGGCTCACTGTTCCTACCTGGAACACCCCATCTTTGCTTCTGTGATGCCTTTTCATTCCTCTCCTTCCCAATGCAATCTACTCTAGGTAAGTTATTTCAGTTTTGTTTTGAAGCTCCTGGAACCCATCTTCAATTAAATGGACGCAAAAATTTCTATGACTTTATCAAAGACACCATTCTCCTTCTGTCGATCCCTGGATGAATTTCAGGGGTTCTCTTACCCTTAGAAGCAGTGATATGCAGGGACATGACTTGTCTATCTTATCAGGTAGATAGTGACAGAGCTCAACTGAAATCATAAATCTAATGATTCCAAGCCCTTTGGGCTTTACAACAACCAAGCTCTTCGATTTTGTGAAGTATTAACTGTGCTAAACAGATTCTTAAGAACGGGAACAAGCCAGAGATCCTTAGCTATTGAATATTTTGGCATTACTTGATCAATGATTAGCATGGGTCTTGGAGTCTGATGAACTCAGTTTGCCTCTCCCTCTGAATGAACGATGAGTTGTTTTCCATCATGATAGCTGAGAAAAGAATCTAGGGTTAATGCCTAATGCAGGAGGCAAACTGTTAGCACGATTGCTTAAAAATACGTTGATTTTCCTAATTGGGTGTGAGAGGTACCTGCCTCTCACTGATACAGATCCACTGAGGTTCAACCATGGGCTCTACTGGCTGTTAGCCTTAGGTTAAGGTTTGGGAAAGTTATACTATTTTCCTGGTCTCTAAAGGAAGAGTTCCAAATGAACCCTCCCAGTTTGAAGGTCAGTATAGTTTTTTGTTTTTAACTTTGCTTTTGCCATGGTCCAGGAAGATATAGCAGTAGGTTGATTATATGGAAAAGTGAAGTGTGAAAAGGAAGTGGCGGTCAGCCGTGAGTGTTACCATCGCCATCAGTATCATGGTAAAGTAGGTACATCATGGAATGTAATGGTAAAAGTGGCAAAAAAAAAAAAATGGTAGAAGTGAAGCCATCTTAGAGTTCTTATATTCCAATCCCCTTAATTTTAGAAAAGAATTCACTGAAGCCCAGGGGAGTTTGCCTACTTCATAATTTTTCTGGGACAAACTCTGTCCCCAAGGATACATGATCATCTAGAAGTCACACCTTGGCTTGCGTCTTTAAAGTCCAGCACAAATACCAATGGGATGGCTCCAGGGGTCTCTATGATCACTGCCTGCACAGTCTCTTGAACTTGCATTGCAACAGGCATTGCACTGAGCACCCCCGGATTGCCCTAGAGTTCATTAACATTGGGGTTATTCCAGAAAAGAAGGAAAGTCTGTATCTTTCCTTGGACATTATAATCCAGGAACTTGAATGAATCCATCATCATCTTTTTTTTGCAAAATATAACTCCCCCCTTACTTCTTGCCCTCTTTTCTTTTATTAATTACCTTTAATTTAATTTTGCTTGGACTGGACATAAACCCTGAATTCTTCCAACTCATTCATTTCACAGTTATAGAAGAAAAGTAATAAAAGAAAACCAAGATTTCATGCACACGAGTTTCTCTCACATATTTATAAATGTATCTGCTGCTCGACTTGGTTTAGAATAGCTTTTTAAACCCAGAAATTCTAGAATTATAGAATGCTTTCCCCTTTATCTCTTTTTCCACTCATTCCTTCTCCAGATACTTAAGTTTCAGTCACGGAGCTAGGTATGGGCGAGTACAGAAATGAAAAGACAGTCTATCCTCGATGAGACTGATATGTTAAAAATAAATTATATATACCATAAACTAACATATATCACAAGTAATAATTCCTACATCAGGAATGTGTGTGTGTGTGTGTGTGTGTGTGTGTGTGTGTAATTTAACAAGCTTCCCTTGCTCTGTTAGGATGTGTGTTATAATAGTTTTATGATTAAACTCAGCTTACACTGTTTTGCCAGCATGTAGTTGTCCCAATTAAATTCTGGCAAAGTAAATTATCCCAAATTAATATGAATCATTCCTAATTACAATGAATAATTTACCAGTAAAGTATATATTATGCCACATAAATATGAGAGGTCTGGTTTCCCCCAATTTAGTCTTTGTAAATACACATTTCAAATCCACACAGACCAACTGGGAGGAGCATGGGACTTCAAAGACTCTAACTGTGCTCCTCGTTTATAAGTATGTGTTTTCCTTTCTAAATTCTGTCTAAGGCTTGGTTTTATTATCCCAGTTCTCAAGAACAAGCGTTTATGGGCCTGTAGCTAAAGTCTTATTTTCTGTGCATCCTAAGATAATTATCAGTATCACCTCTAGAAGAGGTAGTGCCTAGCTTGAGCTGATTCTTTGAGCAGGTATTTGGGCCAGCTTAGGGTAGAGAAGGGGCCTCCTGGGCCCGAGATGAGCAGCACGACCCTAGGCAACCTCTTAGAATTATTTCCTTATCTGTGAATTAAGGGCATTAGATGAATACATCTCCACAGTCTCTTACATATTCCAAATATTCTACGGATCCCCCCCACCAAAAAAAAAAAAAAAAAAAAATCATAGGGAAAAGTACTGAGCAAAACTTGGGTTCTTTAAACACCATCTCATGTGTTATGCATGTACATACAGGTCTTTATGGCAATGAAGGTCAGAATGTCTTAAATCAGTATTTAATGGGATAGCGGGCACAATACAAACTTGTCCTGAATCCCTTCAATCTTTTCTTCCTTAATTTCATGGTCTTGCTTTTTTCTCTCTTCAAGCTAGCTTGTGCAAATTTTCCACCCTAGCCTAGCCCAAGCGGAGGTGTTTCCAGGACGAATGCAGCCCATTCCCAGTCCTCTTCCCTGAGATTTTAATCCTAATTGAGCCCTGGGCAGGGTTTCCCCAACTCTCTGGTGGAGCTTATCACCTGGGGCTTAATCTAAAATACATATTGCCCAGTCTCATCTTTGCCCAAGACCCAGGGAGGTTTAGGACTAGAAGAGCCAGGACTATGTACATAGTGGGTTCTGCCAACTCTGGCTTTTCTCACTCTTTCCTGCTGGGAGGCGTGGACGGTGCTGGGCAGAGCTGCCAGCCTCCCGGCGGGAAGGAAGGAGAACAGATGGCCCGCTGGGGGTAGGGGATCACGTGTCGGACCTCACTCTGGGCTAGATCCAGACTTCTTTCAGGACCCAGGCCCTTCGGCTTCAGCGGTTCCACCTAGGCACACAGCATCTATCTACCTGGGGCAAACCAGCATTCATTTTAGGGAAAGCTGGGAATTAGGAGGTGGTGGTGAGTTGGGGGAGGGGAAGGCGGACCGAAGGGATCCGGGCTCCCAGCAAAGGCAGCAGTGCTGGATTTGAAATACAATCAGGTAAAGACCTATCTGCCAAAACGCCCGCGACCGTAACATCAGTTAACACGCAGGGTCTGGAGAGGGAGGGGGGCTCCGGCCCGCTCGCAAACTTGCACAACGCCCTACTTTGCTCTCGCTCCACTTAGCAGCCTTCCGCAAACTCCAGGCCTTTCCTTTGCCGAGCAGAAAGGCCACACGTTCATGCATATGCAGGAGGATAAGTTTAGCTAGCAGCCCCCCGCGCGCGGAGAGGCCCTGCGCGGCGCACCGTGCATCACCCGCGCTCGGGGGCGGGCGCTCGGCTCCGGCAGCAGACTGGCGGGCGGCGCGGCCACTTGCGGGCTGCGCGCCCCGGCCTGGCATCGCCCTTTTAAAAAGTCTTCCGCAGGCGGCCGCCGCAGCAGCAGCAGCCGGAGGAGCCGAGTTCATCTGAGGACAGCCCCAGTTCTCAGAAATCCCTTCCCTGCTGGAACATCAAGCTCCCTTTACTGCAGTTGAACAAACTGCCCTAGATTGGGGGATGAGGAACCCGCCCCAAACTCGTGCAAGGAGCTCCGGGCGCCCGCGCCCACGTGAGCTAACCTTGAAATTAGTCCCCGCAACCCCGGCGGGAGGTGGGGCAGGCTGGCGGGGGTGAGAGTGGGCGGGGGCCGGCTGCTGGCTCTTCTAGGCCCAAGCCCTTGGGTTTGGGCCCTCCGCTGGCGCGTACCGCGCCCACCACCCTGTTTCATAACTGTCGGGTTGAATATTTTTCTTTTTTAACTCTTTGGGGGAGCACAGGTGCGCGCGCGCGTGTGTACTTGTGTGTGTGTTGAAGGAGGTTGGAGGGGGCGGGTAGAGGCACCTTCCCCATCCCCCACAGCCGCGAAGAGGAAAACCTGCCTTGCGGTCTCCCCTGAGAACACTGCGGAGTAGGGTGTCGGGATGACATCAGCTTCTAAACATAGCCCGCACCGCACCCCAACTCTGAGCGCAGCGAGCAGAGCTGGGGCGGGAGCGAGGGGAACGCAGGGAGGCGGGTGCTGCTGTCCGCGGGCGGGGCGCGCCGGCCGGCCGGGCTGTGCGGGAGGACATGACTTTGCAGGAATCCTCCTCGCAAGAGTTTGCAGGCGATCTCTCCCGCGACGGTCGGGCCACGGGGTTAGGAAACATTCTTTCCATTCCGCGCGCTCCCTTGCCCCACAAAAGCCACGGACACACGTGCGCACGCACGCAGTCCCGGGATCTAAGGTGTCTTTATTTATATAAATCAACCCAACCCCCGGCCGTAGCTCCCAGCTTGGGTCCGCCCGGGGGCATCCATGCCCTCCAGCCTCGCGCCTGCCTGGGGGCTAAGCCCGCGAGGGGGTCGGCGCAGCCCTCCCGGTGAGTCAGATGGGCTGTGTTTCCTGTGGTTGTTGTGGAACAGTTTGTCCTTTTTACCAACCCCCCCCCCGCCCGATCTCCACCCCCTTGGTAAATATAGCGCTCACGTTTCATCATCTCTTTGTCCAACGAGCGCCAGACACCCCGGCCCGCGGCCCCCGCCGCCTCCCTCCTCCTCCCGGCTCGCGGTTACCTCGCATAACCCCGCGCGGGCAGGCGGCGGGCAGCAGCTTGCCCCACGGCCCCCGCCAGCCCTGCACCCCACCGCTTCCCGGGCGGGACACTCCCACCCCCACCTCCTGTTCCCACCCCTGCTGCCAATGCCCCCGCGAGTTGTGTCCCCAAGCCTCCGTTCCAGCCCTCTGGCCCGCTGTCCCGGGGACCGGGCCGGGATTCGTGTAGGTGTTGGGAGGTTTACTCCCGTTCTTCCCAGCCGCAGGCGTCCCCCCGCGCTCCGGCCGGTCCTGGGTCGTCCTCCACTTACCCAACCTCCCCTCTCCCAAGTCCCAGGGCCGCCCCCTGTCCCCCTACTGAGCGCAGGTGACGAGCTGCTGAGACCGTGTCTGATTCACAGACCGCTAAGCCCGCGACGCTCACTTGCGGGTGGGCGCTTCGGGAACGTCTCCTTCCCACCCCCCGCACCGCAGAGGGGAGTGGGCTGGAGGGGCGGGAAAAGCGGGGTGGGTGGGTAACAGCCGAGAAGTGCGTGCTTCCCCGTCCCTCTCCCCCTCCCCCTCCCGCTTTCATTTGCACACGTACAGCCACCCACCGGGGACCGGAGGCGGCTGGTGTTCTCTGAACGCCGGGAACTGGCTCTCTCTGTGGTCTCCTGTTTACTTCCCTCCTCGCCTTCCCCCTCCCGCCGCCGCGCCCCCACCACCCCACACTGCCTCCCGCCCCGGAGCAGCTGGGAAACCTGCTGCAAAACACTGCAGTCATGAGATTTCCCTGGACCCGAGCTGTGGCCTGGGTTTGCCCTGCCTTGCCCTGCCTTGCCCTGGGTCCACTTGGGGCTCTTGGTCCTGGAAGGAGAGGCTCTTCGGGCCCCCCATCCAGGAACGGGAAGAGGGGACAGCCTCCCCCCTCGCTCCTTTGTCCTCCCTCCCTCCCTTGGCACCAGATACCATCCTGTGGGGGCCCTGCCTGGCTGCCTTTTTGGCCAGGGCCCTGGGCCACCCCTAGGAGTGGCCACCTGTCCCGGGAGGGGTAGTGAGAGAAACGACAGTGTGCAAGGACTCCGAATCCAGGATGCTGCGGGGCTGGCTAATTGGCCATCACAGGCTGTCCTGGTCCGGCCAGGGTGCCGGAAGTTCCCTGCTGACTGAGGTTTTCCGGCAGAGCCCCCCCCCCCCCAAACCTGCTCCCAGGGACACACCCTCTCCTTATGGAGTCTGGCAAAACCTTCCCTTGCAAAGCTTGCTTCCCAGCAGGGAAGAATTCGGTTTCTCTTCCTAAGTAAGCTGAGTGAACAAAGAGCTCCCCGGAGGCCATGAGGGTGCGCTCTGGGGGCCGCCCACCTGAAGCTCACCCCCATTTATAAACCACCTCTTCACCACAGCTCTGGGCTCCACTGTCATGCTTACCAGCTCCCTGTCCTTCCGCAGCAGCTCGAACATTGCACAGAGGTGGAAACAAACAGGGGCATTGAAAATGTCCTTTTGAATATTCCAAACGCAGCCTTGGAATTTGGGTAGTGGAGAAGAGGGAATGCAAGTCCCCCCCCCTGTGGTTCAGTGGTTGCCTTCGGACCCCATGACCTTGAATGAATCCGTCACCTTAATTGGCCCCTCAGGTGCCCGAGGAGGGAAAGGAGCCGGTCGAGATACTACGGAGTGCAGTTCGGAACAGAGGAGGTCCACCTGCGCTGGGGAATCTCAAGTCAGTCTTCTGCCCTTTCCACCCAGCCGGACCCCCCAGCTGCTGAACCCCCAGCACACTACACCGCCCCCTTCTGCCGTCTCCTATGGATACCCTCTCCTTCCCGGAGATTCCAGCACCTGACCCACAGTCCTCTCCCTTCGCGCCACCCCTGCTAATGTTTCAGGGGAATCTAGCCGCCTTGTGGAATAATGACCTGTCAGGAACCCCAGTCGCCCCACGGCAACCCTTTTGCCCTCCACCTTGGACCTTTGTCATGTGGATACCCTGGACCTTTTTTACTTCTAAAGGACAGCACCACCTCTGCTGTCTTCATCTCAAGCCAACCGGTGCCTGACCAACATCTCTAACCCCTCCACCTTATTTTTACTCTAATAACCCACTTGAATGGTTCTTTGACCTTACTTTGACCTTCAGCCTACTCTTTCACTGTTCCTTATGGCCCTTACAGTCTCACAACCCTCCTATCCAGCTTCGAGTTCATGGTCTCTGTCCATCATTCTACCATCCATGCACCTCTCTCTGCCTTCTTCCTGGGACCACCCACCCGGCAAGACCCTGATTCTGTCCAGCTTAACCCACAGCACAAATCCAACAGTGCCGTCCTCACTAATTCTACGATCATGAATCTCAAGTTCATGATCAACACCGCCCTTCTGCTTTTCCCTACTCTGTTGGCTCTCTCACACTCTGAAATGACCCTGCACCCCTCTCCCCTTCCTCACTCTGAGCTGAAAACCTTGCTCCTTAATCTCTGACAAAATAAACGCAGTTTCACAAGAACTGCCCTATCTTGCCAGCACCATAGCTTCCATCTCACCTGCCTCTCTGCCCTGGCGTGGCCTTCCCTCCTGCCACAGGGAGGTAGTAGCATCCGGGCCCTTAGGTAAACCAGATCTTTCCACTTGGCACCATGGTCCGTCCCTCTCTCAACCACTCCTGGGATTATCCCCTATCTCCTGCTCCTCAGCTGTCCCCTTCTCTTAAGTAATTCTTGGGGACACAAAAACATGGTGTAGTTCTTCCTTTCTATTTTTGAGAGAGAGAGAGAGGGAGACTGAGAAAGAGTGAAAATGTGTGTGTAAGCAGCAGGGGTGGGGCAGAGAGAGAGCAGTCTCCACGCTCAGCACAGAGACCAATGTGGGGCTCAGTCTCATGACCCTGAGATGGTGCCCTGGGCCGACATGGAGAGTCCAATGTTTAACGGACTGAGCCCCCCAGGCACCCCTTCCCTTCCTTTCTTTATATGTGTTTGTACGTATCTCCTTAGCCCCCAATTCCCCTCCATTATTACTCTTTTTTGCCACTTTTTTCTTGGCTGCAGACATCTCAAAGTTGCCTGTGTGCCTGCATCTCCCATTCCCTCTTGATCTCAGGCCCATCTGACTTTCACTGTCCTTGCACCGCCAAAACCGCTGTTGTCAAGGTCACGAAGGAGCGCCATCCTACCGGATCCCCTGGCCAGGCATTTCCCTTCATGCAGCTTAGAGCAAAGAAGACTGAGGAGGACAATGAAGGAGGAGGAAAACGGGAAAAATACGCCGTCTTAGAAGCAAAGGGGAGACAGTGTTTCAGGGAAAAGAGTTTAATTCTTCATCTCCTTTGCTGGTTTCATTTCTTCTTTGGACTCTCTAAACATCGCAGTGCCCTGTCCTTTGGCTCTTCTCTACACCTACACTCGCTCTCTCGGTGACAGGATCCTTACCTTCTAGCTGCCAATGACTCCCAAAAATATTTTTTTTAAAGATTTTATTTCTTTGAGAGAGAGTGAGTGAGCACACGAGCTGGGCAAAGGGGCAGAGGGAGAAGCAAACTCGCAGCTGACCAGGGAGCCCGATGCGGGACTCGACCCCAGGACCCTGGGATCATGACCTGAGCTGAAGGCAGACCCTTAACCCACTGAGCCACCCAGGAGCTCCTGACTCTCAAGTTTTTATCTTCAGTCTAGACCTCACTCCTGAATTCCACATTTGACTGTCCATCTGTCCATTCATCATTTCCACTTGATTATCTAGCAGGCATCTCAAACTTCACATATTTCTAATGGAACTATTGGTTATTTCTCCCTACAATGGCTTCATACAAGGCCCTCCCATCTTTGGAAAAGGCATCCCTGTGCTTCTGGTTGCTCAGGCCAGGAACTGAGGAGTTATCTTTCATTCTGTTCCTTAACCTATACCCCTGGGCTAAGCCCTCAGGAACCCTGTCAGCTGTGATTTCCAAATATATCCTGAATCTGCACTTGTCAATTTCACGACCACCTTCCTCTCTCTCGGGTTGCTAACTGCAAGAGCCTTCTAGCTGCTCTCCGTGCTCCCACTGAGCCCTGGCTTCTTGACCCCCATATCAGGTCAGGTCCCTCCTCTGCTCAGATCTCCACAGTGCTCCCCATCTCTCCTTGAGTAACTGTCCAAGTCCTTAGCCAGGCTCTTTCTTCTACCTGGAAACTCCGCTCCACGAGGGTTCTGCATGGGCTGCTGGGATGGCTCAGTTGGTTGAGTGTCAGCCTTTGGCTCAGGTCGTGATCCCAGGGTCCTGAGATTGAGCCCCACCTGGGCTCCCTGCTCAGCGGGGAGCCTGCTTCTCCCTCTCCCTCTATCCCAGCACCGCCCCCCCGCACGGTGCTCTCTATCTCAAATGAATAAATAAAATCTGTAAAAATCAAGAGAGGGTTCTGCATGGCTCACTCCCACACCTTCCTCAAGTCTTTGCTCCCCAGTCCCCCTCTAAAAGTGGTCGATCTACCTTGACCGTTGCATTTAGACAACTGCGATTGCTCGCTCCTAAGTTTTCTTTTTTCCTGTGACACTTAGCATATTATGACATGCTACGCAATTTGCTTATTTATGAGAGAGAGAGAGAGTGTGTGTGCATGTGCGTAAGTGTTGGGGGAGGAGCAGAGAAGGAGAGAATCTTAAGTAGACTGCACCCTTACTGCACAGGCCACTGTGGGTCTCGAACTCATGACCCTGAGATCACAACCTGAGCTGAAATCAAGAGTCAGACCCTTAACTGAGCCACCCAGGGGCCCTGCCTCTCTACATTTACAGAAAAACAAAAATGAGATCAGGCTGTACTTTTCAAAATCTCGTTTTCAGCTAACAATTTTCTGTGAATGGTTTCCATATCCTACATCACATTCTTCTACCTTATTATTTTAAAAAATAATTTCTCTCTTGAATAAGTAAACATTCACACGGTTTAGTTAAAAAAGTATAAAAGGCTATGTAATGCAAAATCTCTTTCCCAACCTTGTCCCTTTTCTTGTTACCTTTTTCGGAAGCAACGGAATATTTCTGTCCGGCACAAGCCTCCCCCCCCTTTTCAGGAGGTAAGTTCTTCCTCAGGTATTTTATGTACATCCAAGCAAATACATATATATATCTTGCTTACATTGAACACAAATGGCTAATATCAAATCAGTGCTCTGTGGTTTACTTTATTTTTTAAAAAGATAGATTTATTTATTTATTTTAGAAAGAGAAAGCACGAACAGGAGGGACAGAGGGAGAAAAAAACCTCAAGCAGACTCTGCACTGAGCTTGGAGCCCATTGTGGGGTGTCCTCTCATGACCCTGAGATCAGGACCTGAGCAGAAACCCAGAGTCTGACGCTCAACCGACAGGGCCATCCAGGCACCCCTATACCTTACTTTATGAACATAATAATATATCTTGACAATCACTAAAGATCAATATATGTAGTTTCCTTAAGTTTAAGGGCTTCCATGTAATTCTGATATAAGGGATACCTGGGTGGCTCAGTTGGTTAAGCATCTGCCTTTGGTTCAGGTCATGATCATGACCTCAGGGGATTGAGCCCAAAATTAACTCCTTGCTCGGCCGGACAGCAGCTTCTCCCTCTGCCTGCAGCTCTCCCTGCTTGTGCTCTCTCTGGCAAATAAATAAAATTTAAAAAAAAAAAGAATTCTGATATAAATGTACCTTAATTTATCTAACAAGTCAGCATTTAGGTTACTTTGAATCTTTTGGAATTTCAAAAATTATTACCATAAATAACCTTCGTTCACACTGGGGCAATGGAGCCATAGGAGGAAGTTCTTGAAATGAAACGCCAGATTAAAAGATACCTGCATTCGTAACTCTGAGAGATGTCAAACTGCTTTCTCCAGACTTTGTACCAGTTTATAGACGCCTCCTCCTAAGTCTGCAGGAGCACGTATTATTCCCATCCCCATCGACAAGTTGGTTAAAAACGAGTTTGATCTTTGCTGATGTGATTAATAAAAATGATATTTTAGGGTGCTTTTAATTTTCCACCTCTCACTATAGGTGAGGTTGGGTATCTTTTCACATGATTGAGAGCTTTTGATTATATATATATTATATATATTTATATATAAATATATATTCTTATATATATTATTATATATTATAATATATTTATATATTATATATATATATATATTATCCATAGTTATTACCCCTTTTCTTTCAGACCATCAGATTTTTTTCCCACAGGGTCTTTGTATATTAGGACATCAGCCTTCTCTCTGCATGGATCACAAATATCTTCCCCAATGTGTCACTTGCTTTTTCACTTTACTTATTGTGTTTGTGCTGTGCGGGAGTTTTTAATGTTATTATTGTTGTATTTTTCAGTTTTCTGTACTTCCAAATGTTATTTCAGAAAGGTCTTCCATATTCTTATTATGAAATAACTGTCTCATGGCTTCCTCTCATGCCTTCATGATCTTATTGACCTATTAAAAATTTTTTCTGAGCTGATAATGCCTTTTTTTTTTCTTACCTCATTGTACTTACCAAAACCTCTAGCAAAATGTTGGTGAAAGTAGGGACAGTGGACATCCTTGCCTTGATCTTGGTTTTACACAGGAGCAAATAGGTAAATGATGAGCTGACTCTGCATTGCCGAATTACTCTCCACGAAGTTGATGCCAATTTGAACTGCTCTGCCTGGCTTGGAGTTGCCTAGGAAACCGTAACCATTAAGTATGATGTTAGCTGTAGGTTGTCGATGTCCTTTATCACATTTAGAAAGTCCCCTTCTATTCCTAGTTTGCTGAGAGTTTTTATCATAAATTTTGACAAGTGCTTTTTCTGTATCTATGGGGATGATCATATGCTGGTTTGTTGGTTTTTTTTTTTTTTTTTTTTTTTTTCTGGCCTTTATCCTGTTAATGTAGTGAATTATATTACTTTATTTTTGACCCTGAAGTCATTTGTGGAGTAAACCCTGCATTTCTGGAGTAAACCCCACTTGGTCATGACTTATCCTTTTATATATTGCTTGATTATATATGGCTAATACTCGGTAATGGGATTTTATATTATGTTCATGAGGGATATTGGTCTATAACTGCCTTTCTTATAGCATCCTTGCTATGTATTGATTTAAATTCCTGTTCATTTTTCAGTCCATTTCTGGATTTTATATTCTATTCTCTTCCATGAATCATTGCCTTTCTTATCTTACTATTGTTAACGGGTGGATTGTTGGGTATTTAGGAATTGGGTTATTTCCCGTGTCCTGTTATTACAGACAACGCTGCAATGAACAGTATTTCGGCTAGATCTTTTCCGACTCCTTGATTATACCCTTAGTATAAATCCTTAGAAGTTGAGTAACTGGGCCAATGCAGAGATGGAAGCAGAGTAGTGTACAAGTGCTTTCTTCCTCCGTGCCTTCCAGGGGCCCCTTCCATCCCACTCATGCGTCCCGTTGATGGAACCTAAGCGGAAGCAAAATGGCAAAGAAATGTGGAAAAGTCCTTGGCAGGATCCAGCTCCCACTGAGACAGAGCAGCAGGGCTGGGATCGAGGACATTGGATCTGCGCAGCTGTAAGGAGCCCTGTCCTTAGAGAAGCCCTTTGCTGTCAGTGTCTTGAAATTCATAATCCTTTCTGAGCAAGGGGTCTTGCGTTTTCACATTGCTCTGGCCCTGCAGATGATGTGGTCGGTCCTGCCGAGCCGAGCACGGAGGGACCAGAACGGAGCTGAGCGGAAAATGCCAGGGCTGCTCTGTTACCAAATGGTTCCTCACAAAGTTTATGCCAATTTGAATTACTTCCCAATGTAGGGAGTTGCCTGGGAAACCACAAATTCGTTATGGTGCTGATAGGGAAGTGCTTAAGGGTCCCCCTCGACAGTCTCCAGCAGTAGCAAAAGCAAGAGCAGAGAAGTCAACGAATTGGTTCCTTGCTCTTCCAACTCAGGGAGTCTGACTAGAAACCCTCCCTGTGCTCCAATGTGTCACCCACCCTTCACCCTTAAAGAAGAAAACAGATCTGACTGGTGAGTATTACTGGTTGTCACAAAATTCATATGGTTTGTTTGTTTGTTTGTTTTTTGGTCTATCTGGTCTACCATTAAATTTATCTTTTACTGTTCTTTCTATAACTTACTGGTGCAGAGGAAACAGTGGGTCTCTCAGCAGTACTTGGGGGTTGGGCTTTTCTAGACCTGCTTCTGGAAGCAGACACCAGGCCTCACATTGGCTCTGAAGAACCCACCAACAGGAAAGGAATGGGAAAGATGTTCAGAGAAGGTTCTGGAGATTTGGGGAGGGTGGTTACAAGGGTCAGAGTGTGGCCCTGCCACTGTGGAGGGGTGGGGGGGTGACCTAGAGAGGAAGCAGAGGCACCTCCTAGGGAACCCAGATGGGTTCCAACCCTTTAGAGACCAAGACGAGCCCACTGTGGGATAAGGCACTTTCAAATATACCTCCCCTATGCCTACCACCATTGTCAAAAATGTCCTTCTTAAAGATCTATTTCCTGAGTTAAAGCCCATAGGTAACTTTCTGTAGCTACTCATGAAGGAAGCAATTCATTCATTCATTCATTCATTCAATCAATCATTCATTCTTCAATAGATTGGGCTTCCACAATATGCCAGCACTGGACTTGGTAGTAGGGGTATAATGGTGACTAGAACACCCATGACCCCTGCCTTCCCAGTTCTACGGTCTAAAAGGGGAGGAAACTAATCAGTTGCAGTACAGTGTGATTAGCATTGGGTCAGAGGAATCAAAGGAGGCCGTAAAAGAAACATAACAGGGGCCCCCCACCTTGTCAGAGCATCAAGGAGGGACTGAGAACAAAGCTGAGGGGGGGCAGTTAGGTAAGGAAGGAGGGGAGTGGGGGGGAGGGGTGTTGTAGGAAGGGGAAGAGCACATACAAAGTCCAGAGGTGAGAAATTAAGCTTCTATGAGAAACTGAAAGAAGTTCGGTGTGGGGACGCCCCAGGAGGGAGAGCTGATGCTCGGAAAGGGGGCTCAAGTCACATCTTCATGGGCTTTGAGTTCCGTAGGGCCTTGATCCTAAGGACAAGGGCAAGCCCTTCAGGTCTTTAGCCTGGAAGGAGACAGAGATTTGTGCTTTTGGAATGCTATTCTGTCTACGTTCTGAGGAAGGAATAGAGTGGAGCCAAGCTTAGAGGAAAGGGAGACGAGCCCAGGGAAGAAAGGATGTGGCTTGGAATAGGGTTGGGGCAAAGGGATGGAGAGAGGTTGGCAGTTTCTGAGAAGCTGAGGAGGAAACATTGTCAGGGCTTGGGAATCAGATCAGGTGGAGCAGGGCCAGGCAGGGCAAGCATGACTCTTTAATCTAGGGAATGGACAATTGGGGACACAAGCTTGTGGTTAGGACAAAGTTGGCCCTTGGGCGAGTTGAGTTTGAGGTGTCCGTGGAGCTGTCCAGCAGACGGGGGGGGGGGGGGGGGCTCCTCACCTTGAATTACTTTGTTACAGATTAACAACCGAACTTGCACATTAGGAAGGGGAGAAGATGCAAGTACCTTTGCTTTGCTCAAGGAGGAAGGACGGTCTCCCACCTTGAAATCATACGTCCAATGAGAGATCCCCCTCTCCTGGTGGCGTTAAACTCCCTGCACTTTCTCTAGAGCATTCCTCTCACTATTACTGCTAAGTTGTCCATTTACCCATCAGTGTTCCTTACTGGATTATGAGCTGGAGGCAGGCTCGGGGCCCAAGTCATCTTTGGTTTTCTAGCATCTCCTAGGGTACCTTGAACACAGTATACTCATCTCCCACTAAGTGACTTTAAAATAGGCTAAACATTCTGCTGCTAAGTGAAAAGCTGTTACATGGGGGGGGGGACCCCAAACAAACCTCTGTTGATTTTAGTGGGAAAAACTGTGTTGTATCCCATCTCAAGATACCAAACAATTTTCAGATAGAACAATATAGCAATTGAACAATGGCAACAAATTAAGTTAAAGACTAAGCACAATTTGGGGCATCTGGCTGGTTCAGTCGGCAGAGCACGTGACTCTTGATATTGGGATCCTGAGTTTGAGCTCTACGTTGGGTGCAGAGATTACTTAAAAAAAAAAAAAAAAAAAAAGAATAAGCACAATTTGAAAGTTCAATCAATGCAGTTTCTACAGAAAAGGTAATGTATTAAAACTTTCTTATAGTTATTCTTTGTTTTTTGTTTTTGTTTTTTTATCCTTTTGGTGACTTCTGCATTCTCACTGGGTTAAAAATAAAACTATGGCCCAGAAAGATATTTCCAGAGTTAAAATAAAAGTTAAACAAGCACATGCTTGGAAATACATGGAAATAGTGTGGGCACACTAAAGGTCACAGAGTCATGGATGCTGCAATTCCTCAGTCCTCTCCTGAGGCATGTGTACACACACCAAGATGTTTCAGGTTCATATCAACATGACTTGCAATTCAGATTTGTTCCAAGCAATAAACTGTGTGTCAAGAAAATTGGTGAGTGGTCTTTGTTTGAAACCCCGATGAAGAAATAGTACTTGTTCATTGTTTAGTGAGTTTTTGAGTAAAAGAGTTATTATACATATGTATATAAGAGAAAGAAGTGGTATGACTTCCAAGAGGTGTTATAGTGAAAAACTGCTAATGCATAAAAGAAAGAGGAAGGAAGGATCAATGAATGGATAGACACTTGGTAAGGCCCTCTTGGAAGGTCAGAAGGAGCCCTTGTTATCTGAGAGAAGTCTGAGAACACTGGGGAGCCCGCAGTGATGGCAGAACTGATGAGCAACCCAAGAAGAAGCCAGTGCAAAAACCAATATTCTGGAAGAATGCTAGCTACCCGTTAGCGAGCGTTTGGTATTAGCTATGTGTAATGACAGAAGATCTCTCCTGGAGCCTTGGGCTCTGCCAAGAACACCTTGCTTTGCACGCCAGCCCAGAAGCCTTCATTTGGTCTGGGTGGCCAACTTGAGTGTGGAATCCCTTCAAGTTTCCAGTCCACTCTGAGGAAAGATCCTCATTTGTGTTGACCACTGGGAATTCTCTCTTCTTCCTCAAGGTGACACGATGGCCTCTACTCCCTTGGGACTTGGACACCAGCCATGTTGCCATGTTGATTCTAGTCTGTCAAGTGGGCCAAGACGGCTGCAGCTTCCTTGATCTAGGGCTGTGTTGGACGGTTAGCATAGGGTAGGTATGACTTTGCTCCTCCCTGCGCCCCGCAAAACCATCCGCCTTCACCTCTACTCCTACTGCCTCAACTTAAACCAATCTGGAATAGAGAACAGTTTCCTGCATTTACCATCTACCTGGCATATGCGTTCCTTGAAATGTCAGGGTCTTATGCTCCCTCTCTTCTCCATCCTTCTCAGTTTCTGCATTTGCTTCTCTGGTTTCCATACATGACTTTACGGTTTCACAGTGTGCCCATTTCGCTCTCTCTGGCCTGTCCCAGTGCTCTATTGGCTCTGATCTCTCTTTCTTTCCCCTGTATTTCTGCATACTTGTTCTCTCGGTGGCTTCCCACTAACGTATGTGAAGATCAGTGAGAGCTTTCTGTCCCACAGACCAATGGAAAAGCCATCAGGAGCTCTGAGCACGAACATTATGTGCACGGAAGCAGATCATAATAAATTACCAAAAAAAGTTCAGTATTATCAGATCTTAAATCTCAGGAGATGGTGGCCATTGAAATCCCATACAACCATTTTAAATTTTACTCCAGTCTTTCTTAAGCTCTCAGTTCTAAGGCATTCTACTGAATGAGTCGATGTTTCTAGCAGCTCGTAGATTAGCAGGAGTTGGGGCAAAGGTGGTATAGGAAGCGAGCCTAAGTGTTCCCCAAGGGTTCTGCAATGATTATAGGAACCTTCCGTTGGATCCCCAAACAACTGTCTTCAGTGAGCTCTCAGTTTCCAGCCTCTTGAGTCTGGTGTTTATTGTTGAAAAGGTGTGTGGCTTCTCCCCTGGAGGCCCCTTCTCTGTTGCAAGGTCTGTTAACACGGTTTTAGATTTGACTGGAGACGAAGAGAAATCAGCCGACCAGAGAAAGTTGCATCTTGGCATTAGGCTGACTTCAATAAATTATAAATGGAACTAGCCACACTGAGTGAGGCCACCCATTCAGCCCAAGTTATATGAACAGGGGTTTAAGATGTCAGCGCTCTCATAGTTCACATTACCGTGTGGATCTCGGTGGAAATTTTACTCAGCACAACCACTTCAGGGGGAATATCATGTCTGAGTTGTTTGGAAAAGGCAACGTGGCTTCTCTTAACACTTTTATACTTTCAGTGCTTTCTAAGCAGCTTTGTCACCTGAAATGGAGGCAAACATTATTGCTCTCATGTCATGGGTGAAAAGAGGGTGCACGGCACGAATCGACTTTCACCTTGCAGGGCAACGGCTGAGTCATTCAGGGTCACACACAGGTCTGCTTTCTGCTGCTTATTCTATAGGACAGCCTCACCTCGTGGTCAGCGAGTTCAAAGCCCTGGGCTCCCCTACGGTGGGAGGCAGGCTGTTGGTGACCTTGAGTGACTTTCACAGTCTCTCTGGCTGCCTGTTTTCTTGCTGGAAGTCTAGATAACACACCCATACATCTGATTGTATATTTTTTTTATTTTTTAAATTAGGAATGATGGATTGCCAGTGAATCAGAGGTGAGGGAGTTCTTATTATACATAAGTGCAGAATCTCCAGGTTAGAAAGGACCTAGAAAGGACGGCTGGCTTAATGGTCCTGAAATTTTGCCTTACAGGGGAACTCGTGAAGGACTCCAAGACTACAGCTTTCTGAGGCCCAGCCTCCTGAAATGGAAAATACCAACAATGGAAAACACCAGGATTCTGTATTTAACAAAATCACCGCAGGTTGCCTGGTGCTGGTTTAGAAACCATGGCTTAGGTGGAACCCCTCCAAGAGCACGGAGCAGGAGGCACGCTCCGCAGCTGCTGAGGAGACAGATGTGCACTGTAAATAAATGGGCCACGGAGGAGAAAAGCGCCCCCCTTCAGAGCTGTTGAGCTGGGGAGAGGTGCTGGGAAAGCCTGGAGTCTGTTTTTGCCAGTAAGTCCTTGAGTTTAGGTATGGAAGCTGGAAAAAGCCCCGACTGGAGCAGGCTCAGCAGAGTCAGCTGTGTGACCTTGGGCAAGCCGTGCCCCATCTCCTGGCCTCAGTTTCCCATCTGTAAAATGGGAGTGCAGGCTGGTTGATCTCTAAGGTGTTTCTACGACACCTGGGCACTTACCTACCATCATTTTTGATGGGGACGTGCTGCAATTCTAAGTGTGCTCCTTTATCTTAATGTTTTCATAGAATGCTTTACAGACCCAGTGCTTGTCGCATGGAACCTGTTCTAGTCACATCATTCCCCCTCCCGCCCTCAAGCTGTGTGACTGCCCACAGCACTCAGAGCATTCCGAGAAGATTCTTGGGCTGGAAAAGCAACTTCCAAGAAGGTGAGATCTAGGGAAGAGAGAAGTCTAGATGGCAGAGGCTTGCGGAAGGAGAGGTGGTTTGGTTTGTCTCCTACGGGACATCTCTGTTCCAGGTGAGGGTAATTCTACCTGCTGCCCGCTACTGCGGAAGGTGACCAGAGAAGACTCCTTCGCTGGCAAAGACAGAAGGTTTTCCAGTGACCGTGCTCACCTGGCCCTGGGTCATGGCTGCTGTTGGCAGGGGAGGCAGGTAACGGCCATCACAGCTGGCACCGGCGTGGGCTGCTCAGGCCCCAGGCAGGCCCGGGACAGGAGGCCCAGCAAGGCAAGGCTGCAGGAGAAGCAGCAGCATCTCATGGGCTGGAAGTGATCAAGTGTTCACCACGACTGGAATGGAACCAAAAGAAAACAGTTTCAGTAAAAGAGCCAATGCTGAGGAACCAAGAAAAGGTTTTACTGGGCTGTTGTTGTTAGGGTCAATTCAATTCAGTGGAGGGATGGTTACTGAGTACCTCCTACGAGTCAGAAACTGAGCCCAGCTTTAGGAATTCAAAGATAAACAGGGCACGGTCCGTTCTTTAGGTGTTCATAATCTGGTAAAGACGTTCTCCGGAGGATGGCATATCCCGTGTCTTTCCAGCGGGGACAGCACAGCGTGGGGCCGGGGGAGCTTTACAGGGTCTCGGGCAGCAGGAGAGGAAGGTAGAGAAGGTGACGTGAGTAGGACTTTGCTAGGAGAAGAAGGGAGTGGACAGGCCTTCCCAGCAGAAGAGACACAATTAGCAAAGACAAGGAGGTGTGTAGAAATGTGGTGTCTTTGGGAACCGAGAGGAGGTTGGGGGCATGAAGGGTAATAGGTACACAGCGGGGAGAGGGGGTCAGAGGGGTACAGTTTCAGATTTCAGACCTCGCTGGGGAGCGAGCTGGGCTTAGAGTGTGTGTGTGGGTGTGTGTGTGTGTGTGTGTGTGTGTAAGAGCTTTAGCACATGGAGTCTCTTGTTAAATACTCACATTTGTGTTTGAGAAATACCATCCTAGAGAAAACACAGAGGACGAGTGGGCAGAGGGCAGGAACGGAGCTGGGATCATATTAGGAAGTTAGCGGGGGGAAGGGAGGTGGTCGAAAGGCCAGGTCACCCGTGTCCGGATGTGGCCAGTTGTGAAAGGGAGGTGCGAAAAATCATTCTTGGTTTTCTGGCTGGATCAAGGGACTCCAGAGCTGCCGCCCCCAACCCCGCCAGCCCCCGACCCCTCACTCTTCACCCCCTCCCGCCCCCTCCTCTAAGTCTGTATCCGTTGGGCCGGGGGCACCTGCTCTCTGCTTCCCCAACACGCAGGCCAGATGACTTGGAAACAGATGACTTGAAGGAACAGAGAGTTCGGAGAGGCGCCCATCAGAGGAAAGTACTTAAAAATAAACTTGGGCAAAACTCTTTTCAGAACTGTGTATTATTTAGGACTATTCATCTGGAAAACAAGTAAGTGCATATATATAAAGGGGACCGTTACCCACGTACTGAAATGTACGCCGAAACTCTGCGACAGATCCCAGAGCACACCTCGCTGCGACCATCCTGCCGGGCTAGAAATGTGGGCAACGCTGCCAGCACCCCGGAAGGAAGCCCCTTCCCGTTCAGACCCCCCTTCCCTCCACTCCCCCCCCCCACCGCCCCCAGGAGAACCACATCCTCACGAAAGAACCTGAAAAGACACCGCGCATTTGGAAATTGCGTCAATTAAAAAAAAAAAAAGTAACAAAAGTCCATCTTCCTCATTTTCCTTTTTCTCATTTTAGCTTAGTTTCTCCTCATCGTAGTCTGACTGACTTTGGCGGGGGTGGGGGTGGGGGGGTGTCCTGAAATGGTCATTTGGTTCAGTCCCTCCGGTAGTCACAGAACCGCGGTCCGGGCTGTCCTCCTGTCCCTTCGTCATCTCTGTGACTTTCTGTGGCTTCTGCAGCTGTGACTACAGAAAGGCCGTGCCTCCTGCCAGCGGCATTTGCTTGTGGCCACAGCGGTGAGTGCAGCCCGGACCATGTACAGGGACAGAGCGAGGAGAAGAAAGGGTGAACGTGGGGCCCGGACTCCTCACATTTCCTTATTTTAGGATCTCGGTGTCTTTACGGGCGTGAGGAGCTACGTACCCATCGCACTTTCTAGAGAGGCTCCTTCTTCAACCGGCCCTTAGGCTTGCAGGCTTCCGCCCGTTCTGGAAGCTACGCGTCCATTCATGACAGCGGGGAGTTGTGTGTGGAAAGAGGGTCTGCCTAGAAGAAAGGGTGGATGGCCCAGATGTCTGATCCCCTGGGGCGAGCCACCTCAAAAGAGGCCAACGGGGCCAGGCATGGGGGGCATTTGGAAAGACCCACCAATTGCCGAGGAGCCCTCAGCCTCCTTCCCCGCTTTGTCATCCAGAAGGCCGAGTGGGCCCGCCTCTCCAAGTTCACCTCAAGGTTTACGAGGGTCAGCGTGTTTGTGCTGGCCTTGACATTTTCACAGATCGCTCGTGGTTGTTTTTATTAGTTTTATTCCAGCTGCTGTGCCAAGGCCCTTGGAGCAGCCTGGCCTTCCAGGCCGGCTTGGGCTTGGGCGTGGAGTCCCTGCTTAATTGACTCAAGTCGCGAAGAGGTACCATGTGCTTTGAACTCTTGCCTATTCCAATGCCGGACAAAATCCCAGGCAGGCACCGTAGGAAAACCAGTAATGAGGTTCACACCTCCAAGCTGACATCGCCCCCAGACTCGGACTCTGTCTGGTCAGGTGTTAAGTGCCAAGGTGGAGTGCAAGTCCAAGGGGGGGGCAGGTCTGAGGCATAAACAGGGCCCCAGAATGTGCTTCCTCCTGGGTCCTAAGTGACGCCAGCCTTGGGCGATCTCGCAGCAATCCTGTCACAACCCCGCAGCTAATAGCATCACGATGACCTAAATAAATTCACAGATATCAGTGACTGCCTGTGTTTTCACTTCACACCGACTCTCCCCAGATGTGCCTGGGCTGGGGAAGTACTTGGGAAAAGGCCTCAGGGAGAATTTTCCTGCGAAGCTATTAGTTTTATCCCACTTCCTAGAGAGAAAATAAGAAAAAAACAAAAACAAAAACTGAAGGAGGGTTAGGAAGAAGGGCCCCAGTCGCCATGATGTAGTGGATGTGTCCTGCTGTTGAGATGCTTTCTTGTTTCATATTTATTATTTAAAAGAGATACCAAGGGCAGTGTCAATGGAACAAAATATTTATTGACTTTCATGAACCGTCCCCCAATAGAGACTTTTTAAAAAACTTTTATCAATTCTAGTGTGAAATTGACTTCTATCTCCTCCAGTATAGTGTGTAATCAGAGTGTCTTTCTTTGATAAATTTTGATACTTGAAAATGGACCCAAGATCAAGCGTACCTCAAAAAGTGATATCTCAAAGAGGGGCTCCCTTCGGCTGCCATTTGTTTATCTGGAGTGTTGAGTCACCACTGGGAATCAGAAAGCAGTGGCCTGTTTACTAGAGCTTGGAAAGACGGTCTCCACATGTACCACTAGTGCAGGGTGTGGTGGATGGGGTGTGGTGGGAGAGAGAGGGAGAGGCCCTAAATTAAAACAGATTTAAGAGTTCTATCAACCAAAGGCAATGGAAGACCTTGCTTGGGTCCTGCCTTGGACAAACCCACTGACTCTAAAACAAACAAACAGGGAAACAGAACCTGCGACAATTGGGGGAAATAAGACACTGCCTGGATATTTGATGACATTAAGAAATTATTTTTTCTTAAATGGCATTGCAGTTATGCCTTTTTTTTTTTTTTTTTTTCTCAAGTTCTCAGGACACCTGGGTGGCTCAATCGGTTAAGTGGCTGCCTTCAGCTCAGGTCATGATCCTGGGGTCCTGGGATCAAGCCCCACATCAGGCTCCCTGCTCAGTCGGGGAGCCTGTTTCTCCCTCTCCCTCTTCCTGCTGGTCTCTGCAAGTCCTGCCTGCTTGTGCACTCTCTCTGAAAAATAAATAAAATCTTAAAAAAAAAAAAAAGTTCTCATCTTCTTCTTATATTTTAGAAATAGGTACTGAAGTATTTACAAGATGAAATGATATAATGTCTGAAATTTGTTTCAAAATAACCCAAAGGGTCAGGATGGGGGTTAAGTGTGTGGCAAGGGAGGGGAGGCAAGAGATGAAATAAAATTGGCCTTGAACTGGTAACTGTTGACGATGAGAGATGCTTACAGGAGTTCTGATTTATTGTATTATTGTCTCTGCTTCTCCATGATGAACATTTCTGTGATGAAAAGTTACAAATGAAAGACCTCCTTGACTCTTGTCTCTGTTTGTTTTTTCTTTGTAGGGGAAGGAAAAGGTAGTAAGGATCCCCTCTCCAATGGGGCATACAATTGTTACCCTGGTTCAATTTATAATCAAAGAAATCTCAATGGGCTCTTTCTAATCTTAGGAATCTTTGATTATACGATTCTGTAAAATTGTGATGAAGTGACACTGGCTTGGGGAGAGGCAGGAAAGCAAGGGACTCCATCCACTGGGAAGTGGTTGGTTTTTTTTTTACTTATACAAAGTCAGGGATCCGGTCTGATTGGTTATAAGGGGTGGGGTGATGCAGGACAAGACAATGCTAGGCTTCAGGCACTCTTATAAATGCAGGTGGGGAGAGTACTTATGGTTTGTGTGATACAGCTCATTTAAATTTAAACTAGATTTTATTTTTTTAAAGATTTTATCTATTTTTTGAGAGAAAGAGAGAGAGCTCGAGTGAGGGTAGGAGCAGAGACAGAGGGAGGAACTGACTCTCCTGTTGAGCTTGGAGCCCCACTCTGGGCTAGACCCCTGAACCCAGAGATCATGACCCGAGCCGAACTGACGGAGCCACCCACACACAACCACCCCTCTCCCCCCCCTTTTTAAGATTCGATAAAGCACATTTTAAAGAAACTCTGTCCTAGACTCAGAAATAGCTTATACCTTAGCGTGGATTTCCAGCACTATCACCGCTGTATTTGTTATCTGTACCTTGTAACAAATACGCCTACGTTCAGTGGCTGAAAACCACTAACATTTATTATCTTATGGTTTCTCTGGAAGGTGGTTCTGGCTCTCAGTCTCCCTGGAGGCTGCGGGCCGGCATTGGGTGCGGCTATCAAATTCACATCTGTGGGTCTCTCCACAAGGCTGCCTCCTGACCCGGTGGCCAGCTTCTCCTAGAGCAAGTGAACCATGAGAGCAGGAGAGAGAGCCTCACATGGAAGCCACAGTCTTTTGGTAACATAATCATGGAAGTGGTAGCTCATTGCTTCTGCTGCATTCTGTTCTTGATGAGTGAGTCACTAAACCCAGTGACAGTGACCGGCTCCTCATTTGCCCCGGAGCTTTCCTACATTAGCACTGAAAGACCCACATCTTGGGCATCCCCTTGGTGCTGGGCAAACCAGGAGGACTTGTCGCCCTGAATCCAGCCGACACTAAAGCGCAGGGACTTCCATAAGGGCATGAAGACCAAGGGGTGGGGATTACAGAGGGTCACCTTGGAGGCTGGGTACCATAGCAACCTTTCTAAGATTTACTTCTCTTCTTACCGAAGAGTCAAGCCCATGAGCCTCTGGTGATTTATAAAATAAATGTTGCAGTTTGTAAATGATATAATGAATCATGTCAAAGTGAATTGAATAAATATATAAACCCACTCTAGAAACAAAACTTCATTTGAATGGGTTAATGAGATTTATTATATCCAGGTATGTATGTATATGTATATATATAGGGTTTCCCACCCCCCATCTAGTCATCATTTCAAGGCAAATATTGAAGTGGATATACCATTTCCATCTTTTGCTTTGCTTTCTAGAATTTCTGGCTAGATTTATGGCCTAATTTTTTTTTAAATTTATTTGTTAGAGAGAGAGCGAGCGAGAGAGCGAGCACAGGCAGACAGAATGGCAGGCAGAGGTAGAGGGAGTAGCAGGCTCCCCGCTGAGCAAGGAGCCCGAAGTGGGACTCGATCCCAGGCCGCTGGAATCATGACCTGAGCCAAAGACATCTGCTTAACCAACTGAGCCACCCAGGCATCCCTTGTGACCTAATTTTTAAAGAAAAGTTAACTTTTGAACTATGGAAGTATCATGCTTTATTCTAGACTCTATTCTAGACTATTTGGAATCTATAGAAGAGTGATATGAAACAGAAAAAACATCTAAAGATTTTTGCTTATTTCTGTATATGTTGATGCTTTGTGTTTAACCTTGTAGTACACTTTCTATCTTTTCACACATTTCTTCATTCATGTGCTTTTTAGGGCCCCCATAGTTTTCCGATTAAGGGGCTATGCCATGATGTTCTTCACATTTCCCTATGGCTGGATATTTTAATTAGTTTGAATTTTGGAGCATTCTCTAATAATTTTAACCCACGTTTGACCATTTTTGACTCTGACTCAGAAGAAAAGTCAAATCATTCATTCATTCATTCATTCAAGAGACCATTATTTACAGAGTACCTACTGTGCGTCACGGGGAGGACTGGTGACCTTAGAGGATGAGGAGTCAGAGAGAGGGGACTGCCCTGCCAGCAGACAGCCCCCATTCTCCTCTGCTAAGGCATCCTCTCTATAGGGCAGGCTTTGCCTTTGTCGAGGGCCTTCACATCATTCGGTGCTGCCCATCCGTGGGTGGGGAGGTCTGCCCTATTCTGGAATTCAGTATTAGAAAGCTCATTATTCCCGTACCCTTAAGCCATATCTTCCCTCCCAGTCTTTATGACTCATGTCTTAGTCAGTTCAGGCTGCTGTAACAAAAACATCATAAACTCAGAGGCTTAAAACAACATCTATGTCTTATAGGTCTGGAGGCCGAGGAGGGCAGGGTCCAGCACAGTTGGGCTCTGGTGAGGGGCCCCATTCTGCAGCACAGTTGGGCTCTGGTGAGGGGCCCCATTCTGATTTGCAGATGGCCATCCTCTTGCTGTATCCTCACATGGTGGAGAGCAGGGAGCGGTCTTGCATCTCTTCTTCTAAAGGCACCAAACCCTCATGAGGGCTCCACTCTCATGACTTAATCCCCTTCCAAAGGCCTCATCTCCAAATACCACCCCACTGGGAATTAGAGATCCAATATGTGAATTTTGGGGACACACATTCGGTCCACCGAATTGTAATAAAGCTGGTACTTTCGTCTTCTTCCGCTGGACTCCTGGGACTTTTTCTTCAACCAGTTCCGAACTTCCTCGCATACCAATAGCTAAGGTCTAGTGTTTGGGGTTGGGGTGGGGCTGATCCGGCTGTAGGGCCCAGGGAGAAGCAGATTGTTTCCTTGGTTCAGCCCTTAACCAGTTTTCACAAAACAAATCATTTCCTTTCTTTGAGGCCCTGCACCCAAGCCCGCCCTGGCCCTCTTCTGGGGTTGGGGGGAGGCCACTCCCTTCCCCGCAGGAGGTGTAACCCTCTCCTGTTTTGAGCCAGCTGCTGACAGACCCTTTTTTCCAACCTCTTCCATCTGAGAACTCAAGGGGGAGAACTTTGGGAATGGAGAGCAAGGAGAGAGGGCAGAAGTAGGCCAAATAGTCGCCTTCTGGGCAGGGCCCAGCCTCACACTTCTCAAACGCAAACTGACCCTTTTCCACCAAATGGATGCACAGGGATGCAAGTTTAAGTAGGAGGAAACCTCTCTCAGGGGGCCCCTTGGCTCCTCAGGCGAGTAGAACTCTTCAAGAGCCAACCGCAACAGCTGACCAGGCCATGTCTGAATACATAATACATACATACATACATACATACATACATACATACAACACATACATGCCAACTAAATGCAATAAAGATATATAGAATATATATGATAATATACAATAATACTATGTTTACACACATCTTAGGATTTAATGCTACAGACGGATACGTATACGTATATGCAGAACAAAGCAAGTGTATACACACACATTTGCTACATAGAACAGAACAACCTCCCCACCCCCAAGGCTTTAAGTTCAGTCAATAAACACAAGGAAGGCACTGTTTGCATACTTCAGCTGTCCTCAGGGTTAGCTCTCTGAGTCACGCCTCTCCTCCAACTCGGGATTTAAATCTGTTGGGAAGGCAGTATATGGAGGATGAGAAGTCAAGAACCGAGGCCTGCTTCTGACCCGCTCGCTGGCTGTGTGACCTGGAGAGACGCGCCCTCCTGCTTAGCTGCCTGAGTCTCACTGCAGTTGGTGGGGTAGAGGCTGTGCTGTATGGGCTTTCTAGCTCCTTCCGTAGGTGTATACTCTGAATGAACAGCCAATGACTTGTCAGCGGCCAGAGGAAGATGTGATGGGAGAGAGAAGGTGGTGAGCTTGGAAGAGACAGGTAAGAGGGCTGCCCTCACCCACCACAGAGTGGTATGGTATGCTACTGGGAAAGGGATGGAGATTCAGACATTTTGGCTGAATGCAGGCCTGTCTTATCAGTGGTTTCAAGAATGAAAGAATGAAAGATGACTATAGTCCATTCTTGCACCCTTTAAAAGAAAAGTGCAGGGCTGGGGCCTTCATTGGGTGACATAAGGAACACAGTGGTGGACCAGCCACGGACAATTCCACGTTGCTTGCCAACAGGCTCGCCTAAACTGCTGCCTGCAAGGGTCACCAGCCAGATGCTCCAGAACTTGATAAACTGGAAAATGCTATATCCATCTTTCTGTTTAAGTCATGAACTATTTTTCAGACACATTCCTTCAGGAAAGCTCCCATAGGATTCACGTTTGGTTCTCTCACCTGGCCTCTCCCACCGAAGGCATGATACATATTTATTGAATGTATTGGCACAAGTTATTTACAAAACCTTCGCTTGGATTGTAGTTAGGTAGGTATATTAGGGAACCTTTTGTGCTTGCTGCAACTCTGGGCTAGAAAGGCGTGATTCAAGATGTTTCCTTTGGGTTTCTCAAGTATTTACCTGGGTTCCCTGTATTTTTTGTTTTCTAGTTCCTCCTCACTCAAGCACTTCTCCTCCCTTCCCCCTCCAAGCCCACCTACTCTGGAAGCCTCCAAGATCGGCCCATCGGTGTTTGTCCTGAAACACACAGAAGGATTTCTGCGCTAGATACTGACTTTTTGGTATTTCCTGCTGGAGCTCTGTCTGGGTGGAGTTGCCGCTGAAGTGCCAGAGTTTTCCTGTTTGTGCAGTGGATTTTCAAAACCTTAAATAAACTCTGTTGTGATGTGTTCAGAATCGTAACAACTCAACAGCTGTTTATTGAGCACCTACTACGAGCCCGGCCCTGTTCCAGGGGCTGAGTGGATGGTGGTGACCTCAGAAGACACCCGGTTCAGCGAGCTCTCAGTCAGGTCCAGGACACTGATTAGTAAACAGGCACTTGCCCTCCACGTGGTGAGGTCCGTGAAGGATAAAGTCCAGGGTGCTGGGATGAGAGGTGGGGGGTGAGGCAAATAGCAGGAGCAGCGAACCCAGGCTCAGGCCTGGCAGGGCTTGGGGTCGGGGGTGTGGATGTGCCAACAGAGAACCAAATCCCACTAAAACCAAACCCCCAAAACACGAGAAACTAAAGTTTGTAGAATCTGTTCTCATTTATCTGCAAGTCGATGACTCCCCTTCCTTTGCAAGGAAACTTTTCCAAGCCTTTTTTTTTTTTTTTTCCTCCATAGCTTGAGTCTCCCAATTCCTTCTGCATCTGCTGCGAGCGACCCTAGAGGCACAAGTCTCCTGAAGTCAGAGGCACCTACAGACGGACGGAGACAGCCTGTGGGAGGGAAGGCCCGGGACTGGGTGAAACGTTGCATTTCCTGCTCGGAAGGAGCAGGGAGAGGTGGGGTCAGGCCGGGAAAGTGAAGGGCTCCCAAGCTTCCAACAATTCGGGTCTTTAGAGGGAATTTCATGATTTCATGTGAAGTGAATTTTAGGCCTGTCCAGCAGGCCCATCTCTCCTCAAACACCAGGGAGGCGACACAAAAGTATATTCCAGAGCGGCTGGAGGTAAGTGACTTGTGTATTTTCTCCTTTTTAGAGTTCTCTGGGTCATTGTTCCCCTCCATTTGTGCAAATAATAAAGACCAACTTCTTGCCAAAAGAAAAAAAAAAAAATTGGGTGTGGGATAGGAAACAAAACAAAGGTTTCTGTGTGTCTGGCCAGACAGAGTTCTCTGTGATTAGGCTTGGATCTACTTTTGATCTCTTGGTCAGGCAATAAAATGCCTATTTATTTAGTTTCAAAATAACTTTTTAAAGGTGTGATTTACACGCCATAAAACGCACCCGTTTTAAGTATACTGTTCTGCGAGTTCCGACAAATGTGTGTGTGGGCGCCACTTTCTCCACAACCAAGACCGGAACATGTGTGACCCCCCCGAAGTCCCCTTAGGGCTTCCTCTGGTTCCCCCAGCCCCAGCCAGGCAACCACCGAGCCAGTTTCTGTCACCAGAGATCAATTTGGCCTGTTTCAGAACTTCCACTAAATGGAATCCCACCGTGGTGCTCTGTTGTGTCTAGCTGTCTCCCCTGGGATCGGCATCAATTGAGATTGAGTCCTGTTGTTCATGTATTCTTGGTCCATTCCTTTATTTAAAATGCTGATTTTTAAAAAAAAAAGATTTTATTTATTTAATTGACAGAGAGAGAGATCACAAGTAGGCAGAGAGAGAGAGAGAGAGAGAGAGGAGGAAACAGGTTCGCTGCTGAGCAGAGAGCCCAATGTGGGGTCCGATCCCAGGACCCCGAGACCATGACCTGAGCTGAAGGCAGAGGCTCAACCCACTGAGCCACCCAGGCGCCCTAAAATGCTGATTTTTTAAGGAGCCAGCAGACGTTCGATTTTTACACTCAGGCAGAGGAGGAGATCGAGGTCCCTCCGTTCTACAAATTCTATCAACTCGCCCAGGAAGCACAGACCCAAGGACTGGGTCAGGTTGGTCGAATCCCATTTAAGCAGCAGCCGGACCCACGAATTTCCGAGGGGCCAGAGCCCAGGAGGACGGGGAGCGACGAGGCACTGACATGAGAGAGGACGACTGGGCTATTTGTCTGGTTCTAAGTTCAGCAAAATGGGACGAGCCGGGAAACAGAAAATATACTGCTGTATTTACATGCGCACCTGCTTCAGGACACCCGCCAGGAAGCGGCCGGTGGCAGAGTGGGGTCCTGCAGGGCTGGGGTGGGCAGAGATTACCAGGTAAGGGGAAGACCACGTCAGTTGTGTGGCTGATAAATGAGAACTACAAGGAGAGCTGGTCATTCCTGAGCACTCACTGGGCACCTGGCACTCTTCCTACACTCACTGCGTCCTGGGAGTCTCTGCCCGTGCCTGAGTCTCTGCCCATGTCCATCACATCCCTTATCGTATTCCTTTTTCTTTTAAAAGAATTTATTCGACAGAGAGAGAGGGGGAGGACAAGCAGGGGGAGCAGCAGAGGGAGAAGGAGAAGCAGACTCCCCGCTGAGCAGGGAGCCTGATGTGGGACTCGATTCCAAGACTTCAGATCATGACCTGAGCCGAAGGCAGACGCTTAACCGACCGAGCCACCAGGCGCCCCCTTACCATGTTCCTGTGCACTTATCACTGCGAGCCGTTTGCCCCGTGTGTTGGGGGACAGTCCTCGAGCTGCTGTAACTGATTTGCATCCCAGCCTGGACAGCGGACGTACCTGGCACTTATGGGTAACCAGACAGGGCAGGGGACAAGCACCCCAGACCCCCGTGTCACCTGCCTTATCTCCAGTTCTCTGGTTCATGGCATTTTGCTTGACTCAGCATTGCTTGGCCGCTTTCACTTCCCTGTCCCTTTTCCTCAACTTCTTTTATTTTACAGAGGGAGAGAGGGCAGCAGGGGCAGAGAGAGAGAGAGCAAAGAGAGAGTCACAAGCAGACTCCACTCCCAGCACGGAGGAGCCGGTCATCACGGGGCTTGATCTCACAACCCTGAGGTCATGAACTGAGCCAATAGAGTGAAGGGTCCAGTGCTTACGGGACTGAGCCACCCCTGCGCCCTTACTCCTCACCTTCTGAAGCAGTAGCTCCTGGGCTCGCTTCCTGATAAATCACATTTACATGACTCCTCCTCTCGGGGTCTGCTTCTGGGGACCCCGGACTTAGACAAAGTAGTGTGGCCACAGTCGTTTTACAAATAAGAAACCTGAGACTCTTTCTCTTTCTCTCTCTCTCACTCTCTCTCTCTCTCTCTCTCACACACACACACACACCCCTAGCTAGACTGTACTCATCCTTCAGACAGAAACCCAAACTTCACTTTCTTCGGCAGCTTTCCCGGACTCCGCACCCACGGGAAGTCCCCTGCTTATGCTCCCGCACGCCTCCTTTGTGGCACTGATTTCCAGTTCTCAGTCACAATGACCTGTTAGATCATCTCACCTACGACCATCTCCCTGCCAGACTGAGGGCTCCGGGAGGTCAGGAGGCTCTCACCTCTATCCCCAGCACCCCAGCAGAGTTTCTAGAACACCGTAATTGCTCAATAAATTTTTACCAAACAAATGATGTGAAGCTCCTTTAATTCTCTTGCAGGTGTTCACTGGTGGACCTCTTGGCCTCTGCATGGGCCAGAAATGCATAACGTATAACCCCCAGAGGTGACACGAGGCCTCCCGTCCAGCTCCGTACTTCTGGGTATTTAGGGCAAGGTGACATTGCTTTGCTCCGGGGGACCAAAATTCAGCATCAGCTGTGGAGCTGAATCCAGATATGAGCCTGGAAGGCTGGGTGAAATTTGAACGTATTATTCACAGGAAATTTGAATATTATTTTAATGAAATCTGATGCCACCTAAGCACATATACATTGAGAACTACAGACACGTTCTTGGATCCCTGTCCTTCTCATCAAAAGCACACTTAGTCCTGAGTTCTCATTAGGAAGCTGAGAAGCATCCTGTTTCCTTCTATTCCAACAATGATGATTCCCAGCTATATAAAATTTACAAACTGCTTTGGAAGCATCTGTAGAGAAAGGTGCCATATGAATGTATGAGATTATTGAAATAAATGCTGATTTAGAGATTCCCCAGGTGGATAGTTAAAATATACCCAGGCTCACACATAACGCTCATACCCCATACTCAGGGTACTTTCCGCTCTGATCAGCAGGGATAAATTTTCCTACTTGACAGTTGACTGTAAATCAAAAGTGTGTTCTAATAGTCACCAGATTTCTGCTGCTGTGTGCTGCTGTTTTCGACAATCCTTCACCTCCCGGGACACAGGACACTTGGCACTTTCTCTCCACTGCACATGGAGAGAGGTGCTTAGCAGCAAAGCAAATATGAGTGGAGAATATAAATAAGTCAGGGTAGCCTTAGAAAAGTTGACCTCTGGATCCACCATTTTTTTCCCCAGTAGGTAACAGAATAAGAAATCAGGAGTTTCCCAGGTTTTTACCAATGCAAAAGAAAATACTTGTGTAACAGTATAAAAGCTGGAGAGTATCTGACCGTCAATAAATACTGAGTAAATAATTCTGAAGGTAAACACAAGCCCTTATTTCCATAAACCCTGATTACTGGGCTAAACTAACTGAACTTTCTCCTTCTGATTTTATCCCTCATAATCCTGCCCATCCATGTTTGCTTGGAGGAGCTCAAATAAACCAGACTGTTCCACACCCCAGTACCTTTGCACATGCTGCCCTTTGTGCCTGGACCAGAATGCTCCCTGTTAATCCAGGTGGGCTGGGGTCACTTTCGGATATTTTAATACCCAGTTACAGGATAACCTTTCATTTCCTTTATGAAGCTTTTCTTGACACATTCTCCCACTCTTAGAACTGCCACTTTATCCCGCGCAAATGCACTCATCTATTTAACACAAACATGGCTGGGCTCTCTTGGGAAGTCCTCTGCTCTCCCCCTGTACACTTTGAGGTCATAATCAATACTCCATTGCTACCCAGTTGCATCCTTGTGATCTCCCAAGCCTCTTCCCAAAGCATTTTGAGTCATGTATATTTTGCTGAAATGTTCACAAGGGAGGTCAGTGGAAGGCTTACACGGAACACCACGTGGGCAAACTTCGTAAAATCGCCCCCATTCCCAAAGCCTCTTCTCTCATTAGCAGCAGGCTTCCTGCCTGCCTAGTTGTCACCCCAATCCCATTTAGCATTTCAGCCCTTTCAACCCTTCCCCGTTCATAAAGGAGAAAGACTCAAAATCCCTGAAGTTTCAGGGCCTTTCATCGAACAAGCCATCTCTTTGAGATTCCTCTTAAAAGGCCAGGGTAACAACATCAAATACATTTCTTCTCTTCCTGCTCAAGACTCGAGCTCCTTGAGGGTCGGAATCAAGCATACACACCTTGGTGTCTCCCATGCAAAATATTTAAAATATTTGTGAAACGTCAGGATAAGAGAATCTAGCCACAGAATAAAATCTCTGAAGTTCCACTGTGACCATGGCTTTCTTCTGCTCAAACACCTTCCGTACCTTCTCCACTCCTGCTCTGGCCAACTGCCCCTTCTTCCTGACTATGATGGCTATGATGGGCCGTCTCCCCTCAAGGCCACCATGCATAATGTTGCCTTCAGGTGTCCATTTGAGTCATCTCTCCAGGCCTGGAATAACCTGTGTCACTCAAGAGAGTGGCTGGTGGTCGGGTACCATAACCCCATGGAAGGCCACCGTGGATGCAATTGGTCTGGTCTTGTGGTCCATTCAACTCCTAACCCTTCTTCAAGGCTCAACGCCTCGCCGACCTCTGGAGAGGTCCCTGAGGGTTGCAGTCCAGACATAATTCACTCCCTTGAGTCCTCAGGTTATAAGCCTTGAATGCAGCCACTCTGATGCTCTTGAAATATCCGGACTTACCTTATCATGCAATTGCGGGGGATGAGGTTTTGAGGTCATTCTTCTTCCCAGAATGTGCTCGTGATTAGACCTATTGACTGAAATTTTCAGGCCTTTTGCCCATTTCCAGACTTGCGGTATGCCGGTGCTTCTCTTGCCCCTTGAATTGATGTGGTCATGTGTGTCCCTTTAATTTGCTTTGCCCAGTAAAAGGTAAGCAGAACAGACATGAGCCCCTTTGGAGAAGAGGCTTTCAGAGGGAGAAGCATGATGAGCAGGTGAGTGGTTGATCCCACCGTGTGTCCCCCTGACCCGGGGACTGGCAGCGTGAGAGTTGTCCGGGGGATCGTTCACCTGTCTGGAGTCTTGAGGAAAGGCCCAGGTGATTCACAGTGGGCACATGGTGTGAGCAAGCAGTCAGCTGTGGTTGTGTTATATCGGCTTGCTCCAGAGGTTATTTGAATAATTAATAATAACAACAACATTAATTAATAACAAAGTTACGCTTGCACAACCAGACCTATCCAGACAGACTGTAAGTTCCTTGCAGAGCCCAGGCAAAGCTGACCTCACTATCCCCCAGAGAACATAGCACAATGCCCCCAGGGCATCTGATAACTTTTGCTGAATGACTCTATAGACTGAGACATGGTGCGTAGAGGAGACTGAAGAGTAGGACTTGGGTGTCAGGACTTCAGCCAGAGGCTTTGGCCTTAGGAAATCCTAAAGGAGTATATCAGATGATTCTAGCAGTATTCTAATAAGATTCTCACACGCGAGGAGGCAGGAGAGCGTAAGGCTAGGAACCTGGGCTCTCACGCTGGACTGGCCTGGGATGAAGGGCAACGTTCTGCCAGGCACTGGGCCGCATGACCTCTGGGCCCATTAGTGCAGTTGTTTGAATTGGAAATGACATCACGACTTGCTGTATAGGATTACTGCGGGGATTAAATGAGAGAATGTATGTAAAGCTTCTGGCACATAATGAATGGCAACCACCGTCATTCTCTTGGGCTGTCCTCCCATCAAATGTGTGTGGGTTGTACGAAATCTTGCTTAATTCTCTGGGAACGACTTCCTTCGTTTACTCCCTCTGAGATCTTGGTCACTTGCCTAGTCCTTGAATTTATTTAGCTTGGTCTACCTCAGATCCCTGGGGTTTTGCTTTTACTGCCCCATGCACACTCTGGCATTCTGAGAAATTCCATCTGCAACTGACTGGAATTGGCAGTAGCCCTTGGCAAAGGACGTCAGGGAGTGGGGGAGGGGGAAGCTTTTTTTGCAACCGGCGGTCTGCTGCCAAAATCTTAAACAGGGCCCTCCACGTGGTGGGTGAAGTCAGGGAGGTGATCTTCGTGGGGCAGAAAAAATTGAGGATGTCATGGTGACCAGGTCCAAGGAAGCCCTACGTTGGCCTGGGCCCTGGCTCACGGAGCAGGTGATCCTTCTACTGAACCCTGGGATCCTATCGGTGATGGTGACATCGGCACCAGGGACCCCTGTGAATGTGTCAATGATTGACTCCTTTCGTACCCTGGGGCTTGGTGTGGCGCCTGAGGGCTTGTGTTTCCTTGAACTTCCAGCCTAGCGAGCCCTGTGTTCTCAGGTTCATGTGTTGTCCGTGACTGAGTCCTTGAGGCTACCTCTGTCCATGTCCCCCGCCCCCGCCCCCTGGGGAGGCAGCCGCTGTGAGGTAGCTGGTCCAATCTCTCCAAAGGTGCTTGTGTAACTTGTTTTTCCAAGTCTTGGCAGGAGCTCCAGGGCTGAAGTGAGAAAGGCTGTTTACATTCTAGAAGAGCAGTCCCGAGCAGTGTCTGACATCAGGGCTGTCCCCAATCAATCCCTGCTCCCCCGCAGCTTCTTCTCTCTGGGATGGCTTGTGACCCAGAAGCAAGGAGCCTGAGCGTGAAGAAGACAGGCTGTGACGAAGCCTTCACCCAGCACCAGGGCTCCGCGGCCGCCTTGTGTAAACCTGAGAGGCGAGGAAGCAGCTTGAGAACGAGGCTTTTGTCGCCTCCGTGTTTGGTGCAGTGGCTCGCACTGAGCGCAGTGCGTGGTGGCCACGATCAGTGGCCATCCACTAAGTCAGTAACGGGGCAAACGCGTGGACAAGAAAACATGTGAGAGGACACAGTGGTGGCGGTTCTCAACTGACATGTTAACGGCTTTCTCTGAACGGTGGTACTTCCATTACTAACGCTCATTGACTCTTTATTATCTGGTCCATGCCATGCAAAGGCATATGTGATTTCCTTGCATTCTACGATAGTCAATAGTTCTACAGAACGGTAGCCCCTGTTCCCCTTAATAGCCAAAGAGGCCACAGAGACTCATGGGCCCAAGGTCTGGGATCTTGCCTGAGGTTTACAGACCGTAAAGCAGGACTCGAACGCTCGGGCCAGCACCCAAGCCCCTGCTTTGCCACTTTCCATTTTCCCCGCGCTGCCCCTCACCCCTGCTGGCCTCGGCCACCTGCAGCAGCACAAGAAAGAGGGACCTCCAAGGAGGGGGAGGGGCCTGAGGAGGCAGCACCGCCACTCCCCTGCGGGGTGGGCAGCCTGCATTCTTGTTGTCACTCCTTCCTCTATCAAATGGGCTTGAATTCAGCATGAAAAACGCAGTGGGGCAGCAGCCCCATTCCAGAGGTCAGCACTTAATACTGAAAACACCCACCCATACTCAGGCCTTCTGGTCCCTCGGTCTCCAGACCCTCCCCCCTCCCTGGACACCTTCCCAGTGTGGATGCACACAACTTCCCTCTCTTCCTCCTCTTCTGATTGGCTTCAAGGCTAGGATTTCCCTGCCCTAGAATGATCCTGCTACAGCTACTGCCCCATACCTAGACCGTCTCTGGCATCATATATGCACTCTTCAAATATTTACTGAAGTGCGTGCTAACTTCCAGAAGAAATAAGACCAAAACGGGAATCCAGAAGAAAATGGAAAAGCCCGGAGGGCGGGGGAGGGGCTGCAGGCGCCCAGTCTCCTCTCTCCCCGCCTCCCCCCTGCCCCAGGACCCCTGCAGCCGGGCGGATTCAGAGTTCAGGTTGCCTTTTGATGACGGTAACATCCGAACCGGCAGAAAAGCTCCAGTGGAAGCCAGAGCAGAAGTGACCACGCAGGGGTTGGTTTCCTTGGAAATGTTTCAGCTGTAATTACTCTCCCCGAGGAAATATCCAAACAACTTCCTCCACCCGCTGGGGGCAAGAAGCAACCACCACCACCCGGTGGAGAAGCGCTTCTGCGACCTTGGGCTCCCGGGGCGGGAGTGAGCGCACGCGGGCGGCTGCGGTGCGTGTGTCCAGCTGCGGTGCGCGCGGTGGCAGCTCGGGGACCGGCCGCGGGGCGCCTTTGACAGCCGCTCTATTCAAACGCCCGGGCCGTGGGCTGGCGCGCGGTGCCTGCCGCCGCCGCGGCTGAGATCATGCTGTTGATTTTGTTTTACAGAGAGCGGCCCAGCCTGTTGTGCAGAGTACAGAATGTTCTCTTCTGTGAACTGAGCTTGAACTTCTCCAACCCACTTTGTCTGAGGAATCACGCAGACGCAGAGGGGAAAAGGCCGGGAAGATAACCCCCAAATTGTTGAAATCATTGTGTTCTCTCTGGTTTTGGCCCAGATCGGTTGCTTTTCACGACGCATAATGAAAAATCCCAAGCATTAGAGTTCTTGGAAGAACTGAATGCCTGTGATGTCCTTTGTCTCAGCCAGGGCATGGGGCTTCAACTTTGGAAATGTACAAGTCTGTCACTCTTTCTCCTTGATTTTTGGTTCTTTCCCCTTTATTTTCTTTCTCCCTTTTTTCTTCCTCCTTCTCTCTCTTCTCTTCCTTCCCATTCCCCTCTCCCTCCCTCTTACCCATCTCTCTCTCTTTCTGTCTCTTTCTTCCCTTTAAGGCACTAAAGGGACAAGGACAACAAAAGCCATTTTTCCTGTAAGAGAGAGAAAGGCTTCCAGTGCCTGTGACTTCTCTTGCAGTTGTTCAGGCTATCGTGATTTTAAAAGAGTGTTCCCCAGTTTGTTGTATGGCCCGAGAGAACGGACAGCGAGGGCTTTGGGTTGATGGCCTTCATTAAATCACCCACTTGAGAAGCTGCCCATGCTTGGTAAAAGTGGTTTGAAATTTCTCTTTGAAAACAACCTTTGCCTAGTCTTAGGGCCCAGTCTCCAGATTGGAGGCACTCTGATAAACAGTTTGGGGGTCTGCTTGGAGGCTCTGAGTGTGAGACCTCTCTAGGACAGACAGCAGTAGCTTTCCAACTTATTTTTAATAGCAGTGGATTCCTTTCCTTATACTCATATTTACCCCAAACTCACTGGTAAGGCAGAAGATCACAACTTCATGTGAGTCATGGATTGGAAGTGTGAGCTGTGGGTCTGAGTCTCCTACTTGTGAGTGTACATAAGATATTGGACAAGTCAATGTGTGAGAGGGACACAAAGCTTGTCTTCTATATGTGTACAGTCATCTACAAGCGTCAAATGCTATCCTGGGTCACCACCACCAAAAGGATCTTCTCTTGAATTTGCTCTCTACCATGTGCCTCATAACTGGGGGCCCACTGGCTGATGAACCTTGTTCACTGCTGGAAACTGGGAGATTCCTACCAGAGGGTCTACTGAGATGATTCCATTTCCCTGGACGGTCCACGTGACTTTCTTTTTTAGGTTAACATGCCACCAGAATATTGGTTCATTCATTCATTTAATCCATAAAATATTACTGAATTCTTGTTGTGTTTAAGTTACTGGATGGGACCTAGGGGTTGGGAGATAAGGAAGCTATGTTCATTGCCTTTAAAGAGGTTATTGTCCAGTGGGAGCGGCAGAAATACACATGTACATACACACGCACACATTCACACATAGTATTTATGTATTCCTTGTAATACAAATGAGGTCAATACATGTTCAATGGAGGGGCACGTTTAAAATATGAAGGCAGAGTATTACAGGAACAAGATAAAGATTCTAATAAGTGGGAGTTGAGCCCAAAGCAGTCTAGACAGCAGAATACAGACATCATGAAAATAGTTAACAGGTTAACAGGATAGTGTAGTATATTTGAATATCAGTGAGTAGTTCTTTTGGCTGAGCAGTTGATGCTAGAGGATGTAAGAAGAAGCAAAAAAATACACTGACCCTAGATTGGGGATATCTACTTCCCTCTCTTATGTCTATTGTTAACCATTCTTCCGGAGTCTGTATGAACCTCAGAATCCTACTCAACACAGTTCTCTAAGAGGCCACCACCAGTCAGTCGGTGTTGGCCCCTGAAATAAAACCACCTGTCAGCGTCAGGGAAGATGGCAGAGGAGAAGGATCCTGAGCTGACACCCTCCCAGAGATACACCAAGGCCGTAACTACACATATTTCAACTCACTCTAAAAAGCACCGGAAGGCTGGCAGAGCGCATCTTCCACAGCTGGAGTCCTAAAGAAGAGGCCACATGGAAAAGGTTGGGAGAGAAAGAGATGTAGTTGGGAACCAGACACCCAGCCTGACGACCTGCAAGCGGGCAGGGGAGCACCAGCATGGAGGAGGGAGCACGGAAGTAGCAGTTTAAAAGGCGCCTGCGTTATACATGAGGGAGATTTGTTGGCTAATTTCAGGATGTTTGGTAGAGGGACAGGGATCTGCAGGAGCTTCCTATGGAAACAGAAGTACTGGGGCTGGCCATTTTCTTGCTCTCCTTTAGCACGGATAGCTGAAAATTTGCAGGAACCAGCTCTGACACTCTCCATTTCCTTGCCCAGGTGGTCCCCTGTGGATCCAGGTGGACCCCCCCATAGGCAGGCTCCCCTCCCAAGGGGCTCCCACCCTGCCACATCCGATTCTGGTGGGCAGCCCCCTGAAACAGAATACCCATTCCTTTCAAGTGCACGTGGAATATTCTGTAGGATAGATCACATGCTAGGCCACAAAACAAGTCTCAGTTACTTGAGAAGACTGAGATCTTGTGGGAAATGGGAAATCAAGTACAAGGAAAAAACCTGGAAAAATACAAACACACGGAGGTTAAACAATACGTTACTCAACAACCAAAGGGTCAATAGAGAAATCAAAAAGGAAACAATATCAGGAGACTAAAGAAAATGTGTATATATAGTGATATATATATGCCTAAAGAACAGCAACAAAAAAGAATAAACAAAACCCAAAGTTAGGAGGAAGAAGGAAAAATAGAAGTCAGAGGGGAAATAAATGAAGTAGAGAGTTAAAAAAAAAAAAGAAAAGAAAGAAAGAAATAGAATTAAGGGTGGTTCTTTGATAAGATAAACAAAGTTGACAAACCTTCAGCCACAATAATCAGGAAGAAAGGAGAGGCCTTGAATAAAGAAAATCAGGAATGAAGAAGAAGTTACAACTGACACCAAAGAAACACAAAGGAGCATAAGAGACTACTACAGAAAATTATACGCCAATAAATTGGACAATTAGAAGAAATGGTACAATCTTCTAAGACTGAACACTGAAGAAATAGAAAATCTGAACAAATTGAATCAGTAATTTAAAAAATGCCAACACACAGAAGTCCAGGACCAAATGGCTTCACAGGTGAATTCTAGCAAATATTTAGAGAAAAGTTAACATCTATCCTTCTCAAACTATTCAAAAAATCAGAAGAGGAGGGGATGTTTTTGAACTCATCCTATGAGGCCAGCATTACCCTGATACTAATCCTATAGGAACTACAAAAAAAGAAAATTACAGACCAACGTGAATATAGATACAAAAATCTCCAACAAAATATTAGCAAACCCAATTAGAAAATACATTAAAAGGATTATTCACCAGGTCAAATGGTATTATCTCAGGAACACAAGGATGGTTTATATCCAAAAACTGATCAACATGACCTACTACATTTAACACAATGAAGGATAAAAATCATATGCATATCCATAGGTGCAGAAAAAGCATTTGACAAAGTTTAACATCCATTTATGATAAAAACTCTCAACCAAGTGGTACAAAAATCCCATACCTCAACAAAATAAAGGCCATACTAACAAATCCACAGCTAACAAGTACTCAGTACTAAAAAGCTGAAATCTTTTTTTCCAGGATCAGGAATAAGACATGGTGTCCACTCTCACCACTTTTATTTACCAGAGTGTGGAAGTCCTGTCCACAGCAATCAAATAAAAAAAGAAATAAAAGGCAGCCAAATTGGTAAGGAAGGAGCAAAATGACACTATTTGCAGATGACATGGTGTTCTACTTAGAAAACCCTGAAGACTCCAGCAAAAACTATTAAAACTAATAATTGAATTCAGTAAAGTTGCAGGATATAAAATTAATATACAGAAATCTGTTGTGCTTCTATAAACCAATAATGAAATAGTAGAAAGAGAAATAAGAAAACAATCCCATTTACAATTGTGTCAAAAAGAGTAAAATACCTAGAAATAAATTTAACCAAGGAAGTGAAAGATCTGTACTCGGAGAACTATGAGGCATTGATGAAGGAAATTAAATATGACACAAATAAGTGGAAAGGGACACCATGCTTGTGGACTGGAAGAATTAATATTGTTAAAATGTCCATACTCCCCAAAGCAATCTACAGATTCAGCGCAATCCCTTTCAAAATACCAATTGTATTTTTCACAAAACTGGAACAAAAAAAAATCCTGAATGTCTATGGAACCACAAAGACTCTGGCTAGACAAAGCAATCTTGGGAAAGAAAAACAAAGATGGAGGCATCACACTTGCAGATTTCAAGCTATACGACAAAACTGTAGCAATCTAAACAGTACGGTCCGGGCACAAAAACACAGAGGAATGGAACAGAACTGAGATCCCAGAGGTGAATCTGTGCTATTATGGTCACTTAGTCTGTGACAAAGGAAGTGAAAATATACGATGGGGGGAAAGATACTCTTTTCAGTAAATGGTGTTGGGAAAACAGGACAGCTATATGAAAAAGCATGAAGCTGGACCACTTTCTTATACCCTACACAAAAATAAACTCAAATGGATTACAGACCTAAATATAAGACCTGAAGCTATAAAACTTTTAGACTTCTTGAAAAGATTTTATTTATTTATTTATTTATTTATTTATTTGTCTGAGAAAGAGAGAGCACGCACGAGAGCATGCACAAGCAGGCAGAGTGGCACACAGAGGCAGAGAGAGAAGCAGGCTCCTTGCTGAGCAAGGAGCCTGATGTGGGACTCGATCCCATGACCCTGGGATCATGACCTAAGCCAAAGGCAGCGGCTTAACCAAATGAGCCACCCAGGCGCCCTGAAACCATAAATATTTTAAAAGAAAACATAGGTTGTCATGGATATTGGCCTTAGCAATATTTTTCTGCATGTGTCTCCCCAGAAAGGGAAATGAAAGCAAAAATAAACAATTGGGACTACATCCAAATAAAAAGCTTTTGAATAGTGAAGGCAACCATCACAAAATGAAAAGACAACCTACTGCATGGGAGAAGATATTTGCAAATGATAAATCCAATAAAGGGTTCATATCCAAAGTATATAAAGAACTCCTACAACTAAACATCAAAAAACTCCCCCAATAATCTGATGTAAAAATGAGCAGAAGACCTGAATCGACATTTTTCCAAACAACACATACAGATGGGGGCACCTGGGTGGCTCAGTGGGTTAAAGCCTCTGCCTTCAGCTCAGGTCATGATCCCAGAGTCCTGGGATTGAGCCCCATTTCGGGCTCTTTGCTCGGCGGGGAGCCTGCTTCCCTTCTTCTCTCTCTGCTTGCCTCTCTGCCTACTTATGATCTCTGTCTGTCAAATAAATAAATAAAATCTTAAAAAAAAAAAAAGACATACAGATGGCCAAGAGATGCATGAGAAGATGCTCGGCATCACTAATCACGTGGGAAATATAAATCAAAATCCCAATGAGGTATCACCTAACACCAGCAGAATGGCTAAAAACAGAAAGACAAAATAACAAATGCTGGTAAGGATGTGGAGAAAAAAGAATCTTCCTGCACTGCTGGTGGGAGTGTAAATTGGTGCAGCTGCTGTGGAAGACAGTATGGAGGTTAAAAAAAAAAAAAAATAGAATTACCATAGGATCCACTAATTCCACTTCTGGGTACTTTCCCAAAGGAAATGAAAATACGAACTCAAAAAGATCTCTGTGTTCCTATGTTCATGTCAGCATTATTTACAATAGCAAAGATCTGGAAGCAACCTACGTGTCCATCTGTAGACGAATGGATAAAGATGTGTATGCATACAATGAAATGTTACTTAGCCATAAAAGAGAATGAGATTTTGCTATTCCTGATAACATGGATGGACCTAGAAGATATTAAGTGAAATATGTCAGGTAGAAAAAAACAAACCCTGTATGACTTCACTTATATGTGGGATCTAAAACACAAAACAAACAAAACCAAAATAGAAACACACTAAAAAGTATAGAGACCAGAACACACTAAAAAGCATTATAGAAGGCACACGATATGACGGGCATTGGGTGTTCTATGCAACTAATGGATCCTTGAACACTACATCTGAAACTAATGATGTATTGTATGTTGTCTGGTTGAATTTAAATAAAAAAAATAATAAATAAATAGAAAAACCTGGTGGTTTCCAGAGGGGAGATGGGCAGAGGAATAGGCAAAGTAGGTAAAGCAGATTAGGGGCTACAGACTTTGTTATTATAAAAAGAAGTCACAGGGATGAAAAGTATAGCCCAGGGAAGAGAGTCAGTAACTGTAATAACTTCATATGGTAACAGGTGGTAACATTTATTATGGTGAGCCTGTTGCCATGCATATAACTATGGAATCACTGTTGTGCATCTGGAACTAATATAATATTACATGTCAACTATATTCAACTAAAATTGAAAAAAATATTAAAAGAATTTTAAAGCCACGTGTCCTTCTCTGCTGGGGCTGTGATACTCATGTTTACACATTTTGTTATTTGGTGTTCTTGGGGGAGTTTCTGCATGTTTTTAAGAAGGGGATTGATAAGAGTGAATGCCAAGATTCAACTGATGCTTTCGTAAGGAAGCCGCTGGCCATGGGAAGGCTCCCTGGGAAAGGGGGGGACAGAGAGACAAGTAAGCAGACCACACAAACCATCCTGACAGTGGCAGTGGGAGGGAGAAATGTGCTGGATAGATGGGGCTCTGCGGAGGTAGGGTTAGTGATAATAGAGGAAGGGGAAGGAAACTTGACAGTAACTGAGTGTTTTCATTTGGTTTACTGACAGGCAAGCGGGGTTGCTCTGGTCTGAATGTGCCCCCCCCCCCTGCCAATTCATAGGTTGAGAAAGGCTAACCCTAAATAAATGAGGCCCTGGGGTTCCTAACCTAAATAAATGAGAGCCCTCATGATGGGAGTATTTCCTTAGGAGAGAGACCCAGCTGAGCTCCCCAGCCCCTTCCAGCTACAGGGACACAGCAGAAAGTCTCAGATCTGGCAGAGGCCCCTCGCTCTACCGTGCTATGATCTTGGTCTTCCGGCTTCCAGAACCGTGAGAAATACATTTCTGTGGTTTATAAGCTATCCAGTCTGTGACATTTAATTTAGTATTATTATTCAAGATCCATTTTTTTATTTTAGAGAGAGAGAACAGGGGCAGACGGGGGGGGGGGGGAGAGAGAGAGAGAATATCAGGCAGATTCCCTGCTCAGCACGAGCCTAACTCGGAGCTCAATCTCACGGCTCGGAGGTCACCACCTGAGCCAAGACTCAGAGTCGGACACCCAACTGACTGAGCCACCCATACGCCCCTGGTGAGCTTTTTACCTTTCTTTTATAAGGGGAAGAGGATACACTGAGTTTCAGACAGGAGAGACAATGGAGAGAATTCAGCCATCATTTGGAAGTACAGATCGGGAGTCAAGAGCGAAAAAAGTAATTCAGAATTCAGCCACACAGAGGAACCAAGGGAAGCCCTGAGAGTAGATGTTATCACCCAGAAAGAGCTATGCAGGTCTCTTACAGGCCTGTGGGGGAAGAGGGCCAGGTTAGACCTCGAGAGGTACTTATATTAATGAACACCAGAGGAAGAACATTCTAGAAATAATTCAAATTCCTAACACTATGGGAGACCATCTAGCTCTCCACTGCTGTATCTGATTTTTCTTTAACACACAACAAAGACTGGGGGTGCCTGGCTGGCTCGGTGGCTAGAGTGTACACCTCTTGACCTCAGGGCTGTGAGTTCAAGCCTCACATTAGGGATACAGTTTAATTAAAAACAATTTTTTTTGGAGTGCCTGGGTGGCTCAGTTGGTTGGTCCACCTTTTGATTTTGGCTCAGGTCATGACCGCAGTCTTGGGATCGAGGCCAACTTTGGGCTGCACCCTCAGCGGGCAGTCTGCTGGGGGATTCTCTTTCCCTCTGCCCCTCCCCCCACTTGTGTGTGCACTCTCTCTAAATAAATAGTCCTAAAAAGAATGATGACTCATCTTCTTTAATATAGAATCTGTATTCTGTGCCTGTTTGAGAATAAAAGAAAATAGGTTGTTTTCTCCTGCATATTCTCTAAGGCAGTATTTCAACTCTTAGTGGTTGGCCATGACCCGCAGAGAGAAAACAAGTTGCTTATGCATATATAATTACGTGTCTGAGACAAAGGGCTTTGTGGAACAATATCTACCTGTATCTTCTACATCTGATGCTATTTTCTATTTTATTCTCTTTCAGTAAGGAAAAAAAAAAAAAAGCTAGCTGGGTCCCAGTGAGTTGATACCAGAAGAGACACTGGGGTTCAGGGCGGTGGTTTCGGGAAGTCCACTCTCCCTCTAGTGGTCGGCATCTTTCAGCAGAGATCAGAGCTTGTTCCTCTTAGTCTCAGCTTGGCCTGGCGACCCCTGCAGAAGAACTTAGCTCCTTCTCCAAGGGCCCCTCTTTCCTGGAGGAATTTTTTTTTTTTTTAAAGATTGTATTTATTTATTTGACAGACGGAGATCACAAGCAGGCAGAGAGGCAGGCAGAGAGAGAGAGGAGGAAGCAGGCTCCCTGCTGAGCAGAGAGCCCGATGCGGGGCTCGATCCCAGGACCCTGAGATCATGACCTGAGCCGAAGGCAGAGGCTTTACCTACTGAACCACCCAGGCGCCCCTCCTGGGGGAATTTTTAGCTTTGGGAGGAAGTCTAGGTGAGTTCTGCCCACAGGGCTGCTGATGTTGTTCCCAGAGGCACATCATCACCATCACCACCATCATCAGGACAGGGACAGAATCAAGCACTTCACATACATTATTAACGATTCTCATAACAAGCCTGTGAGGGAAATGTGATTATTACCTCCATTTTACAGATGAGATCTATCAGAGCTAAGAGAGGAAGCCCCCCCCCCCAACTCTGATCTGCCCGTGAGTGGAGAGCTGAGCTGCCTCCTCGGCCGGCTCGCGGGGCAGCGGGGATAAGCTCCATCTTCCTTGGTTTGCTCCGTGTCATCCCCGTCAGGCCCCAGCAAGTGTCTCTCAGCGAGGCTGCGGCTGTCACGGAGTCTCTGACATGCCTTCGAGAAGCAGAGGCAGGAAAAGAAGACAGCCAGAGAGGAAAAGTAAGGGAGCTGCGCGGAAGGCTGATGAATGTACTTTTGAGGCAGGGCTGGAAAGGGGTAGCGGACAAGCCCTCGGCACCTTGAACTCCTTGCCTCCGTCTTCGCCCTGACGGTCACCCACCCCACATCTCCAGCAGGCTGACCTCTCCCAAACAGCTCTGTCGTCCTCACTCTCGTGCTGTCTCGTGCTGCCTGCGGACACGGCCACTCCCCCTGTCCAGAGCGGAAACCCTTCCTCTCTCCCTTCAATGCCAGTTCAGGGTCTCCCCTTCTCATGGCCATTCCAGCCCTAGCTACCGCCCCCATTCCTGGCCCATGACCCCCTCATGTGGTTCAGCCTGGGAGCTTTTTTCTCGGGCTCTGGATGCACGGGGCCTGTCTGATCTCAGTGCCTGGGGTCGTCTTGGGTCCCCGCCTGGAATGCACCTCCTCCTTCCCCCTCTAGACCTACCCAGGCTCGAAGACTCTGTTTCCACCAGGCTTCTGCCCCAATGGCTTCCCCTATCCCTTCTTCTGTCTTTGCCTCTTTGCCTTCGCATCATTCGTTGAGGAGTATCACCAAGCACTGCAGAATATTTAAATGGTCCACAGGTACACCCTCAACAAATCCATTCATTCGTTTTATTTACTTAAATATTTACTTATTTATTTTTTAAAAAGATTTTATTTATTTGTCCGATTGTTAAGCAAGGGGAGTTGCAGGTAGAGGGAGAAGCAGGCTAACTACTGCGCAAGGAGCCTGATGTGGGACTCGATCCCAGAACCCTGAGATCATGACCTGAGCGAAAGACAGATGCTTAACGGACTGAGCCACCCAAGTGTCCCAAGATTCACTTATTTTAGAGGGAGAGAGAGAGAGAGAGAGAGAGCATGCATGTGTGAGTGGTGAGAGGGGAAGAGAGTCTCAAGCAGGTTCCCTGCTGAGGGCAGAGCCAGACATGGGGCTCGATCTCGCGACCCTGAGATCATGACCTTCGCCAAAACCTAAGAGTCAGACATTTAACCAGCTGGGCCACCCAGGTGCCCCTTCACTCATTCATTTTAAAATTATTGTTTGAATTGCCTATTAAGTTTCTGACGCAGGAAAATCGATGACAGTGAAGGGAAGAAGAGGTATCATGCCCCCAGGATTTGCAAACAGGGCAGCTCCATGCAGGGGAGAGCTGTAGGAGCAGGGCCAGACCCCCCTCACCACCTCCAGAGAGGAGGGGGCATGTGAGAGAGGGTGGGCCGGTGAGAGACGTGCACTCTCCTGGTCACAGATATTGGTTCAGAGATGAGGTGTGTCCAGCTAGGCCCCTGGGAAACCAGTCCCGGGTTCTTGCTAGAACTATCTTGGAATGCCAGGCTGGTGGAACATGAGCCAGGAGCTGCTGGCAATTATTACTGCCACCACCTGCAGGGGGCCTGTCCAAAGGTGAAGCCAGCATGAAGGACACCAGAGTTGAGGGCTTCTGGATAACACCTGCTAAGCCCCTGAACGCAGCCACTACTGCACCAGAAAGCCATTGAATTCTTTCTCGCTGAGGCCGGTTTCTGGGCAGATTCAGTAACATACCACTCCAACAGCTCTAACTGTGCGGCCTCTTCTGTGATCCCCACTCCGTGGTGATCTACCAGCGGAGAACAGCTCAAGACATGGCTCCCCAGCCTTCACTAGCCAAGCTGCATTCCCATCCTGGCTCAGGCCGGGCTGAGGGTCAGATTCAAGCGAGTCTATTGATTTCACACGGTGCTGTGGAGAGGAGCCCCGCCTGTCCCCCTGTGTCAAAGCCTTCCCATGGCCCCAGACTGGCGCTGGTGGCCTTCAACTGCTCAGTGAATCCCTGTGGCTTCTGGGCCACTTCCTGTCCGCCCACTGGTGCCAAGAGTTGGTATTGGTGTCTCTGCACATGGTAGAGGTGACCCTCTATCATTTGATAGGCGAGGTGTATCTCGAAATGAGATAGGATCCTCATGTCGAGCAAGACTTGCGGAAATGAGCTTGTAGGTCTACAGGGGACCGATCAACCGTAAGTGGTGACACAGAGAGAACCAGGAAAGAAACTTCATTTCAGTAATGCCTGTGGGCGAGTGCTGGCCACTGGGTATATGCTTTATCTGTTCTCTGCCAAGTTCTTATCAGTCCATCAGCGTGTATCTAATAAGCACTGACTAGAAATTAGAGCCAGACCCTGGCAGGCATCTGCCAGAGCCCTAAGCCAATATTTGTCTAATACACATCTTTGGCGATTAATAATGCTTTACAGCCTTGATGTCATTTAGAGACAACATTGAACACAAGGAGGACAAACCCTTGGTTCCCAATATGGTGCCTGTCTCCACCCCTGGGTCAAGGAATAACCAAATATTCCTGAGAATATTTTCACACGGCGGGTTATGCCTTGAACTAAAACACTGCCTTACCTTCAATGTCCTGAGGACGCCCCACCGGCTTCCGTGCCTGCATCCAGTCTCCGGCCAAGGCCACACGCGGACACGCCCTTGGCTCAGGTTCTTCTTGCTTAAGTGCTTCTGCCTGGTGAGTATTTGGAACATTTCAGGCATCCTCTCTGGCCCCTTTTAGGTAAGGCCTTCTGTAGTCCAGTCATAATAAAATAATGACAGCAGTCTTCTGCGACGGAGCCCAGTGAGTATCTCCTGTTAGAGGTGCATTCAGAAGCGAGGCTAGCCACCGGTCTGCGTGTGAGATGGTGGGTAGCAGGCAATCCTACCAGAGAGGATGATTTAATTAGAACCTGTTAGGAGCAGGACTTCCCATTCAGCTCCTTCTGATTAAGAAAGCTCAGACTGGACACCTGGGTGGTTCAGTGGGTTAAGCCTATGCTTTCTGCTCAGGTCGTGATCTCAGGGTTCTGGGATGGAGCCCGGCATCAGGCTGTCTGCTGAGCAGGGAGTCTGCTTCCCCCTCCCCCCCACCTTCCTCTCTGCCTACTTGTGATCGCTCTCTCTCTCTCTCAAACAAACAAACAAATAAATAAATAAATAAAATCTTAAAAAAAGAAAAGAAAGCTCAGACCCTTCTGAGACAGAACAATACACCCCCTGCCCCCTAATATCCCAGAAATCACTAGGCTTGAAAGATCTGGTAATAGTTGTATTTTTCCTATAGCCAAGAGCTGGGCAGTATATTTCACTTACCTGCTCTCCTTCACGGAAGCTGGGTTGCCGTGGTTTTCGGGCAGATGCTAAAGCAGTGGGTCTCCTGGGCACTGGCTCTCAGCCTGGAGGTCACATTAGAAAATGAAGATTTTAGGGGTGTTTGGGTAGCTCAGTCAGTAGAGCATGACTATTGATCTCAGGGTTCTAAGTTCGAGCCCCACATTGGTTATGGAGATTACTTAACAATCTAAATAAATAAATAAATAAATAAATAAAGATTTAAACCTAAATCTTAAAAAAAAAAAAAAAAAAGAAAGAAGAAAAAAGAAACCTGGGGATTTAAAAAACTACTCACGTCTGCCCCACCCCTCCCCACTGAGAGTTAATGTGGTCTGGGGTGCATCTGGCATCAGGATTGAAAAATCTTGCCACCTGGGGCACCTGGGTGGCTCAGTTAAGTGTCTGCCTTTGGCTCAGGTCGTGATCCCAGGGTCTGGAGATGCAGCTCCTGCACTGGGTTCCCGGCTTGGCATGGAGCCTGCCTTTCCCTCTCCCACTCCCCCTGCTTGTGTTCCTGCTCTTGCCATCTCTCTCTGTCAAGTAAATAAATAAAATCTTTAAAAAAGAAAGAAAGAAAGAAAAAGTCTTGCCAGCTATTTATAATGTGCTGTAGTTGTGTGATCTGACCAGGTGCTGAGGAAAAAAGAAAAGGCTAAATCCAGCCTTTGTTTATAAAGGTTATCATTGCTTAGAATTTCCTTTTTATATGCCATGGAATTTATGACTTTGTAATAAAGAAAACTGGACAAGGCTTTTTGGTTTTTTTGGCTGTCGGTGGGAGGGAAAGCCTCCTGCTTGCGCATCCCATAGTAGAGGGGGTCAGGGGGCTGGGGAGTGGGGGGGGAGGTGCCTGGGGAGGGGTGGGGGGTGGGGGGAGGGGCAGTGCTCTGTATACCAGGATTTGCAGCCTTGCACACTTGTCCAGTGTAGGGATGGGGTCAGGCAGCTAAATGCTGGAGGAGCAGGATACCAACAGGGAGCTTTAGGCCTGGAGTGAGGCAGGACTCCTATCTAGCTCAAGGCGTGACATTGACTCAGGGGTGGCTGATTGGCACCTTTTTTTTTGAGAAGACATACATAAGGATTTGTAAACTGAATCTCTCACTTTTAAGAACACTGAGCGGTCAGCTGGGTGGCTCAGTCAGTTAAGCGTCTGACTCTTAATTTCAGTTCAGGTCACGATCAAGGTCGTGAGATCAAGCCCCATGGGGGGCTCCATGCTCAGTGGGGAGTCTGCTGGGGATTCTCTCCTTCTCAAGCTCTCTGAAAATAAATAAATATTTTTAAAAAACAAAAAACAACAAAAAAACCTCACTGAGTGCCAAAAAGCACATGTGGAGAGTAGACACACAGACCCCATCCTGTCTTCGAAAGTCACCTTAGTTCCTTCCCACACTCCATGAGAAGACAGCTGGTAATCCTCTCTCAAGCGTGGAGATGCATTGCAATTCTTCGAATAAAAAACAAACATCAAAAAATTCCAAGAGTAATCAGTGTCCTTGATGCTGTCCTCTTCAGCGTGTAGACACGCATACGGAGACCCAAAGACTTAGAGGGATATGCCCAGGGTCGCATGGTCAAGTAGTGGCCATAGGACATTCTTGAACATTCTTGATCAAACATCTAGTCCCTACTTCTTTCTTCCCAACAGAATTACCAATATGGGCATCTGTCCTTCCCAGTGTGAAACCTAGGGATGCTCAAGGTGACAGCATGACCAGCACCGAGCAGATCCTGGTTCATCTAAGCCAGTCTACACACGGCATTCTCCCGGGAACTGCTACGGATCCCGTGGTGAGGACTTGACCTGGGGTGGCCCAGTCAGATCCACGGGGAGGACTTAGGTCCCATGCTTGGGGGAGAAGGCGGTCTTTCCTGCCTGTTGCCTCCATTCCCAGTGGGAGCCATCAGGGGTCTCTCTGATGCAGGTTTCCAAACACCGTCAAAGCACCGAGTGACTTTCTAGGGCTCGGTTTGCAGCAGGTGAATCTTATGCTGGTCCCCAGTGCAGTGAATGGCAGTGCCTGCGTCTGCATGTGGAAACAGAGACAGGAGAGGAAGAAGTACCTGAACCAGCCAAGATATTGTGACTGTAAGAAATGGATGATGCACTTCAAGCTGCCTAAATAACAAAAGAAACACACTGGCTCAAGTAAAGAAAAAGTACTTGGATGCGTGACTCAATCTATAGGCTCAAATGACATCACTAGGACCTGCCTCTAGTCACTTCTGGGCCATCCTATCCACCCACATTGACTTTATTTATTCTCACATTCCCCACAGGGTCAGTGGACAGCCAACAGCTCTGGACACACCTTGTCCCCGGCCCCAGACCCGTGGAGTGGACGTGAACCCCTGCCCCCCTCATTGCTCTGTGGATTGCAGGGGTCTCATTGGCTCTGGGGGATCACATGGCCATTTCCCCACCCATGGCTGCGGCCGTGGTCTCAATAGCCAGGCCCGAGTTGTGTGTCTCTCTCTCCCTGGAAAGAGCATCAACTGCAAACGGCAGCCGATCCGTGAAGGAAAATTATTGTTCTGTCAGCCAGGAGACAGGCAAATTGGTGCTGGCTGCCCAACTCAATAACTAGAAGCTTTTCCAAATGTGTAGGTTTTGTTGGGTTTATATTGTGCACAGAGCAAGAGAATTTGAAATCAGAGATCTCAGCCCACAGTAGTTCACTGGGGAGGGATACCACTTTGCCATTTGCCGGCGGATTGTTGGGGACTGAATGAGATCCTGTATAGCAAAGTACTTTTTAAAATGTTAAAGGCTAAACCCACATGAGGGACTGTTGTCTGTCATTACTGTTGTCTTTTCTGAGTTTCTCCCACTCATGCTCTGATTAGGATGTAATGTGATTTCAGGCAAGACAGAGGAGGAAATGCATCAGTAGCAGCTAAAATGATTTTGGCCAAGGTGGCCCTAAGCGTATGTGGCATCTCTATGAGAATGAGAAATAGACCCCTCCTTCCCTCTAGGTGATGCAGTTCTCAGGGAACATGGCTTGACAAGTGGATAGAATCTTCGTGCAAAGAAAAAGTCACCCCTTCCCATAGCTAGACACACCTGCATGCTAGCTGACATGGCATGGTGAGTGGGAAGCCTACTGGATTTCAGCAGTTGCTGCCCCCTAGGCAGGAAGGTGACCAGGCAGGGGTGGGGAGTTCTGTGCAGTGCACAACCTGCACTGCTGTACTTTGTGGCCCTGACGCTGGTGATGAACCATCGAGCAGGTTGAACTCTGGAAGCCTCACCACTCCTTTTCCTGGCAAAGTTCATGCAAGCCTTAAGACCATTTATCACCTTCCTCTTTTTGGAGCATGTTCACTTTGTGCTAAATGTACCAGGCTGCATTCTGTTTCTTTTAGTTAATTACCCACTGGCGCTTCAGAATCGGCCGGCCTTTTCAGATGCTCAGTGCACATCATTCCAACAGCAGGGAAGAGAAGACTTCCTTTCTAACCACGCTGATGAGTGATGTCACCGAGGGTGGCTCACCCTTTAAAATGAACACAGGGCAATTGCTGCCCCGCGGTCGGCTGTTGCTGGAAAGTCAGACGCCGATTTCTCTGAAATGCCCAGGAAGAAGGGAGGGAAAGCACAGACAGCTTCCCCTAGACGGACCGCCACTGTTTGCTGTTCTAAATCCTCCTGGCAACAGCAACTCCGGAAAGAAATTATTTGAACCAGAGCCAGCCAGCCTCCAGGGAGCCAGGGATCTAATACTGTCGCCTTTGTGTTGCTGTGACTGAAAGTCGTCTTCTTCTTAAAAGATTATCCTTCTCTTGCGTGACAGATGGATAGTTGGAGCCAACAGGAACTTGCCATGTGGTTGCCCCTTTCGCTTCACCCTGGGTGTCTTCTGGGACACCTGAAATGCTAGAGACTTTTCAACGCGACGTGAAGCAGGATTCACCCATCACCGCGAGGCCAGTGCTGCGGTTTAGGTGAACCGAATGTCAGTGGGGCGCGTGCTCGGGTCTCTTTGGCCCGGACGGCACCCACCTTGGCTTCACGCCGCTGTTCTTCCTTCGGTCCTCTCCGGGGACCCAGGATAGTCTGCCGCCCCACCTGCCAGCTCCCGTCTCCCTGTGTACTTCCTCCTTCCTCCCAGGCCGTGGTTTGTTTGTCCCCCTCTCCCCATAGATCCATCCTCTGCCCCCTCCGTTTTTTTTTTTTTTTTTTTTTTTTTTTTGCCCCCGCTGGGCTCCTTGCCCCCATGCTTCTGGTTGAGAGGCACAGCGGGCCCCCGGAAGGTGTCCGTCTGTTTCCTGCAGGGACACTCAGTGATGCAGTCTTCATCCTTGTCCTCTTCTGGAGTGTCTTCCTGGACGTTCGCCTGGGACCTAAGAGAACGCCCCGGCCCATGTCTTCAGCCACCTGTGCCCGTGCTAATTCTCTGTGACCCTCTTGTCTTCCGACGCTCTTCCATCCTCCCCCCCTTCCTTCTGCTCACCGACAAGAACCGTCATAGCTGCTTCTTAAGTGGTCTTCTCGTTTCCACTCCATCCTGCCTCTTCTGGAAATCAGCGATTTAAAAAAATCCCCCTAGATACAGGCCTCCGGTTACGGAGTGAATAAATCCTGGGGAGGAAAGGGACGGCACGGGGGATGCAGCCAGTGGCATCGCGACAGAGTCGGCTGGCGACAGAGGGCAGCCGCGCCTGCGGTGAGCACAGCGTCACATACAGAAACGTCGTGTCGCTGTCCTATACCTGAAACCGAAACTCGCGTGACCCTGCGTTACATTAGGAACCTACAACTATAGTCTAAAGATTTTATTTATTTATTTTTAAAGATTGTTTTTCTTTGAGAGCAAGAGAGCCTGAGCTGGGGGAGAAGCAGAGGGAGAAGGAGGTGCAGGCTCCCCGCTGAGCAGAGAGCCCCATGTGGAGCTCAGTCCTGAGACTCCGGGATCAGAACCCGAGCTGAAGGCCGACACTTAACCGACTGAGCCACCTAGGTGTACCCTACTTATTTATTTGAGAGAGAGAGAGAGAGAGAGAGGCAGAGTGAGAGGGACAGAGTCTTCAGCAGACTCTGTGTTCAGGATGGAACCCAATGTGAGGCTCAACTCCAGGACCCTTAGCTCACAACCTGATCCGAGACCAAGAATTGTCCCCTTAACTGACTGTGCCACCCAGGCACGGCCTGTAAGTCTATTTTTCAAATATAAATCTCCCCAAACACCTAGAACCCATTTATGAAGGGAGGTTCCTGATCGCCTCCATCCTCCCCTTGTGGGGGTCTCCCAGCCTGCCCCACCTTGCTGGGAGCCCTGGGAGACGGACGGATCAAAGGACTCCCTCACCCCCCTGCTTCCTGCTGGGTTGAGTCAGTTGGGAAGCACGGAAGGGAAAGCAGAAGGCAGGAGGAAGGTGAGGTTGGGGTACTCATCTCCCCGGCTGCCTCCCGGATGGGCAGGGGTTGGCAGTGGCCATGCGTCCCTCGCGTGGGCCACAGCTGCCAGCAGACGCCCCCACCGCTGCTGCTCCTTCTCCCCTCCGGGTCTTGGGAAGAGAGCCTCTCCCTCCTGCTGCTCGCCTGCACCTGCCCACCACCTTGTTCACAGTCCTGTCCTGTGAAACTGTCCTGAATGACCTTCGGTTGAGGGTGCCTTGGACTTCCTGCTGGGACCCCGACTAACGTCCTGGGGTCAAACCCAGTGGACTCCCCTTCTCGTCATGGAGGAGCTCACATTGCATTCCGGTCACTCCAATTTAATACAGCTTAGCTCAGTCTGGTTGGAACTTTCATCTCCTCTCTAATTTAATTCTCATTTCTTGTCCTCTCCTCAAGGATACGGATGCTTGGAGTAAGGCGTGGTAGAACCTTTCAAGTCTTCTCCCTCTACCCGGCATCCAGTGCATGTTGGGAAGGAGGAAGAGGGGAGGGGACAAATCTCTCTTTCCCCATCTAGCTACTGAGACAGTTTCATCTTTCTGGTCCATGAAAGTCTCTGGCTGACACTGTGGGCCAGGGGAGGCTCTCTAAGGGGCAAGAGTCCAGACGAATGGGCGAGGTTATTCCGTGCCAACCGACCAACCCAGAATCTGAAAAACCCAGATCGGCAAAGCCTGACTTCTCTTTCTACAGCATGTCCACGGCAGGTCGGCAGAAGCCCTGCTCACCAGATCCCTCAGGGACTCAAGCTGATGGGACAGCCCCTGCCCCAACACTGCTGCTTTCCCAGGAGGACAGCGCCTCAAAGAAGGGCCTGCACCGGGACTGCCACAGATCAGGGAGACACTGACCCTTGCATGCACGTCATTGGCCAGACCTAGTCACATGACTCCACTCAGTGGGGAGGCGTCAGGAAATGTAATCTTTCCACCTCCCCAGAGCGGGGGGTCTGAGTGAGCCCTGAACGCTGCTGATGCGTCCACAGGGCACATGCGTGAGTTCTTCAGAAGATTCTGCAAAGCCTTGTTCTCCGGCAGGGGAAGATCAGACTCCAGCCTGCTTAAAGCTGACCCCGGTCTCCATCACTGGAGGCGCACTCCCCAGCACATGGCTTCCTGGTTTCTACTCCTGACAGGCAGCACTGCTCCCCCCACCCCCACCCCAAGGGTGTAAGTCATAAGATGTCTGAAGCTCAGCTGCTATTTTTATATTTTTAAGAAAATTATCCTGTTCAAAGACACGCTTGCCGTGAAATTGACCAATTGCATTATTTTAAAGTACACAATTTAGTGATATTTACTACATGCACAGGGTTGTACAACCATCACCACTTCCTCATTCCAGAGCATTTCCACCCCCCAAAGGGAAACCCCATACCCATTAAGCAGTTACTCCCCATTTCTATCCTCCCTCTAGCCCTGGCAACCTTGAATCGGCTTTCTGTCTGTGAAATGGCCTGTTCTGGCTGTTACGTATAAATGGAATCATTTGATCTAGGTCTTTGAGCGCAGCTACTTTCTGAGGTGCCCCTGTGACCCATGGGAAACTCATCCACTGTTGTACCAAGCTCTGGCTGGGCAGGTCCCCACAGACGCCTCCTCTGTCCCCCTGCTGTCACTCTGGTTTCCTTCCCCCTGGCTCAGTGGGACAGCAGCACCCCGCTTGTCTAAGCAGGGAATCGACTGTGCTCAGACCCTCTGGGTGCATCTCTATGGGAATCCCTTCCTTACACACGTACGGAGTGGGATGGAGAAGAAGACACATCCCCAGTGCACAGGGGAAAAGCCACTGTATTCACTGGCCAGTGTCTCCTGATTCCCACTCCACCCTGGCAGGAAGCGCTTTCTTAGCTCGAAGTGGGCTGATTGTAATGAAAGCACAGTTAACAAGCCCTGGGGGAGTGTAGCATCTGGCCCCATTTTCCCCCTATACTCTTGACCATATGTGCTGTTTAGCTGCGGTCATTTTTGGCTACAGGCTTGAGGACCACGCTGCCACAGGAAAGTCCTATTTGAGGTCTCCTTATGCATCATTTTGATAATGTTCCTCCCCACTCAGCAGCTTTTCATGTCTGTTATGCATGGGTCAGTCCCAAACTCTTGGCTTGGCCTTCTAGGCTCTTGACAAACGAGTTCCTGTTTAGCCTTCCTTCTCGCTGTGCCCCGCACAAACTCAGCTCTCCGTAGGCTGGTCGGCTCAACTCCCTGCCTCCAGAGAGACCTCGCTCCATTTGGGCTGGGGTCCTTTATCCTGCCATCCCCACCTGGAGCGCACTTCCTCTCTTCCTGGATGGGGGGCTCTTTGCCCTGGTCTCCTCACGGCCTTCCTGGGTCTCCAGCCTCTGCTCCTCCCTGAAGTCCACCGCCTGGCCTGTCCCTTTTGGGCAGGTGTGTGTTGCCTTGGTGGCCAGTGACCTGCTACGGGTTGACACCGCCTTCTGGGGACGGGGGGAGTTGAATGACCCCACTGATTGTGGTCAGCATGAAGGCTGACCCTCACACCCTCACGCCGTGTGTCCTCAAAAACGGAAACTGGCAGAGCCAGACAGAAGGGCGGTTAGCCAAGGCCACAGAACCCCAACCCTTCTCCGGGCTGGAAGGAGTGAGGAAGGGGACTCTGGAGAGCTCCGCCATCTTCTAGGGATACCTGCTCGGGGTCCCTCTAGGACTAGGTATCAGGAAGCAATGGTCAGGGGCACCTGGGTGTCTCAGTGGGTTAAGCCTCTGCCTTCGGCTCAGGTCATGATCACAGGGTCCTGGGATCGAGCCCTGCATCGGGTTCTTTGCTCAGTGGGGAGCCTGTTTCCCCGCCCCCACCACCTACTTGTGATCTCTGTCAAATAAGTAAATAATATTTAAAAAAAAAAAAAAAGAAAAAGGAATTGATGGTCAAACATGTTGTGTTGGAGTCCTCTCAGGTTGAGCCAGAAGTCCATTCTGTTGCGGCCAGGTTCAGGTGGAGGGGTGGGGGAAGGGAGAGAGGAAAGGGAGCAAGAAAGGGAATTTGGGGAGGGAAGAGAAGGCAGGAAGAGAGAAGGGGCAGGTCAAAGGAAGGGAAGGGTGGGGGAGGGGAAGGGACTAAGGAATCCCAAATTTGGTGAAAAGCGAGATTTTTCTCATCCTGCTGAAGGGAGGAGCTGGTGGTCCTTGGGCTCCTGTATCCACGCCTTCCTCCTCCTCCTCCTCCTCCTCCTCCTCCTTGCCTCGCCCGGGATGCACCATCATCCTGCTCTCCTCCAGTCACCTGCCGTCACAGTCCAAAGCAGCCTCAGCCCAGACTGCATCCCCCCTTTGGCAATATCCTCTCTGTGCTGTGCCCTGCTCTGCTCCTGTGTTTCTGGTTTAGTTCATTGCCACGCGGGAAGCGGACTTGTGCCCTGGAGGAATTATTCCGAGAGCTGGACGGGTGCCCGGAGGGACAGACTGTGGTCGCATCTCCAGCGCGGGCTGACCTTTCTCAGGATGGCCTGGAGCCACTCAGATGCCCGGAGTTTCCCTGGGCCCTGCAGGCCCCTGGAAGTGGGTGGGCCTTGTGCCTGCTGCCCCAGCCCTGGGGTATCCTTTTTCCTTTCCGGGTCGCGGGCTAGGCCCTCCCTAGCTCAGGGCAGACTGGCAACATTCTGGTGAGGTTCTCGGACGTCTGCAAATCCTTGCTCCCTTACTTGAAGGCAGAGCCTCTAGGCACAAGGGTTATGAAGAAAGTTCGTATACGCGACTCCTCTAAAGCCCGTGATGTGGCATGTGTCCAGGTGAGGGGTCCCGCAGCTGTCTTCTTTTGTGTCAGCCTTAGCACCACGTGCGTTCTCATCCGTGAAGCCTTCGCTCCTGGACTAGGCAGCGGCTCTGGAAAGACGCCTGACCTCCAGACGCTCCACTTCCTTCGGTCTGTGGCTGGTGGATTCATTTTGCTAAAGGCCGTCTCGTAGCTTCTCATTCTTCCCCTCAAAAGCCATCAGTGGCTACCATTGCCTACTATGGAATGAATAACCGGTTTGTGCCATCAAACTCTCGGTGCTTCGTCCAGACAATACCACCCTGAGGGCAGGCCTGGGAGCCATGACTCTCAGTAGGCTGGGACCCCGACTCCTGGTCCCGGTCCCAGGGATGCCACTTGGAATGCTGGTCCTGGGATGATCCTGCCTCTTGAGCCAAACATCCTTTCCATTTGGGGTTCCTCCTTATCCCAGGCCTTCAAGTAGCAGCCATTTACACAATCTGGAAAAGGAACGTTCTAGATGAATCTCCAGGTTTGCAGATCACGAGAAGCCGGTGATAACTAGTTCTTGGCACGAAGACTCTCACATTTTTCCTCCCTGACCCATGGTAGTTGGGACTAATCCACTTAGGGCTCAAGGAGCCCAGCTGAGACCTCAAAAGGTTTCTGAACCCCATCTGGGCCACCGGTACCCACTGACTGAACTTGCCAAGTGAGACGGAAACCTGTTATTCCGACACACACTTCTTCTACTGAACGAAACTCTAAACCTTGATAAGACTGTGTATAAGAAGACATGAACGGGTCACTACAAGGGACCCAGAGTGGTAGTGGGGAGGGGCTGGCACTCACAATTGTGTGATGATTACATTTTGAGATTTAACCAGAAAATTTTCTTCCTCATTCCCAATTATCCTTGGCCCTTTCCTGAATTCAGGCTGAAGACATTCTGCTTTTATTCTCTTACTGCGCGAATGACTCAGCAAAAACGCAGAGAGAGCTAAGAGTCTAAACAGACTTTTGAAACTCCTGGCAGAGATGGTAATTCAGGGGAGGGGGGGGTTGGTGTGGAGAGAAAAGCATTTGATGTTCAGAAGCTTAAGTTTTGGAGTTTCAAAAGGAGAGCTCCAAAGGGGAGCTCAGGGCACTAGGAACACAGGAGGAATAGAAAAAAGGAATGAAGGCAGACAAACAGGGAAAGGCAGTCCTGGAGCGGAGGCTGGAGACCAAGACCTCGGAGGGGACATTCTGGGGAGCAGGGAGTCTCTGACAAGCGCTCCTGGGCCCTGCAGGTCCCTGGGTCACGTCTGGAGGAGATAGGATGGGCTCCTAGCTGGGCTTGGGAAACTGAGGCCACAGGGAACCTGCACCTCTCTTTCCTGGGGTGAGCCTAAGAAAGGGCCTAGCGTGGTGTGGAAGGTGGAGGGCCTCAGACCAACGCTCTGGGTTTCTTGAAGCCCAGGGGAGTGTGAGAAGCTCGCTCGGGCAGGATCCTGAGCTCCTGAGAGCGCCAAGGATGAGGCACAGAGAGAGGCAGGGGACACACCACAGGGCAGAGGACAGTGAGGGTGGGGACCCTCTGTGATACCAGTGTGGTAGAGGACACAGAGGGCCCAGGGACCCCTTGCCCTGGCATCTGGGGAGACAGGAGGAAAGGATCGCTATAGGGATTCTGAGTTTGGGGAGATAAAATTTCTGCCATTGAGCAGAATGGGAGCACGGAAAAGGAAAGCAAGTCACATTGTGGGCACATTTTAGCGGATATTTATATGCACTGCACATAGAAAGGCACTCCCCAGGGGCGCCTGAGTGGCTCAGGGGGTTAAGGTCTGCCCTTAGCTCAGGTCATGACCTCAAGGTCCTGGGATCGAGCCCCATGGGGCTCCCTGCTCAGCGGGGAGCCTGCTTCTCCCTCTCCTCTTACCCCCACCCACCCACGCCCCACTGGTGCTCTCTCTCAAAGAAGTAAATGAATTAATTAAAAAAAAAAAAAAAAAAAAAAAAAGAAAGGCGTTTCCCTGACTGTAATTAGGAAGTGTCTCTTGACTGACTATGGCCTGGTTGTCTCTTTCCAGAAGCATCTAGTTCTCTGCCAGGCTCCCCTGATCTGGAGCACGGGGTGGGGGTCTGGACAGTGCGCTCCGGGAACTATGGTGGGGAAGACTCAGGGTAGGCCGTGCTGAGAGCGGGAGGAAGCTGGCGGGGTAGGGCCGGCAGGCATGGCAGCTGTGTGACGACGAGCGAGGCCTAGAAGGCACGCGGCTAACAGGAGGTCTCCTCAGAATCATCAAGGGGGACGGCTGGGCCCCCTGGATTGTGTGTGCAGACCCAGAGCACTGCGGATCGAGAGCTGGGCCCAATGCACAGTACTGGAGGGAAGGTATTTTTGGAATCACAGAGGAGAAAAGATCTCTGGGCCTATTAGACCTGCAAGAATGGAAACAAATAAAAGTACGAATAATGTCAAAGAAGGTTCACTTAGGGCCTAGCGTTTCTGATCCTCAGCATTATCGGCTTTGCTCGGCAGGTAAGCCTTTGTCGTCCTGTGTATTGCAAGATGTCTAGCAGCAGCCCTGGCCTCCGCCCACCACAAGACAGGAGCGCCTTGACCCCTGTCCAACCCCAGGTGTGATGATATGTTCAGATGACTCCGTATGTCTCCTGTCGGGGTTGGAGGGCAAAACTGCTCCCCCCACCACCGCCCAGTAGAGAACACTGGCTTAGTTTCACGTTCCCAAAGCATGCATCATGGAATGGGTTTATGCAAAAGAGATGTGGGGTCTCTGCGGCCCCATCAGTCTGCAAATGCTGAGTGAGAAGCCGCTAACCAGAGCTACTTGTTTGCAGGACTTCCCAGGCCTGCCGCATGGCCACGGACATGTTAAATCTCCAAGAGGGAGCTTGTCCGATCAGTGCACGTTCAGTACACGCCGGACATTGCTACATTAGACACATTCACGGCCTGGAAGTCACGAGGGTTAATAAACACGTTTTTGGCACTTTAAAACGGACGTATCTACCCAGTAGATTTTGTTTTTGGCGTTTCATGGTCATCCGAGGTCAGTCTAATTATTCCTTCTTCTAGGAGAACCAGGGCTCAGAATTAAGGTATGTTCTCATGGCCAACCACCAACACACGGGGAGACTGGGTTTTAGATTCTCCACTCCATGTTCTTAGTAGGGTTCCGCCTGGCTTCCCAGGCACTGCCCGGTGCTTCTGAAGCTCAGGTCCTGCCACGAAGTTTCTCCCTGACCTCCGGGACACGGGCCATCTTCTGTTGAGAGTTCTCTCGAGAGACACTGTTCACTGGGTCCCCATTTACAGAGGCAAACGGGAGGCTCAGTGGGAAAATACTGGCTATCTTCGGCACAAGGCAGCTTCCTCGGGTTACAATTTTTAAGTAAAACGGTTTTCTTCCTTCTGAAAATGAAAATGGTCATTGCATTGCTTTATGTTTTCTTTGCTTGCCAGGAAGCTCAGATCCAAAACTTCTATCTTGTCTGACAGCGTTCTTTCTTCTTGGTTCTATTATTATTTATTGCATATTTTCATACAGTTTGTATACAGCCTCAAACACATACAATTAATAAATGGAAACCTTGCAAAATATTCACCCCTTAAAAAAAACCCAAACCCTCAATGCTTAAAAATGCTTCCATCTGATTTTATTTTGTAATCATGGTGAAATGCTATGTGTGGGTGGCGGCCAGGAGTGGTCCCATTTGGGTGAAAGACAAGCAGCCATCCTTGTGGGTTTCATCTAAGCCACGTATCAAGCGTGGGGTTTACAAAGCCTTTGCATAATCATTACCTTATTTGAGCTCATCAACTAGCCTGCGAGCTGGAGCAGGTATCACTAATTACCATTCCCATTTGACTGCTGATGAGTAAACAAACCCAGGCTCAAATATTTTTAGAGGACTTATTTTTTTGGCTTTCCAAGGTTTCTGGCCCAAACTAGCTGGTGGAAGAATTGAGATGCAGAGCTGGGTCTTTGGCCTCCACGTGGAACGCTGGACCTGAGCAGGTGGCAAATCTGCTGCACCTGTAATGGACGCAGCCACCCAACCCCCACCCCCGCAATGACCCCCATGTACAAGCTCCAGGGTCCAAGAGGGGGGCAGTACAGCCCTCAGTGATTTGTACCCGTTTCCCACTGAGCACAACCATTGCCAGAGTCCTCCCCACAGGGCCCCAGACACACATCGTCAGTCACACAACAGATATCCCAAGACAGAGGGACAATTTTTAGAGTTCTGTGAAACTCAAAGATCCTCAAATTGTAGGCCTATATACAAGATTAAAAACACGAGATCATAGGGGCACCTGGGTGGCTCATTCGGTCCAGAACATCCGGCTCTCGGTTTGGGGTTCTGATCTCGGGGTTATGGGATCAAGCCCGGTGTCAGGCTCTGTGCTTAGGAGGGAAAATGCCGGAGATTCTTTCCCTTGGCCGCCCTTCCCCCACCCAGCCCCCCCCACCCGCCTGCATGTGTGCTAAAATAAATAAATAAATCTCGAAAAAAGAAGCATGAGATTATAAAAGTGATGGCTTTTGTCTGTAGCCTCTGCATGGCCATTCGAACTGCCGTGGTGGGAGTCAGCTCTGGCCGCCGTAATAAAATGCCATAGAAGGGGGGTGGTTCGAACAACAGAAACTTCACTCTCACCGTTCTGGGGGCCAGAAGTCCAAGTCCGAGGTGCTGACTGTTGTGGCGTCCGGTGACTTCCCCAGCGGCGCGTCTCACGGGGTGCTCACTCCTCGGCGTGCGCCCCAAGAGAGCGGGAGAGCGTGTGCTCGGGGAACGTGGAAGCTGGAAGCTGCTCTCCCCCCTTTATGAGGCCTCCTTTGTGAGCTGATTTAGCCTTAACGATCTCCACCGGGCCCTCTCTCCAAATATGGCCACGTGGGGGGCTTTGGGACCCGCAGCCCATGAATTAGGGGAGGGGGCGCAGTTCAGCCCACAGCAAGCAGACCTGTCGTTGGGGAGTAAGTTTATTCCCAAGGTTTGCTCCGGTCTGGATGGGGCGAACTGTGCAATCAGCCATTGCTGATGGGCTAAACAGCACGCACGGGACACCTGGAGCAGAGCCGGGGCTGATCTCGAGGTTTGGCGGCTTCAGCTGTAACGGCCCTGAGCTCCCTTCTCAGCGGATGTTTGGAGGCCCGCACTCAGGGTCACTGCAAGTCTGGCGCTAGGTTCCAAATTTGCACGTGGGCCGGCACCCCAGGGCAGCAGGTATAGAGAGCTGCACAGACAGCTGGTCCGAGGAAGCGGAGAGGAATGTCTTCTGCAGTTCCAGAGTAGGGCTCCAGCGGAAGCCCGCTTCTCTGTCTTCAGGGACACCATGATCGCAGGGCTTTGGGTTTAAAAATAAAATCACAACGTTCTCTGAAGTGTGGTCTTTTGTCTGACTTGCAGTATAAATTAAGGGCAATTAAAATCAAGACCCTCCTTGTGGCGTGGGATGGTTTATCAGTGAATTTGCTTCCTTTGCTATCTGGTCCCAGATGATGTGAGATCTCCGTCATCCTGGGTGAATAACATGGCGACACCCCAGCCTAGTGTTCTTCGTGGAAGGCTGATTGATGTGTTATTTAAGGCCACGCTCCTATTCTTTTTTAGTCCATTTCCTTAATGTCCTATGAATGTGCTAGAAAGATGGCCCAATGATAAAGGAATCTTGGGATCATTGATTGACAATCACGCCTCACCCTTTTCCTCATCTGTCTCTCTCTCTCTCTCTCTCTCAAGGATAAGGGACCCAGAGCCTCGCATGATAAAGCCACAAAAGGAACCAAATTATGCTGAGCAAAAAATATTCTTTTCCTGAGAATTTCCCAGGAGTTTGGGTATTTTTGACTCTTGCTCACTAAATATGGAAAGATTGAGACACCACGAGAAGCAGGGGAGCTGTTCTGCTTTTTTTAGTCCTTCTGTTAAGAAATCATTTCATCTCTTTGAGGCTGTGTTTACAATGTCTCAGAAGTCCCCTCCCTGTGGAAAAGTCAGAGCCCTCTGCACGGTCACAGTTTCTGGAGATGTTCTCTGGCTTTTATTTTTGTATAAAGGATAAAGCTTCGTGAACGATCGTTTCTATTTCCTGGTGGTCTGATGACTGCCCAACATAGGGAATGAAGCAAATGGCATCTTTCATCTTGGAGGAGTCCTCCCTCTGCCTTGCATTTGGCACTGGCTCCCAGTGTTCTCTGAATTGATTCAGTGGGTGTGTCAGTGGAACTGCAGGGGGGGGGGCGGGGGGGCAGGGGAGGCAGGGGTGGTGGGTTGGTGGGGGCGGAGGTGAGGGGTGGAGGTGGGGAAGGCAGAGGAGGGACGACCTGGGCACCAGGGCTAGGGAGGGAACTTTGTACTGCCCTCTGCATGCACAGTATGCCTTTTTATGAAGGGATAGATAAGATCGGGAACTTCAGTTAATGGGGGTTAATTTTAAGGATATGATTGTGGAAATCAAGAAGAGGTGGAATGGTCAGCTCTACCGAAAATGAGTGCATTGTTCAAGGAGCATGAACACTCATTCAGAGTTCAGAGTTTAATACTTTGGCAGTAGCGTTGGTCCAAGAGCAACCTGGGGACCGGCCATATTGCTGGCCCTGTGTCACATTCCCCCCCAACCCAGAGTCATTTTATGTCTTTCTCTATTTTTGGTGGTACATGCACTCTGGTCTTCAGAACTAGGGGTTTGGTCAGATTCTTCTCCTTGCTCTTCTTGTTTCGCTAAGGACTCGGAATCAGCCTTGTGTTTTCTATCTGGTTATCTCTCCCTTAGGGTTGTGAACAACCACGAATGTTCATTGTCTGGATATATTAACTTATTACCATCAAAAAATGATCATATTCTGATTTTATCATTCTTTATTGGCCGGGAGACTAGCTATGAAGAGAAAATTTCCAGGTCAACTGTTTGATTACCCTGACCTACGTTTCCTTCAGGAAACAGTAAATGCTTGATTTTTCCCTTCTATTTATTAGTTTTCAAGATGATGAGTTGGTTCTCTGAGGAGCATATGGAGAAGTTTTGCATTCCTATAAAGTCATATTTTTAACTGTGTTCATAGACTATGTAGACCTTAACAGTGTTCAGGACTTGCACAGGGAAAAACAAGACCCTTTAGGAAGAGCTTCTCAATCGTTAGTGGAAATGTCAATCGTTGGAACCACTTTGAAAGGCCATTGGGCAAAATCTAGAAAAGATAAGTACGTTGCTCCAACCCAGCAATGTTTTTTCTAGAGAAACTCTTAAAGTTGCAGGCATACAACATTATTTATAATAGTAGGCATTAAAAAAAACCAAAAACGTTAATGTCCATAAAAAGGAGAATGACTAAATGGATTATTATATATTCAAGTGATAGAATAGATCAATATATTGCAACATAGATTTCAAAAGCATAATATTGAACAAAAAACAGACTATAGAATGAGTATGGTAACGTATCATTTGTGTAAAATTAAAATCTACAAAACAATACTGTGTGTTGTTTATGGCTACATAAATAGATTTTAACTGTAATAAAACATGAACAAAACCCTTCTTTCTCTGAGCTCCCGGGAAGAGAGAATTGTAGTTTGTAAATAACTCTTTTTATATTATTTTCCTGTTTCTCTGCTCATTGCACTGCCTTGCCTTCCGGTTTTCCCCCGGGATTTAGGTTTGATTGACTAGTCTGATTGATATTTCCACTTGGATGCATTCTTGCGAAGGCATGTGGGGAGAAATGGCAGTGACCGCGCTGGGTAGTGAGCCATCTTGGGGGACCAGGGTGGAGGGAACAACGGTACTGAATTAAGGGAGAACCCCAAGGTTTTATTTACTTGGTGCTTTCTGCAGCCTTCCAGAAGGAAGACTATTTCTTGTGTAAACATGTCAGATCTGTAAAAAGTACAGGAAATCAGCTTCCGAAATTGTGAAACATCAGTGGCACGACAGCGTGCTCTGTGACAGTATAAAGTGCAAATTTTCATCATCAGAGGAGCTGCAAACAAAGAAAAATGGAGCCCTGGGCGATATGAGGCAAAAGCCACAGTGTTTGGGGGTGGGAGAAACAGTCTTGTGCTCTGAGAAATGAGACTGTGGGTTTGGGGAGGCAAGCTGGCAGCCCACAAACGTTTTTTTGTTAAAATTGTTTTGGCAAAAAAAAAAAAATTTTTTTTTGGTTGAATTTTTATTGGGAAAAATGTACTGTTTAAAATTGGGTAAACATTGAAGTATTGGGAGATTTCACATTAAAAACTATATAAATTTGGATTCTGGGTTCTCTTGACAATCCGAAGGTTGGGCACCTCTGGGCTCACTGTGTGTGGGTGGCAGGGAGCAGTCACCGATAGCGCTGCCCCCTGCAGGGTGAGCATGTGCTCTCTCGGCTACCTGCTGTCCCCACAGGACAGCGCCCCTTATCCTTGTCACCTGCCTGCTCCATTAACAGATCAGTACTGCCTATTTTCCCTCTGCAGATAATGGCACTTCATTTCTCCCCTAACCAAGGTTTCTTCCCTTCGACCATTTTTAGTCACACATTTCCAGTCATATTCAAATGAAAACCAAAAGCCCTGTGCCCCTAGGGTTCCCCCACCTTTCTCAGGCCTTTGTATTCTTTGGGGGTTGGGCAATCTGATTCCACTAAAAGGTGAGTTGGTAGATCCTCCTAGAAACCCTGGTTCCTCATTGGCAGGACCTTAGTGCTTGGTCTTGGTCCTCTGTGGCCGTGAAAGATGGCAGAGTGCACTGGGCTGCCAAAAATAAATTTTACAATTCTGAATGCAGACCGCACTCTATTATTTATAACACCCACAGCAACGATTCCCAAAGAACGAAGTCTAATTAAGAATTCCTACTCATTATCTAGTGAGAAAATAGATTGGGATGAGTCCCAGACTCCATCCCTGCCTGTGTATGGGGTGGGGGCGGGAGGGCGAGGGCTCCCCAGGTGAGGAGAAAGAGAGGCCCAATGGCAGGTTCAAATAGGTCATTCAATCAAAAGACTCATTTCCACAAGGCAACCTCACAGAAGACTGCGTGCCCAGTGCCGTGGGCAGAAGTGGGTTCAGATGAGTCAGTGTGGACTGAGACTGAAATATAAAAGATACTGCCAGCTCAACAACACAGGCAAACTGTAGCTGGAAAGTTTCCATGGAGAGGGCACGTGCATGATGTAACCAGAGGATGTCGGGAAGGGGTGACCCGAGGGATACCCACCACCACCACCACCACCACCATTTTGCAAAATTCAGCTTCCATCGCTGCTTCCTTACCTGTCCGATATCCCATTGCTAGAGAGCCATATATTGGTATTCAGACACGATCCCTAGGCATGGTCTCTTTTTGTATAAATATCCTTGGGAGAAGCTTTAAAAAAGGCTTTTTAAAATATGGTTACTGTCTGTGCCAGCCTCTTCCTTATACATGAATTCGTGCCCAAGGTGACATAGCTAGTCAGTGGTCACCAACAGTGGGCTCCTCCAATTCCAGATGTCTTGGTCTTTGTAGAAGTTAGTTCTCAGTGTATGTTCCTAGGACTTCTGCGGGTCCTGAGGCAGGTCTATGAGGTCAGAACTGTTTTCACAGTAATACGAAGACAGTATTAGCCTTTTGAACTCTCATTCCCTCATGGACGTATGGTGGAGTTTTCCAGAGGCTACGTGACATGTGCTATTACAACAGATTGAATCAGAAGCAGATAGGGAATCCAGCTGTCTTCTAAGTCAGTTGCTGAAGAGCTTTGCAAACATACAAAACAATGCCATTCTACTCGCTTATTTTTTTTGTTTATTTATTTTGGAGCTCTTTGAGATTGTCAATAATTTTGAGGAATGCAAAGCATCCTGAGATCGAAATATTTGAGAACTGCTGTTCAGTGGCACAGCTAGCACACTGCCTAATCTTCTTCATTGAAATGTGGGCTGGGTTGCTTTTTCTCTGAGACAGCCAGCCCTGGAAGTGAGAGTCTATGGGGAGAAAGGTGGGCTTTACCATGGAGGACAGACTTAGACCTGAGAAGATAGCACAAGGGTTTAGGGAGAGAAGAGGGCATGGAGCGGGGAGTTGGGAAGAGCTAGGAACAAAAGCTTCTCTACGCCCAGGACTGGGAGTTGGATTATTATGGTGTAGTGGTGGGAACCAAGACCTGCTTCGGAAGATTTGTTTCAGCAAAACCATTTAGGAATGGTGCGATCTGGGCAGATCACTTATCTTCATAGGGTTTTCCTCTTCCTTAGCTCTTGGCTGGACTAAATCAAGATTTTCAACCCACTATGATGATAAAATCACAGATAATAATACATAGAGAAGTAATGAAAGATAAAATAATATAAAAGAGCAAAGCTTAGAAATATTGATTTAATAAAAAATTAAGGCATATTTGGCATTGTCTCCTAGCATAAGGCTGCTCTACTTATCTGAGTTCTGATGTGCTTTCTTGAGTGGGAGCACAGTAAGCACAGAATGGGTTCACCCCAGGAAGCGTAAGTCACCACAGCAGAGGAGAGAGGCAAAGAGCCACTGAAACTAGGTGATTTAGTACAGCTCTCTTTTGGCTCAAAGTCTCTAGAGGTCTAGCGTATGGTTTGGTGCATCTCCTGTTAGCATGTGTCCTCAAAGGATAGAGGAGAGACCACTTGGAAGGAGGGTCAAGAGTTACCAGACTTTCTGGCAGCACAGACCTGTGATTTCCCAGCTCTGTCACCTAATTTATTTGTGTGTTTTTGAGCAAGAGATAGAATCTCTTTGAAAAATGGAATAATATTGCCCACCGTCTAGGTAGCTGTTCAATGAGAAAACATATGTCCAATTGGCTGGCTCATAGCCAGCAGTCTATGAAACATTGGCCTCCTTCTGTTTTCTCAAAGTGCATACACAGAGAACGGATGATATAACATGAAAAGTTGCTTTTTTGGGGGGTATCTCTTGAGGACACAGAGGGCTGTCTCAGAGGAGTGGGTTTCCAGCACTTAGATGTTGATTAAGAGGAGAAGAAATTTGATAATTGTGTCCATGGAGCTGAGAGAATGCCATCTCAGTGGCCTGGTCACTCCTGGCAGCCGCATGGAATGCTTCCTGATTCATAGCTGCTCTCCTGGGTCCTACTTCCCCGGAGGCATGACGGACGAACCCACAGGCAGCAAAGACTTTGCTCCCCATTTATCTTCTGGCTTGCTGTTGGAGCCATTTGTTTTCCAACAGGTGAGCTGGAGGAGATGGATTATAGGTTGTCAGGATAATAAGTAACGGGATGTTGTGATCATTTTCTTTGTGATGTACAAGTGGGAAATACTTAAGTGCTTCAATTTAGCCTAACAACAAACTCAGGAAATAGAAATTCTGAATCCCAATCTTTCCTCCCTGGTTTCACTTACTGACTTGAAAATTCCCAGAAAAAGTGCCTTATTCAGGTTTAAGAAAAGAAAAAAAAAAACCTCTTGGCACAATTGTATTTGGAGAAGATAAAGTAAACACTGGCTAGAGTTAAACATTATTTGACAGCACTTTGTGCAAATAAATATGGTAGGCAAAGAGATCTGAGGGGATGTTGTCAGGACTCCTAGGTTGGTGCCACTGAATGAGCTCCAACTGAAAATCTTCTCTTAGGATCCCAGAACACAGAGTTCTAGAACTCCAAGCACACAGTTTGCATGCAATCTGAGAAGGGAATTGGAAAAAGCATAGGCCTTGGAATTGGGAGACAGCTGGGTTTGAACTGGGGCTCTTCTATCTGCTAAGTGTGTGACTTTGGAAATATCCTTTAACCATAGGAACCTCAATTTTCTTATCCATAAGTTGGAGGTGACAAAATCTACCTTGTAGAACTGTTTTGAGGATTCGACATAATGTATGTGAAGTGTGTTATAACAACAGATGCCTAATTAATGGTAGCTCTGATGGGCATGTTGTCTGTAGTCTGTGCTATAAATTTAGGACACCTACTTTAACTGAAACTATTTGCCCTGGGGAGTTACCTCACAGCACCCCTTTATATACCACACCCTGTATTGTTCGCTCCTCTAGTCTTGCTGAAAACGACTAGGTTTGGAGACAAGTCAACTCCTCAATGGTCACGAGCCGCATACATAACCTTAGGAAGGAAGCACATTAAGTACATTGTGTAAGTATGAGAGCAATGGCAGGTCCTTGTGGGTAGAGAAGATGGAGGACGGGTGATCAGATCCACTCTTCCTAGTTCTAATGGAAGATCATCTCAACTTACTTTCCTACAGCTTTGGAAAACATACATACAGATATAAAGCAAATAAAGCAAAATGTCAAGCATCATTGCCCATAGGCAGAGGGTATAAAAGTGTTCATCATCCTATTCTTTCAATGGCTCTGTATGTTTGCAAGTTTCCATGATTAAGAGGAGAAAAAAGAGAGAGGGGGACTTAGGGGTTGGTTCTAGACTTCTTATTAATACTGGAAAAACTAAGAGACAGTAATCGTTCTATTCCCTGTTAGTAGACCAACAGCCCATACTGGTTTAAAAAATAGAAGGAGACGAAGCCTGTTCACTTAGACTTTTCAATGTGACAGAGAGGAAATCTAGTTATATGTCAGTCCCTTAAAGTCACGATGAGAAATCCGGGTGCTGGGATGTGGGCGACTTTCTCAGCAGCAGACAGTCCTTCCTGAGGTGGAGGTGGGGAGCCTGATCTCAAGACGAATTGAGGTAATTGACAAGACTATTAGCTCATCTCCATTTGTAGGCGGAGTTTGCAGTGGGAGAATCTTTGGTTCTCAGGGGACTCGGAGGTGCACAGGCTGTTCGAGCTGCCTTCATCGGAAATAGACTGACTTATTTAATTCAGGATCTTATGGTCTCGAGTTCAGTGCGGTTGCTCAGCAGCTGTGGAGGAGGACAGGTGAGAGCCTGCCATTTGCCTCAGGGCTCATCCAGCTGTCAGCCCCATTTCTTCTGCAGACAGATGTTTCAGGACGACTGTGTCTGCTTTTTGTTTTGCCAGCCTGCATGGAATCTCAGAGCTTTGGACTTGGAGAGACGTTTGAGTCTTAACCTGGGCTCCCAGATTCTTCCTTCGGTGACTGTGGATGGGCTTCCGGGATTCCAAGAACACTTTTCAACAGTCTCATGATTCTAAGCTTTCTTCCCTAGGAAAGGTTCCTATCTTTCAGCAGATTCCTATAAGTGGTTACAACTCGAGAAACTTAAGAGCCACTTATCTGGTCCAACCTCTACACCCCACATAGCAGACAGAAAAAAAATGAGAGAACAAATTAGGAAAAACATTTTTTGGAATGTCTGTATACTTTAAAGAACTGACCTGGTTTTCAGCCTCTGCAGACTGAGCTAATGGGCCAGGAAAATCGGTTGAATGAAATAGAGCCACTGGGGAGCTTTTGCTGTCAGCATAGAAACTCCAAATAGCAGAGACAAGTCTGGTTGAAATCCCCAAGAAGGCAACATCATTTGGGAGCAGGCTCTGCAGTCTCGAGAAGCCAGGGACATGGGGGAGACCAGTTGGATGCTTTTGCATATTTACATTTGAGCTCTGAGAAAGAGAGTATCATTGAGAAATATTAATGTCAACAAATTCTATTGTCCACCCACTTTCCTCTCCACCTCTCCACCTGGGCCCTCCAACCCATTTTTAAAAACGTGGGTCTCTGGGCAGAACTGAATTCTAGAAGAACTAAGAACCGAGAAAGCTCAGTTTTCTTTCTGAAACACAGAAAGCCCTCTCTTTGATGAAGTATGGTTGTGCTCATCCAATGAGCAAGATAAAGACAGAAGAGATTCTTTAAACACTGAAAGCGATAGGGGCATAGCAAGGGGTTGGAGAATAGTTATAACCAACCCATTTAGGTACCTCTATCTTATTTTTCTTTTTAATTTTTAAATTAAGCATAAATAACAGAATTTTAAGTTAGTTTCAGGTTTACATTATAATGATTCAGCAATTGTATACATGACTCAGTGCTCATCACCGTAAGTGACCCGCCTCACCTGTTTCACCCATCTCTTCACACCCCCTCCCCTCCGGCAGCTACCAGTTTCTTTCTATACCGTTTAATTAATTTTTGAAAGACTCCAAGTGTCTGGGTGCTAGATGGAGGGTCTGGTGTGTCCTGAATGTCCTGAAGCTGCCTCTGCCCTTCTCGAGTGGCTCCTGGTGATGCGGGAAGCTTCCTTCTGCATCCAATCTCCTTTCTGCCACCGTCTCTTATTGTCAGCTCCTCCCGAGCACCCAATCACCCCATGGACCTCTCTGTTAGCAGCATCTTCCTACCACTGCACGGACTTTCATGCCAAGTTTGAAATTTCCCTTATGGGATATCTGTTGGATTTTGTATACCCTTCTCCTGGATTAGGAGGTCACTGAGGGCATATTCAGACATGCCACGATGGGAAAAAATACCTTGGTGGGCAAAGTATCTATGACTATGGTCTCCAAAATACCTTTCAGCCCAGATCCAGTATGCTCGAAAAGGTCCCATCTGTCTCCTACCTCAGCCTTATTCCCACTTGCCATGGCTTGGCCAAAGAACCATTGTTCATACGTTCAGCCATTCAACTCATCACTTGTTTGTTTCGTAATTCATTTATTTGTTCACTCATGTATTTGGTAAATGTTGGTTGGCTCACAACTGGAATATACAATTGCTCACCCACCCCCCCACCTGAATAATATTTGAGGATTCACATTTGAGAATCAAAATCTCAGAGTCATCTTCCATGTTCCCCTTCCCATTGGGCTGTTTCTACCCTCACCCTATTGTGAGGGCCCTACTTGATTTCTCCTGCTGCATTTAACCCCATCGATGGTCCTTTTACCCCATTGGCAAGTCCTGCCTCTCTTCCACTTTGGCTTCTATCATTTCCTTTTTCAGGTCATCCTCACCTCTCCCCTAGACCACATTTTCTGGACTTGCCTTGTCCTACTATGATACGTTGACATACCTGTAGCCATTATGAATTACTTACCTGTTTTCTGGTGCTTTCTTGTCTCTTCATTCCATTGTTACTTTTTTTGATGGCAATCCTTTTTTGATGGTAAAACTTTTTGCCTGTAATCCTTCCCCCCACCCCTGCTTTTCAGCCTTTCAAAATCCCACTCATCCTTCAAGGCTGAGATATTTGAGCTCAAGTGTCCGTCACCCCTCCTGAGAAGCCCCTCCCAAACTTTCCTTCAACCCTGCTCTCCAGTTACTGCGAATTTGACTGCACATTTCAAAAGCACACTCTGTGCTCCAGAAGGCTTTGTTTATGTAATCTATTCATGGTGCTTTGAAAACTCTGATTTGGATAATGACATATCTGCTTCTGTTGGACGGGGAGCTCGCTGAGGTCACAGACAGTCTATGCATTTATTTCCTGACTCATTCCATGAGCAGGCACTGAACTGGGCACCAGAGACTGCACCACGGTGCTTGTGGTTTACCTGGAGAGACAAACAAGTCAACCTACCATCATCAAGTAAGGTGACAATTGATGGAGGATACATGTGAGGCTTGACACATGGTCAAGAATGGAGAGTTTATTATGATGAATTACAGAAGGCTTCACAGAGGTAGAGCTGGTTGAATTCTGACTTAAAGGATATATTGCCTTATTTCATTAATTCTGAGTACACATCCCCCCCCCCATATTTTGAAACCAGAATGTGTCTTTTGATCAACGTGTGCCTATCGTGTGGCAGCATTTCTTTTCCACCGCAACACTGATACTGATTTGGCAGGGTGTCGTACGGTCTGTGGCATCTTTGTACTAAGGTAGGGTGCTTCGATTCTTGTGGTTATATGTAAAAGGTACCAACTTGATTTTAAATGAAAGCGTGTGCATGGGAGGCATATTAGTTTTCTATCGCTGCTGCAGTAAGTCACCACAAATGCAGCAGCTTTCAACAACACAAATTTATTCTTTTACAGTTCTGGAGATCAGAAGTAAAAATGAATCTTGAGGGGCTAAAATCAAGATGTCAGCAGGTCTGTTTCCTTCTGGAGGCCAAGGGAGGAATCTATTCCTTGTCTTCTCCAGCTTTTGAGGCTGCCTTCATTCATTTCTCGGCTGGTGGCCCCTTCGCTCATCTTCAGCGTGAATCACTTCAATCTTCGCTTCCCTTGTCACACCTGCTCTCTGACTCTGACCACCCCCTCATCCCTCTTATAAAGATCTTTGTAATTACACTGAGCCTATGCGACTAATCCAAGATCATCTGCCTATCTCAACACTCTTAATTCATTACATCTGCAGATAAGATAACATGCATAGGTCCTGGGGGGTGAGAATGTGGGCATCTTTGGGCGGTCATCAGTTGGCTTACCATATGCGGAATTTATATTAAGGATACTGATATGCTCTTAGACCCCAACATGGGACTATGGTTATGTCCCAGGAGGAGTCTCGAATTTCTGTTTCCCCTATCTGCTCCTGTCTCTGTCTCTATATTCCTTCTTTCTCATGGCAGATTGATTTTCTCTGCAACTCTGCCATACACAGGAACATGATTGTCAAGAATTCCTGAGCCTGTAAGTTATGGCTTCACCATGCCAACCCCATTTGTTCCAAATTCCTAAGAAAAAAGCTCTGACTAGCACTCTTGGGTCTATGTCACCCTTTGCCAAAGATCTAGCCAAAACGGTGGCCACAGACAAAGGACACTGCTCTTCCACAACATACAAAATGGCTGCCAGGAAGGAAGAATCTCGAGGGATGCTCGTCTGGGCACATACTAGAACACAGTCTTCTGAAAGGATGACTCGTTCATCAGGAAATTAAGTAAGAGGGTAACATTTCAAGTAGAATGTGCTGGTACTTGGTCAAGTGTTTTTCCAAAAGTGAGTCTCCACTGAAATATTTGTTGAATTAGGTTGAGTTGTAAAACTTCTTCAGTGTCTTCATCTGTGGGGTTTTACTACCTCTTGCCTGGAATCCTGTGGTCAGTCCCACGGCACCTCTCCCTCCCCTGCCACATCACATTTTTGCCCAGAATTCTTTAGTCACTTTCAGAATAAAGTCCAAATTCTAATCTGGATTCATGTGTAAAATGATGAGTGCTTCCCTCCCCCCTGCATCTGGGACGGAAGAATAATAATGCTGATTTCATAGATGTGCTGAGTGGATGAAGTGGAGATAAGGGATGGTGATATTTCCCTGCAAATTTCCAGTGTGAGTCCTCTGCCCTGATCAAGTTGGCTTCTGTTTTCCAAGCAGACCTTAATCATTCTCATGGCTACAGCTTTGTTTTCCAACAGCCTTGGAAATAAACACCTGCTTCTTACCTCCTGTCTTCCCCAGCCCCGTCTATTTCATTAAGCCTGGCTAGGCTACAGATGTTCATTCTTTCCTCTTACCCGAAAAGCATCTCTTGTTTGTTCTATGCAGTCTCAGAGCACATTATGTAGTCCGGTTTCCTCCCCGAATGTGGGAAACCATCCACACCCAGCCTTCCTGGCGGCCATTTTGCTTCCACGTGAACACTTTCAGTGTTGATGAGCTAAATTTGGGCCGCTCATCCTGATTTCTTCAACAGCTCTAATTAAATAACTATACCATGTAATTATCTTTTTAGTCATGACAGTCTTGCCTTTTTAATAACATTTTCAGTACTTCCAGGGGAACAAAGTAGCTGCTCGAAAGATATTGGTTGTATTTCTGCCTAAAATGACAATTTCATGACATTAGTAGCTAAACCATTGCTACCACTTTTCTCTTCTTTCAAATTTACCATTCCTTGGAGGAGACATGTTGCTTTTCCAGGGCTTGTGGTTATTGGAACGATGTCTAGAACAGGTGTCTGTTGATTCTTGAACCAACTTTTCTTGGGCCACTTTAGATTACTTTTCAACAGTATCTGAGTTTTTGGAAAAAAAAGGAAAAACTTCTGCAATGCAACTTCTACTCCTTCCTCTGTATTCTTTCAATCTTTACTATTCACGTATGACTATCTCTACATCTATATCCCTGCTTTAATTTTTATGAAAATTAGGATTAGACCCTATATGTTGCTCTCAATTTCCGTTTAAAAAGACTTGAAAAGCAGAGAAAGACAATTATCATACGGCTTCACTCATATGTGGAACATAAGCAATAGCACGGAGGACCGTAGGGGTGGGGAGGGAAAACTAAAGGGGGAGAAATCAGAGAGGGAGATGAACCATGAGAAACTATGGACTCCAGAAACAAACTGAAGGTTTCAGAGGGGAGGGGGGGCGGGAGGGATGGGGTAGCTGGGTGATGGGTATTGAGGAGGGCACGTGCCTCAAAAAGTAATGATGTACTATACAGTGGTTCATTGAACATAATAAAAATAAATAAATAAAAAGACTTGACAATATACCAATGGCCTCTTCTCATGTCAATGTACAAAGATTTAATTATTCTTAATGGCTCCATGGTATGGCACAGTTGGTCTATTTTTTTTTTTTCCCCTACTGACAGTACATCTATTGTTTCCAACTGATTCCTGAATTCCAATTTCTCTGCTTTGAAAGATATTAAAAAGATAAATGACTGCCACACTCTTACTTATAAATTTACCTCATATTAAGGGTTGAGTTTTATCGCCCCCACTGTTTCTATGTTGAAATCCTAGCCCCTTGAACCTTAGAATGTGACCTTTTCGGTGAATAGGGTCATTTCAGATATAACTAGTTCAGGTGAGGTCACACTGGAATGCAGTGGGTGACATACTATAAGAAGAGTAAATCTGGACACGGGTGGCACACAGGTAGAGTATCATGTGAAGATGGCAGAGATTGGGGTGATGCCACAAGCCAAGGAATGTCAAGGATTGCCAGAAAATCACGAGAAGCTATGAAAGAGGCATTGAATAGATTCTCACAGCCCTCAAAAGGAACCAATCTTGACAACACTTTGATCTTGGACTTCTTGCTTCTAGAACTATAAGGCAAAAAATTTCCGTTATACTACCTAATTTGTGGTATTTTTAAAAGGCAGCCCTGACGAACAAACACATCTAGTCTTATATAAAATAGGTGGGTCTTTGGTGCCTGAGATGAAGAATATTGGGGCAATGGTTCATTGTTTTGAGTACAAGTCCTTTTAGTGTGACTATATTATGTCCTAAGATAATGACTGTGACACAGCACAAGAGAAAGATGGCTGATAGACGGCTGAAACTGGAAGACAGTACTGTGTCAAATGTTGGGCGGAGGCCAAGTTAACAACCAGAGATCAGGAGAGGTAAAAAAGTAATTCCTGAGAACATTCCACTGATAGGGATGTGGTAATCTAGGCCTTTAAACAACAAGTCATGTTCTGGTTTTTAATCAAACAGAGTAATGTCAACAAGTAAGTAACAGACAAATTACTTTTAAATCTAAATTAACTTTTAAATTTAGCCCTAGAGAATTAATTTTCTTCAGCCTTCATCAATATCTCCTTCAAGGAAGTGCTATGCTTTTCCAAATCTGAGATTTTGGTAGCAAAGGATGGTGGACCCAATTTTCCAGGAAATCTGAGAGCATGTGGTTGAAGAGTGTGTGTGTTACATAAATCTGCATATTCATAAACACAGACACATTGCTATACCATCCGTCCCATTTTCAAAAGATTGGCTAGACAGAGCCAGTGGGAAAGGTACAGATGAAGAGACTAGTTGGAGCAAAGCCTCATTCATAAAACTGGGGTCAGTACTGGAGATTCCATGGGGCTGCCCAGAAGTTCTAACCAGGATGAAGCACTAGAGCATTTGAAGGCTCATCAAATTACTGTTCCCCTTACCTGGAGTGACCTCCGTGTGTCTTATTAAACCCTCCCTGTTCCTTAGAAACTTTCCAGGGCAGCCTTTTCCAGAGGCTACCTGTTCTCAACTTCTGCTCTGCAAATTAATTTACATGGCCCTAAGCAATTATCTCTGTGTGCCCCAACTCCTCTTGGCATGCAGATGGTGGAGATCAAGTGATGGCAAATAAATGCACAAGGAAACCCAAGTCATGTTTTAAACTACCGAGGTTTTTTTTTTTTTTTTTTATTGCAAAACATTTGTTACAGAAATTTCAGAAAGTTTTTCCCAGGGTATCTGCCAACTTCTGCTTCGAATTATATATCTAAACAAACAAGCTCAAAGTGCATTGTGAATCCAATAATAGACCTTTAAAAAAGAACAATTCCTCTAAGGATTTATATATATTTATAATGTCGATAGGTATGCCAACCGTGGTCTATCCATACACAAAGAAGGAAAAGATGTATATATATTTAACAAACCCAATTTCAAAATTGTTATATTTATAGGAATTCATTTAAAAATGATATCTGAATAATTTCCCCCATTATAAACTATGGTTAGAATGCTTACAAATGAGAGTCTAAGTTCTAGGTTATGAAATGACTATGAGTACAGTATACCATGTATACTGTTTTGCACAGCAGGAACAACAATATAAACTCAAGTTAGACGCTCTAGTGACAAAAAGCAGATCAGCCTTGATACGATGCTATGTACGGTACTCTTCTTCTGAATCCCCCTCACAAAGATCCTGCCTTTGGGTCCAGAAAGATGCAGCTAGCAAATACACATGCATCTCTCATTCAGGAGAAAAGGAATAACCCTGAATAGGGTGAGTTCCTCTCCACCCCCACCTCAGTTCTCGGTGTATTTCTTGTATACACTAAGTCAGGATCAAGAACATGATCCCAGCTGGCCCTAAGTCAGAGGTCCCAAACTATTGCCCCTGGGACTGAATGCTGCTGGCAGACATGTTTGTTTGGCTAGCAGAGTGTTTACAAATTGGAATGTGAATGTTTTTGTCATAGGATGCGTGTTCCCTCGTGCCCCACAAACCCTGCTTCTTCCTGTTGTCTTTCTTGAGTCCAACGGGAACATGTGTGTCCTGGCGTCAGGCCCTGCCTGTCCTTGGGCTTGCAGCCTCACCATCTAGATGCAGACGGCTGGTTCTGATGACATGTGGGGAACGGGGGTAAAGACGTGAGGGCTTCTTTTAGGGTTCAGATAGGCATAGAATTGGACGGGGCCGACACAAACACTGGCTGAGTTCAGGATAGGGGGTAGAATGCGGGGTGGGTGGGGAGAGCCTAGGTTAGTGGAAAGATGAGGGGTGGACAAAGTCTGAAAGCATGACCTGTTCCAAGGAGCCCGTGTTTCAGCTTACTGTGCCAGGCTCCACGGGGTGCTGAGGTCATAGGACCAAGGGTCTGTGGGTTTGGCAAAAAGCCTGTTGTGCTGGGCCAAGAGAAAAGAAGAAAGTTAGGGGGGTGAAGAAAGCTGCACATCTGGGGGCCAAGCTGAACTTACTTCTGTGGCCCAATGCTCCGGGCAGCCTGCCCGTCCCGGAGGAAGGCCTGGGTCAAGGTTGGTACCGAAGCTCTGCAGAGAGCCCACCGACTTGTGGCCATGTGTGCCCTTTTCACTTTCCAGCACATAAACGCTATGCAGACAGGCAAGGGGCTGGAGGCTTAAGGGGGCTGGCAGACAAGGGAATTTAGGGAAGGGAAAATTCACCTCACTCTTACTGCCAGGTGGATTACATGGCCACCGAGACCCTTTCTCAGACAGACATATAGAGATCGTCACGTCTTGATGTCATAGCAGCGACCAGCGCAAGGAACTCATCAGAGAAAAGGTAACAACATGGCTTTTGTGAGTGGATTAAAAAAGAAAAGAAAAAAAAATCTTGTTTTCCTTAAATCAGAACCAAGCCCTGCTTTGGTTGACTCTGGTATGGGGAAGGAGAACATTTGACACGGAAAGGGAAGAGAAAGCTTAGGCCAGCAGAGGCTGGGAGAAGTTTTCTCTCCCTGTTGGAAGAGCAGTCATTTATAAGACTGTGCAAAGTGGCTCCTTTCCATTTGGAAAAGAGAGGCTTCTGATAATGACATGGTGATTTCTTTAAAGGGCAACCTTCTTCAGTCACCCGGTTCTGGATCAGACCCCCAGTCACCCACCCCTCGCTCGCCTCTGGACCAGGCTCGCACACAAGGTAGAAAAGCCACCAGGTAGGAGGGAGGTCAAGGGCGTCATTGGGCCACTCATTCATAATGCTCTGTGGCTTTCTGTACTGTCCGAATGGACTTCTCACTTTCCTCTCTGGTTTCGCGATTTGCACCCAGTGGCCCTAAAGGATCAGAAATGTGTCTTTCCTACATCACAGATGCGCCAACACCTGCACAGTGTCGGCCAGCCATCTCTGGGTCCCCTAGCTACGCACCCTGTGGTTAATACCTTATTTCATATTATTTGTTCGGAGCTTAAAATAAGATTAAAAAGAAACCCTTGGTTACTTTTTTGTTTTTAATTTTTAAGAATCAAACATAATCCCCAAACAGTATAAGAAGCCCAACAATGTGAGCGAATTCCTAGCTGGGTTAAGTGTTACAGCAGGCAATAGTCAAATATTAAGTGTCTTTAAAAAGTCAAAAGAAACGCATAAAGCAGAGCATGCATTTTGTCGCCACAAAATTAAGACTGGATTTGGAGAGGGATTACTTCATTTAAGTTACATCGCTATCGTTAAAGAATAATGAGTCAGATGCAATATCGAGAACATATATAACTACCTACACACTAGCATCACTTCATCTAGAAACAAACGTATCAGTGTTACTAAATGAACATATTTATAAAATACTGTACACTGCTTCCGCAGGGGGTTAGCAGATGTAAACAAACAGCTAATTCCACACTGGAGTTGAAAATATTATCTTAAGTTCATTTGTCACAGAGTCTTTCGCATCACAGGCCAGTTCGCATTTTGCAAAACCCAACTTGCCTACCACGGCTCACGGGGCTGGTTAGAGGACGGACCTCGGCCCAGGCAAGTAGTTCCTTGAGGGTTAGAGGACTGCGAAAACCATAAAGCAGATCGGGAACCAAAGTGCTCATTTTGCGAGGATGCTGAATAACGTGGAATTGGGAACATACTTAATCCTTGCAACATGTGCTTCTTTATTGAATGTTACAGATTGGCCAGTGATTATAAAGCTGTCCTGTAACGTTCATTAATACAACCACATGCTACAACTATGCCGGGTGAAAAATGGGTTACATATATGTGTATGTGTGTTTTATAATACAGCATTGCTCGACACATCGGATGGCACAGTCTATAGATGGCGCATGATGGATGACTGGATAATATCGATTGCCAAGACAGAAGTCACACAGCCAAACATTCAGGAAGATTAGACTGCAGAGCCTCAGAAAGTCGAATTAATGTACTATCCAGTTATCTACCATAATATTATCTATAGAAACCATCTTTGAGAATACATTTGAAACATTCAGAAGAAACACACTGTGTGTTTTTACAAGTACCTTTTTCCCACTGGATTATTCATATATATATTCACATATATATGTGTGTGTATATACACACACACACACACACATACAAACATACATATGTGTGTGTGTGTATGTGTGTGTGTATATGTATTTTTTTAAGGAGAACTTTCAAAGTGCTAAATATATATCCTAGACCTGGAAGTTTAGACTTAAAAGGAAAGCCAGTTCTGTTAAAGTGCTCTGTTCTGCCTGCTAATACACCTCTGGCTTGCAGAAATGTATGAACTAGCCATGGCAACTGTGCCCAAGTTTTCCAGCCCCTCATTCAAATCCGTCAAGGAGGAAGTTTCTAACTGTAAGTATGGGTCAATCAGGGAATTTCCATGGCCATTTTCATAAAACACCCTTTTCTTTCTTTTTTTTTTTTCAAAAGGAACAAGTGACTTAGAACAAATCATGACGTATAGAAGCATGTAAAAATTGGCACCTCAGAAGCAGATGATGAAACCAAAGCTATTACTGCTGTGAGCTCTCTCTGACTTTATTTATGTTCCTCAATAATGTGCTGCCCATGAGCTGCTTAACTCATAGAGACAGGTAATTAACGTCCCCTTGATCAGGGACGGGATGGAATAAATGAGCTGAACACGAGCTTGACTGCACAAGACCATGGAGTCAATGCCATGGCGGGGCGCGGAGAACCCAGAAATGGGAAGAAATGGATTGAGACAGAATACACATGTATGTGCACAGGAAAGAAATGGCTCATGAGAATTGCACGGTTTACATTTAAAGTAATTCAAATTTGGCTTATATATTTTGCACACATCACAAAGAGGTAAGAGCTTCGTTTTCCTGTACGACAAAAGGACCAGGCAGTCACGAGGTCTGGACAGGCAAGGACTGCATTTCCCCGGTCCTGTTCTGGTCTCTCCAGAAATCATGATGAATGGAAACACTTGTGCACATAATTTCTTTCCCTCGCTTTCCGTCTGGTCCAGAATGGGGCCCTAGAGGTACCATGATGTCCTGCTCTGTGGTCAAAGAATAATGGTTTTTGCCTCCTTCCTGGATTCCTCTACAGACTCACTCAGAGAGCCTCTGGCTTCTTAAATCATCAAACATTAGGATACAAGTATATCAAAATAGCAAAATATAATCTAAGGGACGAAAAGAACAAAATCTTGGTTCCAACTCTGGTGCTGAGACTTGGCCTTCCTGAGAATCACAGAGAAATGGTCTCAAATGTAAAGTGCCTATTTGGACTTCGTATCGATTATGAACAAACATGGTTCCTCTTCCTCATTATCAAGCAACTGGAACCAGGGGTTCATGGACCCTCCTTTCAAGTTACATTGCAATGCTGCATGTATATACATTTTCTTCTGGGGAGAGGGCCCAGAGCTTTCATCAGATTCTCACTGAGATGCATGGCTCAAGGAAGTTTAAGGGCAACTGATTTTTTCTCAGACCAAATATCTATTTGCTGAAAGGGAAACAGCCAATGTGGGGCTCAATAAAAATGTAAGCATTTCTAGAGTAATCACACACGAGGGAGTCTGGTTGCTTGTGTCCGATTTACTCAAATGCCAAAGAGTGAGAAGGAATTCTTTAATTCTTTGTATGTGGCCTCATAACTATTTCTATAGCCAAAAGGTTTGTTCAGAGGGGTTTAAAAAAAAAAACAAACACAAAACCTTACAGTCTAGAGCTTTAGTCCACATATTTACTTGATTTCACATAATGAGAAAATTTGGAGCTCCCAATGACAACTCAACGGGAGAACCACATAGTATTTTGGGGGCCGAGAATATTAGGTCATTTTCCTTAAAGATTTTATTCTTTTGAAAATCAGGGACACAAGAAGGAATTGGAACATTTGAGGGTCAATATTTCTTTATCCCCCTTCAAATCCAGATTCTGACCTAGTAACGTACGTCTGTATTAAAGAGTCCGTAATACTATCTGGTTTAGAATTGCATGTCTAATTCAGACTGTACTTGGCGTAATCACTTCGTGCAGGAGAAACCAGACTAAATAAGATGTCATCGCAGCAAGTGTTTCCGGACAGAAAAGAAGCAAAGGGCAGGTAGCCAGTCATTTTGGCAACTTTAGTTTGGGACAAGGAAGAGTTAAGGTCATAGGGATTTAAAAAAAAAAACAAAAACATAATTTCAACATCTGTCAAAATTCAACTTAACAGAATGAGCTCTTTCAATGGAACTCCTTGGATATTAAAAATCCTGGTTTATACCTCAAGGTGATAGAAAAGTCCAAGCCTCTGAAGAAAGCTCTATATGCCTGTCTATATACTATATATAAACATGTCTCTGTGTAAATGCATATATAGGTATATAAGCAGCATATACTATAGAAGTCTTTATGTGGTTTGCTTTCTACTTGGGTCTACTCTATCATTTTTATAGCTCTACATATAAGAAAAATATTCATGGTAGGCCTGCAACTGATGGCTTTGGGTTGTACCAAATTCCCAGTCAATTCTAAGATTATTTATGATTTGAAACTTCCTTAAAAAGTACTTTGGAACATTTCCATATAAAAGATACCAGCCCTTGAAAAACTCCAATTAAATTTATGCTGAGCTCAGATTAAATGGCAAAACTCTAGGTATGAAAATATCCACGTGTGATCAGATCTTCATATACAAAATGGTCATGTGATGAGTGGTGTGAAGAATTTCTAGATACATCTTGGAGATGTTCAGAAGACATGGGGGAGCCATGCAAATGATGACAATCACACAGCAGCATGACACGGGACATGAAGGGTGAGAATGTAACAGTATACCACATGGCAATTTTAGGTGAGTTCTGCCCACTATATATATTTCTTTCTTTCAGTTCACTATCACAGATTCAGTGAGTGACTTCATTGATGACAAGTGAGGTACAAAATAAATTAAAAATATAAAATTATTTAATTACATTCATCCTGAGCTTGCTCGACTATACTCGAATGCCCACTGTCTGTAATAAACTACTTGACCCTTGTTTTTAGCCTCAATTCTTCTTTCATTTTGCTTGCAACACAAAAAGGCATTTCTGTTCCCTTTATTTTCTTCAAGAAAGATCAACAGTTGTGGCACCAGAAGTGAATATAGAAGAGACAGGTGAACTATGACTGTTACCTTGTTTTTTCTTTATAATGATCAATTACAGAAGTGTTGGCATGAGAAGGATGTGGGACGTTAGGTAGAACTGCTTGCTGCCGGCTTATACTGAATAAAAAGGATGCTCTTCATCAGTCACCAGTGATGGAGCCAATGTGAAAAGAAAACAGAATTGAAGTTTAGAATATCTCATTTGTATGCTGGCTACTTTATTTTATCTTATTTTGCAATTTAGCCCTGTATCCTAAAACTCTTGATAATGGTCAGAAATGGAAAGATGCCTCCTGGCATGGAGAGTGCGTGAAGCCCCTTCATTCCCAGAGCTCATGGCTTTCTGAAGTCGCTAGACCTACACGCTCACCGCACCCCTTCTTCTCCCTCTTTTCCCACCCTACCCATCGAGTGTGAACATGACTTAAAGCCCCTGTGTTTGGCACTGGGCTAGACCAAGTGCTTTCCTGATCTGTGGCCCAGAGGTCACCTTCGAGTTAACACCTCCCAAGGCATTGCTTGTTTTGCTCAGCTAAGAATAAAGCAGGTAAGCTTCAAGGAAGGGGAACAGGTGGAGTTCAGGGAGGATTTCAGGGCTGGATTCTTGAGCCTCCTGCAGTGCTGACTAAGAAGGTTTAGTTGTGCTTGCTTTCAAAGCTGTGGAAGGCGGATGTTCTCGACAGTCTCCTCATGGATAGGCTGTCCCCTCGTCCCTCTGGCTTGGAGGACTTACTCCTCTGGAAGGGGTTTCGCAGGCTTGCTGTGTTCCGCTGCCTGTCGAGCTTGTCACTGATGGAGAAGCTCTTCCTGGTGTGTGCATATGATGCACTTGGCTCCTCTGCCGAGTAGCTGTTGGCACGCTCTATCTTGGGAACCGTGATGTTGTTGGACAGGGTTCTGTCCGAGTTATCACCCTCCTGGGAGGGTACTGTGATGGTGGCTCTGCGGCCTTTGGCCTCGTTCTCCTCGCTGTCAGAGCTGGGGTGACTCAGTTCTGCTTCTCGCTCAGGATGGCAGCACAATGGATCCTCCACTTTGCCTCCCAGGGCACCAGGGAAGGTGGCCCTGTCAGCAATCGCTTGAGGGGCATTGACACACCTTGTGTCAATACAGTCTGTAATACTTGTGTATTCTGCTGTTTTCACGGGTACCCCAAAGTTGGCGTAGTAGCTCCTCGACGGAGAAAACATAAAGCTATGAGATTTCACAATGGGGGCCTCTTCTAGAAGAAAGGGAGTGGTGGCTAGGTAGCGGCTACTTTTGGAGCGCTCGATGCTCTGGTACATTGGAGGGTCAGTGTCCCAGGGGTTTTGGCATTCTGGGAGGTGCGTATAGTCTGAAGAAAAAGATCTCGTGTCCATGGAGGTGATGTCCTCAAAATCGATGCTCCGGCTTGGAGGTCTGTCTGTGGGTGCAAGAGTTGCATAGGCACTACTTGAAGGAGCTGTGGAAGGTGCTAGAGCCGAAAAGCTGGGCTCTCCCAGCCCAAGGATGTTCATGGAATTGTCCAGAGGGTCCATATCACAGTGGAGTTCATCCATGGCGGAGACATAGATGTCGATACACGAAGACGGTCTTCTAGAGTCAGGAACAATGGCCAAGGTGTTTGCGGGGGCTGCAGGAGCTTTGGACTCTTTTGCTACAGAGTGGGAGCTAGTAGCCCGGTGTAGGCTCAGGGACCTTTCTTTAAAAAGACTCTCCAACTTTTCTATACCACCTTTGTCTTTCATATTGACTGAATAGAAAGAATGGCTTCTCATACGGGGCATTAGGGTTGGAGAAGTTGGGGACATGGTCTCCTCACCTGCAGGGTCTATACTCTCTTGGAGCTTGAAGGTGTTCCCCTCCTGGCTGTTGAAGCTGCTCTGGCGAACGATGTAGGCGGCGTCTGTGCAGTCAGATGAGGTCCGGGAGCGGATTTTGTTGGACTCGGCCCGCTCCAGACCTGTCAGGCGCTCTAGGGCCGTGGCCATGCGCCCAATGAGGTCCTCGAGCTGCGCCAGTCGGATGTCCACGGTCTGGAGCGAGGCCTTCATGCAGTGCTCCCTCTCATTGACTTCCTCCAGCCGCATGGACATGTTCTCCACCCTGGGCAAGAAACACAAGGAGGGTCACGCAAGGCCGGGCTCCTCTCCGGAGAAGCTAAATCATCTGGAGCTGGAAGAGGCCTGAGAGATGATCTAATCCAGTGGTATTTATCTACCAAACCCCTTTCCACTCAGTAAAATTTAATGCACAATCCCGATAAACACCAAAGTTGAGTAGTTCTTATTGAAGTGGAGTGGGACCCAAGTACCTCATGACTTAGCTGGGACCTGGAGCGGGGTTCAAGGAACTAACCATGTATCAGGGCGTTGGCTAAATCAGTTGCCACCAAGATGAGGATGTTGCCTTTCGATGACTTGATTCAGAACTGCACCAGAGAATTTCAGGAGGCAGCTTTTCTTGTTGCAGTGTCCACAGAAGACTTGGAGTGTGGACTGGGGTTATTTTGCTTTGCACTATTTTTTTTTTTTTAAGATTTATTTATTTATTTATTTGACAGAGAGAAAGCGAAAAAGAGAGTGTGTGCAAGCAGGGGGAGCGGCAGAAGGAGAGAGAGAAGTAGACTCCCCACTGAGGAGGGAGTCCGGGCATGGGGCTCGATCCCAGAACCCCTGGATCATGACCTGAGCTGAAGGCAGGCTCAGAACCTCTGGAGCCTCCCAGGCGCCCTCATTTTGCATTTAGATAATCATCTTTTTTGGTTGTTGCCATTTACAATCATCTTTTTAAAATTTAGCACCTCTGAAGGAATTAATACAGTCCTGTCACAGAGGCACCTGTGACATAATTTAACCCAAGCATTTCATTAATGAGGGAAAAGCAAACATCAAGAAATTTAACCAAGATTACATAAAGTAATTTATGGTAAAACCTGGAGTGCCTATCAAGAAGTAAATTCTACTACTCCTCTCTCTCTCTCTCTCTCTCTCTCTCTGGATAGCTGGTCACAGATGCCTTATATTACAGTCATTTCTAGATGTCTCTACCCTCCCCACTGATAATTCTCAAGGGCGTGATCTGTCTCATATTCCTTTTTCCATTTCCATGCTGCCAGCTGCCACTAATGGTTCACCGAGTCCATCGTGGTTATGAACTTGATTTCAATGGTCTAGTAGGCTGCCTGGACATTTATTTACAAAGACAGAGCCCACATACTTAAAATAAAGCTGTGCCATACTTTTCACTTGACTGGGGAAGGAGAAACCAGAACCAAGCTTTGCTGTGACCTCCAACTTGCACTGTGAAATGCCGCAAGGCAGAACTTTTGGAGACTCTAAGTGAGATCCATTCACAACTTTTCTGGAGAAGCTAGAGATAAAGATACCTTTCCAATACTCCCAGTGGGCGCAGTAAGCCCCATGACTGCTGAGCCTTCAAAGAAACATGCTGGGGGCGGAGTACAGAATGTGCTTTAAGAACAGTGGTGGGAATTGGGGCTGGGTCCCCTCAGCTGTTGTGATTGGGGGGAGGGGGCAATATGTAAATTGTAGCGACACCCTCGTCAGAGAAAAATACACGTTACAGTGCCCAAAGGAGGAGTTAGAGGCATGTGGTTTCCCTCTCAGAGGAACTGAAGTTCTTTTCTTTTTTTTTTTTTTTAAGATTTTATTTATTTATTTGACAGAGAGAAGCACAGTGAGAGGGAACACAAACAGGGGGAGGGGCAGAGGGAGAAGCAGGCCCCACACTGAGCGGTGAGCCAGATGCCATGTCAGGACCTTGGGATCATGACCTGAGCTAGAGGCAGACACTTAATCTACAAAGCCGCCCAGGGGCCCCAGACCTGGAGGCTTTAAAAAACCAAAAAGCTCTTCTGGCCAGAGTGGGTATGTGTGAGCCTCTGGCCCCGGCCCTGTCTCTGTCTCTGTCCGCAATAGTCCCCCCAACCCCCCCCAACTCCCTCCTCTCACTCTTTTATCTTCCAGGGTCCCTTCCCCCGGCTCAAGGTTCCAGACTGCCCTCACCAGCCCTGCCCTGGAGATGTCCTTCTCGTGCTCCAGACCCAACACAGCACTTCCAGGGTCCGGGAACTTTCTGCCGCCACGCCCCGGTGTATTCCTAAAAGACTTGAAAATTGAGCAATTCTGTATCTGGCAAACCCAATGCTCTTCGCCCAGCTAATGCAGCTGATTCAGAAGGAAAATACAACCTTCCCCAGCTTCAGTTGATTTTGTGGTATAAACATAGCTGGAGAAACACTACTTAAAATAATAAGTTTGTGTGTCGTACAGAGGCACGATTCACTTTGTCACCATCTAGCCTCTGCAGTTTGGTTTCACAGGGACTGCAGTTTCATATTTTGCCATGCAGTAAGCTTTGGGTAAGTGGGTAAAATACGTCTTCATTAAAGTCGGGAGCAGGAGAGACCCATTTTTGTAGAATGAGACTTCCCATTTTGGATGCTCTCGGTACTGGGATCTCTTAGTTGTTGAGTGTTGGCAGAATCAAAACAGGCAGGACAGTTTTCTTCCTCCTTCCTCTCCTTCCTTTCCTGGAGCCTGGTATGTAAAAAGTTGGTATGGAGAGAGCGAAAGATGCTCTTTCAGCATGACTGTGTGTGAGCACGGGTCTGAACACTGGAACATAGCTCCCTGCTCTGCGGGGGGCTCCCTGCCTGTGTCCCTCCTGCCTTCCGCCCAAGGATCCAACGGGGCAGAGAAAAGCAGCCGGTGAGAGGCAGAACTAAGGCACCATGAGCCCAAGGAGGAGTTAGGAGCTGGTTCCGGATAGTAAACGAGACAGAAGGGAAGGGAGAGGGAAGGACAGACAGGCAGTGCACGGAGGAAGGACAGACAGGCGGTGCACGGAGGAAGAGGGTTTTCAGGGAAAACGAAGAGGTGGCCGGGGGGGGGGGACCTCAAAAGCCAAGGACAGGAGCAGGGCCCCAGGGAAGGGCAGACGGGGAGGTGGTGGGGAAGACAGCCCGAACAGGATCCCGGAGCTATTCCTCGCCAATCTCTCCTCAGCCGCTCTCCTGTGGGGTCTGAGCGGTTCGGAAAAGTAAGAATTGGGAGGAGGGGCTGTTTCTTCCAACTTCTGGATTTCTGGATGTGTTTAACCACCAAACGGTATGAGCAGTTAGGTTGTGAATATAACTGCAGAGGTTTAATACAAGAGTTGAAGAGAAGAAAAGATCCTGGAATCAAAATTTACATGTTTGTTCCATAAACAGAGTGCCTCCCTTCGTCTTAAAACATTTTTATTTTTAAAGATTTTATTTATTTATTTATTTGTCAGAGAGAGCACGCACGAACAGGCAGAGTGGCAGGCAGAGGCGGAGAGAGAAGGCTCCCTGCTGAGCAAGGAGCCAGATGTGGGACTCGATCCTAGGACCCTGGGATGACCTGAGTCAATGACCTGAGCCAATGACCTGAGCCACAGGCTTTGGCTTAACCGACTGAGCCACTCAGGCCTCCCAGAACATTTTTTGAGAAGTGATTGTACATGGGTGTGCATCACCAATATAAATAGGTGTGAGGGATAAGCAGAGTTCTGGGTCACGATTGCAGTCACTAGTTACTGACTCTGGTCAAACCACTCAGGAGATAAAACAGAAGTAAGAATGGTAAGAATTCATGAATCGATAGGAAGTCTCAAGGAGAGAGAGACAGGAAGTCACTAAGTGAGGATGAAAAAGAGGCACCATGGAAGGGAAGATGCCGTGTGGGAAGAACACTTTTCTTCTTTCCCTTTTTCACGTCTCTGGGCGTCACAGGGCTTACCCAGCATCACTCCGGAGGCAAGCACAAGAGGGGCATGACAGGGTCCTGGAAGGATGTGATGTCTCCTGTCCCTGGGTGCCCAAGAAAGTGACAGCTGGGACCCCACCAGAGGGCACGCAGTGGGTTGTTGAAAAGCACAGGGAAGAAGACAACGAGCCTCTAATGGCCAATATGATGAAGAAAAGAGCCTTCACAAGAAGATTCTAATGACACAGAAAATGTCAGCTTCAAAGTGCAATTTCTTAAGAGCTGTTATTTTCTAGAAATTCATTTTCTTTCCTGATATGCTCAAAATGTGGTCAAAGGAAATGCAGTAAAAGAAAGAGAAGGACAGGGGCGCCTGGGTGGCTCAGTGGGTTAAAGCCTCTGCCTTCAGCTCAGGTCATGATCCCAGGGCCCTGGGATCGAGCCCCACATCAGGCTCTCTGCTCAGCAGGGAGCCTGCTTCCTCTTCTCTCTGACTGCCTCTCTGCCTACTTGTGATTTCTGTCTGTCATATAAATAAATAAATAAATCTTTACCTCCCCTCCCCCAAAAAAAAGACAGACAAGGACTGGTTGGCCATGCCTGTTTCACTTATTTTTTAAAAAAGATTTATTTATTTACTTGATAAAGAGAGAGGAAGAGAGCACACAAGCAGGGGGAGAGGCAGAGGGAGAGGGAGTAGCAGGCTCTCTACTGGGCGGGGAACCCTATTTGGACTTGATCCTGGGGCCCTGGGATCGTGACCTGAGCTAAAGGCAGACGCTTAATCAACTGAGCCACCCAGGTGCCCTGCCATGCCTGTTTTAGATCTCAAACAAAATAAGATGGAAACAGAGAGGAAGGCAAATCATAAGAGACTCTTAACTTTAGGGAAAAACCTGAGGATTCCTGGAGGGGAGGTGGGGGGTAGAGGGTAACTGGGTGACGGGCATTAAAATGGAAGGCACTTGAAGTAATGAGCACTGGCTGTTGTATGCAACTGATGAATCACTCAACTCTACCTCTGAAACTAGTAATATACTGTATATTAATTAAACTGAATTAAAAAAACAAAAACAAAAACAAAAACCAACCTCCCTGGAGTGCTAGCAGAAGGATGGCTACAGGATAAGGGGCAAACACAATCCCGCATCACATGAACCAATCACAGGGCCTCTTGCTGGGGGAGAGGGCATGCTCACACAGGTTTTCAAATGAAAGGCAATGATGCAGAACAAATAAGGCAAACTCTGGCTTCTCCATAGACTGACACCTAATTTGTGAATTATTCAATTCCCTTGGGGTCACCTTCCGTTCCCTTTGGGCTAGTCATCTTTCTCATCATACTGGGAAGGAAAAGGGAACGCAGTTTAAATCCAACTCAATCAGCAGAGCTACCAAAGATCAGCACTGGAAAAAAGATATGGTTGGGAGGTGGGTAAAGCTCATCTTTCTTGGCTTACACTGGTTTTTGATTACTTATGAGTCTCATATATCTGAAGTTATTCTTGTCTCCCTTTGTTATGAAAATTAGAAGTTGAATACACTATTAATAGTCACATGACTGTTCCTTTTTTTTTTTTTTTGATCTAGGTGAAGAGCAAAAAGGGCACAGAGCCTTTTGGCTCAGGAATGATGATGTTCGATAAGTGATGCTAGAAACCATGTATATCCTTCTTCGCTTAAATTGTTACTGGAGAGAAGAAAAATCAAACTGCAACTTCTTCTGACAAGTGGAACTGGACAGGTGGGGTGATGGGGAGGGTGATCTGGAAGCTCTCAGCTGTGGGTCTGAGAGTTAAATGCCCACGGGGAGGGCAGATCAAGTGAGCAGGTGAAGTCGGGAAGCAGGTGAGGACAGAGCAGGGATGCTGTGGCAGCAGAGGGGATGCCCAGGCCGGAGGCACTCAGAACAGATTTCAACCATTACTGCAAGCCTAACCCAATAGCCCTCTGTGGGCAGATGTTGCCCAAGAGCCACCAGTTTGCAAACCCTGCTTTAAGGGAGTTAAGAACTTGCCGCTGCGATCACTAGAAAATGGAAGCAATCCTTAATAACCAGTGGGAAATTAAAAAGAAATGCCAGGAGACTGGAGATAGGAAAAGGTTTTTCTGATATGAAAAGTTCCTGAATTATAGGAATTATATGAATTTGACATAAATTCTAGGCAGCATTACAGAATAGCTCAGTAGTATATAGTTAAGCAGATGGTACTTTTTGAGTACTTTAAAAAGGTAGAGTTCTTTAACAGGAGACTTTATGGGCACAGCAGTCATCTTGTCTTGATAATTTAGACCAATACAGTAACACAGATGCATAATGTTTGTGATGGAGTACCTAGTGATTTTAGCAGGGAGGCTGACACACTGGGCTGAGGGGAGAAATGTGGATATCTGGCTGGTTATTAACAAAAGGAGAGGGGGTGGAACAGGGGCCAATACTGTCAGTGGAAGGTATTTTTAGAGTCATACCAATGTCTTGGTTCTGTCTTGGTTCACCTGATCTGTGCTGGTGGGCATCTGGGGAATTATGGTGAAGGCATAGCAGGTATACTTATCAAGTCAACAATGAGATAAAATGAATATAATGGAGAAAAGAAGGATTTTTCAGAATCAATTCCTAAGAGGTGTTAGTGATCTCTCAAATACTGTATTGCACTCTTTATATAACATTTGGGTGCAAAAATATGACTTAGGAATGATGCATTTAAGTTGACAATTATGGAAGTATCTTTGTATTTCTATAAAGATTTATGCAAGTAAAACTTATATAAATAAGTTATATTTTACAGGCGGTGGCACAGAGAAGAATGTGGGGCTCGCTATGTAAAGAAATCCTTTTCCCAAGTCTTTTAGCAGAGCAGAGCCAGCTCTTAATTTTTCTGATCTCAAATTCCTGTATTGGGGCTGTTTAACATGAAGAGAGAATTATATAATATCTTATTCATATGTGTACAGTTAATTACGTAAATTAAACATTAACTATCCACATGTGTGTGTGTATTATATATATGTGTATTATCTATCATTTATTATCTATTGTATGTTGTCTATCTGTTGAAAGCAAATGGGACATGTGATTTCACCTGCCAATCCACTCAGAAAGTGTCCTAGAGCGCGCGTGAGGTGGGGAATACGGGTCCTCTGCTTCCTTGGTTGATCTTTGTTCCCTCATGCACCTTGTGGCGTTTGTTGTGCAGAGTGCAATTCTAGTTGTTGTTTTTTTTTTTAAAGATTTTATTTATTTATTTGACAGAGAGAGATCACAAGTAGGCAGAGAGAGAGAGAGAGGAGGAAGCAGGCTCCCTGCTGAGCAGAGAGCCCGATGCGGGACTCGATCCCAGAACCCTGAGATCATGACCTGAGCCGAAGGCAGCGGCTTAACCCACTGAGCCACCCAGGCGCCCCTGCAATTCTAGTTTTTAACGATTTTTTGGTACTCTTGCAAATGCGAAACAAACCAATACCACCACTACCACCACCGACAAAAATCAAACCCCAAACAAACACAGACAGAAGCAACAGAAGCAGGATGAGACCTGGACTTAGATGCACCTCTCTGGCACCTGAGCTTGGTCGTGAGCTTGTCCTGGCCTTCCAGGCCTCCACTCCTCCAGAAAGCTACTTAATGCCTAAGACACAGGAAGGGGTGCCTGTGATCTGTCCTGAATTTCTGGAAATTGCTCACCTTGGTCATCGTCCTTGAGGGCAGAGCTCTGTAACCACACCCAGAAGAAGACGGTCTTGGGGAAGGAGTCTCCTGCAAGTGCTTACAGGTGGGCATGAGAGGCTCAGGCAAGGTGTTATATATAGTTCCTTCCTGTTTCTATCCAGTTCCAAGGAACTGGTGGCATGGTCACAACATGTTCCCAGGCGCTGGTGCCCATACCTCTCATTCTAGTTCCCCAGAGAGGTGAAGGCTTCCTTGCATCTCAACACTCCTTCCCCCTACCTTTCTTTGATCCCAGGTCTGTAGCTTTTTGAGATCAAAAAACATTTCAAAGTCTCGTGCACATATGCTTTGGAAATGTTTGAGCAACAGGCAATGTGTCCGCGTGGCATAGTTTTCTGGAAACCACATGGCTATATGTCCATTAATAAATAGCTTTTTCAAGGCCTTAGAATGAGAGATTTTTAGATTTACAGCTCCTTCCTCTGTTTGCCAGAAAATTGCTTCACATCATATCGTCCTAGAATGCTCTGTTGTGCAATACAGATGTGCATAAAATTTGTGCGCAGCTTTAAACTTTGTTAATATTGGCGGAGTACCAATGGATACAATCACTCACTGGCATGTGTGTATATACCTGCTTATCTAGACTGCATTCTTCAAAGAAATGAAGAGCCAGGGACAGAGAATGCAGCTTGTGTAATTTCTACAGAGCCACTAGAGAGTGTACAAAGTGGGTGAGCAGATAAAATGTCATTTCCTGAAAACTTGAGGTCACTGATTCATATCTTAGAAGTCTAAATCATATCAACTAAAGTCATCAATATAAAGCCTTTCCCCACTATTTATAATAGTACCATCTTCATGTCTCAAATGCTTACAATTGAAAGTTACACCAAGCTTTGTAAGTCTGCACATTCTTTACCAGAATGGTTCCCAAATGATGGGTTTTGAACATGCCAGCCCAGAATGAAGTGTTTATTAGTCTACGGCAAAATGAGAAAAATCAGAAAATGTAAATCCCTTTGCATTAAGCTAGATTAATTACACTTCCAGGACTCTTTCTTTATATTTTGGGATTGTTTTTTTTCTTGTAGTGTTACTGGTCCACAAAACTATTGGACCAGTGAGATCTGCAAGTATATCACCACTGGCTAGAAGAATCTGCTTCTCTTCATTTGTTTTCATATGGTTCCATTAAAAGAATAAAACAAAATAATTCGTAAAAAAACCCCTCATCTATTATTGTACCTAATTCAGAACGCTCTGGCTGCTGCTGATTCAGAGGCACTGAATATCCATATGAACCAGGTACGAGGACTGTTCTCCTCCTGAAAAGATGTCTGGAGATCTACATGAAACGCCAACCTGCTGGAGACCCAGCCCAAGGAGAGACCAAGGTCTCTCCTTGGGCTGGGTCTCTCTTGGTTGGTGTCTGGGCGGGAATGTTCCAATTTCTGGTCTGAGCCAGCAAACCTGTCTTAGACTCAACAACCTAGTGTCCAGGAGAGTGGGTGCTATTGCCTCCTGGAGAAGTCCAGGATCTCTAAGTATGGGATTTTGGTCGATAGATGCTTCAGACAATGTTCCATTCTCTCATAAGCTTGGACAATAAAAATAAGCACAAGGGGAATCTTTGTTTTGGGGGGCTGCAAACAAACACAGCTGGTAAGGCACGCCATGACACAAAACATCCTTGGGAGGGGCGTGTGCCCATGGAACGTACCTTTCCGAAGTCACCCGTATCCTCTCATCATTGGATGAGTTGAATCGATCATCCTTTTCTCTGAAATATTCCTCTATGCACTGCTCTTCGAAATCGTGTACTTTCTTGAGCTCATCATCAGTTATGAACAATTCTGTGGAAAAAAAGTGAGCGATGTAAGACAGGAAGGACAAGCAATGGCGTCTGATCTATGAGCCTAATGACTTTCCTCACTTAATCAACGTTCAGAAAAGGGGTTGACATTCTTTACTAAGTGTCAGGCTAACTCCCAGCCCAGTCGGGTGACCTCTGTCCCTGTGCTCCTTCTGTGCGTTAGGCTCACTCTGGAGCCCTGGAGTTCTGAGTGTGTCTGGTTTACTGCAGGGACGGGTTCGCATCATACACACTGCAAGGCTGAGAAAGGAGCTAAGTCAAAGAAAAAGCAGGTTACTCAAAAGCTCAGTTTCTGGTTTGTGGAGTGTGGCAGACGCCCACAGCTGAGGCTGGAAAGCCACATCCACACATCTCAGCCTCCTCTGAGGTTGGCAGCAACCACAAGACCCAGTTTGGCTCCAGAGAAAGAAGTGTGCTGCAGGGAGGGGTGGTGTGCTGGGAAGAGGTTCTGCCTTCCTGATAAACTCTTCAGAGGGAGCTGCTTCTCTCCACATTTTCGCACCTTCCCCTTCTTCCTGTCTGGAACACGAATGTGATGACTGGGAAGACAGCAGCTATTTTGCTCCCACGAGATAAGACAGTGCAAGAAGGAAGAGCGGAGCCTAAAAGGGAATGCAGGGTCTTTGACTTCAGCTCTGGTCTTTGACTACTGAGCTCTGGACTCCTACCCCTTCGCTTTTGGTTACACGAGAAAAATACAACTTTATTGATTTGTGTTGTTGTTAGTCCGGTTTTCTGTAACTATCAGGGAGAGTAATTCATAACTGATGCAGCCATAGAAAGAGCCCAGTGGAAATGTGAACCCCTTTCCCACTAAGCTTTCTATTTGCCTAGATTTGTGTTTCTAGTGGAAACAGTAACTTCTGGAATTCCAGGCCCTCTTTGACTCACTAGTTTTAATGTCTAGAAAGAAGCTGGGCATTGTTTTGTCAGGGAAGTTGTTAAAAGCTTCAGACTTAGAGAAGCCATTGAGGAAGTGGCTTTGGTTTCAGCTTTGGCGCACTAGTGATCACCAAGAGGTACCCCCCTGAGCTCCAAACCCAGAGGCTATGGCCCAGTAGATTTAATGCAGGTGCTCTATTTAACACACTTGGAGAAACCACAGGAGCTTGCCTGTATGAGGCTGGACTCCCAGTGGTTCCTAAGTGTGCGTGGGGTACTGAGGGGCATTTAGGGACCTGCAGGAGCTATTGGTATTCAATGTGTGGAGGCTGGGCGTGCTAAATCTTCTGTGATGTGTGGGACAATCCCACGCCATGAAGAATTATTCCATCCCAATGCCAATAGAACCTCCTTTTAGAAACACTGGGTAGAAGGTGGATCGTGGAGTGTTTCTGTTTTTCCTTTGACTAATAGAGAGCAGGGCTGGTTTCCTCATGAAGTCCTACAGGCATAACCAGGTGGGCATGGGGTCCTACATGGCTGTCTGCAGGAGATGGTAGGAATCCCTGCTTTGTGGTGGCCCAGGGCCGTCACCCGAAGCTTACTCAAGCCGTAGTCCCTCTCGTCTGGGTCGCTCTCGTGTTTTCGCCATCGGCAGCACAGATGCTGGAAGATCATGGTCATGTGGCTAAAGATGATCAGAGGTGGGGGCAGAACCGGCCTTTCGTGGAAAGTCATGATAAGCTGATACCTCTGAAACTTCCACACTTGGTTGGATATGGATTTTACCTCAAAGAATGTATTGCTGAAATAGAGATGAGAGAGAATCAAGTGAGAGATGCCACTCCTTTCTCAGGCACCAGAGCCTACCCTCCCCTGGCCTCCCACTCCGTCCCAAGACCTCCGAGGAAGGATCCACTTACTTGAAGACAGCGATGAGCAGGTTGACCAGCAGGATGTTTGCCACTAAAAGGTAGCAGGCCATGATGGCCGGCACAATCCAGGCTCCCGTCTTGCAGGGAGGCAACTGAATTATTTTGCCATCCTCTCGGGTCTCATTCTGTCCACAGGGAGCTGAAGGAAGCAACAGAGGCAAGAAATGAGAATCTGTGGTTCTGTGATTAAAAAAAAAAGAAAGAAAAAGAAAAAAGGACTGATTTAAAGGAGAGAGGGTTTTTTTAGATGGAAGAAAAAGAGGACCATCTCAAACAAAAAGGAAAAAAAAAAAAGAATTCTAAAAAAGCCAAAATAGAAAAATGAAAGCTTTGTGGATATCCCAAGGGATGGATCCCAGAGCAGAGCTGGTTCGGCTCCCGAGGTGTCACAGGACATGAAAGAAGTGTTGGGACGCCCGCTTGCTCACCCTGTCCCTTGCCCCCGACCCCCAGCGAAGGATACTGGCTGTCAGGAGGAAGCCTGTCAAGGGCTTTCCTGGGGAGGGGCGGGGGGTGCAGAGTCTCACGGCCCCAGCAAGTTACTTCCAAAATGTGCCGTGGAGGCTGCAGCGTCCAGCCAGGTGTAAGAGCAGTGGCAGCGGGTTATTGATTGGAATTAACACAGGGCACAGCTAACTGCTGTGGGAAACAACCCAGGGCACCAAGCTAAGGATCTGCGGCCCCAGCGTAGAAGGCGTAAAGCAGGGCAGCGCCTTGGGAAGTCTGCGGAGGGCTTGCTGCTCGGCGCCCCTGATGGATGGGATTTCGCTGGGAGGCCAATGAGAGGTGATGAGCTGGGACCCTGGAGCCCTTAGGTACCTGCTTTCTTCTGGTGGCATTTCCATTCTGAAAATGCGCTTTTCAAGGGCCCAGGGCACAGAACCCAACTGCACTGAATAAGTGGGCAAGTGGGAAAAAAAAAAAGAGAGAGAGAGAAAGTTCTGGAGGTGGGGGCGAGGAGGAAGGTGATGTGTGGGACTGGGGGAATGTGAGTAATGTGCTAATGAGGCCTGCTTCGAGTTTCCAGGTAAATTCAGGGGAAAAGCAAATCCTTCACAGAGCTTTTTAGCGCTGCAAGGAGAACATGGCTGGGGAGTGAGACGGTGCCCGGGGTGAGCAGGGAGACGTGAGGTCCCTCTCCTTCTCCAGCTGCCTCCTACTGGCTTAGAAGGTGGCCTGCCTGTAGGAAGCAGGAGGGGCCTGCAGTGGTCTCAGCACTTGCTACAGGCAGCTTTTGAAGGTCTGCCGGGAAGGTGTGCAATGCTGGTCCAGAGTCTCGGCTGGAGTATCTGGCAAGGGGGGTCCATTCCCTTCTCAAGAGCTAACGTGGCTACGTGGGGTGTGCCATTGTGGTTCTCAACCCTGGCTGTGCTGGGGAGCTTTAAAATACGCAGATGCCCCATTCCACCCCCAGACAATTGAACCAGAATCTCTGAGGGTGGCGGGGGAAAGCGTATTTCTTCCCTTTAAAACTTCCCAGGTGCCTCTAAGGAGAGTCCCCTGAGCTAGACTTAGGATGGTAAGTGTATGTGATTTCTGACATTTTCTCAAGCCCCAAAATGCATGTTCTTAGCCCAAAAGGGGTTTTTAATGTCAGGACACTAAGACAGAAAAGATGCTTCGTTTGGATCAGGCCATTGTGTATCAGGGTCAGGTGTGTTTCAGCATCATTGTTACTGGTATGTGGGGCACTAAAACCACCCAAGAGGGTCCTCTGGAAGGAGCTGATGACTCCTTTGGAAGGCCCAGTGATGGAGCCCCCCCCCCCCCCCGTGCTTCAGGACAAAGTCCAAACTCTGAGGGTATCTGGTCCTGTGCCACCTCTAGCCACTTCCTACCCCTCCGCAGCATACAAACTGGACTGAGTCTCTTGTGGTTCCTAGAAATGTCACGCTCTCTCTTACTTCCTGATTTTCAGCGATGCTGCTTTTGCTTCCAGAAGGCCCCTCCGAAACCTCGCTCCCACTCCCATGCTCCACCTTGGGTGCACCCTGTTCAGTTTTCAACGTTCACGTAGCTTTCTGGAGCTTTCTGGAACCCATCCCAGCTCATTTTCCGCTCCTTTCCAGCCAGGACTGGGGGAGGTATTGACAGAGACTCTCTGCCTGGCTAAGCTCTGCTCAGGTTCTTCTGGGCTCTTTTTCAGCTAGGCCTGGACTTTTGTCTCTTCATTGTCATTTTCAGCAAGAATCCTGCTAAGCCACTTTGGCCAGAATTCCCACCCTTAATAACTCATCACCACCGATATCTGCTCCATTTTCTCATCCTCCACCATCCCCCAGCCTGTGTCTTGACCACCTTGGCCAGCCCTCGCCAAGAAGCCGGTTCGGCCTGTAGGGCAGGAACCCCCTACCCTGGTATTTCCTCTTCCTGATTTTCCAGCTACTGACCTACCCACCGATTTCTGGTTTCCCTGGCTGCATTCAGAGTTGGGCCCAGTCTCTCTCTCCTATCGCAAACCACCATCGTAGTAGCTCTCCACCCCCTTGAATGAAGTCTCCCTTGCCATCTTCCCCAGGAAATGCTGATCCCAGTTCTTTATCTGGGATCCTCAAAAGGGAAGGACAGTAGAGACGGGAGGACACCCATGGCGAGAGCATAGCACGTGCCAGCCTCTGCTCTGGGCACTTCACGAGGGGTGACATGCCTTACCCAAGATCGCACAGCTAATGAGGGGTAATGCCAGAACCATTCAATCATTCATCAAACAAAACAAAACAAAAACAAACCGAGAGCTTGCTATGTGCTAGCGGAACTGGGACTGGAGATAACAGTGATGAACGAAGAAGTGAGTCCTGGCTTCCCTCTGACCCCAGAGCTGGTAAGTATTCTGATTTATCTCAAGTGGCCTTTCCAATGTAGTAATACATAATAATAGTAGCGACCACCTAGTGCATGCTTAAATGTCAGGCCCTGTGCTATGAGCTTTAGTTATACCACCTTATTTTAATTGTGACAACATTTTGACACAATAGATATCCTTATCCCCATTTTACAGATGAAGACCTGAGGCTCAGAAAGCTTGAGGTTCCCTGTCCAGATCTCAGTCAGAAAGTCCGTGCAAGCCTTCTTGATTACAGTTCCCACTGTGTCTCTGAAGAAGGGGCCTACACAGGGCTGAGGGGGGGCCTTTCTGTTATGAACAAATGCAGACACAAGTCCATAGGCATCTGAATTTTTCTCATTTCCATCAACATGAATAATGGCCTGAGCCATTCCGATGAGGTAACAAAGTCAGAGAGTGAAGAAAGAAATCTCATTCACACTATGGGTATCAGATGTAGGCACCCACGTCGCAAAGATTAAGATGCATACCCTTTCAATTCCATCCTATAATATATTTGGAAAAGAAACTTTTTAAAAAATTCACACAGTACCTTCTCCCCAAAGAGTAACAGAAAATTAAAATGAAACACTAGGCAGTGTTTGATATAATCAGAGTCATCCTTAAAAATATGACGAAGAAGCGTATTTCTCCAAGATTGTCCTTCCCCTCCTGTCTGAAGAAACGTCTCAAAAGCTTATTCCAGATCACAGTCAATGGAATAAAGAGCTTAGTTAAGTGTATGACTACATTTATCCTATCTTTTTTTTTAAGGAAGGATTTTCAACTAAAAATCCATCCTGAGAAGATAACAGGACAAAAAGGATTTCTCCACCTCCTTTTGAAAATCCATACAGTTTGCCAAAGGATTTAGAATTCCATTAGCACAGCTTCTACGGCCTACTCCAAGGGTGAATTAGATTTAGATGGCTCTGCTCTTTTCTCACACAATGCTTTTTTTGGCAAGACAACTGGAGATGCTTCCCTTCGTATGGCTACATCCTTCTAGAAGGTTCCTGATCTAAATGTCTTGGGTGGTGGTGGAGCCAGACAGGAGTTTTCCTTATGGAAGTGGGGGGCAACTTTCTATTTCTTTCAGCTTTTGGGTAGGGCTACCATCTATGTCTTCCAGTAACAGAGGAGAGGAAGAGCAGGTGTAATTGAAAACCAGGGAAGCTCCGACTTTGTAGAGTCAAAAGCACCATTGTCAGCTCTGCCTCTGCCTTCTTCCGTGTTTCTTTTCTTTTCCCTTCCCCCAGCCAAACTGCTAGGTAAGAGGCAAAGCGGTAGTGACGTGGCACAAAGGTAACTGTCAGGAAGGAGAGAGAAGAGGCCTCAGTTTCTCCATATGTGAATGGATGGGAATGCTCAGTTTCTCCACATGTGAATGTCGGGAATGCTATTCCCTACAGCATGGGAAGTCCAAGATGATTTCAGAATACAGGGGCAGGGCACTGAATAACACTGAATCAGACAGTGAGAAACTGATGACCGTTTCAAGTCCCTTTTGATCTCCCTGACTCCATCAGAAAGAATACGCCAGTTGAGGATAATAGTCCTTTAAGACGTGCTTCATTTTTGCTGAACTCCCTTATTAGTGAAAATTGGGCAGGCTGAAGGCTCAAACGACTGGACAGAATTTCATAACAAGGTGATGGTCGCTCTGTTTTATGGTTATCTTCTATTTCTATAAAATCACACTGATTTTTCAACTTAGGGCCATGATGATACATTTTAAAAAATAATTTAGCTTTGAAAAAGAAGCCAATTTCTCTAAAACCATCAAAGGCTAGAGCACATTTCTACAAAACAATGAATGGTTTATATGACTAACGATTGAGAAATGCTGGACTAGATGATTTCCAAGCCCATCTAGCCCTGTTATTCTGTGACTCTGTGTTTCTGTGGCAAGGAGTAAAAGACCAGAATAACTCTCAGACTGGATGGTATATCCCTGGAGCTAATCTATCCCTGTAGGTCTATCCCTGTAGGTCACTTGTAGAAGCCTTACACTTTCCACCTTGAGCCCAAAACCAATCAAATAATTAGCCCCCACTGCCTGACATGCCCCACTGCAGGGGGCACCAGTGACAAAGTCTTGGACTCTTCCGGCTTCTGGTCTACTTGCTATTTGCACACATGTTCAGCCTTAAGCCACTTAAAAAGCACTATTAAACTGAATACGCCTCATTTTTTTTCATCTGGTGAATGAGAAAGCAGGATGTTACAAGCCAAGGTGGGTCATGTGTGAGTCGTGGGTGTGGGTGGGGCATGCATTATGGGGAAGAAAGTCACTTTCCTCTGTTGCCTTAGTTCTCCAGTCTTGCTATTCAATACATGTAGTTCACATGGTGACAAAATTATTGGTTTTTTTTTTTTTTTGATGTTATTTGAGAGGCTTCAAAATTCCAACCTTGGTATTCATTCTTTGGATCAGGAATTAGTATCAGAAAGATTCTGGGCAAGTCTTGCTGGGGCAGGAGGTAGCCTGTGGCACGGGTCCGTGAGTTTGTTTCCATGACACACTGGATTGACTGCACGAGTGGCTCCAGTTTCTCTCCTCCCCCCAGAGCGAAGCTCCTTTGCCATGTGATCTGATAGTTTTTCTCACCAAAGAAGTAGAAACTATTTTTTTGCTCCTTGATTCTGAGTTTGGCCACGTGAGTCTCTTTGGCCAATGGGATGTTAGCAAATGGGATCCCCAGAGAACCCAGACAAAACCCTTGAATGCTTCTGTTTCCACTCTTCCACCCCAGTCATAACCAAGAGGAACATGCCCAAGTTAGTCTGCTGGAGGAGACACACATGCACCTCTGATTCCAGGCGCTTCTGCTGCTGGAGCTCAGGCTGGTCTGGATCAGTTGACAGCCAGAGGAGTCCCTAGCACATGACTGAGCCCACCCATGACCAGGAGAACCATCCAGCCAGCCCACACCCTCCTGAGCTCGATAGGCTTACAGCTTTAAGCCACACTTTCTAGGGTGGTGGGTCCCTGGGCATCATCAATAGGTAATGTCCATATCCATGGCCAAGAGACAATGACAATACATACTGATACGCACACTCGACATCCTTTGCACTGCTCACAGCTAGGAGAGACAGCCTGCCTTTCAAGGCAGACACAGCTCTAAGTTCTTCACTACCACCCGCTCCCCCGCAAACTCCCAGTTTAGGGCCATTTCCATCACCACCCAAAGAGGAGCAAATTCACTGAATGATGACCAATGACTAACCAGACTCTGTCTTTAGAACTTAAACTGAGGTGCAGAAACGCGAGGGAGAGGATGCCAGGAGCTTCACGGAAACATCACTGGAGTCAGACCAAGTTAGATCGTGTCAAAGGAAAGCAAGTCATCAGAGGGAAGGAGCGGAGAGAGAGAGGAGGGAGGAAAGGGGAGAGGCAGGGAGGTGACTGACTGATTGAGGCTACAGGGAAGTGGTGAGAAGGCAGAAGACAGCGGTCATGTCTTCGGAGTCTGGCTTCCCCAAACCACTTCCAGTTTCACTTCCAGTCAGTGCACGTCATGCTTTGCTTCCTGTCTTTGAATGTCTCTGAGGTTTCCTCTTATACACTTAGAGTCGGTCTTTATTTATTCTAGTTTGAGTGGGTTTTGTTTTCTCACAAATTACCGTTTTTCTCTTGTTGAGGACAGTCATTCACACCTTAGAGAGAATCAGCATCTTGGGCTAGAAGTTTTTTGAGAGGGGACCATGATCCAGAGTGCTGGGAGTTCATGGCAGTTATGGAGGGGCTCAGGAAAATGTTGGAAGGACAGAAATAAAAAGCATTTAACTTACAATTTTACTGAGGGCTCACCTCACTCGTTTTGCTATTTGCCTAAACAAACTAGGATTACTGGAGCTTTTTTCTTCTTCAGACCAAAACCAAAAGAAAACATAAGTCGGAGAAAGTCAAATAAATGACTGACTCTCCCAGATTTCTGTGTCACCGTCCATCTCCACTGTCATTCTTGACTAGAAGGTTCTTGTCATAGCTCCTCATTGGCAACAATATCCCTTCTCCTTCCATCACAGACGTGGGGAGCTTGAATCCACTCCCATGGCCTTAACCGTGAAAGGTTTCCCCAGTGGGTCCACAACATCTTAGCCATCATGCCACAGGAATATGATTCATGTTTTTGTTTAAAAAGGGATTGCACGGTTTTTCAGAAACCCATTCATCTATTCCATAAGGTGCCTGAAGAGGGAAGAACCAGGCTCTTCTTCAGGAGGGAGTGTCTTATCAAAAGAACCAGCAATCTCCCTGCAGGGCTTCCTGTGCTGAGAAACATCAGTCCTGAGAGCCAGACTGGGCATATCTCCATGTAGACATACAGACGTACATCACAGATGCGAAGCTGTAACAACTCCACAAAAATGATCCATGGCTCCCGCCGATTCCCATTGGATCGTGCCCCCAGAGTTATTGACATCAAGGGAAACAATCAATGTGGCCCCTAATATTCAGTAAAGCATTTACAAGCAAACACGAGTTCCCGCTGACATTATTTACGAATTTCCTGGTAAGCGACAAGGCAAGAAATCCATTTGCACTCACAGCTCATGCTCCCGGCTCTGTCTGCTGGCCCACGTCCCTCTTGGGAGCCCTCTGGCCCTTCTTGCGTGCGCTCTATTCACCTTGCCCTCTCTCCTGTTACGTGAGGGCCAGCTTCACATAAACAAGAGCCCACTTGTCTCTGTTTCCTGTTAAAACATGAGCTTTGGGGTGCCTGGGTGGCTCAGTGGGTTAAGCCTCTACCTTCAGCTCAGATCATGATCTCAGGGTCCTGGGATCGAGTCCCGCATCGGGATCTCTGCTCAGCAGGGGGCCTGCTTCCCCCCCCCCTCTCTCTTTGCCTGCCTCTCTTCCTACTTGTGATCTCTGTCTGCCAAATAATAAATAAAATCTTAAAAAAAAAAATTAAACGTGAGTTTTCACACTTCAACGGATGCTCCTCCAACAGCAGAAAATCTAGATCAGAGGTGGTCCATATTCTGCTTAAACCTAAACTCCCGTGGGCGGGCTCACCGGTGCCCATCACTTACTGCGAGGTTGTGAATACAAGTCCAGCTGTATGCTACATATAAACAGCGTTGTGATTCTAGTACACGGCTGCAGGGCAGCACATATACACATAGTAGGTTAACAAATATTTTCTCTCCCCGGAAACACTGACATACACCAGTTGCAATGAACACTTTCACTTTATACGAGTGATCTGTTAAAGGTAAGAAACTCGGGTGCAGGTCAAATGGAGATGCAAGGTTGGGGGGCACAGAGAGGGGAAGGACTGGGAAAAGCACTTTGCTGTTAATCATGGTTGGAATATTTTAAATAATCACATTGCTGTACATTTCCCGTTCGGGGATCTACCTATAATGGGTCCATCTTACTAAGTTATGTTCTGAAGTCCCTGGACACAAGGCACTGACTGTAGGTGGGCTCAGTCTGAGCCCTAGACTGGATGTTTTGCTATTTGTATACTACTCAGCAGGTCAGTTCCTGTATCTGAGCCTCAGTGTCCTCATGTCTAAGTTTGACATCACAGCAGTAGAAATAATATGAATAACAGTGATGATGCCTGTCCAGCTTCCCTCATCATTCTTTCAAGTACTAATAGAGTCCCTTACCCTGTTCTGAGGGTTTGGGGTACATGGGTGATGGCACACCAGAGACTCCTGCCCTTCCACTGCCTGCACAGGGAAGGGGTGGGGATGGGAGCAGGTGGGCAGAAAATAAACACTAACGTAATAAATGAGTCAACAAAGTGGTGTGCTAGTAGGTGATACGCATTGCGGAAGAAAAAAGGGCAAGGCAAAGGCAAGAGGATCAGGAGGAGGTGTGGGTGGCTGGGAGCCACACAGAGAAGGTGAAGTGGGAGCCAGTGAGTGTGTTGGACAAGATGCTTTCTGGTGACAGGGTGCATTCGGCAGCAGGCACTGCCAGTGCAAAGGCCCTGGGGCAGTCGCATGCTTGCTGCATTCTGTGAGCCACAGGCAAGTTCTCTTGTGTGAAGTAGTGCAGGGGACAGGAACTTAATAAGAGGAGAGATCACTGAGCATCCTGTGGGGCCTTGGGCAGGTCCAGTCAGATAGTGATAAGGTGCTGTTACTTACTGTCATCCTTCCTGGCTCTGTTAAAGAAACAGTAGTTCCCCTTCACCCCCTTCACCTAATTTAGCTCCTGCCTGGTAGTTTCTTGCTCTACTAAATGAGCCCTCTCTTCATGGCTTCTGTTTTTTCTCAACAGCTCCCTGACGCCCTTAAATGAAATCGGGACCAAACCCCTGTCCCAGTTGGGAAAGCTGCAGCCGGCTGAATTTTGGTCCTGTGCAGTCTGCAACAGGGACTCTTGGACTCCCCTCTGCACCCACCTGCCAGAGAGAAACGGGGTGCTCATCAAAACTGGTACCCGAGATCGCATGAGCATTCTCACGATCCCACCCACGTGAAGGGCTGTCCTGCCTCTATTGGCCAAAGGCAGAGCTGATTTCTCATCTGACTTGAGCTGAATCACCTTTTCTAGACAGAAGAAACGCTCCCAGTGCGAGCCTGGGGGAGGGAGCAGGGTTCGCAAGATGGCTTCGCGACACAAACCCACCTTTTGTCCTTGCAGTGAAACCTTTCAGCGGCGGCTGCTTGGTGCCAACTGCTGTCCAACAACAAGCCCAGGTACAGGTGAACCCCCTCGGTGCCTTGAGTATCTTAACCTTCCCTGGTGCAGGATTCCCACCAAAAGCTGCGGCCGGCGGATAAGTCTGAAAAATGTGTGGACTGTTGTATTCAGCAGAGCGCGTGGCTCTCACAGTTTATGAAGAGAAAGGGCGGGTTTGAGCTCACAGCTCCTGAAGGCAGGACGGTTGTGACTGCTTTTTTAAGTGAAATAGATGGTTGATGTAGCAACTGCATTTTCCTCTCAGACCCGGGTCCTCCCCCTTCCCCCAACAAGGATGCCGCTGTTTTCATAAACCACAGCTGAGTTGAGGAGCCTGCTGGAAGAGAGAGGGCTTCACTTTGTCATCGCACAAAGCACACGCTGCAGATGAGACAGCTGACCTGTATTTGTTTTTTTTAAAAAACACGGCCATCCCATTTTTAAAATAAGTTTCTGCGTCATGCGGCTCCACTCTAATAACGCCGGGTGGTGGTGTTCCTGTGGCCAAGTCGGTCTGAGGAGACCTTGGGGAGAATCTGAACATTAAATTACAAGCCGTATGAAATGGGCTTGTTTCTGAGGCCTGCCTAGAAGAGGAAAAAGCCGGACTTCCCTGCTCTACACCTTGACTCATCATGAAGCAAAGGTTGCTCTCTGGGTTCTCTGGTGGACCAGCTAGTGCGCTGCAAATGCGGGGTGTTTATAATGGAATATTCTCTCTTTCCCCATATATTGTCCAACCATCGAGGCAAAAAAGAATGATTAATATGCAGGCTCTGGGCCACACACTGAGCCATGACACATACACACATGTGGGTGAGCACAGCCACACCCAGGAAGAGAGGAGAAAGAGCCGCTAAGAGAGTTCAGCTGGACTGCTAAGTCAGCTAGCAAGATACAGAGCAGCGGCCTCCCGTGTGCATCTACCGTCCGCCTGGCTATAGTCAAATCCCAGGGTGAGATGCAGCGCTGCTGTGGTGACAGAAAACCAACGTCCAATGGAACAAGAGCGATCACTGCTTCTTGGGGCCGCAACAGGACATGCCAATGTGGACAGACATGTAAGGCGGATGTTCATCTATGGGCTTTCAAAGAACAGGGTTGATATGGCTCTGATCAAACAAGTTTCAAACTCAGGTTTAAGGATTTAGAACTATATAGCAAACAAACCATAGTTCCAACCATCTTAGAGATTCTATGTTAGAGTCTATGCCGGATGCTTTCATATTAGCTCATTTCATCATTGTAATTAACAAAATCGCTTTTTAAAAAAAAGTAATAAGGTTACAGAGGCTGAACATGAGGACAACATGGTGAAAATCCTGCAAGAAACACTTGAGGATTTCTCATCTGCTCATCTGCTTTTTAAACTTCCATTTGACAAATAATAAAACACTTGCTATATCCCAGGAAGTATTCGGCATGCTTTATAAATTTCAGTTCCTAAAAAACAGGAGAAAAATACAAGATAGTATCTTAGTAAGTCAAACTGTCCTAATAAAAATGCCATACACCGGGGGGCTTAAACAACAGATATTAACTTCCCCCAATTCTGGAGGCTGGAAAGTCTAAGACCTAGGAGCCTGATCAATCGGTTCTCCAGCGAGAGCCCTCCCACTGGTTTGCAGACAGCCATCTTCTCACTGTATCCTCATATGGCAGAGAGAGAGAGGAAGCAAGCCTTCCACTGTCTGTTATTAAATGGGCACTAAGCTCATCATGAGGGTCCCTCTCATTTCCTCTAAATCTAGTTACCTTCTAAGGGCCTCAACATAGTCACACTGAAGCCTGGGGATTCAACACATAAATTTGGGGAGAAATAATTTAGTGCATGCCCGGTAGGTACTATTATGTCCATTCTACAGATAAATAAACTGAGGCCCCAATAGGAAGTCACTTGCTCAACGGCACACAGCTAGTAAGAGGCCTCAGAGCCTGACTTCCTAAGACATTCCATCATCTTACCTACCATACTGTTTCATGTCTCATGATGAGGCAGATGACGGCTACGTTAAAGTTGAAGGTCCAGACGTCTGCATATAGACTTTCCTTGCGTTTCATTCTTTTGTCTGGGTCAGGCGCCCCTAAATGGTGATATCCATAGGGAATACTCTGATGAAGACTTCTCAGAGTGTAAGTTTAAGCACAAGTAATTTTTGGCCAACATGCTTACTTTAGAACCACATCTCTGTGGATAATACATTCAATATAAATGGAAAATGTAGATTGATCACCACAAATGTAGTGCAAGAAATCACAAAGCCCAGTTTTCATTTTATTGATTGTCCACTGCTGCTTTTGGAACTGAGTAAGCTGATATCTTTGGGAAGGGTCATGAACAGTAATTCTTGAACCAGAAGTGCCATTCATAAGGTGCTGGACAAGCTGCTTCATCTCATAGGTTTGAAGACTCCATTTCAGTCCTCTTCAGGTCTCCTTTACCCCAGTCAACTGTGTAAACAGACGGTTTTTAACCCGGAAACAGAGATCTCCCCACTTCACTAGAAGGTGTAGATGAGACCAAGCATAAGCAACTGGCTTAGGCATACGTGTTTGCACCCACCGTGACCGAGGGCTTCATTTAGCACCACGGTGTTGGGTTTGCAGTGGGGTCTGCTGGGAAAAGGGTGAGGCATGGCCTAAAATAAAGTACGATCAGTGAACGTAGCCAAACCTTGTTTTCCTGTGTGTCGTGGGCAATTAGCCTGTTACTTCACGTTTCTAGATGAGTGAAGGAACTGGTTATATCCGTGGTTGCCATGGATATGCTCCGCTCCAGAGAGAACTGCTGTTGTTAAGACAGGTACACAGGGCCCCATGAGCAAAGTGGGCCCAATGATATATTCATTGCAGTGTTCTTTTCATTTAATTAATTAGGTTTTCATATGAATGAATGAATTTTTTTGGTACCTGTGCCTCGTTCAGGCCTGTTTGTAGTCTAAGTTGTATTTCCACACAACTGACCCAGAATACTGATCCATGAATAATGATACTTAATCTGCTCTACTTTGAGATTTGAAGAGGTAAAGCCAAGGAGGTTTCTATCCTTGTGTGGATTTCACAGTCTGAATTACTTAGTGATCAAGACTGGAGTTCCTTCAGAGTCTGGGACTCTTTATTTGTATAGAATCTTCTTGCTAGGCAATCTGTAGCTAGCTTAATTTAACACATGGTATACATGTAAAAACAATGGACTTGCATTTCTTAAAATTACATAGTACAGATTTTTTGTTGTTTTATTGCTAATTTGGATTCAGTTGGCATTTCATATTAGTAAAGGTTTAGATCATATTATGCAATGACATTGTAAAAAATTAATTTGCCAGACAAGCAACATTTGGCTATTTTCTTTCTTCTCCGCCTAAGAGAATCCTGGTGTAAGTTAAGTCGATTAAGTATTGGGTCATTCTGACATGACCACATCACTGTCGGGTAGAGTAGATCCAAGCACCAAATGTCCATGGGATGTCCGGCAAGTCATTTAAGAGTAGAGAGAAGCCAGCCCCTTGCAAACGAAGTACTGGATTCCAAACGGCTTCAGCACAGGGACTCTTCTCCAGTCTCTCAACATTCTCTTCTTTTGCTCCATTGTCTTTCATTCTCTTTTATTTCCATGCTGATTTTTGGAAGAGATTCTGAGGTCAATGTTCTGCTCCCCCAGAGTAACAATGCCATTTGTTTTGAGCTGGCCAGAAGACCCAGTGCCCCCTTCTGCATGTCCTAGCAAATGCAAGGCCCTTGACATCTGCTTTGAGGTTGCACAGGGGAAGCCTCCTCTCTCCAGATTCTCAGAATGCTGTGAAAGCCAGTCTCTGTCAATGCTGCCATATTGCACCTGTACACACGAGACACAGAGAGTCCTGGAACCATGCTCCAGAGCCCGCAGTCTGGGTTCAAACCCCAGCTCCACCATTTGTTAGCTGGGCAACATATGGCAGGCCACTGAAGCTCTCTGGGCCTCAGTTTTCTCTACTATAAATTGGGTGATAATCAAAAGTACCTCAAGAGTGTTGCTGCAGAGGGAAATGAGTTGTCGATCCACAGAGAGCTTTAGATACTGCCAAAAACGAAGTGAGCACTCAGTAGATGCTGTCATTCCTGCAAGAGGCTCTCTGGCTAAAAGCTCCCAGCCCAGGCTCCTGAGCCAACTGCCAGGTTTCAAAGTCCAGCACCAGCTCTCGCACAGAGGCAAGTTACGTATTAGGTCAAGCTGTATGACCGGTTTCTACAGAAATGGCAATGTCATAGGGTTCAGTCGAATACATGCGTGATATTCTCTGTGCCTCGGGTCCTTTGTCCATTAAAACCAGGAGCCGTAATCCTACCTTCTAGGATCACCATGGGGAGGAAATGAGGGTGCATTCACAAACGCGTGGGACAGTGCTTGATATGCAGACAGCCCACTTAAGTATTCGGTGTTATTATTTGTCTCACCCTCACATCTCACTACCACTTGAGACAAACTGTCCCCAGGAATAGCCTGCTTAGTAATCCTTCTTGCTTCTGTCTATCAGACTTTCTGTCGCATGTGCAATGCCCGTCCTGCCCTCCAGAGCTTGGTCTCAGTCTGTCCAAATGCCCCGCCCCCGCCATTCCCTCCATTTCTACCACATCTCCTGGCTTTTGTACCTTACCAAGGACACGGTGTTTTTACATTTAAGCCACCAGTGGTTCCTGTGGCATCTTTGTCTTCTTCATATACTAACTCTGGGATGTGAGGGTCTAGGGAGGACGTGACATTTCTTCTACTTTGTGTGCTTTCAGGGGATAATTATTTTATATCTTTAGAATAATTCCTTAAGTTGTATCTAAGTTTGGGACCCCTAGCATCTTCCTGTGTATGTGTGTGTGTGTGTGTGTGTGTGTGTGTGTTTTACAACGGACTTAAAAAATAAAATAACTATAGACTTAAAGAAAAGTTGCCAGTCCAGAGAATTCCCAAATGCCCTTTACCCAGTGTCCTCCAATGTTAGAATCATCCACAACCATTTTACATTTGCCAAAATGAAGAAACCTACACGCGTCCACTTCTATTAATCAAACTTCAGACCTGATCCAACATTTTACCCATCTTTCACTAATGTTCTTTCTCTCTCTCAGGATCCCATCCAGGACACTACGTTGCATTTGGTCATTCTGTCCCCTCAGTCTCCTCTGGTTTGTGACAGTGCTTAGTCTTCCATGTTTTTCATGACCTTGACAGTCTTGAGGAATCCCAGTCTGTTTTACAGAATGGGAAATTAACTCCCAGTCTGTTTTACAGAGTAGGAAATTAATAATTTGAGTTAATTTTATTTTCTCCCCCTAATGATTAGACTGGGGTTATGGACTCTTGGGAAGAACACCGAAACGTCAAATGTCCTTCTCATCATATTATCTTGGGGGTATATGATACCAACATGACTTCTCATTGGTGATGTCAACCTTGGTACCTCTGTGGGTCTACAATTCTTACACAGAATTCTCTGTATGCTACAGTTACTGAGAGACCATCCAAACATTCACGGTAAGTAGCTACAATGCCGAAACCACAGCATTCTGAAGCACTGAACAGGCTTGCTCAGTTGTTCTCAACCTTATCAGACCCAACACCTTTTTTTAAACAATAAATATTTTCAAATGCCTTGCTTACTATTCTGAGTAAAAAATTTATAGAGGGTGTAATTTATCTGTACTCATGGTCAATGAATACAGTAAAATCAATATAATATCCTAACTTTAATATAAAGGGGCAATGCAAGGAAAATGGCATGTAATAAAATAATAAACATTTCCATATAAAAATGCTCAGGTCTGACTACTCTATAAGCCCTAGTAATGCGGTCAGATTCTTATACCCGTAGGAAGGCTGTTCACAAATAAGACAGACACAAATGTACAGACTGATCGAGGACTCAAGGACAGTGAGTGGCACGGTCATTGGTGAGCTCATTTTCTCAAGGGGTGAACCACACTTGGGAAAGGTCCAAAGCCAAGAAAATAACCACCGCCCTCAATTTTCATGGTGTTTCTTTCCTGGAAAATCCCACTGCTTATGGAAACCATGCAAAAATATTATGCCTTTAAAGGTATGATGGAGTTAGGCTCTGATGACCATAACACATGTGTGTATGTGCTGGAACAGCACAAAGCTGTGTGGGGCAGAGAACAGTGCTTGATTGTGGGAATATCCTGCGCGTTTTAGGACACAGGATCTCCTTGGACTCCACCTGCCACATGCTAGTGGCACACCTGAATCAGAAAGGGCAAAGAGACACACTTCTTGAATTTCAAGACTAAATTTCCAAACTACGGGGGCCATGCTGCCCTAGTCAAGACTACCACCAGTGTAGCTGATGTTCAATGGCTCCTGTTCATTCCTCGGAGCTGGGCACGGGTCCATGTCACCAGCATAGGAAGGCAAGACTTAACCTGGAAGTCAGGCCTTTCAGCTCCTAATCTGCACGACCTGGTGCTTGTCAGACCCTCAAGAGGACCCACTGGTAACCCTTGGATTGTTGCTGATTGATCAAATCATGCAACTCACATCACCTACACACATGCACATGCACATGCTTACGTACACACGCCCCACCATCACTGCCACAACTCAATTCCTGCAATGAGTCTACCCTTCGTAGACGTCCCATTAAGTGTAGGAGAATATTCATTATTTTACATTGGCCTGAAAGGCCCTGCGCAACTTGACCCTCATTTGTCCTTCAGCTTTATTTCATGCAGTCCCCACCCCCCGCCCACACATGTTCTGTCCCTACCATGCTGGTCTCCTCTCAGTTACTGTCAACAGTTACCTCCTCCCTGCTACAGGGCCTTGGCACATACTGTCCCCTCCTCTCTGGCTCCTTCCCTACTTGTTGCCTGGCAAGCTCCTACTTATTCTGCATAGCATAGCTTAAAAGTCACTTATTCAGAAAGCCCTTCCCTGAGTCTCCTTGTGTAAATACTCTAATTTCTTCTATTGCTTGAATATACACTTATCAGAGTTTAGGATTAAGTACTTACGCGATTCTGTGTTTGATACCTGATGCCTCCACTAGGCTCCCCAAGAGGCAGAAGCTCCCCTGGCTTTGCTCGTTATTGTACTCCCAGCACACAGCCTAGGGCCTGGGACAGAGGACGTTCTAAATCTTTGCACAACACGTGAAGAGAGGAATAATTTCATTAGGTATCTAGAGTGCCTACTGGATTGACTAGAAGGCAGACACAATAGGGCACTCAAAATCACGGCCTTCCATGATGGGCAGGAGCAATGGAACCTTGGTTCTGCTTTGCTGGGAAGACAGAGAGGCATGCTCTCTGAGACTGTTTCTTTTGGCTTCGTTGTTTCAGTGGGCTTGATTTCAAAAGGACACCCGAGCACAGAGAAGGCTGGTTGGACCTCTGTTTAGACAACTCAAAGCTCCTGCGTCTGTCTGGAGCTAGCTTCCCTGCTAGAAGGAATTGGAGGCTCAACTAACAGCTTTGCAAGCTTCGGCATTCTAAGACTCAACCCGGTAAGTACGCCTGGTACACTTCTTCCTTCCCCTGGTATTACCAATATCATCCTATCTGGATAGTTCTAGATGTTGTCTCTTTTAAAGTGCAAATTTCAGCTACATTCTTTCCCAAACTTCGGTCCTTTGGGTATCACTTGCATTAATTTGGCACATCTGCACGTCACCAGTGCTATTATTTATTAATGTTTTTCTTTGAACCCATCACGCCCTGACATTGATGCAGATTTTAACTTCAAAACCCACACTAACAGGCATGAACTCCTGTATTTCTGGGGTTTGTTATATTCATTTGGGAAGGATTGCATTTTCTTCACCATGTTCTGGACGTGGAGATAGGGACGCACACCAAAGCAGACCTCCTTCCTGTCCTTAATTTGTTAAGAATGCTGGTGAACAGAGAGGTCTGCTCACTTGCAAGGCCACGGAGTGGTCGGCGCTGACAGAGCAGGGATTCTCAGTGTCTGGCTCCTCGTTCTGACCTGGGCGCTCCCTGGTCACGCAGACTCAGACCGTTCTTAACCCAGTTCTCCCGCCACACCAGGCACTCCATAAATGTGAATTGTGATGGGACTAATGATCACTCCTCAAAGCCGACTCTTCTGTGAGGCTTTTCCCCCTGAGGATGTCGTATCCAGTACATGCGCTGGTACCTGGGGAGCCAACACCTTTCAGCAGGCTCTTCCCAATTTGTAATATTCTGAGCCATCTGTGAGCCATGTCTCATTTACAAATGCTTTATTCTTCCTGTTTACGTTACTGGGAGGTTCACAGTTTGGATGATGAATGCTATTCTGACTTCCTCATAGGAGTCAGGTAAATCTCCTCTTGGGAGGGAGGATGTATTTTTCATGTGAGTGTCTAACTCATCCATGATGGTGCTTCTGAGAAGAGCCAAGGTGTCACCACCCCAGGGCCAGAGAAAACTTTCAGTGAGGTCCCAGGATGGCTCCAACACTGGAGGGAGCTCCCCTCCTGACTCTGGAAGCCACCACTGACTTCTGGAAGATTCCTTGCCCTCCTGTCGGCATAGGGTGGGGTGTGCTGTTTCCTGCACTACGGCAGAGCTGCTGATGCTGTTTTTAAATTCAGTCCATAATTTAGAATTAAGTCACACATTGGACTCCAAGCATTCCACCATGACATGTTACACCAACCTGAGCTGCTTTCGACCTTAAACTCTGATCACACTGGTGTTCTTTCTGCTCCTCGCCAAACACATCTAGATCACTCCAACCACATGGCGTGGGTCCTTGCTGTTCCCTCGGACTGGAACATTCTCTCCCCTATTCTTGCCACACCCGTTTTCATCATTCATGCTTCAACGCAACCTTATCTCTTCAAGGCCTTTCCCTGACCATCCTATGTTAAACTGCACTCCCAACTCAGCCAATGACCCTTGTCTATTACTTGGACTTACTTTCCTCATGGGACTTATTTTGACCCCCCAAATAGCTTATTTATTTATTTACTAATGGCCTATTCCCCTCTTGTCCCCAGGAGGATGTAACTCCCACCAAAGAAGGGATCTCTCGCTTACTGCTTCCTCTCCAGTGCCAGCTAGGGCACTCTGTAAGTTGTTGCTAAGTACACAAACGCAGGACTGGGGTCCAGTCCCCACAGTGAGGTGCAGGGGTCAGCTGGATGCAGCCGTCTGTTTTCATGGAGAAATAAGAACACAGGCTTAGGAGCTCGCTAGGGCTGGACCCCAGTTCCACGTCTGTCATCCTGGCTGTGTGCCAGAAGCAAGTGATTTCACATCCACTCTTTGTGCGCAGCCACAGTAAACCAGGACTCAGCACGCCGCTCCGGGATACCACGTGCCTGGGCCCATGCCACCCTCAGTACCGGGATCTCAACAAATGTTAATTGACTTCCCTTCCCTTACAAATGCCAGAAGAAACCCACGAAACTCATGACAGCCCTTGTAACACACTTGACAGCTAATAAAGAACTCGGGCATCCTTACGTTTGGTACAATCTGCGTTAAGTACAACTGCCATACATTTTTCAAAATGCAGTGACATTTTCGATACTTGGTTATCTTATGCAGACTCCGGAGCGGGGGTAGAGTCTTAAATCCGCTGAAAAGAACAGAGTCTTTCAGTGCATGACCTAGCTGATAGAGGTGTCCCTCCCCTGTATATTCAATTACTCGCCGTATAATAGAACCGGACGCACCACAGAGAGTTTGGTAGCTGAACAGTACGTTCCTCAGGTGGCATAAGTGACTTTGAAGTACCTGTCAGCAACTAGCCTTCCTGGAGGCGTGCTGCAACTGCTCAGTTCACAGTGGCATTTTGCTTCGTAAGCCCTTGTTCGGAATATTAAAAAGGGCATGCAACAGACTTCATTCCTTCGCTTCAAGGACTGTGATTTTGTAAAGCTGGACCCCATGGTCTACTCAGGAGAGAGTTGCTGGCTCCAGCAAATGTTTAAAGACGGTCTGAATTGGGTCCAGTGGTGCTCAAGTTGGTCGGTAACTATCACTGTGAGTCTGAGCACGGGGAGTGTGGTTCTCTTTCCTGCTTCCTCCCGATGATGAGCTGGGCGGACTGAACTGGACAATGTCATGGGACATCCGAGGTCACACAAGCCACTTTTTCTGTTAGTGCAGGATGGTGCTCTCCTGTTGTTTGAAAAAGTCACTGGCTTTTTGCAGATGTGGACTTGGGAAGGGAAGAGTTGAAGTTTGCTAGACTTTGTCTTGATCAGGAACATTTTTGGTAAATTCTGAATGATCAGTCAGGTGTCTGGGTTCTTCTCATTCTTCGCAGCAATGGCAGTTGACTTTATTCTATCTGGAATTCATGCCCAAGAGCAGAAGATGGGACCTACTGGTGTCCAAAGGTGGTTTGTCACGTTGGCTGTTGTGACGCCATCATTGCCTGATGTCCAGCTTGGCCTTTGGTCTGAAGTCAGTGAGCAGAGCAGAGCGGGATGGGGAACTCTGTAAGGGATGGCACATGGGGGCTGGCATGCTTTGCTCCTGGCTTCAGGTTGTGAGGACTCGGGATCTTTTTGGATCTGTTTTTGAGGACTTTGCAGAAGTCGAGAGCAACTCTCTTGTGCCATTTTTCTTTGCGAAGCAACAAGAAGTTGAATTTTGGATTCTGAGAGGCAAGGTTTGCTCAAACTCAGCACTACTGACTTTTTGGGTTGGCTAATTCTCTCTTGGGGGGCATCCTGTGTACCCCAACATGTGCAGTAGCATTCCTGGCCTCTATCATTAGATGCTGTGAGCCCCCTCCAAGTTGGGACAGCCAAAAATACTCCAAGGCAGTGCCAAACGTCCCCTGGAGGCAGGAGCTGGGGGTAAAACCGCCCCTGATGGAGAGCCTTCTCTGCGGGAGATTTCATGGTCACATGTAAACTTGGATATTCCAGCTTCTCTGGGCTGTCCTGGGGCTTTAAGACCTTTGAGTTTCCTGGGAAATAGATTTCTGACGGACCTGCAGACAGGCAAAGGAGGAAGTAGGGACAAAGATCTGAGAGGGCGGAACCCAAATGCACTTGATTCCTCTTCTCTCTCTTCCTCCCTCTCGTCTTCTAGCAGGGAAGCGGGCAGGGGCGCAGACGAGGGGCACCTTGGCTGAACTGGAGAAGCCAGAGCTGGGAAGCCCAGTGCCTGCAGACGAAACTGGGAGGGCCTGAAGATTTCTGAACTTCGAGCAATCCTGTTGTATCAGTTCAGGCATCAGCAAATTCCTGCCGGCAGCATGGAAGACAGTTTCTGGAGGCAAGCTGGGCATCAGCCGGGGCCCTTGGCAAAACTGCCATGTAGGCAAAGCTGTTTTTGCCACCACCTCTCTTTCTGAACCTCCCCCACGCCCTGTCTCACTTTCTCTGCCCTCCGGGCACACCGACGCCTGCGCTGTCCTCTGGCTGCTAAGTCTGCCTCGTCCGGCCAGAGCCATCTGCTTGTTATCTGCCCCCAGATTCACTCTCCTAACCCGAATGCTGATTCAGCTATTTTGGGGGTTAAGACTAAAGATTCAAATACCTCACACTAAGGGGAGAAGAGTCAGTAGGTTTAACCTATTCAGGGGATGTTTTGATTCACTGAAGCTTGCTGCTCCTCTTCTAGAACACATTTGGGAACAAATGGCCTTGCCATGGCTTTTCCAGTTTCCCTGAAATGAGCCTCCCGGTTGCATATTTTCCCAGTCACAGTCTCCCCACCTGGCGATCACAGCCTTTGAAATCCATAAACTGAAGAATTAACTAAGAAAGGGGCTTCACACAAGGTGAGCTGTGAATTTTCCATTAAAAAAATGACCCAAATTCCTGAGCCTGGCCTACAAAGGTCTTTACAATCCCCCCTGTCTAGCCTCTTCTCCATTCATTCACTCAAACTGGGTGAAGAAGATGGACACAGACCCTGGCACCCACTCTCCAAAAATGCTTGTTGTCCAAACCAGACAAAATCGATTAATGCCACGTGTCAGCCCAGGGTAGGTCAAAGAGGCCTGGGAGCACCTTGCAGGGGGTACTAGCTCCAGTGGCTGGTCCAGGGAGGGAGTCTTGCCATTTCCACATGCCTATACCTGACACACGTTGTTACCTCCCTCCAGCTTTGAACCTGAGTGTCCCTCCATTTAAATGCCTTCCCCTCACCTTCTGGAAAACTCTTTTATGATCCAGGAGAATTTCTCTCTGGCTGTCCTTTGTCCTCTCTTGCTTTGCTTTGCCTTGTCTCCTGCTGCTCACCCTCCAAATAAGTCTGTTCTTTTCTTTAAGCTTATATGCCCGTTCTAGGGAAATACAGAAATACGTACCATGGTGATTTGCAATGATGTGTTTACTTGTCAGTCTTCCCTATGAAACTTTTCTCAAAGCCGAGACAACGAAGTGTATCTCTTTCTAAGCCCCAGCTCCTAGCACGGTGCCTGGCACACAGAAGGTCTCAGTTAAGGTCGCTGTATGAATGGACTCATCCAAACTAGAATCTGGAAGATGTGATCACAGGTTGCCTGCTTTACTCCCTTTTGTCTTACATTGTGGGATTTTTATACGGGAGAGTCCATAAAACATACATGACAGTTTAAAATGAAAACTCACGTAACCACAACTTGGGTCAAGAAATTGCTCTCCTCTGTTCCTGGCTCATCAGTGGGGGTCATCTACTCCAAGTATGTCGTGAAGATAAGAACTCAAAATTCTCTATCTGACCTGAAGTTATTGGGGTCTCCTGCGAAGCATGTTCTTAGCCTGAACCTCAGGCCTGAGATTCCAGATACCACAAGCTTGGCTGAAAGCCAAGCAATTCAGTCAAACATCACTTGGCAGACGTGGCCTGAAATCTAGCCGGAGGAAGCTATTCGCTCCACTGGACAGGATCTGGTACGAGATCTCGAGTACTTTACTCTCCCGCTATGAATCCAGACTGCAGGTTTATGTGGACTCTGTCACATTTGAGAAAAAAAACTGAACACATGAGCCTCTCTGCTAATAGATAACCTGCGTGGAGATGGGTTGATTTTTTGGTGGCTGTTAATACGGATCAGCTAAAATCTTGCCATGTGAGCGGAAGTGGTGTACTGTGCTCTGCTTTGAGTGAAAAGCAGCCATCTGCCTCACTGCATTTGGTCAGAACACTGTGCCTTTGGAAAGGCCTCCAGTTCCAGGAGGCATGGCAACCCCCCTCGGCGCGACACAGCTCCGAGCTGGCAGGGCTGACTGTGCGGGTCTCATCCAGTCCTGCTGCGGGGCCCCCCGGGGCCTCTCTTCCTTCCCCAGCTGCCCTCCACACGCAAGGACCAGCCTGCCTGCCTTCTTCCGCTCCTCCTCTTTGCCTTTATCCAGGCCTGTCTCCTCTCCTTCCTCCCTTTCTTCCCTTCCTTACAGCTGTCCAGCCATAACCTCTACATACAGAGTAGAATAAGGACTTGTTCAATAAGTACTTCTTGAGCCTGGCTGTCAATTCCAGGGTCTTCTGATTTCACTTTTCCGTGTGTGTGTGTGTGTGTGTGTGTGTGTGTGTGTGAGAGAGAGAGAGACAGAGAGAGAGAGAGATGCATGAATCCACTATCACTGTACTTAACTTTAACTCAAATTAAAACACTTTGGGGGGTAAAGCAGATAACAGCCTTATTCTCGTTCTATTCCTTGCTTCACGGGGTTTAATTCCAGCACTATTTTCTGAGCATCTACTATGTGACAGACACAGTCTGAGACGCTGAGGCTACAGCAGGGAGTAAGGCAGAGGTGGTCCCTGAACTTAGCTGTCCAGGGTGGTATCCACTAGAACTTAGATTTTATATATTATATTTTATATTCTAGAACTGAGCTGTCCAGGGTGGTATCCACTAATGACATGCAGCTATTTAAATTAATTAAAATTATATAAAACGTAATATTCACCATCTTCGTACTGGCCCCATTTCAAGGGCTCGCTAAGCTCATGACTAGCAGCTAGGTATTGGACAGCACAGATCTAGACTAGTCCCATCATCGCAGAAGAGTCTACTGAACAAGGCAGTTCTGGAAGAATCTGCTAGAACTACTACCATTCTGAGACCATAAGAAATCCCCATAGCCATACTACGAGATGATTAATTATGATACCAGATCATGATTCCTTTACATACAACCTACCCTTTGAAACACGGAGCTTGTATCCAGGAGGCCTGGAGCTGATGAGTTTATTTTTATTTTGAGCATCCTGTTTTACTTACAAGACAGCTACATCAGTGTGGCGGAAGAGCCTTTTGAAATACTCATTTTTCCCTCTTGTCTTTCAAGCAGGTATTGGCTCTCTATCAGAGAAAGAAGGACCGCAGGGCAGAATCCAGAAGCAGCCTTTGAGTCTCTGGCTGCTTTTGTGGTCCCGATGTATAAGCTCAGGACCTTCAAGTGTTTGTAGAAGAGGCAACAGAAAGGAAGATTTGGGGAATAGATGAAAAAGCCTTGGCCTAAGGAGGACTGGCGGAGAGGAGAGAAGAGAGAAATGTTTGTGCAGACAGGTGAGGGTGTTTGAGAGGGAATGCATGTGTGTCGTGGGCTCAGGCTGCATGGTTTTCCTGGCCATTCTACTGGGGGTAGAGATCCCAGGGGGATAGCGTCTAGGATTTGGTACAGCAGGGAGACATCACAGATCCACTAGACCTGAAGGGTCAAACTGACAGCAACGATGGACATTTTAGCAGCTGTGTGATAATTCCACTACATACTGTTTCCACTCCAACCCTAACCGACCTCTGGGAAGGCAAAGAGGTATAAGCCTCGGGTTGTGACTTTCCTCAGGCTTTATGGGGATACATGTTCAAAACAGGAGTTAGTAGAGTTCTAATAAAAAAATAAAGCTGCTTTTCTGGCAGCATCTGTGTTTGTGTTCTGGGAGCCATCCCCACTCCTCAAGCAGTGTGGTTTCCTTGTACACTAACTCAACAACCACAGACCTTGTCCCCTTTGGTTTGCTGTCCTTGATTTGGTCGGGTAACATTTCTCCTGAAAGAAATAAAGGCATAAAGCGGTGTCCTCTTCTATATTTGGATAAAACGTCAAATAAGAAATTGGCTCCATCCTGGAGCTCTGGTTTCACACGTTCATCAACGGAAGTAAGGGGAGGACGCCAATGCCATGGCATAACGGGATGGTCCTGATGAGGAGTTAGCAAACTACTGCCCATAGGCCGAATCTTGCTTGTCTCCTGCTTCAATAATAAAGTTTTATTGGAACACGCAGAGTTATAATGTAGACTGTATGGCTCTCAACACCACCTGACATTCAATAGAAAGAGGCAGCTGACCCTTTGGCTCAGATTACAAACTCCTGAAAGAGTAGAACAGTGTACATCTCCTGTTTCCTTCCAGGACCTGCCTGGTAGAAGAGCAGGTCCAGAGCAGGGAGTGGAGAAACATGGTGGGAAAGATTCTAAGGCTGAGATAAACTCGCTTGCTTCCAGAATGGCCTCCTTCACGGACTCCTGGGAACATAACTCCTGGAGTTACAGCATCAACTTCAAGGTGCAAATCCGTCTCTATCATCTGTCATGACAGAGATAATCTTGTTGCCTTGTTACTACGGGTGATCAGATCAACTGTCTCCTTTATGTATAATCTGGGTGCCCGGGGTCTCCTGCTCTGCACTGCAAGGAAGGGTCCTGAAGCCTCCAATGCACATGGCCTGTGTGTCCTTCTTAGGAGGAATTCTTCCAGGAGCGACCCCATGTAAAGGAGTCACGAGAAGGTGATTTGTTGAGGCCGTGCTCCAAAAGAGAAACCGGACAGAAGAAAGGGGAGGAAACAGAGTAAGCAGTGGGAAAAGACCAAAAACAACAACAACAAAATACCCCAAAAGAAACTAAGTCTAATTTCAGATGAAGTCCAAGCCTTAGCCTGATCTGACGGGGGGACCTTTGGAGTATGAATCGCATCTCACATTCAAGAAGCGACTGTGCGGTCCCGAAGACAGGAGCTTTTCCACTGAAGCCAAGAGCCGAGGGAACTGGCCTTCCATGCCCTGTGTTCCTTTCTTGCCCAGGAGGCAGCATCAGCGCTCAGAGGCCCTGGAGGTGCAGAAACTCTCAGGCACTTCCGACTCTCTGGGCGGTGCAGAGGCGTCTGCAGCTCAAGGTGACGTTCAGAGCAAAGAGCCCTTAGCGTCAAAGCACACAGCAACTGGCCGGTATGAACAAGACTTTGGTGAAGGGGGTCTGGGAAAGGGGACTAACAGTATTTGCTACATGCCAAGGCTTACCAGCGACTTGGGGTTATACGCTATTTTGAATCATCCACACCATTTCCACGATATGGGCCCTCCCATATATAGCAGCTTCTTCTTCCTCTTTTCCCTCATCCTTTTCATTTTTCTTCAGAAGAAAATTATTTTGGAGGGGGAACCCCCCCCCAAAAGCCACTTTTTGTTCAGGGTCTCCCTTGTTATAATTAAAAAGATAAAATGTCCAAATTTGCTTTGAGACTGTATCATTTCTCCTGTAACATCTCCACGGGGCAATAAATCCCAGGATTTCTCTACCCACTCTGTAGAAGGGCATTTCTTTTATTTGACCCAAATCTATAACTTTCATCCTTCAATGGAGCCTTGGCTCGAGTACACTGGGATTTGGGGGCCCATGTCAGACACACTTTCTCTGCAGAGAGATTCGTTTGGGGCATTCACAGACTCCACACCTGGTTGCCTTCATCTTTCAGAGCAAAGAGTCCTCATCTTCCTGATCTGTCCTCAAATTATGGCTTCTCATTTACTCCCTCGCTAAGTCTGGCTGCTCTTCTCTGGCTCAATGCATCTAGGTCTTTCTTGAGAGACAGTGACCAGCCCCATCCTCAGAGTCCCAGGCACACATCGCCACAGCTCCTGATCAAGTAAAGGTAGTCCATTTTGTTTTTCTTTTAATGCTATTCTAGATGATGTTCAGCATCACTGGGTTGAGTTATACACTATGTAGGCGTCTCTAGTATTCAATCTATAGTGATTACCTTTTCCTCCATGTAATCAATTGCATCTGGCTGGACAACACACTATTACTGGTTTTTTGTTTTTATTTTTTTAATTTTTACATTTAAAAAAAAATCTTTTTAAGTAATCTCTATGCCTAACATGGGGCTCGAACTCACAGCCCCAGTATCAAGAGTTGTATGCTCTTCCTACCGAGCCAGCCAGGTGTCCCACACTATTATTGGATTTTAATGACTGCTTTCATCTTAAACACACTCTTAGCCTTTCCGCTACTTTTCTTCTGGCACACCCATGAACTCTTTCTGTCCTTCACTGTTGGCTTAGTAGTCAGCATTGCCAGAGACTAGTGTTTTCTCTAAATCTTACAGAATCCCATTTTATTTTTGCATGTGCTAAAGAGGACAAATTCCACCAGAGTTTTAAAGAAAACCCTACTGATTTGCTTCTATGTGGAGGGACACATACTTTTTATATCTCCTGTCCCCAGCGAGAAGTTAGCTCCCTATAGGTGACGAAATAGTTGCAACAGCTAGATGGGAGGCTAACTCTTCTCTCCCGAGTAAACTTTTTGGGAAATGGTTTAGAGCTTTTTTGAGATAGTTTCAAAAATTTTAAATATATCCCATCTGCTGATGCTTTATTTTCCATGGGTTTATGTAGGACTGCTTGGAGTATTTGCGGTAGAGTAGAAAAAGCATGGGCTTTGGAGTCATGCAAACATACCATGTACCAGAGGTGATCTGTTAAGGGCAGAGTTACAACAGAGGCTGAAATTGGCCAGGATGGGCCAAGCACGGCATTTAACTATAGCCAAGGTATCAGCAAGTCTACAGTTAAAAGACAAATGGAATACTTCAGGTGATAGCAAGAGCTCATTCTTGTGAAAGCTAGTGAATGGTGATGCTTCTGTAGTACAACAGGTGACTGCTAATTTCAAAAGGGGAGCCTCCCCCAAGGCAGGAGAACTCTCCAAGCCACCTGGGGTGGTTCCTCTTTAGAATCTGGCTGTTCTGCGTCACTACAAAAGGTTTCCACTTCCACCCCTTGAGGGCACCGGAACCATCTGTCTTCATCACAATCTTGGAAACCCGAGCAAAGGTGGCTCTAGACCGCCTATGAGACCGAGCTGCTCTTGGCCCAGTTTGGCCCCTTACGCTACTAGGGCTCCAGACTTCAGCTGCCTCAAAACTCTAAATAATTATCCCCACCCTACTTCTCTGACCTATCGTCCTCTATTCCTACAGTGCAAGTTCCTCTGGTCAACTAGGCTCCCCTAAGCTTCTGTCCTCATGTCATGTTGGGCTTTTGTCCACTGAATCTTCCTGTCATTTCTCCCTTTCCTCCCTTTCCCCAGAGCCTTCTGGAACATCCTTGTCATTGAACACATACTCCTCTGCTTTCCCATACTTCTACAAGCCCAGTCTCCATTTTCTTGCCTTAACTAAATCCCATTTTGCAGAAAGACACCCCTTCCCTGTAACCTCAAAGGAAAATCGCACAGCCTTGTACATCCATCATTGCAGTTCCCCTAAGTGACATCTGCATTGTCCCTGATACTTTGCCTCTTCCCACCCATTGCTTTTCACTCTTGTACCAAAAGCCCTTTTCCCTCTGAGTTTCAGGTAATTTCGATCGAAGTCTTCCTGTCCACTCCTGTCAAAAGAACACGTCAACAGCTGCTGTGACAAACACAGAAGAACCTAGCTTCAAGATGCTTGACCTCAATTCCAGCATATCCAAGAATCCATTCTGGACCTTATCATTCTCCTAAATTGCTCTACCTCTGAACTATGAATATCAATTTACCACCTTCGGCCACAACATTTTATCATCCCACCTCTCGGGATCCAAGTTCTCAAAGCACTTGGTGCTCAGGTCAGGACTCTTGTCCCTTGATTGTTGCTTCTTCTTTCTAGGTACTTGCCAACATTATAATTTGTTTCTCTTAATTTGCTTCTCCCCGTCTTAGACCTCATAACGTACAACAGTAAACCCTGTAAGCATCTTCAAAAAACGCTGGCCCCTTTCTTTACGCCATACTGACACAGTAACGCATTAATCTTGGATTAATCCAACTCTTTATTTTTCTTGATCTGGGCTGTTGAGTCTTGACTGAGAAAACAGAAAATCCAACTATGCAAACAGGTGGCCCTAAGCAATCCTTTGATGCGTGCTTGGTGACTTTCCTGAGTGGTGATGACAAAATAGTACTCTTTCTCTCAAAGCCCCACTTCATTGAACCTCCTTCTCCCCTTGCCACCTCACACAGACACAACTCTTCTCTCTCTTCCCTGGTAAATGTCTTGCCTTGCTGCTCCTTAACTCTTAAATCACTGTGGTTTGTTTCTACATTCACTCCCGAAAGGAAGATGCTCTGGCCAAAACTACCAGTGACTTCCTAAAGGTCTAGCTGAATGAGCTTCCTCTGAAGATTCAGCTCATTGTTGTCCTCTCTTGCTCTTGATATTGTTGACTCCTCCATTCCACTGTTCCACTCTGGGCTTCTCTCTCTGCTTGTGCTCCCAGGCAAGCTCACCGCTTGCATGGCTTTAACTGGAATTAGAGTCTTGATCCCAAGATCTGGATCTCCAGGCTGGCTCTTTCTGCATCCACATACAAAACAGCCTTCTTCATGGTTTTCTTAGAATTCCCATGGGAACCTCAAACTCAGTCCGACCCCAAATGAACAAATCCACCTCTCCCCATAGTTCTTCCTCGTGGGTTCTCTATCTCACTAAATGACGTCATTCTTCTGACTGAGCCAGAAACCTCAGAGTGACCTTCAACTTCCCCATCTTAAATCCTCATCACTTCCCCATTACCCCCCTGTGCACCATCTGACGTCTGCCCAGGTCCTCCTGATTTGACTTTCTTAAACTCTCAGGTTGCCTGTCTTCTCCATCCCAATGGGTCCTGCGGAGCTAGTGCGTACTCCCCTCCCATCTCGAGAGTTCTGACTACGACATGTCAGATCATGGTACTACCCGGAGCATGGAGTATAAGGCCTGCAGGATCTACACTCCCGTCTCCCAACTTCAGACCCATCTGTCCTCCTCCCTGCCTCTCGCCTCTCACCCCGCGGTCAGCCGTATTAAACTACCCGCTGTGCCTGGAACTGTCCACGCTGAGTCTCAGTTGGGGATGCCATTCTTCTCCTTCACACCCCCCTACTCCCATCTGCCCAGCAAATAACTGCTCGTATTTCAGGTCTCAGCTCAACCTTCCCATTCTTTGCAAGGCTTCATCTGTTGTGCCGCGGGCTCTCACCCTAGGACTACTACTGAACTGACTACTTTTCTTCGGGGGCTCCATCTCCACATATATATTGTCAATGTCAGTTTGCCTCTTTGGGACTGTCAACTTCCTTAAAGACAATCTCTCTCTGGGACGCCTGGGTGGCTCAGTTGGTTAAGCCACTGCCTTCGGCTCAGGTCATGATCCCAGGGTCATCAGCTCGAGTCCTGCATCGGGCTCCTTGCTCAGTAGGGAGCCTGCTTCTCTCTCTGCCTCTGCCTGCTTGTGTGTTCTCTCTCTCTCTGACAAATAAATAAATAAAATCTTAAAAGAAAAACAAAAAACCACAGTATCGCTGTCATGTGCCTCTCTTTACCACAAGTGTCTAGGCTCCTGGTAGGACAAAACAAACCTCCACTGAATGAAGACATAAATGGATTAAAAATGGACCCCAACCTGTGAGCTAAGGCTGAAGGAATATTGTGAGAGTGAAACAAACGCTGATCACTGCAGCATCCTGAATCATCACAAAGGCTTGTCTGCAGAGAGCTCTGCTGTTTGTAAACTCACTAAGTCTCAGTTTGCATTAGCAAACAAGTTGGGTGGGTATCCTTTAGAATATAAGCTTTCAGGGACAGAAAAAGGGGGGGAAGGGGGGTGGCGCGCCGTCTGCTGGCTTCCGTCCTTAGCAATCTGCGAAAAAACAAAACCCAGCGTAACAATTCCCCCTATCCCCAAAGTTGGCACTGGCTCAAGTTTTTCTTTTCCAAAATACTTTCTTTGGTCGGGCAACACTCCCCACGCTATAGCTGTTAGGCATTAGTGTGCTCTGAATCCCTTAGAGAAGGTCAGCCCTGAATACCAAACGGCTGCAGAGCCCTGAGTTTCCAGAACGGGAGTCGACGGATGCAAAGGCGTAACGATGGCCATCTTCTCTGTCCATGCTGTTCTAAGCTTTGCCATAAGCAGGCATATTTTAGAGACTGGCCCTGAGCGATCTTAACGTCCACACATGAAACAAGGAGCGAATAATTTGAGACAGAAAAGTAATACAAGGCAATGTTTTAGCTTTATATGTACACGCAGGCTCCCTGTTTCCTCACAGAAATGGCGCTTCAGACCCAGTCAACATCAGAGACGCCAGAAGAGCAAGGTTTTTGCTTGTTTGCCTTTGAAACAGCAAAACATTTGAAATAAATAAATAAGACATAATAAATAAATAAATAAAATGGAGCAATACCAAACCAAACCGCGACACAAATAAGCCCTCTTACTCCAGATTACCTACTAATTTTAGATGGAAAGCCCTAGGCAGTAAGAGAAAAAAAAAAAAAATTGACCCATGCGTTAAGCAGACTGGATAGTCAATTTGGGCCAAGGGAAACAGCCAAATAATATTAAGTGGTTACGGTAGGAAGTAAGTTTTGGACATTCTGCTTTCACGTTAGTACCCAAACTTGTAAAAATACTCAGAGCAGCAGAAAGAAGGACTAAATTTAGACCCTGATTTAATGCATTCAAGAGCGTGATTCATTTCTCCCCTGTCCCGGTACAGCCTGGGGAATCTGTGCGTACGGCAGGCAACACAAGGATACCCTGTGAATAAAGGGAAGTCTCACTCATTCAGAGGATTAAGGAAGCTAGAGAGACACCCCATCTTCTTGGCCAACAAAGGTGTATTTCTAGGTACCTCACCCACCATGGAACCACATTTCTCAACTGCCAAGAGGCCCTCTAATTTTAGCTTTGCCCTGGCCTTGACATGAATGTGCTGGAAATTTATTCTGTTGCTCCTTCTCTCTAAGTGGCTTTTCCCCCCTCAGGCTCCAGTGGGATCCTGACCAACTCCCAGATGCCGTGCAACATGGGTCACCTTAATGAGACACTTAAAAGGATGTCATCATTTGGTGGCAATACATTTAGCAAGCTGGGGCCCGAGTCACTGAACGGTAGCCCATAGATTGGGTCGTAGAGAGCTGCTGTTATATATAACTTAAACATCAACCCAACGACTACAGCAAGGTCATTTCTCCTCAGTTCATAAGGCTGCTAGGCAAAACACCCCGGCAGAGCAGACCATGACTGCCCCTGCCCAGTTTCATTACCCGCTGCTGCCAATCACGACTTCGCACGCACACCAGCTCCCGGCACAAAGCAAATGTTTCAGCCTCGCAGATCACTGAGATTCACGCCAGCCTAGAATTTGTGTTAATCTAATCTGGTTTAGAGGTGAAAGCCCCCTAAATTATTTGGTGATTTTACAGTGACGCCATTCTTTCTTACTTCTTTTGCTTTCTGTCTTTAAGCACATTTGGAAAGTAACCTTGAAGTCTCATTCCGGCTTTTTTGGCCTTATTGAAAGTCTCTGGGTTTAGGAGAAATGACAAGGAAAAAAAAAATGGGAGTGTATATAAAAAAATCTGCCATCCAGTAACGCTGCCTTCCAGAAGTGAGGGCGCTAGCGCGGCCCTCCCTTCTGAGGCGCAAGACCGATGTCAATAACCCACCGCTTGGGCCCCATTACACATCCACATACAGCCCATCCCCAGCAGATTATTTCCCCAAACATCAAATGGCTTCAGCAACTTTGCGGTTCAAGACAAAAAGAGTTAGATACGGAGCACGTGCATCATGTTAGAAATGAGTCGCTCTGAGGAGGGGTGTGTGAATGAGCAGCACGGGCGAGGCCCCCGCAGGGCCACATCCACAGGATGGGACTGGCAGACCCTGCGCAGGGTCGCAGGTCCAGGCGGATATGAGATCCCGTCAGCCTGAACACATGCTTCACAAACCAGCCTGGACACGGCACAGAAAAGAGGCAAGACACCGTAGGGCAGCGTAAACGATCTGTACCTTTCTCAAATAGCTCGGTTCTTGGGTCTCCCGGGGCAATTCTGCATGGCTGGGTGGGGCTGTCACCCAATGACCCTTGGGCTTGTCCAGTGCCATAACATGAAAATCAAATTATTTCCAAGACAGCGATGGGTGTTCAATGGCCTTGGCCAAATATATTGACAGATTTGGGGGCAGCCTCCTATACCCATTTGAGAAAGGACAAATAAATGCTCTTTAGCACTCCAAACAGCAAACTGGCTGATTTAGCTTAGAACAGTGGCTACCATTGCAGCCAATGTTGGAATGTCAAGAAGGAAGGTAACTGGGGGAAAGGTTATCAGCTTGCTTGCATCCATCCAAGGCTGGGTCAGGTCTGTATTGAGATTTGGGGCAGAAATTTATTCTCACACACGTAGAGCACCACAGATCTAATGAACAATAAGGGATGTGTATTTTCACGCTTCACTCACACGAAACACCTCTCTTCCATCCCCGGGGGTGGGGGTGGGGGTGGGGTTCCAGTTCTAAACTACAATCAGCCCTTCTTTTAAAATAACGATAAGAAGTCCTCTTATTCAGCCAGATGGTGGTGTCTGTTGCACTAGGTTGGGCTCATAGTACAACATCAATAAATGGCCACTTGTAGAGGGACAGACAGAATCCCATTTATAAAACACACCTACACTTCCTGTCTTCTCCCCTCCCAAAATGTTGCGTTGCCCAAAACACCCGTGGGGGCTTAATCTCATTTTGTGGAAGGAAGGAAAACTTAAAAAGGCAAAATAATGTACGTGGAGAGCAATTTCTTGGGGGAGATAAGACAATTCACCTCTGAGGAGAATGATTATAGATGGGCTTGTAAGCTGTTTTGCCTTTGGGGGCCATGTGACGGGAGGGTACCAAAAGGGTTTCCCCCAGGCCCTGGAAAGCTGTCTCCGTGAAGGCTGCACATTGCCAACCAAAGATCTTACAACCAGGAGGTGGAATTAAAATTCTTCCTTAGTGAGGTTGGCCAAGTCTCCTGAAATGAATATTTGTTCCAATTAGGTGTTCCAAAAAGCCTTCTTGCCTCAGATGACTCATTTTAAGAAAGGTATTTGTTGAAAATCCATCGTAGGCAGGAAAACGACATATTAATGGGTCCCGGTGCCAGGGTTCACCTACACCTCACAGGCCTGGAGGGCTCACCTCTCTGGTGCTTGCTCCTTCTTTCCTCGGTGTCTGTCCTACCTGGGACTGGCCGAGGGGGGGGCGGCGCTATGCTGACAGGGCTTTGCTCCTGCTCTACCTGGTTATGCAACCCCGATCCGTGTCCACGGTCCAGGGCTCGGATGGCTGGCTTGTCAGCAAAAAACGTTTCAAAAATGTTAATTCGACAATGTTGGAGGGATGTTATTTCTAGAGCTAAATTCCTCAGGGAAAATGAGAAAAAGTTGTTGGAGGGATTCAGTTCTTCCATACTGCAAGTTACTTCCTTCCTGATGCTTTCTTCCCAAATAATTTCCCAATGCCTGGTGTACCCTGACATTCGGTCCAAATAAAATGCTGGAACACACTCCTACGATACAACTACCTCCAAACTCTGTATGAGAGGGTGTTTATTACAGAGAATCGGCATCTATTAGGGCATGAAACATTCAGGGCCTGCTGGAGCTCACTCCTCACACTGAATCATTTCATGATATAGATACTATTTTTTTTTTTCCTGGCATTTATAGCAAGCAACTCAGTTTATAACCTAAGGCATTTTCCATACTTCCAGGCAATGAATACTAGCTTCTTTTGAGTCTCAAAAGCACATAATTTAAGACAGGGGGGGAAAGGAGCTGAAGAATAGTTTCCATTGCAAGGAAAACACCATGCAGATGTTTGCCCTCTTGAATTCTGATGGCAAAATAGAGAATTGTTTATTTGTTCTGAAGTCAAACCCAAAGAATTTAGTTTTTACAGGCTGGGGCCTCGGGTAGGGGTGGGAGTAATGACATAATATTTTAATAATATTGAAATATTCACCACATGGCCCTAGGATTTTGATTCCCCAAATATAATTTAGATCTTTTTATACAGTTTTTGATCAAAATTTAGGATGTCAGATATCAATATGTGTCACAGAAAGGACATACCTGGAGAAACACCCAAGGACTACTTTGTGAAAATTGCGTATTCGCCTTCTGTAATTGTTATTTTTTTAATTTTCTTTCTCCGAGATAGCAAGCTAGGAATCGGTCCTCTATCTTGAGCCATTTATTGAGAACAAACAAATGAACTCAGAAAAGACGTGACCCAATTGAAGTTCAATACCTGACTTTGGTGTATGAGAATCATAAACTTGCTTACGGTCTATCTGGTCCGCAAACACTTCCCCATAAATCATCCAGTAGGGCATGTAGAAGATGTTCTTGGCCAGTTTCCATGATGGCTCCTCATTGGGAAAGAGAATGGCTTGCCTGGCGACCCCAAAACTCATCAGTACCACCAGCATAATGATGACAAAGTACATCATGTCTATCATCTGGAAGAGAGAAACAAAAGAAAATCCGTATAATTGAGTGTTCCTATGACACCAACAGTGATGGAAACCTTTGAAGGAGGTTCACTTTTGAATATATATCACTTTTGGGATATATACATAGACAGCTGTGTCCAAGTAAGAAAGAGAACACTTTCTTACTATTGAAGCAATGTCCGCAGAACTTATCAGTAACTCAAAACTCATTTTTAAAAAAGCACACATGGCATGGAACCCCATCATCTTTCATTGTAGTCTGTGCCACCTACTTAAGATTAGGCATGGAGTCACATGAAGCTCGGGTCTCTCTACGAATCCAGTACTAACTTTGTCTCTGTTCCTGGGAATGGCAAACGTCCTCCTAGGGTCTCTTTCTTCTTAGCAAAAGTGAAACTAGAAGAATTGAAATATTTCAAGAACAACTGCAGTGCTGTAAATCCCCTAAGCTGGAAAGGCTACTAAAGATTTCAAATGCTCAAGAAAATAATCATTTGCGAACAAAGCTAGCACAACCCAAATATCCATCTTATTCCTGTGGTCCACCTCATCACTTGGTATTCTACCACAAACCAGTCCCTCAGAGAACCATTCTTTCTGTACTTAACTCTCTTGTAGCATATCCTATCAGTTATGGAGGGTGTTTTTGTAGGCGACAGAATCAAGTTGCCTCATGGCTCATTTCTGTGTCTGCTGTTGAAATGTTGGATTTTCATCTTGACGTGTTTATAAAATTCTCTTGACTGCATTTGAGCACAATATCATCTCTTGTTCCTCTTGATTCCTTTCTTTTTTGCTTGTTTTCATGATACATATTATCTGGGATCTGTTTCTCATATGCCAAATTACTTTCCTTTTATCACCAAAAATAGATGGGGATATAATCACTATTATTTTGCCTGGCCAGAACCCATTGCCTCCTTCTTTTAGAAGCAGTTCCCACCCATTTTGGCCACAAAGATAGGTATCTTTTCCAGGCTAAGTTAATCATGGTAGCTCACCCTCCGGCAACGGCGATAGGACGTAGGCATGCGACATAAGATGGGCCAACCAGAATCCTATCTCTGGATTTTTTTCAACTGAAGCTGGGAGAGAGAAGCTCCCTTTCTTTTTCGGTAATGATATGAATTCAGAGTGGCTGAGGCTCCCACTAGTGAAACTGATCAGGAGTGAATGAAGCAGATATTCCAGACACACACAGAGAGAGAGAGTTATGTCCTGACAGAGGTTGAGGGCCTGATTGAAGCAGCCCTTTAGGCCAGTTTCATTTTGCCCTTCTCTAAGTCAAAAGAGCCCTCCTGGGCTTAAGCTAGTTGGAGACTGGCTTCTATTCCTCACATCAAACCACCTAATACAAAAGATGACCTTCTCTTGGATATCAAACTTCCTGAAGGGATACCTACCCACAAAGAAACACTAATGATAATTTTATCAATGATAATAAAGGCTGTAAATTTGCTTTAAAAACTTATTTTGAAAGAATATATTCCACAGAGCCTGTTAATAGAATTAAAACACTAGAGCCTTCCTGTTTGCCTGAGGACACTGGGGGCTCAATATATTTTAGGTCAATTAATCAACCAACAAGGCAACTTCCAAACCCAGCTTTCAAGTATCATCTAATTTTGAGACTCAGTAAGAATCTCTCAAAACTTGACGTTCATTCATATCTGTTCACTGTTTTTAGAAATATATGCGACTTAATTGGTTATTCCTTCCACAGCATAGCAGCCTCAGAATGCTCTTAAAAGAGTGAACAAGCCAGCTGTGTTGAAGCAGTTTCATAGGCACCAGAGGCCTGTTGCTTATCCTCTATTTTGTAAAATTCTTTCACTCCTCATTTACAAAAAGTTCTATCAATGAGAAAACACTAATGGGGCCTTCAAGTTGTATATTTGGCTTGACTAAAAGGTGAGTGGGAAGAGGAATGTATGTACTCATGAAATTTAGGAGCCAGTCTGACCCAAGAAAACAGCCAGTACACACAGCAACTGGTCTGATTTAATTTCCCAGGGCTGTTCTCATTCAGATTGAGTCTGCTCTCTACCCGCAGGGCCAAACAACCAAAGATGAGAAACATTCTTCCCACCCAACGTCATAGATCTCAAAAACCTATACCACACAAATACTGAAATCTGGTAGAGCGCAGAAACAGAACATTATTAGTAAAAACGGGGGACCTCTGTTTTTAAACTGTCCAGTTGGTTCAACATGAGGAGAGCTGATACTGTCTCATTCTTATAACTATTCGTTGGTTGCATTCTGTATAGGTGTTAGACCACCTGATTTTCATCTTGACTGTTCTGGTAAAAACAGCTTAGGTGGTTACGTGCAAGTTACTTAATCTTGGTTTTTCCCTCATTTTCAAAATGGGGATAATAAAGACTACAGCAATGCATATGAATTTTATAAGGATTAAATGTGATAACACGTGAAGCAATGTGGGTAGATCCCTGTAAATGTTCATGTATTGTTATTATTAGCACCGGATGGCCGGGCTGTGACGTCAGACCCACCCAAGCTGGAATCCTGCCTTTGTTCTTTGCCTAGTTTCAGTTTATCTAGGTACCAAATGAAGATACTAAAAGCCATTTCATGGGGTGGTAGTGACGATGACGTGTCTGACACGGTGTTTGGCACAGAGTAAATGAGAGCTATCATCGTTGGTTTTTTCCTGCATCATATAAGTGAGCTTAGTACTAGGCTTAGAGAATTGCACTGAGAAGTGGACTATGAAGGAAAGAGGTCAGGATCCCAGTAAGTGATTCTGGATTTAAAGATCAGTTGGAATCCTACTTGATCAAGTATTGTGTCCAGGTATCTTAGCAGCTGTCTGTCTATCCCTTACCACAGGGCACAGTGAGTTACTTGGCTGTTTAGTACCAAATAGGGACTCTCTAATGTTGAGGGGCTTTCAGAATAATCACATCTGGGCATATTTTGTTATGCATCCCACCTGGCAGTCCATCTGGCTCAATGATAAATTCTATGGGCATATTTTACCTCTCTTCTAGATGAGTGACTCAATTATTGAACTAAGTATCTGGGAAACTCCAGGAAAGAGAACAAAGCCACCAAATACACTCATTTTCTACTTATTCTTGACTGATAAGGGAAGTCATTCGTAAGTTGGAAGTAGAGAAAATGCAGTACGTCTCTCTTGCTCACTCCATAGTAAGGGTTCATTCAAGTCAAAACTGGGGATAATTATGCCATTATTAAAATGATAGACGGGGATTTTACAATAAGCTAGCTGTTTTAGTGTGACTTTAGATATTTCAAGTATTTCAATGCCACCCAATGTTTTTAAAGTAATATACTTAGCTGGTTTGAGACCTCAGATCTTATTTACTGAAACAAAACAAGGCAACCAATCAATCAGAAGAAACAAGCCATCAGATTATGTAATCGTCTATTGTAGTGGTTCTCAACAGAGAGCAAGTGTGTCCCCAGAGTACATATGGCAATGCTGTTGTAAGTGTGTGTGTGTGTGTGTGTGTGTGTGTGTGTGCGCGCGCGTGTGTGTGTGTGTGTGTGCCTTCCCTACTGGTATTAGTGGGTAGAAGCCAATGATGCTTTTAAACACCCTAAGATGAAGAGGATGGCCCCCATGACAACGAATCATCTAATCTGAAATATCAGTAGGGCCCAGGCTAAGAAAATTGAGCTTAATTTTGCAGCTGTTATAATTTTCACTCTCATTGGGTCCATTTGAAAATACATTTGAGAGTCTCAGGGAAGCTTGTCCTCTCTGTCCAGGAATTCATATGCCCGTGTATTTTTTACATATAAATTGGGTGGAGGGTCCACCAATCCTTTCTTCTAAATATCTCCTGAAGACTCTAAGTTGAGAGGCTCTGCTTTTAGACATCCAAATCTTTACCACAATCCCAAATTCATTACTAAAACACAGAGAAGATTATATAACGGGCTGTGCAACGGAATAAGATATACATATTTTATCTAGTCAAAAATCCCAGTTGAATTGGGATTTGGTTTTGGGTAAATAAATCAGGCTTGTTGAATTCCAATTTTCCTCTCCAGAATGGGCTTGGTGATATAACCCCTAAGCAATACTGGTGTTATAGATTGCAAGCTTTTGTACAAAAGGGTTAAGAATAGAGCAGACTAACCATGCTCACCAATCCCCTGTCCCTCTTCGCCCCTTTTATTATACTTTAACATAAAGTGAACATAAATATAAGAGATGTCATTTATCATCTACCTACTATGGGCCAGACCCTATTAGCTATTTAGTATGTTCTTTCTAATCATCACAACAACCCTTGCAAGATATAACGTTGCATTTATTATAATTACTTTGAATGAATAAACTAAAGTCTTAAAGAGGTTAAATAAATTGCTCCAGGTCTCACAACCCCTTCCTTTTGGATTCAAATTCTTCTCTTTGCATGTGTTTGCCAGTGCTTCTGTAGGAAGAGACTTGGTTATTGAAGATTCATTTCAGTAGAGTTATACACGCACATACACGCTAATAATGATAACAAATATTGATTTGCTGACCTAAGGTCAGCAGTGATGATGTATATAGTAAAACTTGACTGAGAATTATAAAGGACATCTATTGACTGAGGGTTGGTTTTCAACAGCTCCCAAGTAGAAGTGGAATGGAGGTTATCAGCACAGAGAATTTTCAGTAAGAGCTGTTTACCACGGTGGGAGGGAGGTATTTGGCTCTTCCACGAATGCCCTGTAAAGGTGAAGTAAGGGACACTTACTCAAATTCAACCTAATTGAACTCAGCAAAAATAGATTATATTTTCTTCCCTTTGCAGAGGGAAAGGCATTTTTCAAGCACTTCATTAAGAAGAAGAAGAAGAAGAGGAAGAAGAAGGAGGAGGAGGTGGAGAAGAAATGTTACAAATCCAGAAACCTGTTAAAAATTTGGAGTGGACACCCACTCCTCCTCCAAGATCCAGCGAGAATGTAACCTCCATGGGAAGCCTTCCCTGACCTACACTGTCTTTTCTATGCTCTTTTATACTTTATAGGCCTCTCTATCACAGCATTCTCATACTGTATGGTAATTACTTCTCTTTCTCTTATCTTTGATCTCCGAGAATGAGCTCCTTTATATACCCAACTCCTACTCCAGTGCTTAGCACAAAATAGATGATCTGTGATTGTTTTTCAGTAAGTAAATGGGTGAGTGATGATTAATTTTCCAGTGATGGATACACATGTAGTCAAACTCCTAAACACTCACAAGGAATGAAAAAAAAAAAACAACAACACCCCCAGGGCCATTTCAGACCATCACGGCAAGCCCAAATGAATTATTTTCCTCTTCCTGTTATTGTCTCTGCAATAACTCCTCCTCTGCAAGTGTATCACATGGAATCAAAGGATCCTGCTTACCATTTTTCCAATCATCATTACATAGGGGCCCAAATACTTGTTCACGCCGAAGATGTCTAGTAGACGGATGTACCAATAAATGATGTTCACACAGTAGATGACCCTCCCATCACTCCTGAAGGGCTGGTCTTGGAGACGAAGGATCATTCCGACAGAGAACAAAAGGATGGCTATCAGGTCTGTGACATTCCAGTATTCCTGCAGCCACACCTTCACTTTCTGCAGCAACTTCCCTGGTTCCGACATTAGAATCTAAAAGACAGGAAAGAGAACGGGCTTAGGTCTGATTTCAGTCTAGGTTTTTGGTGCAGTCGGAAAATGCTTGGACTGTTAGTCGACATCCGTAGCTTGTTTTGTTTACCTGGGTCTACTTGGATATGTGCATGCTGTGAATACACAACCAAACTAAACTTAGGCCATGCAGAGACAAACATTCTGGACCCAAATATAAGCAAGAATTTTTCTCCTTTGGGTTGCCTTACTACCCTAAGACACGCATGAGGGTTTTACTATAAAATTACTGATTCCTAATACATTGTAAATCTCTTGAAGTTCTGCTCCATCTTGGTGCCACCATTTTGAGTTCCTCAGATCCCCAGGGAGGACTCCTTCAGTCTTCTCGCCACATCCAGAGAATTGCATCAATATCACCTCTATTTCTAAATACGATCTGATCCAACCACTTCTCACCACTACCCACTGCTGCCACTCTATTCTAAGTCCTATCACGTCAACCAGATGATTGCAACAGCCTTCTAACCAGTATCTCTGCCACCAGGGATGCCCACCCTTCCTCAATCCATTCTCTGAGGAGCACACAGAATGATCTTTAAAAACTGAAGCCATGATCTGGGCGGCGATTACACAGTTGTACGGGTAGACAGAAAGCCATCAAGCTGGACCCTTACGAGTTGTTCATTTTCTTCAATAACAACAACAACAACAACAAAAAAAAACTAAAGCAAATTGTGATAAGTGAATATTTAAATCACCCGATGGCTTCTAATAAAAACAGAGACAGATCCAAACTTCTTCCCGCGGCCTCATGTCACATTCCACCTTATTCTGGCCGTTCCACACCTGCAGACACAGTTCATTCTGTGTCTCCAGCATAGCAAGTTCATTCTATGCTCAGGATATTTGCACTTGTGCCTTCTCTTGGGCATTTTCTCCCAGATTTTTCTCCTCAAGGTCTCTGCTCTAATTTTCCCTTCTTAGGACTACTTCTTTGACTACCCTACCTGCAGGGGCCTCCCCATCCCCAAGGCAGTCCCTAACATACTACCCTTATGTTCCACTATACTAGCTTCTGCATGCATGTAAATATGCTGTATGTGTCTGTCTACCTATCAACCCCGCTAGACTGTAAACTCGGAAGACAGACCCTTGGTTCCCCAGGGCCTGTGACGTAACAGATTCTCAGTAAATGTTTGCTGACTGACTGCTACATGGACACGTCCTCACAGCAATTCTCCGCTCCCTCCTACATCACGGGCAGCTGGGGTGGGGGGAGGGGACCCTGACGGACCTTCAGTCTAGAGGGGCTCTTCTGCTGCCACACACAGGCTCTAGGAAAGGCACAGTGGTATGGTGGGAGTTGCCACCCCGCCCACAGCACAACCTGCCAGCGGAGGCGGGGAGCCAGGAGGTTGGAGAGCTGGGCTACCTTCACTTCGCCTGGGGGTTTCCCCGGAGACTTCGGTCCCTTGCCGCCATCATCCCCAGCCCCGCTTTCCCAGCTCCGGGACCTCCTCTCAAAGGAGAGGACAGCAAAGACGGGGGCAGGGCAGGTCGAATCTGCAGCTATTTATGGGACTCCTGTGTCCCCCTTTCATGGCTTACCTCGGCCTGAAATCTTAAGGGAGGGAGGCCTTGGGACGAGGGGTTGGAGTGCTGCGCGAACCCCTGCGCCGGCGGCTGGCCTCCCGCGTCCCGCTCGGCCGCGCGCCATTCCCAACCCTGACCCCGGGGTTCCTCCGACGGGAGCCGGTCGTCTGCGTCAGCGGCGGGGCGGGCGGGAGCGCGGACGGCTGCGCCCGGCGCCTGGAGCCTCTGCGTCGCCGCGCCGGCTGCGGGGCTCGGGAGTTTACATTGCTCGAGTTCCCAGGTCAAGCCGGTGACAACAGGCCGAGAACCACGGTCCTACCCATCGGGGATCCCCGCACCTGCCGCCGCCCCGGTGGCTTCTCACCCGGCGTCGTCTCCACGAGGAGAAACTCCGCGTGCGCGGGCGGGCGGGGGTGGGGTGGGGACGGGCCTTGACTTGGAGTTTTCTAACCTTGGGTCCACACCTTCCTTCAACTAACGGGTCAACACAGGGGCTGACAGCTTCATTTTTTTAAACGGCAGCGATCTTTTTGTGAAATGTCAACGTAAACAACAAAGGGCAGGGCTGAGGGGCTGCTGGGAAACTGAAGCGCGAAGGCCCCAGAAGCTAAAGCTTCTCCGACGGGCTCTGAGGGGGCGTGGCGGCGGGAAGGGGCGTGGTCGCGGAAGGGGCGTGGCGGCGGGTCTCGGACCCGCGGTGCCCTCGCGGGGTTGCGGGGAGGAGGGTCCGGGCGGGAGGACGTCCGCCCCGGCGCGCTGTAAACAGTTCCGGGCCCTCGAGGGACCCCCGCGGCCCGTGCTGGTGACCGCGCGCAGAAGTATGCGGCGCTGGGAATGGGAGCGCCGCCTGTGAAGCCGCAAAGCCCCGCTGGTGTGTGGGGAGGCCGGGAAGCCTGCAGACTTTCCCACGTTTCCAGGATCGGGCGTGCCCGCGCGCTGCGGGAGACGCGGAGGCGGGACCTGTGGGGTCCTCGGCCTCGGGGCGCTCGGGCATCCTCGCTCGGACGGGTCCCGGGGTGCCGGGCGGGGGCGGCTGCCTCGCCAGGCCGAGGAGGAAAAGGCGGGACGGGGCAGGAAGGGGGTCCGCGCCTCCCTGTGCGCTGCCCCCTCCGAAGCCGGGCTCTTGGGCTGACCCCCTGCTGACCCGAGGCTGCAGAGCCCGGCCCCGTGCGCTGGTACATGCAGCCTCAGGAGAAATGGATATCCAGGCCGGGAGGTTCCTGGCAGCCCGCCTGCTTGGCAGCCTCTTCCAGAACAGTCCGTGGAGTACAGACTGCTCCCTGTCTTCTTCCAGTCTGGTCCCTGGAGGGATTCCAGTCTCCCAGCCCAAGTCTTTCCCTTTTCTGCTTATCATGGGGAAGGAATATGCATCAGGGCGTTAAATCACGGGAGGGGAGCTGGCGCTGAGCCGCCGCAGAGCCCGGACCAGTGAGGAGCAGCCCTCGGTTCTCAGAGAGCTGCACAAAGACCGCAGCAAATTTATTACAGTTGTTCAGTTCACAGATGGGAGGTCCGCGGCCCTGGTCAGGAAGTAGAAGGCATTGTGAATAGGAAGACCTAAGAGTAGACCACCAGCTAGAACAGGGCCAGGCCAGGCATCCATTAAAAAAAAAAAAAAAAAATCCAGCTCATGAAAGGGACTAGTACACACCTCCAAACTCTCAGGATGGAGGAATGCCGATTAGAATTTAAGTATCCCCAAAGCAGTTTAAAGGCCAAAAGAAGGGCTCTAAATATATTGAGATTTTTTTTTTTAAATGATCCCAATATGATGGCGTCTAATAGATACTGCATCCCTTTTTTTCTGGAAGAGAACATCCGAGAGCTGTAACCTAAGATACTGAGCTTTTAACCTGTCTTGGTAACGAAGGCAAGGATGAATTTATGTATTTGTAGGAATCCTTTTTTTTCCCTGTGGAGCCTGATAACATTTTCCCACTCACTATAGTATAATGAGTAGGATTGTTCCGGAGCTCCTGAGGGTGCAGTGGACTTGACGAAGAGTAATTCTTCCGGAAGAGGCCTTGTCTGCTGACTCCAGGGGGAAATGCAGAAGAATCCTCACACAGGGCAAGCCCGCCTTCCCAGCCTAGGGAAGGGGAGTTCGTGGGGGCACGTTTAGCAGGGTTGCAGAGCCCTCTGGTGGACCGTTGCCTGAGCACATTCATTTTAGCAGCTCACATTCTGATGGCCCCGGGGGGCTGGCTTTGACTTCAAGCAAGACCTGTGGGTGTGGGGTTATTATGCTGGTTCCTTTTGCAAGATGGGGATTGGGGAGCGGGGGAAGAGGGAGACCCACATCCTCAACCTGTAGGGCAAGAAGTCTCTCCATTTCACCTCCACGATGCCTAGAACTGGTGGAAAGGCTGGTGCCAAGCAGGTGCATAATAAATGTGGAGAAGGAAAAAACCAGAGGATGAATTAATGAAGGAAAGCATAGTTCCTCCTCCCACAGCTGCTGAAACGCATTTGAAGAATACATAGGTATTGGATGACAGTGTCCAAAGAGACCCAGAGTAAAGGGTTGCAGCGGGAGTTAAAAGTGGAAAAATGGAACAATTTGAGAAGTCCTGTTTATAGAGTGGAGGAAAGAGAGGTGTCGACGGTATCAAAGACGGGGGGAGGGTTTCTTGGGGCAAGAGCTCTGTGGGCAGAAGCTAGAGCAGACCCTGAGCATGCGCGGAGTGGCAACTGATAAACACACACTGTGATGCCTCCCCAGGTCAAGGCCTCCTCAGGGCCAAGTCCATGATTTCCACGGCAGCATTAGAGAATACAGTTTCTGGCTTCATTTGGCTCTCCGCAGCCACCTCTCCCTTCCACCCACAAGCGTAACTAACCACCCTCTTTCTCCCGTGTTCTCGTTTCTGAAAGCGGTTACCTCTCTCATCTTTTCTATTCCCAGGGTGAATATGTAGGAAATGACGATCCATTCCTGCGTGGAAGGCCAGCGCTCCATCTTCACCAACACGATGTAGTTGAAGAGCATCAGATACCCGATGTACGCCAGCTGCAAGGAAGCACAGAGAAGAGGGGGCGCTTGGGTTCCGAAGACCCAGGAGCCCCGCCCTTGGGACGGAAGGAGCCCACCCCGCAGGACGGAACAAGGTCAGCGAGCAGGACGTAGCATTCATGATGGAATTAACCTGAAAGCTTTCAACTGTCCAAAGAATTAAAAAAAAAAAAAAAAAGATGGTAATATCTGAAATCATGTGATGAGCTGTCTTCCTTTTGACCCTGATGCGTGAGTCTGGGTCCCAGTGCTCTGCTTACACCTCTGTATCCTGAAACATCATTTTGTTTTGCAATTACCCAGTTTCTTGTGTCTTTCTGGCTAAAAAGCAAACTGCTTCTCTCAGTGCTATTCTCTTTCCTGCCTGAGGCTCAGGTTCTTGACCGAGGACAACACAGTGGGTTTGAGCCTAACGGATGCCAGGTAGATTAAATGTCTGTAGGAAGGAAAGGAAGACACATACTATACTGGACTTGTAAACCAGTCAAACCAATGCAAAAACAGACTGGACTTGATCTCGAAGTCCCACTTGAATTATTTTCCGAGTTCACGTCTTCTTCTCTCTCTCTTTTTTTTCCCCCCTCCTACCTTAATGTGCTTGGCTTGGTGGGCCCCCAGGGGAGGGATTTATCTATTTTCCGTTGTACACCTCCCCACCCAAACCAAGCTGGGGTCTTCCTCCCTGGTTTCTGCTTCTTCAAAAGAAAACAAGAGAAGAGAAAGCGATTTATAGAAAGGAACGGGTCTGTGTATCCTACGGGGGCTTGGAGGGGGGTGTAATCCTCACAAGGCTTGAATCCTGTTTGAATCCCAATAGGACTGGCTGAACGGCTGGCTAGGTGTCCGAGGAAAACTCAGGGCTCAGGTTTGGTGACTGTCCCTGGAGCATTCAGTCACGTCTCGATGAGTGGGTGGAGTGGAGGAAGGCCGGTGAGGTTCTCGCCCAGGGGGGCAAGGAACCTCTGGAGAAAAAGTCCCCCTTGGGGAAATGGTGTGTGAGCTCAGCCTTTTCTAGGTGACATTGCAAGCTAAGGCGCTTGCTGATTTGGGGGGCTTTGGGGCTGTGCGTGGGAACCGAGAGTGACTTCATTCCTATGGGCACTCTTCAGAGCCCACATAGCAAAGAATAGCACACAGTGTGGGCAAAAAGGTTGAGGCCTTAGAGGTACAGGGAGCCCTGGAGGCAGCTTAGTAGGTGGAGAAAGGTGATGCCTGGCTGGGAGACGGAAGGGGAGCCAGCAGCCCTGCAGAGCTGGAGAAATACAGCATTCTCCGCTAATGGGGCCACGCCCTCTCCCTTTCTCTCCTTTTTCAATAAAATGAATACACAGATTCGTAACAGGAGTCAAAGGTATTTTTAAAGACCCAATGACTTTGGTGCGTTTGCAGACACACCCTCTAATTCCTCACCTCTGGAGGTGAACAGATGTCAGAGCTCCTCGAGATTGAGTGCAGAAGCTGTGGGGAGGCCCGAGGGCAAGGAGGGCTCGTTCTCCACCCGTTGGACACGCTCTTGCACACCCACCCCCTTCTGGGCCTGTCATTCTATGCCACACCTCAGGTCCCACCCCTCCCCTTGGGGATTCTCAGCACCCTCTGCCCACCTCATCTGAGAAGTCTCCTCTCCTTGAAACCACACAGGATGCTGTTTAAAATGTAACTTGGTTCATGGGGTTCCTGTTTACCATTATACACTGGCATCCGCTCTGGTCCCTGGGAGTATTTCTCAAGACACAGTAAACTTCGACGGCTAAACTCTAAAACATATGCTGAGCCCCCTTCTAGCCTGAAATCCTTCTTTCTGGTTGCTTCTTTTTGTTTGTTGGAGCCCATTCCATTGCTTCAGGACAAACCAGTCTCCTTAACTGCCCTGGTGTTTATCGCCCAATGCACTGCAACACATTCCAAAGTATTATCTTCTCTTGGCACATGGAGGCCCGGTGACACCCACACCATTCTCCCAGAACCTCAGCATTTTATCATTTCACTCCTCCAACCTGCCTCTGACTCTGCCTCCAAATACAGGCCTAGCATATTCATTTGCTGGAAGGAATGTAGACACCTCAGTCAGTGAAACTTGGATTTAAATCCTAGCTCGGGTCCTTCCAAGCTGTATCATTTTGGGTAAATCATGTCACCTGTCTGGGCCTCCATCCTGACCTGAGATGAGGTCTACTGACCTTACAGAGCTTTGGGAAGGACCGGGGGCAGGGGAAGGGGGAAAATGCATGTCTCTTTCCTGACAGTAGAGGCCCCATGAATGGTCGCTACTGTTATAATTTGCCTCTTTTTTCAAGAAAGTTCTATTTCTCTTGTCTCCTCTTGCCTCACTCCTTGCTTCCTTTGGATCCTGTTAACTAGCCATATCATTCCTTTTCTAAATTGCCCTGTTAACGTTCATGCTTCTTCCACGATCAGCCTGTTCTCGAAATCCCAGTTACTCTATGGTGTTTTTCTTTCCATAATCAGGCTACAATATAACATTTTGGGACAACTCTCAAAATACGAACTTCCAAAAATACGGTTTTAAATGTGTTTAAGTGGCACGACGGAGGACTGGCTGCTGTCTGGGAAGCAACCTATCTTAGAACTCACCAACACTCGTGAGTCTTGCCACAGATTACCTTAACAGGACATGCTTTCATGTTGTGTGTGTGTGTGCGTGTGTAGACACGTCCACACATGGATTCTGTAAGCTTTCACAGGCTCTGTGTAGAACGTCAAAGCTTTGAATAGAAATTTAACCTTATGACTCTTATTGAAGTCAACGGGAATCCTATAAGGGTTTGTATGTTATTGGCTTCTATATTCTTTGTATCAATTTTCCATTGACAAGATGCCCAACTCCTGAACTATGTGATACAAGCACCAAAGCCCGCAGTAGGTCGGGTGGGGCCAGATTTTCCTACTGCTGCTGGAGAGTGGAGGGGACACGTGGCACTGAAGTGGAGGAAGGATTCTGTCCCTGCTGGAGGAGCCCGGAGCATGTCCCTTGTGCTCTGTCTTGGGTCCTCTTTCATAGCTTGAACTGGCATTCTCTCCACGGGGCAGTTGAAATGGCTTTCATCACAAACCAGGTCTGGAAGCCAGCTGGATCCTTGCCTCCTTTCTTCTGGGAACAGAAGAGGACCCAACCTGCTCTTCCAGAAGCTTGCTAAGAAATTAGAAGTGAGGTTATGCGGAAGTGAGGTGTGTCCTATCTTTGAGAAACTTGGGAGCTTAGAAGGGGATGTTTTTTGAAATCAGAGTGGGAAATACTCTTACGGAAAAGAACACAACTGAAAGCCATGGGGACATTTGATCTAAAGCTGAATTTTCCTCTTAAGCGTCTCTGGGGATTTCATCTCCAGGTACTTCCTTGAGGCCTGGGCTTTGCAAATACATAAACATGGGTTTCTGAACGTCGTCGTGTAAATACAACCAAAGAGGACTGGGTCTAGTCTAGTCTATAGTCATCTAGTCTATAGTCAGCTGTGTGGGAGGGAGCTAGACACAGAAGCTCCCCTTCTCAGAGGCAGCTTCACGACCTGCCAACTAATGAGACAAGGAAAGCAGTGTGTCCCAAGCTTCCGGAACCACAGAACTCACGTGGGAAGCTTGTTAAACCTACAGCCTCCTCATCTCCTCCTTGGAGATTTGATTTAACGGGTCTGTGATGGGACTAGGATTTGCATGTCTAACAAGATTCTTTATCATCACAGAAGTTTGGGGAAATACTGGGCTAAAACCTGGGCCTCTGCCTAGAGCGGTGGTTCTTAACCCTGACTGCCCGTTACAACTACCCGGGAGCTGCAAAATACCTGGATGCTTGGGCTGTGCCCCAGACCAATGATGTCAGAATCGCTGAGAATAGAACCCAGGTGCCCTTAAAAAAATAGAGATTAAATGGAACCCAGGTACTGTTTTTTCTTTTTAAAGTACTCCAGGTGGTTCCAGTGTGTAGCCGAGGCTGAAAACCACTGTCCAGGGCATTGGTGACATAAAAGCATCCTTGGCTAAGAAACCACAGCCGAATAAATGGGGGCCAAGGGAATCAAAGAAATAAAGTTAATACTAAACAAAGATTAAGGGAAAAAGAGAAGTTTCGGAAGGATAAGAGAAGGGAGTCCTGTATTTGTAAAGGTGATAGATAATTCTTGATACTATGGCTCCTCTGGTTCCTTTATGCTTTAGACTTCCTAGATCAGGAAGTCTACAGCAAACTTCTTCTGTAAAGGACGAGAAAGTTAATTTTTGAGGCTTTGCAGGCCTGACAACCTTTATGGCAAGTAATTGACTCAACAGTTGTAGCACAAAGCAGCCAGATTATAGGTAAACAAATGAATTTGGTTCTGCTCCAAGAAAACTTTATTTATGGACACTGAAGTGTGAATTTCATATAGTTTTCATGTGTCATAAAGTGTTCTTCCTTCGATTTTATTTTCCATTCTTTAAAAATGTGAAAACCATTCTTAGCTTGCAGTTCACAATGATGCGCCTGGATTTGGGACTGGATTCAGCCTGTGGGAATGTAGCTTGCCAAGCCCTGTTCTAGGTGGAGACAACTGAGGGAGCCTGGTATGAGAAGAAAGACGGGAATGGGTATAAAATGCAGGAAAACCATTATCTTGATAAAACTGTTCGTATAGGGAAAGTCTATGTAAAGCACTCCTAACAGGGCTGCATAGTAGGTGTTCAAAGACAGATATTAACATTATTGAGTGGATGGGTGAATAAAAAACACTCTTGCTGTGCAGTGACTAGCCTCAGAATAAAAACAGTTACATTTCTATTGTGCTTCCGCGTTCCAAGCACTGTTCTAAGTGCTTTACATATTTTAACACATTTAATCTTTCCTAAATCCTACAAAGTAGGTACTATTATTATCCCCACCTTAAGGAATTTTTACTTCACTAAAAAAATCTGATAATTATATTTTGATGATACCCTCTTCCAAGATCTTAGTTGAAAGCAGTCATTTCCGACCCGACCCGTGGCAACGTCAGCCCATAAGAGGGGAAGGGGGGGACATGGGGCAAGGTCCGGAGACCTTGGTCACCCGGCTCCGGCGTTAGAGAACGCTGCTGACATCTAGTGGACAGAGGCCAAGGCTGCAGCTGAACGTGCGATTATGCCCAGGCCAGTCCTCCTCCACCAAGAATCACTCTGCCTAACGTGTTAATCGTGCTGAGGTTCCTAAAGCCTGATTGAAAGACAGCGTCAAGTGCAGAGGATACAGGACCATGCAGGACAGCTCCGCTGGTCAGCTGATCATCCTGGCCTCGCACTTGGATTTTCCTTTGCTGACTCAGGTGACTGGTGTGTAGCTGGTTGAGAAAGGCCAAAAATACAAATGCCCTCCGTCGTCTGGCACCGTGCCACTGTGGCTGGGGAGAAACAGAGCTGACCTGAGCCTGTGCTCACCTTCGGCTTAAAATACCATGAAACAGAGAAGTAGAAAGCCAACAGCTGAGCCATTTCGTCCATATCCAGAGGCTATTTCAGGGACGATCTTTATCTCTGGGCACTGAAGCATCCTTGCCCTGATTGTAGGTGACTGAGTGCTTTCTGCTGCCTTGTCTGGCATGTTGTTTAATTGTGTCTGAGCAAGAAAGGTTGTTTGATGACACTCCCCGGTTGGCAGTAGTCACACACTTAGGTTCCCCCCACCTCCACCCTTTAGTGGTGTTACTTCTGACACTCTGCTCGGTCCTTACCCTTCAGGTGTCCCCCAAACCCAGGACTGGCATCGAAAACGGGCAACTCTGATCCAGCGCTCATCCAACCAGAACACAGAAGCGTTTTAGAAAATGACATCTATTTTCCTGCTAGACTAGACTCATACTCATCTCACCTCTATTTCTGTTAGTTCTCACTTTTACCATTTCCTTTATTTTCTGCAAGGAGGAGAAATGCAGACGCTGTGGAAGCTGCCTCGCACACTCCCCACGTCTTGCAGAACCCCTGGGAAAAGCTCTCATTCCTGCCTGTGTGATCCTTCCACTGTGGGACTCAGAGGAAGCTGCGTACGTGCACGCAAACCTGACCTCGGCTCTCTGCGGTCACCTGTGAGCAAGAAGAAAAAGGAAGATGCTTACGGTGTAGAACCAGAACTTCACGATGGGTGCGTTGTAGAATTCATAGATTTTTCTGCCCAGGGGGATCAACCTGTGTCTGCTCTGAACTTCCTCTTCATCCTTCTTTCTGGAAGACTCCCCGTTGTTGCGTCCCAACATTGCCTACAGTGGAAGAGAATCAATACCATCACGGCAGGGCCCCGGAAAGCAGGTAGTTCAATGTGCTCATTTTACCAACCAAGCATGCATGCTCACAGAGCTGGAGGGTGTTGTCCCGGGTCCCTAGAGATTCAGACGTTGTGCCTTTCCTAAGTGTGCATTTGCATTATATATAGGTTTTGGCCCAGGATGGAAGCCTTAGGGAGAGCTCTTGATTATTCTCTTTTCTTCTACCCTGGGAGCTCTGAAAGATGTCCGTGATGGAAGATACCCAGGGTTCTGACAGGGAGAAGTTCAGGCATCTTTCTTTTACTTCCACCCCACTCCCCATACATGTAATGAGACAGGCGAATCTGGATTCGAATTCTGTCTTCACTCGGGCTAACGACCCTTAAGTAAAAAATACATTGGACCAGTAATACCTAACTTACCCAAAGGTTACGAAGTGTTTCAGAGGCTAAGTTATCTGAAATGCCTGGAGCTTAGTTAGGTTAGAAACATCTCTACCCTGAAGCATAAACCTTGGCTCCTTGTTTTCAGACCCCATAAATCCTGCATTCCTGCTGGTATTAGTTTCGTGGCAACTCCTAGGTACACGGCCTTCCTCTGGGTGGGACAGTCCACCAAGTGGGACTCGGAGAAGCAGGGCCTGACCTGGAGAGGCCTTGTCTCCAAGCTACTGGAAGTTTCTTTACAAATAGAGTTGTTTTCTTCTCACTCATGGCAACGGCAGCAGCAAAAACAGTCATTAAACAGCACACAAAAAGGCAGAATTTGAGAAAAGGCAGATGCATGCCTGTCTAGGCAGCAAGTGACAGGATGAGTGTCCCAAAGAGGGTTGGAGATCCTGCTGGCGAAGAGTACCAGACTTTGGGTCACTCAGAAGGAGGACTGAGTCCTCTCTTGGATACGTAGCACCCATGGCACCTTGGGAAAAGCTTTCGGAATCTTAGTTTCTTTATCTTAAATTGGAGGTAATAATAGCATCTTTTATAGGATTGGTCTATAAATCAATAAGCATCTGTCCTCTTAATAAGAGCTCAGTACATTCCAGCTGGTGTTTACAACGAACTGAGACTTTCTTGGGTACTCTTGACTGAAAGGACCTAGTTGGGAATCTCTCACCAGAAAAAGGAAAAGTATTATCAGGGTCTAATATAACATAATTTATCGGCTTCTTTCCTTCCTTTCTTCCAGTATCTCTCCTTTTCTCCCTTCCTTCCTTCCTTCCTTCCTTCCTTCCGCGCTCTCTCTCTCTCTCTCTTTCAGTTCCATGCCCAGCCTGGAACCCAACATGGGGCCCAAACTCACAACCCTGAGATGAAGACCTGAGCCGAGACCAAGAATTGGATGTTTAACTGATTGAGTCACCCAGGTGTGCTGGCTTTAATTCTCTCAATATTATTCTAAGGAAAGCTTACTTCTATAATATTTGGTAAATGACATTTTAATTTTATTTGTATTTTTAATTATTTATGTTATTTAAATTTAATTAATTAACATATAGTATATTGTTAGTTTCAGAGGTAAAGTTCAGTGATTCATCAGTTGCACATAACACTCCGTGCTCATTCGAGCCAGGGCCCTCCCCAATGCCCATCCCCCAGTTACCCCATCCACTACCTGCCTTCCCCCCAGCAACCTTCAGTTGGTTCCCTAGAGTTAAGAGTCTCTTATGGTTTGCCTCCCTCTCTGTTTTTGTCTTATTTTGTTTTTTCTTCCCTTCTCCTGGATCCTCTGTCTTTTTTCTTAAATTCCACATATGATGAATGGCATGAAATGAGTGAATGAAAAAGACAAATGTGATACTTTTCTTTTTCTGACTGACTTATTTCACTTAGAATAATACCCTCTACTTCCATCTATATCATTGCAAAAGACTTTTTTTTTTTTTTTGAGGGAAATGAGATTTTTATTAAATGTGATAACAGGGCAAATCCTTCTAACTGCTCAGAGACTGACAAGGATTTGGGACAAGAAAAAGGACTGGGATTATAGAAATTATTATAATTATATTATAGAAATAATTTGTTTATCTTGAATTTGAGAACCAGATAATGTTGGTTTCAAACCACCTTACTCAAGACATACATATATAAATTTCAACTACTTTTGTCATTGCCTCAACTATCTTCCTACTCACATACATAACAATAAATGATAAACCTGTAATCTGTGGGATTTCTGGAGAAGGTAACGAGGTAACTTCTACTTCTGTCTTGGACTCTCTGGCTAGAAGGTTGCCTTGACTTAATGAATAGATAAGATCCCATTTGATGGCCTATCCAAGCCTTCATTTGGTCAGTGATCTGGGTTAGCCTTCACGATGGAGAGAGCACGTCAGACTTCTATAAATATTGACCTCAAGAAACTCTGACGTTCCATGATATTTATCCATCTATAATTTATAATTTATGTAACATAATTATCCTGCCTCTGTTCTACTTCTTTATCTGCTCAACAGTATAGTACTATTTGGAGACATAATAGAACTTTAGCAAAGGCACCTTGGGGACTTTTAGGTGTCTTGGAGAATGACATCTTGGGGTAACCTCTAGGGACAGTGGCTTCCCTCAACCGAGTTGAAACAATGCCCTGGGTCCATGGACAGGCTGGGACTTTAGTAGGCAGAGTGCAAAAACACTTATCCGGCAATGCAGGTAACACAAAAATAAAAATACCACAGCCGGCCTGGCCTTTATTATTCCAATAATTCCCAAGTGAAAGCTTTTTTAAAACGCCTTTCTTTCATGAATGGAAGGAAAGCATTTTCCAAAACTCCATTAATTCTAGCCTAAGCAGCTCAAGTGACTGATTTTCTTGATTTCTCTTCCCAGTAGCCAAACATGTCCTTGGACTCCATTCCTTCAGCGGAATGTAATAGGGTCAAATACAGGCAAAACGGCACAATATGGATTGGAGAATTTTTTGCTGGCTGGACACAGATGTCAGGTCCGGGAAGGATCTCTGAAAGGCTACAGGGATGAAACTGAGACTCATGCTCGTGTATAATTTTGGAAGGGCCAGGAAAAACGTCCCAGTCCAAGAAAGGAGATGTTTGGCTTAACACAGAAGTCCAGATAGCGTTCCTATGAGAAGAGTGGAGGTATCAACAGGCAGCAATCCTCAACCCTCCCCGGGCTGAGACAAGAACAGAGATCCAGCAGTCACAGAATTGTCCTTGGGGTCAGAGGGAGCTCCAGCTTGAAGACAGCTGCTGTTCAGCCCTGACTTTACCAGCCCACAAGTCCCTTCTTCCGTTCCTCCTAGCTCTTTCTGCCTGCAGGGGAGAAGGCCAGGCAGTGCTCCTCATGGTCTGGCTTTGACTTGGGTATACAACAGTGGGGCCGACTCTCTGGGAACCAGACTTTGGTCCAGGCCCTCAAAGTTCTACCCAGAGCAGGAGAAGGGAGCTGCTTCCGTTGTTTTCTTGCTCGAGACCCAACCACAAAGAATGCTGATCTAGCACCTGGCTGCCTTCATAGGCTCCTTTCTTGGGCTCCAAGGTCATGTCATCCTTGAAGCAGGAGGCCCATGCATTATTTTTGGATTCTTTCTGCTATATGGTAGACCGAACCTGAATCCCTACATTTGAGACTAAGAAGAAATTCTCTGCATCCTTGAGCCTATAGGCCTCCAATCATGGCCGATGGGATCTCTATACCTGGGTTCTAATCCTGGCCTTGCAACTAGTTAGCTGGGTAACCTTGGGCAACGTAACTTCTCTGAGTCTCAGCTTTCTCATCTGTAAGATGGGATAATAACAGTATCTACCTCCTGGGATGGCTGGGAGGATTCCAGGAGTAGGCGCGCATCAAACATTTGTCACTGTGATCACAATATTTGCAAACATTTATCAAGGCTGACTGTGTACCAGGCCCTGGTCTAGAGAATTTACATGTGCGGTTCTTAGACTGAAAAACTACCTGTGAGCTGGACAATGTTCTTATTCCCATGTTAGAGGTGAAGCAGCCATGACCCAGGTCCCACAGTGCATAGGTGCTGGGGCAGGATTCTGGGTCCAGGCTGTACACTCTTTGCCCCTCTACTGAAGTATTCGGTAAAGACTTGGCACCATGACTACTACTGTTTCTGTTAATGACTAAAACATCGTTCCCTCTCCTTGAGGGATTTAGAGGCCACCATTATGGTAAGTAAGCTCTTTAGGGAGACGGTCTTTTGATCCTATCACAGAGGCAAGCGGACCCATCCACTCGTTTTTATAAGAATCCTGAAATGAGGGCTGCCTGGATGGCTCAGTGGGTTAAAGCCTCTGCCTTCGGCTCAGGTCATGATCTCAGGGTCCTGGGATTGAGCCCCGCATTGGGCTCTCTGCTCAACAGGGAGCCTGCTTTCTCCTCTCTCTCTGCCTGCCTCTGCCTACTTGTGATCTCTGTCTGTCAAATAAATAAATAAATAATCCAAAAAAAAAAAAAAAGAATCCCGAAATGGAAAACAAACTTTCTTTCTTTCTTTCTTTCTTTTTTTTTTTAAACTCTGTGAGTCAAAAACTGTGAATGATTAATCCATCAAAAGAGTGGTCAGATGCTTATGCCCTGCTGTATTTGGGGTTGGAACTGTTCCCTTTAGGAAGGAAATATTGTTGATCTGGAAGAAAAATTATTCACAGGGCGGTCCCACTAGGCTCATAATGCAAAGGGCCTTTTGTCACCCGAGCAAAATCCATTTTTGTTTTCTCTCTTTACAGGTTTTTTGGGTCGTCACAGTCATGGTGGGGGAGGGCGGGGGATATCAAGGAAGTCCTATGGAGTTGTTACTTGCTGTCTCCAAAACTCTGAAGCGCTGCCTGTCCCTCTAACGGCAGGTGATATTTTTAGACTTTGGATACAATCCAGTAGCAGTCACGCTGCTCCGGCGGGGGATGCAGGAAGCCGTCCCATGCCCAGCTGCCCTGTTCCCCCTGCAGAACAAAGCAGCCACTTTCTATAATTATACCAGGGAGAGCTAATAAAAGCCTTCCATACACACCTCAAAATTCAATTAGTCCTGCATTTGTGGGCCTGACCCTGGAGACAAAAAGGCGGAGCATCTGATCACCTGCACGGCTCCAGCCCAGGGAAGCTGGCTGCTCCCATCGCATCGATGCCTCTGCCTCCCTCGTAGGCTCTGTGCCACCTCGCCTGCTTGTGTATAAAGCATTGTCCGTTTGGAAAGCTGAAGGTGCCTTGCTTTTCAGTTCTCCTGGGTGGCCCTGTGCCACTGACTCTGACTGAAGGATTTTGCACAGAAGCGGACATCAGTGCACAGAGAAGACCCTTCTGTAATACCTGGGTCTGCATCCTTCAAGGAAACCCCTGGTTGGAGGGGGAGCTTGGGAGTGACTGAGTCTTAAGCCATCTTAAATCTTAAGCCTTAAGTCTATGGTTGAAGGGGTTTGGGGTTGCTGCCCGTGGACCATGACTGTGTGGTTTTCCTTACTGTCAATTCCATGTCCTCTTCATCTTTTTCCTTTGTGGGCTTCTCTGGCTCTTCCGGCTCCTTCTCTTGAAGGTGGATTTCCTGGGCCTGAGACATGTAGGGCATGTCGTCTTTGTTCTTGAACTCCAAGCTGAGAATTGAAGGAGGAAGTAGAATTCCCAGAATTACCTAAAGTAATAATAATGATAATAATAATAATCACATTTAAAGGATTAAGATTAGGGCGGTTTTTTGTTTGTTTTTCTTTTTTAGAATCAGAGGGCCTAGGGTGGGGGAGTGTGTGTATGTGTGTGTGTGCACGTGTGCATGTGTGCACTGTGTGTGCCCTGAGCAAGGACCTCCATATGTTACTGCTCAGGGGGTCACTCTTGCCCGTCTGAGAATCTGTCATACACGGCAGGAGCTCAGCCCGAGGTTGGAGAAACAGTATCCTGCCCAAATACATCTTACACAGTTAACACCCACTTGGCATGGGGGAAACCCAGGAAAATGCCAGAACCTGCCCAAGGCCACATTGGGAAAGAATTCAGATTTTCCTTTAGCCATCAGCACTTGGTTTTGCAAAATCAATTCCTACATATGTCCCCTGGCTTTTATCTGCTCACACGTCAAATGGAGGCGATTATGCATCATCTGGTTATCTCTGTAAAAGAAGGCTGTCCCCAGTTGACCTTGAGGAAGTCCATGTGGGAAAGCATGTTTTTATTCCAGAGTACTTGCCTGACATTTGCTACTATAGCACAGAAATACACACACACACACACACACACACACACACACACACACACTAGCGGGCTCCTTATTCACCATGAGGAACCAGGGGGCTCAGCACTGTGTTCCTCTCAGGTATAAAGGACATGGTTCCACCTCCATGTGACGATAATAAATCCATGGGCCCTTCTCCCGAGGGGACGATCTCATTCTGCCTTTGAATGATAATCCGGGCATGTGACTTGGGTTCCCCCGATCTTCTCCAGCCTCTCCTCTCAAACACTAAGCTGGTTCTGCTGTATGAAACTTCTGAATACAAGTGTCCTTGGAGAAGCTGCGCCAAGGGAGGGGCTCACAGAGATCCCAAGCAGTAAGTGAAAGTGATCCTTAAGTAATGAGGCAAGGACAGCCTGTGCTTGAATGCCCACAGGGACTCGGTTGCAGCCAAGGGAAAAGGGAAGGAGGTGGCCCTGAGGTCGGGGTGACTGGCAGGCCTAGGAAGGCTCAGGTGGCTGGCTGGCAGCCTTCAGGGGATATGACACCCCGTCCTCGGAGCAGAGAGCCAGGCTTGGCAGTCGCTAGCGGTGTGGCTATGAAGCACCCATGACCCACGTCATGGAGCCCTTCTGTGACTCTGGGCCAAGAGCCCGTGGGGGTGTGGGGGAGGGGTGCTGGTCCATCAGGGTGGCTTCTGGAATGCTTGGTCTGGTGGCCCTTCTGCTTGGCCCTGACCTCAGGGTTACCCAGACCAGGTAGCTCCAGGTACGTGGGAGCCTGACTTCCGCTGTCCCAGCCACAAACTCTCGACCGAGAAAGCATTTGAAAACATTCTTTCCATCTCACCCTCCCATTTTTTCTTTGTACGTCTTTCAGTTTAAGGACTTCCTTGTGAAACACTAAGGAGAACATAAAGAAGCGAAGCCATGTGTCGCCCCATGTCTTGTACTTTCCAGCCCAGAGGTAACTGCTACAAACAACGGACAGTAAATCCTTCCTCGTTTCTTAACGAAATCATAGACAGATATAACTAGGCATGTACATGCTTAAAAAAACCACAGACGGACTCAGACTTTATATAACTGGTCTACCACTTGTTCCTCTTCACTTAGGAATAGATCGCGATGAGATGGCAACATCTTTACCTATAAATCCGTCTCTTTTTGATTTCTGTTTAAAACGTTTCTCAAGCACAGCTGCTAAGAGCCAGGGTCCCTATGACACGGTGCATAAGACGGCCGAGGCACTGGGGCGTGGGCAGCCAGGACAGGTTGCCTGGTGAGGGGTTCCTGGTACAGCACGGCTTGTGCCAGAGCGAACGGCACTTCCTATAGCACCTCTGTGGGCCCATCACCTCCGGATCTTTTGCAAAATACTAACGCCTGGGCATGCCGTCTCTAGAAGTTCTGACTTAGCAGAATTTGGGGTAGGCCCTAGTCTCTATGTGAAAACAACAACAACCCACTATAGAAAAGATTCTGGTACATAGCTGGAGCTTGAAGTCACCCTCCTGAGACCAGAGAAAGCCCTGTCCCGCCGCAGACTTGACTTGGCGAGCTCCAAACCAGCCCTCCACACCTCCCAGCCAGCTGGCCCTTCGCGGCGCGCTGACCTTGAGGCCGGAGTTCTTGCGCATGCGCAGCCGGCCCATCCACATGTCCGTGAGCAGCATCTGGCTGCACGTGTGCGCAATGAAGTCGCGGTGCTTGGCCGCCACGGCGAGCTGCAGGCAGGTGGCATTGCTCCAGTTCTTCAGCTCGTACGTCAGCAGCTTCATGGCCAGCTGTTCATCCTGCTTGTAGGACTGGTCGAGGAGCTCCACAGCCAGCTGGCCGAAGTCCCTGGAAGACAGAATGCGAGGGGGTGTCTTTTGGCCATCTTGGAGACTTACATGATGGAAGCAGGGACCTGGGGGCCAAGCCACAGGAGGTGGTTACTGGGTGGCCTCGTTGTCTCTCATAGGGTCTGGTCTGTTCCTTCGCTCATCTAGCTGACGTCGATTAAGCATCTACTATGTGCTGGGGGCGTAAGTCAAGCAGGCGGTTGTTCTGGTCCTCAAGGCTCTGGATGGGGGAGGTAGACTGAAAAACGCAACAATCAGAGTACAGTAGGTCTTCTTAAATGGGACAGGCCTCAGTTCCTGTTGGAGCCCTATCAACCCTGAGGGTGTGATCTTGGGCAAGTTACTTAATTCTCCGAGAGGATGAAATACAATCTATGTATCTTGCGTACTTCTCTATCTAGCACTGTGTGCCACAAATGTTAATTATTCACGTCCACCCTCTTTGTGTGTACCATGGAGGCGATACTACCCACGCTTAAAGGTTTAGGTAGCTCACACCCTCCTGTATCTGAGGCCCCTGCTGGGCTGGCCAACCTGGAGTTGTGGTTCAGCTCCTGGGAGATGTCGTCAACCATGTCATTCTCTGAAGCCTCATGAGCCATGGCTTTGCAAAGTTTACAGGCCACCAGGGCCTTGGCCATGGCCTCCTCTCCGTGCTGCCAGAAGAACAGGGCCATCTTCTGTCTCTTCATCAGGACGGCCCACACCATCAACTCGTGGAAAGGGAAAGGGAAGTGGTTGATCTCAGGGTCGTCCAAGTCAATGTCCACCTCTTCTTCTCTCTTCTTGGTGGTCTTTCTTCCTCGCCTCAGGGGGACATCATCCTATAATTTTAGAGAAAAAAACACAGAGGTGGAGTTAGAAATGAACCAGTTACATTTATTAAATAGTTCTTTGTTGTATACCTCCTAAGGGTCCTGTTCTGGGATCAACACAGAAACGAACTAGCCTATCCCAGCTCCTAACCCAAAGTACTCATGCCTAACTTTAAAACAAGTTGTAATGAATGCAGAAGCATAGCCCTATGGGAATATGCTGGTGTTAAACTTGATTTTTAAAAGGTATTTTTAATGGGTCATTCCTTTCCTTTCTCTCTTCCTTTTCTTTTCCTCCTCTCCTCCCTGCTTCTTTCCTTTCACTTTTGCTTTTGTCCATTTCTTTTCCTACAGGTAAGGCTATTTGTGCCCCGTGATGGACAGCATTGCCCTTTTCTCTGAAAGGACAAGGACATCCTTCTCTTCCAGGTGCATAAACAACACCACCCACACAAAGAGACGGGAAATGGGAAACAGACGACCTGTCTCCACTTTCTGCAAACCTCGTAGATGCATTTGTGAAGTATTTCTGGCCTTTGGATCTGTTGCCAGTTGTAAACAGCCATGAACAGATTTCACTCACTGCAATTTATATGCTTCTTTGGTTTTTAAATTAGTATTTCAAGTAAGACTTATTTTCTTACTTGTAAGGCTAATGTAACCTTAGGGTAGAATTTTCAAAGCTACTGTAACTTGCCCCCCTTAATAATGGGAAAAAATGGGCTCCTGGATGGCTCAGGGGTTAAGCCTCTGCCATCGGCTTGGGTCATGATCTCAGGGTCCTGGGATCGAGCCCCGTATGGGGCTCTCTGCTCAGTGGGTAGCCTGCTTCCCCCAATCCCCATCTGCCTACTTGTGATCTCTCTCTGTCAAATAAATAAATAAAATCTTAAAAAAAAAACTGGGAAAAAACTTCCCTTCCTTATTTTAGAATCATGTACTAAGCCTTACCAACTAAATGAACATATATGTGTGTTCATAAATATATATATTTAAAATTTATAGTAAAGAAAATAAATAATTGACATTAATAATTTGGGCAAATACTTACCTCCATTCCCAGTAGTTTCAAGGCTTTAGGCTATTTTAAAAAAAAGTTATACATAAAGTTAGATCTTTCTTTATAGAGGTAAGAAAAGAATCTATTATATCTTAACCAGGTAATAGAAGAACTCTACCGCACATATAGCATTTATTAATTTCACTAAAGAAAACAACACCAGAGGAACCCATTTATAGAAATACTAGAATTAAGGAGTGCCTGGGTGGCTCAGTGGGTTAAAGCCTCTGCCTTTGGCTCGGGTCATGATCTCAGGGTCCTGGGATCAAGCCCCGCATCAGGAGCTCTGCTCAGTGGGGAGCCTGCTTCCCCCTCTCCCTCTACCTGACTCTCTGTCTACTTTCTCTCTCTCTCTCTGTCAAATAAATAAATAAATAAAATCTTAAAAAGAAATTCTAGAATGAAGGATTTAGTGATTTTGGTGCATTACAGAAAACCAGACACCCAGAGAGGCATAATGAGATCGTCCAAGGGTAGACCCTGTTGATAATCTCTTTTATGAGCCCAAATTTCTTTATCTTCCCAGAACCGTCCTGCTTGGCGGACATCTCCATGATCTCAAGCACTTGGGCTCAGTCAAACCAAGAGCTATTTCTTAAGCTCTTGCAAGGCCTCTATTACCCGGAGACTTGGAATATTATTCAGAGTATGTGTTTAGGTATTTCACGCGGGCCATCTCCCTGTGTAGCTGTCCAGTAAGGCAAGGGTGAGTGGGGCCACGGGGACATGTGCAGACCGTGGCAGAAGATGCTCAGTGCCATGGAAAGTGTCAGCACATACACTGGCATCACTGGTCATGCGGGGAATGTGCAAAATAGCCACAGGCCAAGACAGAGAGAGAGAGAGGGCAACTCAGCAAATTACAGAACTTGATTTGCACCTAACAAGTGGAGATATGAAATTACATCTCAGGGATCAGGAATTCCAGTTCTGTGTTTTAGGTGTTACCCAATGGCGAAGTGCTATCTTGGAAGTTGCTCGGTAACTAATAAGGTTAAAGTATTCCCCATTCCTCCAAATTTTATTTTGGAACAAAATAAAACTACGACTAGCCTCAACTTTGTCACTCTCCCTCCTTTCTTTCCCTTTTAGCTTTTTAAAGTGACCACAGTTTGAAATTTGTGTGATTTTATTTTTCTTATTTATATTTCTGGTGTTTTCAAAGTGGTCTTCGAGCACCACCAAATACTTTCGTCATCAGAAGATCAGCTTTGTTAAAAGTAGAAATCAAGGAGCCTGGGTAGCTCAGTGGGTTAAAGCCTCTGCCTTCGGCTCAGGTCATGATCCCAGGGTCCTGGGATCGAGCCCCACATCAGGATCTCTGCTCAGCAGGGAGCCTGCTTCCTCCTCTCTCTCTCTGCTTGTCTCTTCCTCCTCTCTCTCTCTGCCTACTTGTGATCTCTGTCTGCCAAATAAATAAATAAAATCTTAAAAAAAAAAAAGTAGAAATCAAGGAGCCTGGGTGGCTCAGTGGGTTAAGCCTCTGCCTTCAACTCAGGTCATGATCTCAGGGTCCTGGGATCGAGCCCTGCATTGGGCTTCCCTGCTCTGCGGGGAGCCTGCTTCTCCCTCTCCCACTCCCCCTGCTTGTGTTCCCTCTCTCACTGTATCTCTCTCTGCCAAAAAAATAAATGAAATCTTAAAAAAAAAAAAAAAGGCAGAAATCATGCCCACCACCAGCTAGAGTAACAGTTTTAAAATGTGGTCCAGGAAACATAAGATCCTTTTTGGGGGCTCAAAGGTGTTTTCCTAATAATACTAAGATGTTCTTTGGTTTCAACAGCCATTAACATTTTGCAATGATGGTGCAAAGGCGAGCCAAACTGTGGGGGGCCCTGGCAGGAATGACAAGCAGTCCTAGCAGCAGACCCAGACTTCACTAGTTGCCATTAGATTTCACTGTTCCGCACTTGAAGTTTAAAGACAAATAAAAAACCAGTTAGACTTAAGAAGTCCTTGATGAGGCTAAAAAACCAGTTAACTATATTAAATCTCTACTGTCCATACTAAAAAAAAAAGTCTTTCGGCTATTTTGAGGGATGCAATGGTAAGTGTGCTGAAAGCACTTTTGCTACATAGTGAAAGAGGACAGGTCATTCTGAGGACAAACACACACTTACTTGGATTAGAGCTACACTGCTTCATGGGCGATCTACTTGAAGGAATGACTGGCAGACCAACTACAGTTTACTTAGCCTTGGACATTGGGCGGACGTTTTTGGTTATGGCCTAAGTGGAGCTGTCATTTCAAGGAAAATAACTAACTGATGGTATTTGTTGCCAATGACAGAATTTTCCAAACCGAAATTAGAAAAAAATTAAAATTTTTAAAAACTTGCATATTCTCTCCCCCATGACCTGGACGGTTTTTCAGAAGTTAAAGACTTTTCTGATGAGATTGGAGGTGATTTTAGTGAAGGATCAGTTTCTGAAATTGTCCAATGAAATGTGTCAGCCGTCAGAAGATCTGCATAACTTGACAAATGATGATACAATGGCCAGTCTACCGTGTTCCCAGATCCAAAGTGTAAGATCAGTCAATGCAATTTGAAGTTGCAGGGTGTGAAAAGTTCATTGAACTATTTCAGATTTTGTGTTTTCATTGATCTTTCAGAAATTGCCAACTGAGTTTTGATGTATGCAGCATCAAAAAAGAATATCTATAATTATTTGTAAAAATTATTAAAACACTCCTTCCTTCATACATATATATACATTTATATATATTTGTCATATTTGTCACATCTTTGTGTGAAGTCACATTTTCTTTGTACAATTCAACCCAAACATCTGGCAACAGAGTGCAGAAGGAGATATGAGAATCTAGCTTTCTTCCATTAAGCCAGATATTACAGAAATATGCAAAAAATGTAGAACAATGCTACTCTTATACCAAATTTTGTTTTGAAAATACAGCTATTTTTCACAAACATGTCATTTATGTTAACGTAATGGGCTTCTTATAGTTAACTAAAAATGAATTAACATTAATAATTAATAAATATGGTGAAGTCTTTCATTCCTAACACGGTAACAGCAATTGATAGAACTCCCAGAAATAAGAGCTTTTGGGGGCCCTCAATAATTTTTTAAAGGTATAAATGGATTCCCAAGACCAAAAACTGTGAGTGAGGCAGGTAAGATTAATTTGAATTTCATGATTAGTCCCTGATCATTAGGGCTCACTCTCAGGGCCGGTTTCTGATTTTAACGGGACCTAGTGAGGAAAAGAAAGGGGTGTATCCCCCAATACATGGCCTTTTTTTTTTTTTAATGGATTTGATGGTGGAGGAAAGAGGTGGGTGGGGCCAGCTGCCTTCTTACTGGATCTCCCCCTGGGAGAGAACCATGCCACATCCCAAATGTGTCCCACCCTAGTCCTCCCCGGAGCCCAGGAAAGGGAACAGGCTGCAAAACTCACCCTCTTGGGGCCAAAGAGATTGTGGTAGAGCGTCCGGAAGCGCTTGCGCGTGTAGTTGCAGCGGTAAGCCCCGCCCATCAGGTATTCGATCACCAGGCCGATGTCGATCAGGCTGATTCTGTAATCCGGAGGCAGGTTCCCCTATCAGGGAAGAACGAAAACACACACACACACACACACACACACGCAAAAGACAGCGTGGTTTACTAGGGATTCGATGCCATGTGTTCTGTAACTATTTTAGAGTAAAAAAAAATACTAATTCAGAAACATAGGAATGTAGTATTATGCTGGTTAATTAATTCACCTTAAAATAGATCCAACCGAAACCTGGATATTCTCGCTTGGAAAGAAGACATAAGTTAAATAAGAAGATGCAGAAATCGTCGGCAATAACAGAAAATCAAAATATTTATTCAAGTCTTCAGCTGGGGAGAAAAAAACACCAGTGTAGCAGAGAGAAACACAAGGCTCGACATGGCAAACACGGAGCTCCAGCCGCTAGCAACTCGGCTCCCCGGACGGTCCCCAGGCCCCCGCCCTGCCTCTGCCCCAGGCTTGCTCCCGCTTTTGCTAACCAGTTACTTCTTCCCGCTCACTAAAGGAAGACTCCTTCCAGAAGATGGTTGTTATTACCATCGCCTGCATCAGGCGGATAGATATGCTGAGAGTTCCTCGGCAAAACCTCGATGAACAATGGGGGGAAAAAAAGCAGCTTTTTCATAAAAGGAGAGCGGATGGATGTCAGGGTGAAGTCACTTAGGAACATCCCTTGTGGTTAGAGAGAAAGGGGGTGGCATGAGAAGAGATTTTGAGGGAATATTTATTTCCCTGGAATTAAGGAGGTTTGGGATATTTTCTTTCAAAGAGAAGAGCATTTCTTGAAGACCAAGAATGATGGCGTTTAAGTTTTATGGGGCTTGTATGCACAGATGCGAAACATAAGGATTTTATTATCATTCATTGTCTACTCGTTACTGGTTTCGGCACCCAAAGGGTTCTCTCTAGGGTCTAAGGAAAATACCTGCTCTGCTAGGTCAGGGGAGAGTTAGTTCCATCTACGGCAAGTTCTGAGCACACTGCGAGTTCCAAAAAGCACGAGTAAGGAATGAGCTGTCTGGTTTGGCTTCCTGTGGCAGGAGCGAGCGCACTCCGTACCATGAACCACGAGGATACAGCTCTGCATAGGAAGCCTCAGATACATTGTGGAGAGGCAGGAGGGCTCTGTCTACTTTGGTCTTAATGGAGGACCCACTCTGATACCATGTGAGGTTTCTGCCGCTTACAGAAGTGGCTCATAGCCACGGTGGTGGCTCTCCAACTTTGGTGGCATCAGAATCACCTGGCGAACTTGGTGACAGTGCCAAGCGCTGGCTTTAATGTATGGGCTTCTCTGTGCCTTGTTAGCTCTCCGGGTGGTTTTGAGATACACCCAAGTTTGTGCTAAATAAGGTGGGTCAGGTGAGCTCACGTGGCAGAATCAGAAAACTCATGGTGTATAATCAGTCATTAGGAAATCAGCTTCCGTTTTTGCACAACCGAGGGTAGGTTTTCTGTTACCCATACTCAGCTTTGCTATGGCCAACAGCACCCATCTGAAGGGCATTCAGGCCACTTGTAGCCTTCCACCAAACCTATAGCTTTGATGGTGTTACCGATCTCTGTATTCCCGGTGCCTTCTGTAGAGACTGGTGTGTGGTCGGCATTCGGGAGGTTTCTGTGGTGAAGCTGTGAATGAGTGAAACTGTGCAATTCGCTGATGTGGTTGGGATCTAGTCTCAGTGTCAGGTTTCTCGGTACTATATTCTGGTCAGTAACGCAAATAACTAGCCACGGTCTCTGGGTCGTCCTGTCTGGGAGAGCCCCGCGTCACTGTGGAAATTCGACTTGAAATAGGCTGATGGCTCTGTGGGTATTTTCAGTGGAGTGGGAACAAGGGGATAGCAGTTGTCCCAGCCCACCGCAGAGGAGGGCCTAGTGCTACCCTTTAGACTGGCTTGCTGCCTCTGCACAGTTCCAACCCGTCAGGTTCTACCTCTCCCTTGGGTTGGAGCACAAAGCAGGCTTGGGGGACCTCAGGCAGAGAACACCTCCCATCCTTGAGCTTGGCTCATCAGAACCCCATAGAAATGGCCTTATTCTCCTCCTTGCCATGCTCAGAATTCTACCATCTCCTCTGAGCAGCTCATCAGCCTAACCACACTGGCAAGGGAAGCTCCCCATAGGCTATTAGAAAAGACCAACTGCCTGACCTCTTTATGCCAAGCGTGGCAACAACAGAGGAAAGGGAACTCAGAGAAGGTTTGAAGATGGTAACTGTTCATGTATCACCCTTTCTATAAACACGAAACTGAGTTTGAAAATATTCCTCCTGCAACTGCTTTTCTGCACTGTGTGGGGGTAGGGGAACAAGGCTGCGAGTTTCTGCCTTGACGGGCTGTACCCGACGGGTAGGCAGGCCTCTTCTTTCGGGAGTAGAAGAGCTCGAGAGCCTGGACGCGCGTGGGTCTGCCTCCTCTCTTCTGCATTTGGCTCCTATAAGGATGACCCCGCAGAGGAGGTCCTGCATTTGTGTTATTTTCCTGGGCATTGTGTGGCCGGCAGAGGAAACAGCGGTGGCTGGGAATCAACTGCCCTGGGCTTCTTTCTGTCTGTCCTTCATAAATCAACCAGCTTCCTGCAAGGCCTCAGTTTTCTCCCCCGAACAAAGGGTGGAACTCGATGGCCTCTATTGTCTGTAACGCCCAAGTACCAGGTTACAGAAACAAACCTACGAGATGTAGTGTGAAGCTTTGGGAAGGAAGGCATAGCAAGTCTATGAATGCTGCCTATTTTTAATCCTGTAAGAATTTTCTCAATTTAAAACACATGAGTAACAGCGAACCTAACACCTATATATTTTCTTTTGAGACACCGATGTGTGAACGTCAGTTTGAGTTCTAAGAACAAGACGCCAATATTGCCTGAAGACCGACAGGGAGTGTCAAGAACTATGCTTTGGGATGGTCTATAGGAGGAGGGGTTACCAGGAAAGTGATAATCGTAAAATTAAAAATAATCAATTTGAGAGAGGCAAAGGAAACATTTTTGCCAATGATTATACTCATAAAGGGCTCTTAGGTTTATATACTACCTAAGGAAGGTGCTGGAATCTTTTTTTGTAAACTTCTCATGTAAAGCTTGATTATTTTGCAGTGATTTACATGGGATCTGGTATCAAGCCAGAGAGAGGATTCAAGGAAGACCAGTCTTGGTCTTGGTTCTGCCCAGCTTTGAGCAAAGGCCTTAAAGGAACGGGCTGGCCTTCTGTTTGACCACAAGGCGGCGATGTTCACCGGGCCGAACCCAGTGGCAGATCCATCAGCATTTGACCTGCCGGTTCTGTTTTCTATGAGTAATAAGGCCGTGTAAATGAATAGGGCAGATTGAAGGACTTGGAAATCAGGAGTCAGATGCCCTTGTTAAAGTGATATCTGGAGGAGGGACAGCTTACTTTACCAGGTAATGTGTCCGAAAGCCTGCAAGACTGATTGCATCTGTTTTCGCCCCCTAGAGTCTTAGAAAGCACGGAAATTAGTTTCACAATTTTTACTGGGGAGAATGGAAGCCTTTTGGGGAAGAAGAAATAGATTTCACAAAATTAATAAAATCGGGTACTATTTTAGCCTCTTTGGATAACTGTGTCCTGGATGAACTCTGAAGGGGATGGGAACATTTGGGGTATGTCTGATGTGCTGGGCTGATGGCCGTGGCCACCTGTGACCCTAGATGTCACAAACACAGAGAACAGCCCGCAGTAGCACCCCGCAGTGGAAAGAGCACTGGGCTGGACTGTGGTCCAGCTCTGCTTCTCTGTGACCCTGGGCAGATGGCTTCCTTTCTCCGTGCTTCAGTTTACACTCTGCAAACAGGCACTTTGGACAGCGTGAGTTCAAAGGTGATGTCCATTTCTAGAGGTCCAATTTTTCTGACCTGTACCTGGCAGGCTGCTCTTATTTCTATGCTGCCTGGGCACCGGGCAAAGACTGTTTTCCGAACATGCAGAGTTGACATAGTTCCCATTAACCACCCTTGAAATGTGGTCAGTGGAGTGGGGACTCAGAAACAGGACGGTCAAGGACTAGACAGAGATGGTGTTGAGCTCATCGCATCCACCTCCTTTGGAAAAAGCAGAGACACCACAGGTAATGTCCAAAAACCTTCTGGAAGAGTCTTCCTTCTCCTGGAGGCTTTCCAAACAGGAAGCCAACAACGACACTGAAGAAATGCTTCTTCTGTCATTTCTGTTCTTCCTTCCTTCCTCTTTTGGTAATTACTTTGGTAATTGGTAATGCCTGAGCACTTACGTCCCCTTTCATGCCTCAACAACACATGGTAAGCCATGTGACTCAAACAATTTGATCCACAGAGTGAAACAGAGAAGCCTGGCTCTATCGGCAGGTAAAATCTGACAACAGGAAAACACTGCTCCTTTTTCTTGTGCCATGGGCTACTTCTCTGAAGCTAAATTTTAATCCATGCCATCCTAAAGAGGACTTTTAACTAAGAGTTTAAATGCATGTATGGATCTGCTCTTCTGAATATACTCTTTTTCAGAAGTCAGCTCGTGATATTGCTATCAGATTTCAGCTGTTCGGGAAACACATTTTGTGGAAACTTATAACAAGCATTCAAAAGAAGATTGTTTCCTTCTGATGTATGTAAAGGTGTAAAATGATTGCTGGTCATTGAATTTACCAAGGAAGGGTGTTCAAAAGTCTATTCTGGCCAAAGTTTATGGAAAAGAGGACATTCCCTCAATGTTCAGCTTTGTTACAGACCAGACAATCTTTTAAAAAATAAAAATTCTTTTGCAAATCTACATGAATTCGGCAGATGGGATTATGAAAACGTCCTTTCTTTATCCAAAGACTGTCTAAAATGCTTCCCCCACCCTTTCATTCTGCCAAAGCTCTGGGTCTTAATTCCCATGTGAGTGACATTAAACTATCATAATTTCACAATTACCTCTATATAATACTCAACTATCACCCTCTCTTTGTGGGGAATAATAGTACAGGTCATCCAAAGTATTAGCACATTTAAGTTAGGAAAGAAAAGCTAGTACTTTAAAACACAGAGAGGCACAAATCGAGCAGACAGTTAGCTTCTAAAAATGGCAAGTTAGATTTCGCGGAAAAGCAGACAGACTCGGGCTGCTCTGGATTAATGTGGCCTTGTTGCGTCCGATGGATTTATGCAGAAAAGCAGTTCTGGGAAGTGTGTTAGCTTCTATCATTTAAAATTTCTGATCGATGCTGTATAACCAGCTTTTTACCTCCTGGCTCCTAGACTGTTCCCTTGATACAAATAATTTGAGAGTCAGTTCTCCAAGGTGGTTCTGTTGAAGTCAAAGGAGAGCTGGGCTTGGAGATATCCTGCTGTTACGTGGGACCATTGGGTGATTCCTAAATGTACTCCCTGGGTTCCTAAGAGTTATTTGCTTTTGATTTTCCAGGCATATCATCGAACACTATGTTTAAGGTCCAGAACTATGTTCCTAACATAGGAGTAGCATTTCACACCAGGGTTTATCCCTTATTGTTTCATAGTTTTTTGGTCACAGATCACATCAATTAACAGGTGACATAAAGTCCCATAATCCTAAAGCACAAACCACATGCTAATTACCAACTTCCTCAATTTTGAAAATGGCTTAACCTGCCCAAGATTTTCTTAGCATTTTAAACTTAGCTTTTGCAGACCCTGCGTATCGCATTGGCCTAAATGGCTGGACGTCATCTGGAATCATCTGAAGAAGATGCGCTTCGATGTTAACTACTCTCATTTACTCCTTTTTTTTCTTTTAAGATTTTATTATTATTTTTTATTTGAGAGAGAGCAAGAGAGAGCATAAGCGGGGGGAAAGGCAGATGGAGAGGGAGAAGCAGGCTTCCCGCTGAGCAGGGAGTCCAACGCGGGACTCGATCCCAGGCCCCTGGCATCATGACCTGAGCTGAAGGCAGACGCTTAACCGACTGAGCCGCCCAGGCAGCCTCCTCTCATTTACTTCTTAAGAAAACACAAAGGCCCCTCATTCTTAGCTCCCTTCATCCATATAACACAAAACGCAGAGACTTCCCCTCCTCTGGCTGCCACTGTTGTCCCTTCTCTTCATGAAGTCAGGGGCTCACCTCGTCCACAGAAGTAAACAAGCGTCTGCTTTCCTGTCCCTCTCTCTTCCCAAGCAAAGAAACGAAACACAGGCTGTTTCTCCCCACCCGACTGGCAGTCTCTTTTCCCAGGTAAAAGTTTAACTGGTTCCTACGCCAGCTCAGAAGTAGCCTGGGTCATTTGCAACCACTTTTTCCAGTTACTGAATCAGTACGTAAATGAATCCTTATATATTTTTGTTCCAATATTTGGATCACACTTGAAAGAGAACTAAGACGACTCCTAATACTCCTTCCTCCCCAATCCTCACATCCCATTCTCTCTTGTTAGTTTGTATTACTTCTGAAGCACATCTTTAGCTGAGAAGTTTAAAAAAAAAAAAAAAAACAAAAACTGCTACCTTAAAAACACATGCCTTCTAATGCCAGTGACGTGAGCGGCTGTGAGAGGCAGTGAGTGGGATTTCAGAAGGGAGAAAATGGTGTTGCAAAGCAGAGCCCTGCAAGGAAGAGAACCTAACAGGAGGGATTTTGATCATTTGTCCTCAATGAAACCTAACTGCAAAAATCCCTTAGAAAATCCGGCAAAATACTGGGAAACTGGGGCGGCGGGGAAGAAGGGGAATCAGTGACTGTATCTGAAGGCTCGAATTGCCCTACGGCTGAGGTTGAGGGACAAAGGCAGAGCTGTCTCTGCGGAAAGTCTCACAATTTCTGCAGTGACCCAGACTCGCTCTAGGGGGTGGGGGAGGGGAAGATCTCTTATTTACTATTTAAAAACCCTCAGGATGTTTTGTGGTACCCGAGCAACAAATATCTTGGCAGAGACTATGCGTTAGATGTGTACACTTCATCTTTCGAGATCCTTCCCCCTATTTAGTTTCCAGGCAATTTTAAGCCAGAAAAAAAATCACACAAAATTGGAAGGCTTGAGGATAAGAGAAATGGCTCTGTTGGGGGCAGATGTGCTTTTGGCTGGACATGGGGCAAATCAGGGAAAGATGTGGTCTTGGTAAAGACCACCTGGTTGGACTGGGGGTAGAGATTGTGCAGCGTCTGTTTCTCTCACTTGGAAGGCTTCGCTCACTCACTCAGATGAAAAACCCTTCAGTAAGTTTGTGTGGAGATGAGAGGAAAGTCTCTCAGAGCCAGCAGAAGGTTTGGGTTTGGGTTTTTTTGTGCCCTTTACTCATTACTAGCTACTTAATAGGTACATTCTCAGCAGCCCCGGGACATTTACTTGGCCTTTCAAGGGAAACAAACTTCTAAGGGAAGTTCTAGACAATGACTCCGTGTGAGGGATCGTACTCTAGTTTTGACCTTACTTGGTAGCCTTCTCGGAGTAGGTCCTTGTGGGCTTTGGTGAGGAATTGCTATGGTCTGGTGAGTGGGGTGCCTCTGTGTGCAGGGGGTGGGAAAAGCACCCCCATCTATTTCGTCTTCTGGAGTTAGAACACCAGTGTCAGGGAATGCTGTCGAGGTTTCAGAATGAAGTTAGTTACCTCTGAGAGAGAGCGAAGGGAGCAAAACCCAAGCCCTTGGCTAAGATTAAACATAGCTTCCCTGCCTCTCACTGTTCCCATCTATACACTGGAACCATACTATATAATAATGATGATCAAATAACAATTCGACTCCATAGAATTGTCACAACAATGAAACGAGCTGCGATGTACAGTAGGCTCAGGTCAGTGCCACACACCTCGTCGTCACTAAAGGTCTGGCACTCTTTTATGGTTGTTAATCAGAGGATCTGAGTTTGAACTCCGCCTCTTCCCTAACCGCACCCTTTATGTATGTAAAATGGGAATAATTCTTGATCCAAACCTCCCGCTGCTTGTCTCCCCTGCCCCCCAACACACACCATCAAGTTAGATGGCAACATGAAAAAATCTACCGGAAAAAATCGAGTCTTAGCAGAATGGAATGCACATATATGTTTTCGTCTCTGATGCTCTAAGACTTTCTGAGCCATGTTGCCTGTGCTCTGCATAATGTTAGAAGGGACAGTGACGCAAGGCCTCAGGAGCTAGGACATGAATATCCCGCCTACGGTTAGTCCAACAACATGGAAACTAGCTCCCCAGACAGTAAGGGGCGTGTGGGAGAAAACAGGCAGTGGCATAAATCCACCCAGCGTGGTGCGAAGCTCTCAACAACAGGACGCGTTCTGCCTTCCGAAAACATTATGTCCAGTGAAAGCATCTAAAACCACAGAGGCGGGAGGTGAAACCACAGCTGCATTGTAAGCAGAGATGTCATCGTTAAAAGGCAACACACACACACACACACACACGCACGCACGCGCGCGCGCGCACACACACACACACATACAGCGTCCTTAAATGAGGGGGCTCGCAGGGACAGGACCGCTCTGGCAGCTCATGCAAAACAGAGGTGCTTTCTAATCACAGGAAGCAGTCAAGACAGGCCTCCGACCTTCAGTCGGGAGGGTCCTTACCTTTTTGACATCCCTGACCAAGTGGTACAATGTGTTTGAGGGCCCATGTCTCTGAAAACAATAAAGAAGAATCAAATGGATTTGCGGGTCATGGGCTCTCGTCGGTAAGGCAAGAAGGTTCTGGAAAGGAAGGGTTCTGGCCGGAGGAGGGGCAGTTCTTTAAGATGAACCTTGTTGTAGTTGCTCAGTTGTACCTGTCTTTTCTAAACAAACACGCTGGCAGATTTTTGGATTGTGGTTCCTCGAGAAAAAGCAGTTGAGGGTCTAGGTTCAAGCTTTGTAAAGGAGGTTGTCAACGCTGTGGATGGCTGGGCCAAAACATCATTAAAGAGGCTGGTTTTGAGGCGGGGGTTGGCAGGAGAGACAAAAGGGCCAATTTAGGGCCTTGGAAATACGCTTGGGCACATGCCGATCACAACTTGTTACCCATCGTGAATGAGAAATTGTCCAACACACGTTGGCAACATTTTCTGTAAATGGCCAAGGAATCACTCTTTTATACTTCATAGGTCATATACTTTTCATGTTCGAATCTGCCATTGTGCAAAAGCAGCCAGAGACAATATGTCAACAAATGAGCCTGCCCATGTATCGATAAATCTTTACGGACACCAAAAGAGAATCAGATTTCATAGAATTTTAATACGTCACAAAATATCATTCTTCTACTGATTTTTTCAATCATTAAAAATGTTTAAAAAACCATTTTTAGCTTACAGACTGTATTTAAAAAAAAAAAAAAGGCAGTGGGCTGGATTCGATTCTTTGGTAGCATTTTGCTCACATCTAAAGAAAAAGCCACAGGCTCTTGGCAGGGAAAGAGAGACTAATGTGAAATGACTCGCCATCCCGCCATCTTTCGGGAATAGGAACGCTAGATGGGATACAGGATGCCCAGTTAAATTTAAATTTCAGATAAATGAGAAATGTGTTTTAGTATAAGTATATCCCAAATAGTTCACGGGACACCTCATATTAGAAATTACTCACTATCTACCTGGGATTCAAATTTAACTGGGGATCCTGTATTTTTATTTGCAAAATCTGGTGACCCTATTGGAGACTCTCAAACAGTGATGGCAAATCCTTCAGCAGTGCGGGAACACATTAGGGATGGAGACAATTCCTGGGTATGGCCTCAACTACCTGCCCATTCATGCGACACACTTCCCAGAATGCTTCTTCCACTGAAGAATGCAGTCTGCTATAGGGATTAAACACACAGACTCTGGAGTCAGAATGCCGGCCTCCATCCCCACCTGTGTCCTATTTTATTTTTTATTTATTTTACTGAAAACCCCATTATTCTTTTTTTCCCCCTGGCTTTTTTGAGATATAATTGAATAAGACATTGTGTCAGCTGAAGGTATACAATGTGATTTATTTATCACAATAAGGTTAGGTAACACACCTTCGCCTAACACAATTATCATTTCATTGTTGTTGTTATGGTAAGAACATCAAAGCTCTGATCTCATGGCAACTTTCAATTATAATACAATGTGGTGTTGTTAACTATAGTCTCCAAGCTGTACATTAGATCCGTGGAATTCGTTTGTCTTATAGTTGAAAGTTTATATCCTTTGGCTAACATCTCTCATTTTTCCCACCCTTTTCAAATATTAGTTGACGATATATGCATGTGTTTATTGCTTGGCTTTTGACTCTGTGATATGGACAATTTAACATTATTAACACTTGGAATCCATGAACATGGGATATCTTTCCATTTATTTGTGCCTTCTTCAATTTCTTTAATCAATGTCTTACAGTTTTTGCTTTATAGATCTTTTACTTCTTGGTGAAAATTATCTCTAAGTATTTTATAGCTTTTGATGCTATTGTAAATAGGACTGTCTTATTCTCTTTTCAGATTGTTCATTGTTAGTGTATAGACATGCAACTGCTGTTTTGTATGTTGATTTTGTATCTTTAAACTCTACTGGGTTCTTTTATTAGTTCTAACAGTTTTGTTTTTGTTTTTTATTTTTGTTTTTGTTTTTTTGGTCAAGTCTTTAGGATTTTCTGTATACAAAATCATGTTATCAGCAAAGACAATTTTACTTCTTCCTTTCCAAACTGGGTGCCTGTTTTTCCCTGCCTCTCTCTCTCTTGAGATAATATGTTTGTCTTTCATTCTATTAATGTGATGTGCATTTACTGATTTGCATATATTGAACCATCCTTGCATTTAGGGATGGAATCCCATTTGGTCATGGTGCATGATCATTTTAAGTGCTGGTGAATTTCAATTGCTACTATTTTGTTGAGAATTTGTGCACCTATGTTTATCAGGGATATGGGCCTATAGTTTTATTTTCTTGTAGTGTCCTTATCTTGTTTTAGTGTCAGTATATTGCTGGCCTCCTAAATAAGTTTGGGAGTGTTGCCTCATCTTCAAGTTTTTTGAAAAATTGGACAAGAATTGGGGTTAATTCTTTAAATATTTGGTAGAATTCACCTGTGAAGCCACCTACTCCTGGGCTTTTCTTTGTCAGGAAGTTTTTGATTACTGATTCCATCTCCTTACTTATTATTGGTCTGTTCAAATTTTACTGTTTCTTCATGATTCAGATTTGATCAGTTGCATGTTTCTAGGGATTTATCCACTTCTCCATGGCTAATTATCGATGTTTTGGTGGGGACAGAAACTGGGATTTCCTATGCGATCATTTCAGTCTATTATTCTTACTGAAAGTCTCACTATGCAGAATCAAGAAAAATCTGCAGAGAAAACAGAAACCTGGAGCCGCTCTGCTAAACTGTTTTCTAGTTCCAGTAGCAAGAAGGAGATAGAGCCAGTGCAGTATCACCTAACACCCTCCACTGGCTGGAGAGAGGTCAACAAGCTCCATCTCATTAGAGCTGTGGGTGGTAGGACAGAGAAGCAGTGATAAATGAGGGGAAGAATAACCTCGAAGACAGAAGTATTGGTTCAGTACTGGCTTTCTTCTTTCTTAGGAGTTTTGTAACCTTAAATGAACCAATTCACTTCTTAGCCTCAGTTTTCTTATCTATAAAATGGAGGAAAACAATACCTCTCTTTCTTTTAATATTCCAAGTAAAAGTTTATCAACCTTGATCAAGAATTCTTACATATTTAATATTGCTTCTAATGTATCATAGGAATTACTTCCCCAAAATATTAATCAATGCTGGATTGAAAGAGTATATGGGAAATGTAGTAATGTTGTTTATGTAAGCATAAACCACATTATAAGTCTCCTGGAGATCCAAAGGGATTTGCCTTTATGGCAAAAGAACAAGCAGCAAAAGCTATTCAGGCAGGTCCAGAACCTTTGGGAAGAAAGTTTTTCTTAACCTTCCTGAATTGTACTCTCCAAGTGTCCTGTACCCTCTTGAAGTTTCCAACATCTGCTCTTTAACCTTCTTTGGATTTTAGTGCATATCAGCTCAGAGCCAAAGTACTTAGCTCACTGAATACTACAAACAACTTCCCTAAATAGTAGTTTTTCTTTATGATCACTCCTTGGTATTCCTAGTTAATGAAGTAGCAAATTATTATAAAATAATGCAAACAATATTTTGTGGTAACTCCAAACAAGAGGTATTTTACATTTTATTCCACTATAGAGGAAAGGGAATGAATCTCATAGCTTTGAGGATAACAAGATGGTGTGGGATAGTTGATCAGTCTCCTATGATGCTTTGAGTTAAATCAATTGCCCTCTGCTGATTGCCTCAAATGCCTTCTGGGCTTACAGCATAAACGGGGTTCTAATTTTCAGAGCCTTGTGGGTTTGTGTAAGAATCTGAGAATGTTAGCTTTTGGTGTGATCCCATAACTTTCTGCTTTGGATGCTGACAACTGAGCAGTTAAAACAAGCGGAATCTTAGTGACTTGGCATTGTTGTCTACAGGTCTAAGGGAGCATCTTTGAAAAATGATCCATGCATTTGGAAGGGAGGGGAGAAACTCACAGGCATGTGGGGGGCAGGAGAAGGCAAAACGAAAAAACACAGAGAAAATAAAAAGTGCCTTAGCTCGGCCCTACCGTATTGTACAATTCCTCTAGTCTGGAGATGGTGAGAAAACGGTGCATGCTTACTCCATTCTCTATGAGTAATTTCACAAAATCCACTCTGTCCAGAACTAGGGCATCCAACATGGCTTGCTCCAAAGACCCCACCTGCAAATCAAGTCACTGAGTTAGTCTGCCCCAGGCTCTAGGGATGCAGTTCCTTGGTGTTCACCTGAACACTTTAGAATGGATGCCTTTGACATCTGGTAAACCTTCAGCACATCCAAGAACATGCGAACAAGACTGTTCCCAGCTTCACTTTTGGCACAGCCATAATCTCTCTTGTGTTGTGGGATCTGTCTTTGCAAACAGAATTCAAACTTTTCTAGTTCCAAAGCTATTTCCTCTCTGACTCTTTTTCTCTTCTGGGTCCCAAGAAGACACAGGATCTATAAGAATTTCCCGTGTATTCTCTGACCAAACTTCTTGTAATACTAGTGAAGCACCAAAGTGGCTGCTTTGCTGTCCTCCTTTTCTTCCCGAGGCTCTGAATTAGACCCCTGGCTACCTTGAAAAGAGGGACCCTAGCGAACAGATCAGAAAGTAGGCCTTTCTTTATTTTAATTGTTAGACTACCTTGCTTCTGCCTCACTCATTTCCGCGCAGAGACTTAGCAACTATTCAGGTCCTTGAGTCTGTCTACTCAGGGTTTTATTCAAGGTTTTATTCAAATCATTTCACAAAAACCTCCTGGTGTCCAGATTCCTTGACAAATCTTTCCACGCTAGGAATCCACTAGTGGCACTAAATAAAGACAGGGTCACGGCCAGGCAGCAGCTCTCTGGGGGCAAGACAGGGTTAAAGAAGACCCATCCGTGAGGGTATTGCCGCTCAGTTATTCCAGCATTAAAGTCAGATCTCAGACTGCCGGCTGCCTCCCTGGGATCCAAACACCAACCACCCAATAGCCAATTTTCCAAGTTTTTATTTTTGGTAGTGTCCGTTGAGGGAAACGAACCAAGAACAGTTACATAAAGCTTTGGTTCCCTCTGAGTAGTGCTCGGGAATAGGGAGGACCTGTGCTCAGCCACCAGGACCAGATGGCACCTGCACGCGGGAGCTTGCTAATCCTGCGTCCGGAGGTGTGACCGAGCCATACGCTGTATCACGGGGCGCCGCTGCTGCGGAGTGGCAACCTCAGAGACAACCAGAAACCACCTGCTAGTTCCACGCCTTCCGTCATTTTAACGAACACGTTTTGGCCTTATATGTTTTCTCGGATATATGGAAGAAATGGCATTATTTGCAGCTGAAGGTTGCCATCAGAGCCCCCCACCCCCGCCCCACCCCGCACCGAGATGGGAACCGTCTGGAACGTTTGCAGTTGTGCTTTGTCGCGTCGTCCACCAGGTGGCAGTGTTTTCCTAAATATGAGAAAGGGGCGGAGCCTGAGGATGGCCGCGAGGGAGGGAACATTTGCATCCTAGAGAACAGGCCGCAGTTTCTCCGAGCCGCTCCCAAGCAAATACCGTTGCCCAAGCAAGTGGGCTTTGCAGGGGTGGTGACATATACTCTACCGGCCACTGCTGCCCATAAATAAAGATCTGGCTGCGAGCGATGTCCACTCTGTTCCAGGCTAGAGCTAAGCTCAGCTGGTCGGGGGCCGAGGCATTTGCTCCTGAGCAGACAAGGAAGAGAAAAGGGTGGGAGAGAGAAAGGAACGATCAGTTATCATACCACGAAGACCCGGAACGGTCGACTCGGCTGGACAACAGGGTTGTCATATGGGGCACTCTGGGCATTTGGGGGCAGGATGATTCTTCCCCGTGGGGACTGTCCTGCACATGGTAGGTCACTGAGCAGCATTTCTGCATCCAACCAAGTAGATGCCCATGACCCCTGCACCCCAGTCATGACAATCCAGAATGTCTCCAGACACTGCCAGATGCCTCCAGGGGGCAGGAAAGAGACAAGATCAGCTCACTGACGACCACTGCTCAACACTCTTGCTAGTCCGCGTGTGGCCCGTGGAGCTGAAGCCGCAGCACCTGGGCACCTGCTAGAAATGCAGACCCTCAGGGCCCACCCTAGGTCTTTTAAATGAGAAGCTATATTTTAACAAGGTCTCAGGTGACTCATGCACACATTCAGGTTTGGGAAGCAGTGCTCTGTAACTTGCGTCTCTTTCCGTGGCTGATCGCTGGTGTGAATGAAGCATTGTTCTGATTGTATGTTGCACAGGGCTACCACGAGTGGGCCAACTTGGCCACTCTACTGAAATAAAAGTTAAAATCTTTTAAGAGAAAGCTGCAAACAAGCAGCTTAGGTTTTCTTTGATTGGTGGGTAGAAGCCACTGAAATAAACCTTCAGTTTCCCATTATTCTCCAGACTCCGTGGCTAGATGGGTGCCGTCCACCAGTGGCTATTTAAATCTAAGTTCATTCAAATTAAAACAAAACTTTTAATGCTTCAGTCACACTAGCCACTTTTCAAATGCTCAGGAGCCAGATGTGGCTGGTGGTCTTTGGATTGGAGAGTGCAGATTCAAAATAGCTCCACCATCCCCGAAAGTTCTGCTGGAACAGGGCTGGTCTAGATCAATGCAGCTGCCAAGCAGCTGGGTGTGAGGCTGAGAAGAGCAGGTGGGAGAACGCTGGGCTACAGTCAGCGGCCCCGCGTCTGCCATTTTACAGCTGTGTGACTTTGGTCCTCTCTGCACCACTGTTCTATCACCTTGTGAAATGGGATAATAAGAATGATCCTATTTACTGGCTGGGATGGGGGCCTGGAATGCGATCATACACATGAATTCACATGTGAGCAGGGTTTTTGCAGTTAACAGCCTTGGTACCCTGACCAGGACCCTTCCCTAAATATGTGTCTGACATCATGCTGCCAGTGGTCCCACCAGCAGGGGTGCAGGGTTCAGAGACTGCACTCTTGCCTCAGAGGTTTTGGACATCTGCTACGTGCTAGACAACATATTAGGCACTTGCACATGCTATTGTAGGTAATGTCCCAAATAATCCTGGGAAATGGGTCTTCTGGTCTCTGTTTGACAGATGAAGATACTGAGGTTCAGAGAGGTTAAAAAGCAAATAGCTACTAACAGAAGGTGAACAGAAAAAGCACTTATCATGCCAGAGGTGAGATTGGGCCCCAGTGAGTTTTCCTTTGTTTTACTCCTGGTGATTCTGATGAGGGAAGGAGAGCTTGCAAATGTTAGTATGACCCATTTTTCTGGATTCTTCAGCAGTGGAGGCTCGAAGCAATGAGCTGCAGAGAGGGTTGCTGGTGATGAAACAGGGGTTCTCAAAGTCTGCTGCCCATTAGAATCATGGGGGAAGCTTTTAAAACATCCCTATGCCCAGGCTGCACCCCCAAAACAACCACATCCCTTTGCTTGGGCTGGGAGCCAGGCTCTGATAGTTTCAAACATCTCCAGGCGTTTTCAACGTGCCCCTGAGCTTGGGAACCAGTGCGCTGCGTGATTCTGTCTGCTGCCTCCCCTCGCCTCTTCCCTCCTCTTCATTCTGAGATAGTGAAGTTAAGAATCGGGTGAGCAAAATGTTCTCTAAACAGCACGTCTCAAATTTGAGCACAGGAATAACCTAGAGAGATGGGCCCTACCTCCTGAGCATCAGATTTAGTGGGTCCCCGTGGACCGAGTCTCTGCATTTCTGGTCTCCCAGGCGGTGCTGGTAAAAGGAGGATCCCAGACCTTCATTTGAATAACAAAGACCCTAGAGCCCGGTGGGCCACTTAGTCTTCCCAGGGCAAAGGGTGTTTTGATTCCCGTGTCTACACATGAATGGGTTCGGTATAAACCACATACTTGTAGTAAATTAATGTTTGGGATGATGAGCATTAATTCAGTTTCCACAGGGATTTTTCGATTAAAAATTATTTATCACCTCAGGTGATAACATCAGAAACTGCAAACTAACACCCAGAGTAACTGGTGGAAACAAGTGAGAAGTAGAAACACGTCGAAGTGTACCGTCATCACTTGAGAGGAAAGAAAGTGCAGGCTCACTGCGCATGCGTCTGGAAAGGTAGCACTTAATACTTTGCTCCCTTGGTCCTTGCGGACCTGCTGTAATGGTCTAATCATTCCCTTTCCATTTGTATGCCACACATTTGTATGTCACCCTGTCAACGGTAGCAGCACAAGTCTGAACAAGAACCCAGGAGGAAGCAGCTCTTGGGGTCAATGTGAGCTACCTGAATGTAATCACTTAAGTGTCAAGGAAAATCACAAAGCCAATGAGTCTTGACTTCTCAAAAATTGAAAATACATCACTCCGAAGAGATCCTGGGTGACAGTCTGGATCCGAGGTTCTCAACTTGGGTGACCAACCATCCCAGCTGCCCAGGAGTCAGGCTGTTAGCACTGAAATTTACACATCCTTGGAGACCTGCCAGTACTGGTCAGCCTACGCGGCACGGTAGCTACACGCTGGAATTGCCCGGAGACCTTGACGTAGACGCATGCTTGGGAGCCCTCCCAGAGATTCTGGTTTCATTGGTCCTGGGCACTGCAGTTTTTAAAAGCTCCCCAAGAACTTTTAAGAACAAGAGGTCGTCAACCTTGTCTTGACATTAGAATCATGGAGACAGGGGGAAGAACCTTGAGTCTAGATGGTATATATTCATTCACTTACTCCCCTGGTTATTCGCTTATTTCCACATTAAACAAATCCAGATTTCATGCCTTCTCTTAGGGCAGGCACTATGCCCGTCTGAGGACCAAGGCGAGGAAGGCAGAGTCCATTGTCTGGAGAGCTTCCATTCTAGAGGAAGAGCTAGGTCTGTAAGTAACTGCATCATCTCGGGCAGTCATTCATTTATCTGCTTGACAGACACTGAATACCGTCTATGGCAGGAACTATTTGAACGTTGACCATCCATCCAATGGGGAGGAAGGCCGCTAAGGTCACTCTGCACAGGGCTTACTACTTACTTCTACCCATGGAGGGGGCAGAGCTCAGAAAGTAAAGGAATAAACAAACAGAGGAACTGTGTACTTTCTGATCGTGTAAGTGCTGTGAAGGAGCAGAGTCATTGCCGGGAGATGTGGGACCTGTGTCTGGGGACACTTTGAGTCACTCCAAGTCAGTGTGGCAGCACCACCTTGGCTCTCCAGTCTCACATGAAGCCCTTGGATAACCTCATGGATACAAGTGTGGGTGTCCTTTGGGGCATCTGGTTGGCCCTGGGAGGGAAAGAGAGGGTTAGATAAAGGCCCCGCAGTATTGAAATGGGGCTGGGGATCCAAGAGGATCCTGGTCTGGGCTAAGGATACACCATCCGTATGACACTGTGGCCTTGGCTGATGCCAGACCCCAGCTGGGCATGGAGAAGGCCTTTTAAAGTGCTGGCTTCATGGTTGTTCTGTTGATGACCCAGATGGGAGTGGAGTTGTTCTGTTAGGATGAATGGACAGGAGACCTCCCTGAGAGTGACTGGGATCTAAATGATGAGGAAAAGCCATCATGTGAAGAAGTGTGTAGGGTGTGGGAGTGGGGGGGAACATTCTAGAAAGAGGGAACATCAGATACAAAGCCCCTGATGTGGGAATGAATGCAAGTCGGTATAAGACATTTAAAAAAAAAAAATAAGAGTTTTAGTATTTCCTCTTTCTGCAGGAGGTCAGGGAAACTTTAAGTGCATAGATAATGGTTTTCAGGGAAGGATTACTTCACTAGACAAATGAGACGAAGAAGGGCATTGTAGCCAAAAGGAACAGCCCAACCAAGGATTGGGAGAGTTAAATACCTGCGAGTTTGGGAAATTCATGGGAAGACACTGAGGGAGCGTTAGAAGCAAAGATGAAACCAAAATGGAAGAATTTGTACATGACATTGGAGGAGTTTCCCTTTATTCTGAAGATGCAGGGAAACCGCCGGAACACCTCCTTTCAGAAATAATGCAGTCACATGCATGTCTTGGAAAAAATCCCTTTGGCAGCTGTGTGGTGGGTAGACTGGAAGGGACACTGGACTGGAGCAATAAGGAATGTTTTGCTGTATTGTAGGAAAGGGGCCATGACTGGCAGGAGCAGCTGGGGTGGAGGGATCTTTAGAAAGCACAATTGATAGCTTTGGGTAAGAGATTTAAAGGAGGGCACAAGAGAAGTCAGAAGTGGTCTCCTAACCCTAGCTTGGGAGCCCAGGTACATAATAACCAACTGAGATTGGCAATGCAAGATAAAAACAGGCTTTGGGGGGGACAGCAAAATGGCGTCCTTGAACATACTGAGCCTAAAAATGCCTGAGGTATATCCATCTGGGTGGGAATGACCAGAGGCCATTGGATATGGAGATGCGGGGCAGAGAAAGGGTGAGCGTGGAGACAGAGATGTGGAAAACATTAGCATGAAGGTGAGAGGGAGAGAGCAGAGAACGGATCACCGGAGAATGGATCACCGGAGAACAGATCACCGGAGAATGGATCACTGGAGAATGGATCACGGGATACCACCGACATTTAATAGCTGTGGAGGTAAGGCAAGTCCTTAGAAAGCAGTCACACACGAACACATACAGAAAACAGGGAGATGGGAAGAGAACCTGGAGATCAGGGTGCCCTAACCTTTGGGAAGAGAGACTTTTCAGAAAGAGGGGGTGGTCATTAGGTCAAAAGGTGCAACGAGGGCAAGTAAAAAAGGTAGGCTTTCCTTCTTCTTCTCCTTCTTCTCCTTCTCCTCCTCCTCCTCCTCCTCCTCCTCCTCCTCCTTCTTCTTCTTCTTTAAGATTATTTATTTTAGAAAGAGAGAGAGCTGGAGTGAGGTGGGGGGAAGGGGCAGATGGAGAGGGAGAGACAGAATCTCAAGCAGGTTCCACATCTAGCACAGAGCCCTCGGTGCTGGGGCTAGATCCCAGGACCCCAAGATCATGACCTGAGCCAAAATCAAGATTGGATGCTTAACCAACTGTGCCATCCAGGTGCCCCAATCACTTTCCTTCATTACAACTCTTTATATTACAAGGGGCCAGGTTATGAATCTATTAGTTTATTACTTGCTTCCTTCTCTGAAGTGTAAACCTCAAGGGGGTAAGGCGTTGTCCACTTTACTCACTGTTGTATTCTGAGAGTTCAGAACAGTGCTTGGCACATCATGGGTGCTCAATAAGCATTTGGTGAATGAATGAATGAACCTCGAAGTGTGCGCTGGATTTGGCAATTAAGAAGTCTGGCCATGTTAATGTGTGCACCTTTAGAAGACTGTGAGAACAGCAGCATATCTGCAATCTCTTCCCTCAAGAAAAATGCAGTCTAATAAGAATGGAGGTGGTAGGACGCCTGGGTGGCTCAGTTGGTTGAGCATCTGCCTTAGGCTCGGTCACGATCCCAGGGTTTTGGGATCAAGCCTCACACTGGGTTCCTTGCCCACTAGGGAGCCTGCCTCTCCCTCTGCCTGCTGTTCCCTCTGCTTGTGCTCTCTCTGTCAAATAAATAAATAAAATCTTAAAAAAAAAAAAAAAGAATGGAGATGGGATGGGATAGAGGGAGAGCTAGGACAAGTCTACAAATCACTCTGTCAAAGAACAAAGTGGTTAAGTGCTATAGCAGTGACATGCCTAAGCCCAGAAGGCTTCCTTGTCAGCTGTATCACTTTGAGGAGGAAAGAAGACTTTGATTCTAGCAGGGAAGGATGGTGGGGATTTGAACACATGGACTATGTGGTAAGCTGAACGATGCCTCTGCCCCTCAAAGTTGTGCGTGTCCCAATCCCAGGAACCAGGGAAGATGTTCCTTCATATGGCGGAGGGACTTTGTAAATGCAATTAAATTAAGAATTTTGAGACGAGGAGGTTATACTGGCTTATCTGGTGAGCTCAATGGGATGTAATTACAAGGGTCCTTATGAGAGGGAGACAAGGGATTCAAAGCCGTCCTAGGACATGTGAAGATGAAGGCATCGGTTGGACCAAGGCAAGCAAAGAGCCACAAGTCAAGGATTGCGAACAGCCTCCGACAGCTGAAAAAGACAAAGAAGTGATTCTCCCCTGAAGCTTTCAGAAGGAACATAACCCTGCTGATAACTTAATTTTAGACTTCAAGCCTCCAAAATTATAAGAGAATGGATTTTTTTGTTTTAAGGTACTAAGTTTGAGGGAATTTGTTATAAGAGAAGAAAACACTATTAGCCATTAACAATACTATTGAAGGTAAAACATCAAGATAAGGCAAAATGGAGTTGAGAAAGCAGGAGTATTTTACGTTGGCTGTAGCGCAGAATCCTCAAACTTTAATGTGCATATGACTCACCTGGGAATCTTGCTTAAATGGCGACTCTGATTCAGTTGGTCTGGGGAGGGACTCCTAATCCTATCTCTTTAGGCAACACTCATTACTTCCATGAGCAATGATTGATCTTCTGCCTATACTCTTTCTCCTTTTTCTCTCCTCTCCCTTTCGATTTTAGAATATACCATTATATTTTTAGTGTTTTACTGGGTTCTGGTAAATATGCTTACATATCCATTACTAATATTTGAATTGTCCATCTTAAATTATATTCCTATCTTAGGAGGCAGAATGTGTAGATGTTATAAAGATTCGAAGAGCCTACCCCACCTCTACCTCCATCCTTCCTCCTCTTAATTTCTTTTTGTTGTTGTGTTATTTCTACCTTGGAAGGCAGGAAATACTTAAATTCCTTCCTGTTACTCAAAGTCCCATTTTTGTTTTTATCTTAGTTCTGTTAGATTCTAGCATTAATGCTTACAATTGGTAATTTTGCCAGAATGTACCCAAGCGTCTCTTGGTCAGTAGGCTGCATCTTCTCTAGTAAGTTTTCTGAGGGGAAATCGTGGGAACAATATTGTCTGAGTTCTAGAATGTTCTAAACTGCTTTTTTTTTTTTTTTAAGTAGTCTTCAGAGTTGAATGACATTGGCTCAATTTAAAATCTGCTCTATTATCTCCTGGCGTTGACTGTTACTGTAAGAAGGTTTGTAGCCAACCTGATTTTTTAATCTCATGAAAGACTTGCTTATTTTGCATGGGGGCCCAAAGGAGTCTCTATTTTTCTTGGAGGTCCAGTAACTTCATTAGGAATTTTCTAGGTGTTGAGGATTCTGAATCAGTTTAACCTGCACAGGTGGCCCTTTCAATATGTAGATCGAAGTTTCAAAACATGTTTGATGATAAAATTCTTAAACTGTGTGTTCTGATCTGTTACTTTGTCTTCTTCTTTGGAGACACCAGTTCTGCTTATGTTGGATCTCCATTTTCAGTCTTCTATAATTTCTCCTTAATCCTAATGAACTCTTTATTTCCTTTCCATTTCATTTCTGTCCACTTTCCTCATTTCTATCCTCTGTGTCCTGCACTAAGTTTTTCATCATGCATATCTGACCTTGCACCCGGTCTCAGGTCTGCAATTTTGTGCCGACTTCACTTCCCCCTCAATTTCACTCCTGAGCACTACGCACATTTCATCCCCTCCTGTTGCCTCACCTACTCTTACCTGGATTTTGGCATTCCGACTTGGAAGTATTACTTCATGGATAAAGTGCTTCACTGAGATTTAATTTTTTTAAAAGTTCACGGTAAAATATTTATTTATAATGTTCATCTGTTCTCTGGAAACATTTTTATAGAGTATTCTTCTGTGCACACATTTTGCCCTTTTGTTATTTTTTTTTAGAATGTATCTATATGCTAATTGCTTTTTTATTATTTATCATCTAGTGAGCTGGGTTATAATGGGCCCAGGGTAGCATTCCAGGCTAGTTATCAGTCAGGACTGGAAGGCTTTCATCTCAGCTTCCCACAAAGATAACCTCCTTGCTTCAAGTAGGACTTCTCTGCATAATTCTATGTGCGGCTTACTGCCTCTATTTCTAGGTATAAATTTGAGGTCAGGGGTCGCCACAGAACTCACTCTTGGTCTCGCGCATGCTGTTCCAGGCAAAGGAGAGGACATTGCACCTTAGGCCATCCTGGCATCTAGGAATTTCATTTCAGGGCTTTCTGAGGATTGCCGCTGCTAGCTCCTCTCTCCTCAGCTTTTACTCTTTCCTCCCACAGAGCTCTTGCATTTACATATATTTTGGAATATTTCCCAGTGTTGACCAAAAATAGTTTGCCTGCTTTTTCTCTTCCTTTCCATTATTACTTTTTGAAGCTTTCTAGAGAAGAAACTGATGAATTTGTGTTGCCATGCTTGCCCTGGACATCCTGAAGGATTCTGTAGGTAGGAGAGTGTTTTTGATCAGATCTTTTCATTAGTAGTGTTCCTCTAATTGAAATACTGAGAATGCAGAGGGGTATGTCAGTAAGAAGCAGGAAGATCCAGTAAGAAGTCACTGCAGTTAACCAGATCAAATGTCCTGAAGGGTCTAATGGCGCTGAACCAGGAGGGAAAAGAAAGGATAGATGTATGAGATATTGTGGTGGCAAAAATGCCCCAAATTAGTAAGAATTTGCTTGAACAAAGGGAAGAAAACTGTGATGGAGGTTTTGAGCCTGGAGAATTCTGCAGATAGGGGCTGTATGAACATAACTAGGAAAATCAGGTAGAAATCAACTTTTGGGAGAAAGATGATTTGTTTTTGTTTTTTAATATATGTTTATTTACTTATTTTTTAAAAAGATTTTATTTCTTGATTTGATGGATAGAGAGAGTGAGAGAGGGAACACAAGTAGGGGGAAGGGCAGAGGGAGATGTAGGCTCCCCGCTGAGCAGGGAGCCCGATGCAGGGCTCAATCCCAGGACCCTGGGATCATGGCCTGAGCTGAAGGCAGATGCTTAATGACTGAGCCACGCAGGTACCCCTGATATATGTATATTTAAAGACAATTAATTTGATTGAATTTGGGGTGGGGAGTGACACCAAGGGGAGTTGTCAGTAGGCAATTAGAAGAGGGGGCATGGAGGGAAGCTGGAGCTGGGCATGTCACTGGAGGTCGTCCATGCAGACATGATAGTAAAGACATGGTATTTTATAACTTTGACAGAAGGCAGAGGGGAGAAGTAAGAATGTCTGACAAAGGAGACAAGGAGCCATTAGAAATGTAGAGCACTCAGTGCTCTGAGGAAAGATAAAAATAAATACGATTACCATGCTTTATCGAAAGTCAGTCACATACTAGGCATTTTACATTTATTATCTCATGTAATACAAAACCCTGTACAGTGAATGTCTTTATCTCTACTCAGAAAACAGAGGCTCGGAGACATGGAGTAACGTGTAGAACCAGGCTGGAAACGGAAGCCTTCTCTCAGGCTAGAAAAGAGTCACAGAGAGCAGGAGATAAAGTTGGGGGCGCCTGGGTGGCTCAGTTGGTTGGGCGTCTGCCTTCAGCTCGGGTTGGGATCCCAGGGTCCTGGGATCGAGCCCCGCGTCCGGCTCCCGGCTCAGTGGAGACCCTGCTTCTCCCGCTCCCTGTGCCCCTACCCACCGCTTGTGTTCTCACTCGCTCACTTGCTCTCGTTCTATCTCAAACAAACAAATAAAAATCTTTTAAAAATAGGAGATAAAGTCAACACTGTCAAAAGCTGCTGAATGCTCAGGAATAATTATCATCATGGGGGTCAGAAGAGCACTTGGGGGTCCAGGCGTCCTGAAGCTGTGTGAGAAGAGCGGATGGGCGAGAATGCAGAAGACAGAAGTTTACAGACTGAGCCAGTGAGCCCAGAAGAGAGAGCAGGAGGGCGGGAAGGACAGTTGGTGGGAAAGCAGATCACCTTTCAGAGCTGGATGGTTAAGAGGGGAAAACTAAGACGCTTCCTGGAGGGACTTGGTGGAGAGGGGACAAGGTCTCTGTAGGTGACAGGGAGCCTGTGCTGAGAGCAGAGACGCAACAGCAGTGGGCGAGGGAGGAAGTACAAGTCCATGGTGGGTCAGAACCCACAGCCTCAGGGCTGGAGACCAGCTGGCCAGCGAAGAGGAGACGGAAGGCTGAGAGGAGAAACTAATATTCCTTGAGGGGGAAAGAGAGAGCTTCGATGCAGCTCAACATGGAAAGTGAAGGAAGAGGGGACACCCCGTGCCGAGAGGGAGCGGGACTGAGAAGCTGAAGAGAAAGGACAGACGTGGAGAACGTGCCACAGGCTGAGGCCTTAAGGAGGGGGTATCCGAGCCGAGCCAGGGCCCCCGTGAAGTAAGACATCCCAACGATGGCACCAAAGGCCCCAAAGGCACATAGGACAGGGAATGTTTGTTTATTTAGGGACTTGAGAGTCAGTGTTGGAGGACATTTTTTTTTTTTAATACCCTGAGGGTCACTCAATATTTCGGTGGCTCCTAAATGGAGCTGCGGACTCCCTCCAGGAGAGCTGCTAAATAAAAGTGGCGGGTGTGTCATCCGAGCTTGGTAGTTCAAGGATGATCCTGCTTGATGGACGGAAGTCGTGGAGGGGGCAGGACTGGCAGACCTCGCGACGTCCTGGGGGATGCCAGGATCGTCCGATCTGTAGGATGATACCACCCACCTCTCTATTAGTTGAGAAACATTTCTTCTTGTGGAGGGGTGGTCTTTGGACCTTTCTGTGTTTTATCTGAGGAATCCTGTCTGGGTTAAATATGTGTCCCGGGGATTCTGTTCGTTTCCATCAATTCACTTGTTTGTAGATATTGTGCCAAAATGCGACAGGGTCTCAGTCAATGAAAACCTAACCATCTATTCATTTAAAGACATCACATGGGGCACCTGGGTGGCTCAGTGGGTTAAGCCTCTGCCTTCGGCTCAGGTCATGATCTCAGGGTCCTGGGATCGAGTCCCGCATCGGGCTCTCTGCTCAGCGGGGAGTCTGCTTCCTCCTCTCTCTCTGCCTGCCTCTCTGCCTGCTTGTGATCTCTGTGTGTGTGTCAAATAAATAAATAAAATCTTAAAAAAGAAAAAAGATAAAGACATCACCTTCCCTGCGTGTATGAAAACCACAAAGGTGCAAGGGAACTAGCTGAAGGGCCCTGTCACGTGACTGGGTTGCTAGGAGACGGCTTCAGCGGTCCCCCAGGGCAGAGCTGCCCCCCCCCATCCTGGTGAGCCTCTCTTAGGGATGGGGAAGCTACATCGAGAAAAAAACCAAATTAAAGGCTTGAAACATGCACATAAAAAAGTAGATGAGATCTGTGTCTAATTTATTCTTTGCTCTATTTTCTTGCCCATCTCCTCTTGGTAAAAATAACTTCAGGTAGATTCCCAGGAGAAAGTTAAAAGGAATAAGGAAAAATTAGATTAACTTTAGCTGGAAGAAATTCACACTTGGTTTGTAAGAGACAAAACAGGCAGTGGAGAGGAAGGAGCCCAGTACAGGAAGATAGGGTTTTCTTTCTCAGTTTATCTTTAGGAAACAAGACAATAAAATTAATATTCTTTCATGCTTAGCTTGTGCCAGGCACTGCTTCTAAATCTCCACGTATTAAATTCTCACAACAAGCTATGAGGTGCCATTATCCCATTTTGCAGACAAGGAAACTGAGGTACAGAAACTTGTCCAAGGTCAAGTAGCCAGGAAGAGCCAGAGGCAAGCTTCGAATACAGGCAGTCTGATTTTAGAGCTGACTTTTTAAATTTTTCAATTCATAGGAACTTACAGAATTTTACTGAAGTCATGCTACAAACAAAGGGAAGTGGGCAAACAGGCTTTTGTGTTCTGTATCATAAAACCACCCACATTGCATGAACGCAGGAAGCCAGGATATTCTCTAATGCTCTGTCATTAGGGCCAAACTTGGTAAACCAATAACTAAAATTCACTTATCCCCTTAATTTTTTTTAATCTTTATTTTTGTCAGCCAACCCATCTGAGATTTACTTATTTATCTGGTTTAATTATTTAAAAACATTTATTAGTGCATCTAAAAGAGGCTGCTTTTTAAAAGATACAGTTTGTGAATACCCTTTAAGGAACTTAGTGACTGGGTATAATGATGTGCACCTGTTTGGGCAACATGACCCCTGTCTGGATATTCTTAGATCCTGTTTATTTGAAGGCTCTAATTTTTAAGACTGATAAGATGTTTATTAAGTTTTTAAAACTTAATGAAGTTAAAAATGGGAATGCAAATTGGTGCAGCCACTGTGGAAAACTGTATGGAGGTTCCTCAAAAAATTAAAAATAGAGCTACCCTATGAGCCAGTAATACACTATTGGGTATTTACCCAAAGAATACAAAAACACTAATTGGAAAGGACACAGGCACCCCTGATGTTTATTGTAGCATTACGTATGATAGTCACATTATGGAAGGTGTTCACGTGTCCACTGACAGATGAATGGATAGAGAAGATGTGTTGTATAGTGATGGAATATTACTCAGCCATAAAAAAGAACGAAATCTTGCCATTGGCAATGATGTGGATGGAGCTAGAGCGTATCACGCTAAGTCAGAGAAAGACAAATACTGGAGGATTTCATTCATATGTGGAATTTAAGGATTAATAAGATTTCTTTAAAGTATCTTCTTAATTTAATTTAATTTTTTGGTATCTTCTTAATTTTAAATTCCTCTGAAAAAGTAATTGGCATACTGTTTGTCTTTCTTTAGGCTGTTTATTTGCTATCACGGGTTGGCACTCTGAACTGTAGAGAGGCACTTCAAATGTTGCCTCTCTAGTAAAATGTCCCCTGAAACCAGGAGCGGAGTTCCCTTGGTTTGCCCCCTTTTAGCATTTTATTTACTTTTTATTATGATATGTACTTCTACCATATTTTAAGACTTTGTAGACTTGTACCACTTAAGATAATGCCTTGTGCACAGGAGGTGTTGTGGTGACTGGGTCATTAACTTCTAATATCAAGACTGACTCACAGTGGCCCCTTACGAATGAGTGACTAGTCTGATGGCGACGCGGCAGCTTCCTGGTTTAGTTCTGATCCGTGTCAGGTTACCCTTTGCTGGGTGGGGTGGGGTAAGCATTAAGTAGGGGCCTTATGGACTTTTTCTGAGTGGAAAAGAAAGGGCACTGAGCTTGTTTACTACCTGTGAGGCCTTGGGAAGCTTACTTATCCTAAGACCTAACTGCTTCTTATATAAAATGAGGTTAATAATATCCTCCTCAAGGGATTGCTTTGAAGGTTAAATAGAAAAGTAGATGGGAAAACTTGTTAAATTAAAGCACTGTGGAAATATTTTCAGTATCTTACTATTCCCAACGATAAATTTGTCAGATTAATAGTAATTTAATAATTTAACGCAGTTATAATGCCATTGGCGGGCAGATACTCTTCACTACAGTGTCTGCTGTGTCGATGTGAGTGATTAGGTGTGATTGAATTTTCTCAAAAGGAATACTTACTATGTAGTAAAATAGGAATTCTCAGAATTAAGTGCTGACACTCCCTAAATTACCCAGGGTTTATGCACACGTCAGAATTGGGGCCAGGCTCCGGGATCAGTCCTCTGACAGAGCTTGGGGAGTCAATCAAATGCTACCTTCTACTGAGGTTTTCTCTTCCAGCACTCCCCTAAGTGAGCTGAAGCTTCTAGGTGCTGAAAGCAATAAGAGGATGACCATTTGTTACAACTCAGCAAGAGGCTGAGTTTAGATACAAATGGTCTCTTTGAATTTTAAGAATGTGATTATTTTGTAGGCAAGTAAACTGAGATGCTGGGTGTCTTCCATATAATCTAGAACCACCTTCAATTAGGAAAGTGCCTCTGGCCCCTCCCCAGGCTGCCTAGTGTAACAGAACATTGTTCAAGTGCAAGATACTTGCTGCAACCTTCAGAGGGATCCTGCACCTTCTCTGGCCTGTCAGTGGTGACCTCAGCCTCTGCGGGGACTGACTTCTCTCAGCCTTGTTCCCTGCCTGGAGTAAGAGCTGAACTCTTCCTCCCCTGGGTTCCTAAACACTGGGTCTAGCGGTGGGAGGAGGTGGTGATTTAACTTTCTTTTGTTTTTCTCCAATTTATTGGGTCTGTGTTTTTGGCACATGGTCTCACTAACTTTGAAAAATTGTTCGTGTCGTTTTAGAGTTAGGTTGGAAGACTTTATTTATTTATTTTTTTAAAGATTTTTATTTATTTGACAGGCAGAGGTCACAAGTAGGCAGAGAGACAGGAGGGGACCAGGGAGGGGAAAGCAGACTCCCTGCTGAGCAGAGAGCCCAATGCGGGGCTCGATCCCAGGACCCTGGGATCATGACCTGAGCCGAAGGCAGAGGCTTCAACCCACTGAGCCACCCAGGTGACCCTGGTTGGAAGACTTTTATGGACCAACATTTTGTAAAAACCTTACAAAGTCCAGTTGTCTAGGTAATGATATTTGCCAAGAGTTTCTGCAGGAAATATTGCTACTATTTCTTTGTGTCCTAATAACATAAGCAAGCAAAAAGGACAAATGAAATTATATGCCTTATGATTAAGAACACTGTGGAGCACTATCCTATTTCCTTTTTTTGGCCAACCTAGCCAAATGGACGAGTCCTCTTTATTGTGCCCTTTCTGCAATAAAAGAAGCCAATACTTCACAAAGTCTCCCATTAACATGTTAAAAAAAAAAACTTTATAAAAATAGTGTTCCTGTATTATGCACAATATGCAACTGAGAAATGTTATCAACTTAAGACAGAGGGAATAAAAGAAAAAAAAAATTCTACGGGGTTATCCTGCTTGCTTGTGATATGACAAAAATGAATTCATTTACATGAATGAGTATGTAAAATATTTGCCATTTTCATATTGTGATTTTTAGCAGGATTATATAGAAATTTACACTCTGGAGTTCTAGCACATTTTCTGGAATTACTGCATTGATGATTCTTATCTTTGTTCTCTCTTCCTTTGTCTTTCACTCATGCTCTTTCATTGGGAACCAGGTCATCCATTTTGTACTTCATTTTTACTAAGGTTATACAGGCACAGATTTTCAAGTCACCTATTCCTACAAGATTTGTTATAAAGTCACAATTCTCCTCACCCCAGGCCTCTTTACCCAGACTCAAGTGCTTCACTTCTTGGAGCTGATCATTTGGGGCCTCCACAGTAGCTAGTCTTTGACAGTAGCTTCTAAGGACCGATAGATACTCTCCCGGCATTCACACTGGATCTGGGCTGCTCTCGTGACCCCCCATGCCCATGGAATGCAGCAGAAATGACACCATGCCGACTTCAGACTTGAGTCTTAGGAAGAAGGTCTCGCATCTCCTGCTTCTGCCTGCTATGCCGGTGGTGCAGAAGGGTCTCCCTGCCTCGTCCTCCAGGCATTGCCCAACTGCCCTCCTGTGTTAGAGCGCCCCCTACCCATGTTCCATGTCTCCTCTTTTATTGGTGTTTGGTTTGGTTTCCTCTTTCCTTCTAGGGGTGCATGTCCTCCAGCCGTTCCCAAAGAAATAGTTCCATGGGTAGTAAAAGTTCTGATAACTCATGTCTGACATGTCTATTCTACCTTTGCCAGTGGCAAAGATTATGCATAAAATTCTAGATTGCAAATAAATGTTCTTCAGAATTTTTAAGGCATTGCACTATCGATTTCTATGTAGTTGTTTAAAAGTCGACAGCATTCTGGCTCCTTTGCATGAGACCTGTTTTTCTCTTTGGAAGCTCATAGGAGAATTTTATATATGTGTTTATATATATGTAGATATATGTATGTGTATGTTTTATATATGTGTATATATATAATTATATGTATTTATAATACCATATTATACTCTGTAATATAATTTATAAACTATATGAATATTAAATATAATTTATAAATATTATATTTATAAGACATTTTAAAATATATGTTATATATATTTGTTTTCCCATTTGTTTTGCAATATTACAATATAACTTGAGAAGGGTTTCTTTTCATCCTGTGCTGGGCACTCAGTGGGACCTTATAATCTAGAAATGTGTGTTCTGGACTTCAGGGACATTTTCTAAAATTATTGCAATGATGATTATATATTACCATATATATTTGCATATATATATTCACATATATTCATTTGTATTCACATATATTCATAGATATTCACATATATTTGCAGATATATATGCATATACATATATAAAATGCCTACCATATGTCAAGCATTTTTCTGGGTGTTAGGAGACAAAGACAAAGATGACATAATCCTTTTGCTCCAGAAACTTCCTACTGAAGGTGGGTTTGTAATCAGGATGATCACACTTCCCAGTTTACCTGGACATTCTTAGTTTATTCTAGTTTTTCAGGCATAACTATTAGTACTGCTCATTTCCCTGACCAAGAAAGTCTCGGGCTGGAGATAAATTATCTGGTAACCATTCCCCAGAGTTGTTGCAAAGATTAGATGCTAAAATTTATGTGAAAATGCTTTGTGAACTGTAGAAAGTACAAATAACAGGATGAAAAGATTTAAGTTATTTTATTCTTTCTTCTAACTGAGCCAAAAATGTCTACAATTGCTCTCTACCTTGCTCTCTGTTATTGCTCTAAGATGTCCTTGGATGTGTAAGAAAATAAACTTGCCAGAAAATTAATTTCATTTTAAGGCAGCTTAGCATGTTCTCAACCAGTTTCAAGATGAAACTCCTCTTGGGGTGCCTGGGTGGCTCAGTGGGTTAAAAACTCTGCCTTTGGCTCAGGTCATGATCTCAGGGTCGTGAGATCGTGCCCTGCATCGGGCTCTCTGCTCAGCGGGGAGCCTGCTTCCCCCTCTCTCTCTGCCTGCCTCTCTGCCTACTTGTGATCTCTGTCTGTCATATATATAAATAAAATCTTAAAAAAAAAAAGATGAAACTCCTCTTTGTGGATTGTTTCGGATCCTTACACGTATGCTTGAGGTTTAATTATTGGTTGCTTGTCATTTGCAAATTTATGGGTCCTTTCGAATTCTGTTGGGTTTTGCACAGGGGACATGTCAGTTCCCTGGGGATTTTTAAAGCCCATAAGGGAAGGTGAAAAGTATAAAAATACTCATTGTTTGTTCTTTACCATAAAGAAGGCAGAATGCCTGCCCTCAACGAGCTCCCAGCGTCAATGTCTCATGTGTCCCTTATGTCCCTCCACATGACAGAGCTGTGATCTTCTTTGGCACAGGGAAGGAACTGAGGCATGTGTAGAGAGAGGTTAAGTAACCTAGTTAATCAGTGTGACAGCCAGGAAAGCGCTAGGATCTAAATATGTATGTAATCTGATTCTAAAGCCCGTCGATCATTTCTTCATGAGTATGACAATGGTTTTTGAATATTGACGACGTGCAAGGCGGTGAGTAAAACGAGCTGGTCTTGGTTCTCCTATCTAGCTTGGCAGGCGTCATCATCATCTATCAGACCATCATTTATTAAACAGATTTTTCCAGGTATGGGGTTCACGCTTTCCTTGCATTATCAATGGTTACAGCGGCAGTGTTAGAGAGATTAAAATCCCTGGGTTTTACAGATTAGGAAATCGAGCTTCCATGAAGAGAATCTGTTTGAACAACAGGGAGTAGTAATGGTTTGCCTATGGTGTCACTGTCCCTACGACTAGGACCTTTGCTGGACAGTCCCACCGTGGTTGGTAGCCCGCTGACGGGCTGGGGGTCAGTGGAGGATGGCCTGGAAGCAGCCCAGTGGGGAAAGCCTGGGGCGACTTGGTCTTTATGGAATCATTTTTTTCCCTAAGGAATGGACTTTGGTCTTGGGGAAAAAATGGTAAGAATGTAATTTCCTTTAAAATTTTTGCCAGAGACTCAAGTACAGACTATGAAAATTGAAAAAGGTAGTAGTGATTACAATAATACATAATCACTGTGTAGTAAAAAATATTATTAAGTTACATATTTAGGTCTACCTGAAGTAAACCATATGAGTATGGCTGGTCCCACCTCCCATTTCATGGTTACAGGGATTCTCCCACGGCCTTTGCCCCAGGGATGAATTCAGGGATGGGCACTGACCTGAGGCAAGCATATGCAAGTCCAGCCCTGGGTTCCTTCTGCTCTCATCACCCAGGATTTAATGGGGATTTACTCAGCTGGCTGGGAATGAGCCTAGAACTGCTGATAGGCATTCTGTGCGACAGGTAGACAGACTTACGTCTGAGAGACGGAGGACAGATCCTGATAATGTCAGTTGAGCCCTGGATCCTACTTTGCCTAAACTCTGTTTACCCTTCAACTTCCTCAACATGTAAACCCTCAAGTCCATCATCTTATTTATTTTTGCTTTAGTGCATTTGAATTATGTTTCTGTCACTTGTCACCAAAAAGTTTCTTGGTTGAAGCCATATTCCACTGGGGATCTAATCTTTAAAAATAGCACAAGTGTCAGATCACACAGATTCTTGCCACTACATTCAGAGAAATTGTGGGCATTCTAGTTTCGTCACTAAGATATTGTGTGGGCAGCCAAGGTCATCTGGTAGGTAAGTGCCCTGGTAAGAGCTCTGAGAGATTGATGATTGATTGATTGATTTTAAAGATTTTATTTATTTATTTGACAGAGAGAGAGAGAGAGTGACAGCAGGAACATAAGCAGGGGGAGCAGGAGAGGGAAAGCAGGCTTCCCACGAAGCAGGGAGCCTGATGCGGGGCTTGATCCCAGGTTCCTGGGATCATGACCTGAGCCAAAAGCAGTCGCTCAATGACTGAGCCACTCAGGTGCCCCACCTCTGAGAGTTTTAATGAAGCAGATGTCCTGCTCTATATAGGGTTTAGGGGGCCCACGCTAGGACTCTACCTGCTCCTGGCCAATCTGCTCTGTGATATCTAAGTTAAAGATGTGACAGAAGGGGTAAACAGAGCCATGAGGAAACGTGCCCATGCGGAAGCCTGATTGACAAGTCAAAGGACAAAAGGAAGACCAAACGTGGCCTTATGGAGAGAAGGACTGAACATTTTTGGAAAGAATCTTCACTGAAAAAATTGCCTAGTGAGCTTGGTCTCTAACTGATATATGTCACGATTCTCCCCCAGTTTACCCCTCCATACCCTTTTAAGCTTAAAATACGCCACACATTTGGACCTTGTCAATCTTTTTTGGATAAAATTTCATCTACTTTCATTTGCATAATATTTAATAACTCTGGTAACTTTGCATTTCATATAAGTGATGATCGTGTCAACATGAATGTCTCTCTTTTTGGTTTTTTTGGACATATTAAGGCTATCTAAACAATTTCAAGTTAAAAAATATTATTAAAAGGAAATTAAAAAATAGAAAAAAGAAAGCAATAGTGCATGTGCTGTTTTAAGCTGCCTACACATAAGAAACAGGGATGGGGAAGGCTGAACATATAATCAGAAATAGTTTTTTATCTTCAAAGCAAGGCCATAATTAATTCCCATTAAATCTATTCATGAATCATCTGAGATCAAGCAAGGTAGCTTCTCAGTAAACACTTCTGGATATTAGTTGCTTTTGAGATCTACTGGGTGCATAGAATTATTGCACAAACCCTACTTCAGAATAATGTCACAATTTGGTTTTACTAAGGATTAATTAAGTCACTTAAAAACTAAGATGAGTTATTTAGCAAGACTAATTGCCTATTGATATCAGGATAGTTTGTGATAATAATTGAATTTTCTAGTTAATAGAGTTGGAGGGGCATACCCGCAGAAGTAGTTTCAAAACATTAAAATATATTGTTTTTTTTTTTTTTTTTTTTTTTTTTTTTAAAGATTTTATTTATTTGACAGAGAGAGATCACAAGTAGGCAGAGAGGCAGGCAGAGAGAGAGGAGGAAGCAGGCACCCTGCTGAGCAGAGAGCCCGATGCGGGACTCGATCCCAGGACCCTGAGATCATGACCTGAGCCGAAGGCAGCGGCTTAACCCACTGAGCCACCCAGGCGCCCCAAAATATATTGTTTTTTAAAACATTTTATCCAATCCTATTTCAAGTTGAGTAGTTTGTAAAGATATAATTTTAAAGGAAAATGGTTCAGAACATAGTGATTTTCATTGTTTTGAATGATCTAATCAACAGCATTCTTGAGAATGTTCCAAAGTTAGAACATACCCACTCTTCTTTTGGCATTTCAATTTTTATTTCAAACTCCTTCCCTCATTGTTTCAAGAAAATTACAGAAGGGTATCTTAAAAAGAAGTTGTCACTCTCCACGTACAAGTATCTGTGAGTAATTAATTAGTTTAATTAACAATAGGATTAATTTTGTCTGAAGAGCGAAAACATTTTTAAAAAAAGGGAAGAACTAGATAATTTTCTCTGACATGATTGTGTAAGTCCATAGGGAAACCGAATTTCATACAAATTGCTTCCTATTAGTCCTGAATTTAAATGTCTCCTGCTTAGATGCCCCAGTGAGATTTCTAATCATTTCTTAGTGATCAGCTATTATCCATGCCTATCTGATTTATATAGACACTTTATATTAACACAATCTGCACCTAGTACAGGACTTTGATTACATATGTACATGACTTTCACAGCTAATTCCCTAGGATGCTTTCTCCTCTTTTGTCATTTTGACATGACATGAAAGGTTTCCTTGGTGACAATATGTCTCCTGCTCAGATCCAAAATATATGATAGCACAGCACTCCATTTTTCCCTTAAAACCTTAAAAAAATGCCACAAATGTCTATGTTTCATTCAGATTTTCCTAGTTTTAAACCCAATACTCTTTCTTTTTTTCTGCTTGAGGATCTGGTCCAGGAAGTCGCATTACCTGTGGTCATTACACCTCCTTAGGCTCCTCTAGGCTGTGACAATTTCTCAAACTACTCTTGTTTTTGATGAGCTGGGCAGTTTTGAGGAGGAACATAAGAGTTTTGTAGCCCTTTGAGCTTTTAAAAAATGCTTTCCAGAAAAAAGAAGTAAGCAATAAAGGTCTTTTCCTGTGTCACAGAAGAATTTCTTTACCAGTGCAGATTAAACCCTGCAATTGCACTACTGGGTATTTACCCCAAAGATAGAGATGTAGTGAAAAGAAGGGCCATCTGTACTCCAATGTTCATAGCAGCAACGGCCACAGTCGCCAAACTGTGGAAAGAACCAAGATGCCCTTCAACGGATGAATGGATAAAGATTTGGTCGATATACACTACGGAGTATTATGCCTCCATCAGAAAGGATGAATACCCAACTTTTGTAGCAACATGGACGGTACTGGAAGAGATTATGCAGAGTGAAAGAAGTCAAGCAGAGAGAGTCAATTATCGTGATTTCATTTACTTGTGAAGCATAAGGAATAACACGGAGGACATGGGGAGATGGAGAGGAGAAGTGGGTTGGGGGAAATTGGAAGGGGAGACAAACCATGAGAGACCGGGAACTCTGAGAAAAAAATGAGGGTTTTGGAGGGGAGGGGGGTGGGGGTTGGATGAGTCTGGTGGTCGGTATTAAGGAGGCACGTGTTGCATGGAGCACTGGGCATGTTGCATAAACGACGAATCTTGGAACATTGAAAAACAAAACTAAATAAAAAAAAAAAGAATAGTTCTAAAAAAAATCTCTAAAAAAAAACGCAAAGAAAAAGAATTTTTTGCTTATGGAGGATAGTGATTGCCACATACTGTACTTCCATACATGCAGAGGAATGAAAGGGTTCACACCCACGTGATTTGACTTCTGAGCTGCCTAAGAGAAGATTTTTAAAAACTGGAAATAATTACATCCACAGAGACGGTCAAGGGACCCTGCTGAGCAGATGTTTTCTGGCTTTGCTAATCTTGGAGCAGAAGGGGCTGAAGGAAGGGGCATGTGCACACTGGCCAGGAAAAGGTGACTCAGACCAGGCTGGTAAACACTGGATAGTTTACAAAGGTAAGTCTGGGGTTGTTTCCAGTGAAGCCTCTGGTTGCTAAGATTTAGAAGGAGGCAGACAGAGAGGGACTCGGTGACTTCCCTAGATTTTTGAGTACTCTTCCCCTAGAACCACTCAGGATGTCTGAAGTCCAGAAATATTCATGGCACCAGGCCTCCTCTGAGTAGGGAAGCCTGATTTGACAAATAGAAACACAAGACTCCCAGTTAAGGATGAATTTCAGAGAAATAATAAACAGCTTTTTTTAGTATAAGTAGGTTCCAGCCAATATTTGGGACATACTTATGCTAAAAATTTATCTGTTGTTTGTCTGAATAGTCAACGTCCTGCATTTTCTCTGCATTTTCCTTGGGTTCCCGTTGGGTAGGCAGGGGAGCGGAGAGGGCGGTTTCTAGCCTCAGCCCACCACTTTCAGGGAGCAGTTACCTTAACTTGAAAGATAAATGTTGTATCATGTCTTCTCAAAAGCTACCCCAGGTCAGCTTCCAAAGAAACTGCGAGCCTCTAGGACCCCTGGAACAGCATTCTTTTTGTCTCCTTCTTTCTTTATTTTTGAACAAATACCCAGGAAGTCTGTGTCCTATAAACAGTATCTTTTAATATATACAGTTACTGAAGAAAATCAATCCCAATCAGAAGCAATGGGTCAGCAAAGGTAGAATTTCCCCATGACCACCTGGTTCCTTTTTTTTTTTTTTTTTCTTTGCTAGGCTCTGGATTTATATACCACTGTTTAGTCTCACACCTTCCTCCCCCTCCTCCTATCTAATTTCTAGTTTTCTCAGAAATTAGGAATTTAGGAAGGAATTAGGAATTAGGCAGGAATAAAAACTTGACTGTAAAAAATCCCTCATGCATGGGATAATTGAAAACTAAGTATAATTGTAAAAATTAAGTGTTAAACCATATTATGTGCCTAGGCACAATTTAAAAAATAGATAAGCACAATTTAAAAAACTTAAAAAAATTTGAAACTGATAGAAGTATGCTCTTGGCCTCCAAGAAAGTCAGCAAAAGGATTAAGCTCGCATCCTTCACAAATCAGCTGGGTCAAAATCAGCATTTAAAAGCCTTTGTAAAATAGAGTTGATACATCATAATCTTTTAATGGCAGAAATTCCCATTAGCATCAACTGTTGCATAAATAATATTCATTATAGTGATTAGAAATGTTAATTTCTTAGAGCAATCATAATTTCCTTTAATCTACTATGGCAGTGTTTTTTAAACTCCAGGTTATGACCCATTAGTGGGTCATGAAATCAATTTAGTGGAATATAATCAGCATTAAAGAGAATAGAATAGAATAGAAAATATTCAATTTCATTGCATACAATGTAAATATAATTTCATGAGCTTTAGCTTCAGCTTTCTAAAAACATATGTATAACTACTTGGTTACAATATAAAATGTATTTCATGGGATCTGTTCTGCACAGTCGGGTAACAACTCTCTTATATTATAACAAATAAATTCTATGATCTAAAGGTAAAACACAAGTTTAAGTCACACACTGGTGAAAGAAGAAGAAAATATTGACAGTAGAAGATACTGTGATAGCTTCTATGTGTTTAACCAATAATGGAGCCACTTCTTCACTTGCTGAGTTCTGATTCAAGGTGATAAATGTGGCAAATCTACTTCTTATTATCAATGCAATAGGATGCCTTGGTGGTCTACACTAGGAGGGCTATGGGGATCGTGTCTCTACTGCTTACTGGCTAGCTGATCTTGGTCATGCAACTGAATTTTCTGTGTCCCAATTTCCTTATAGATAAGACAGGTCTTGTAATGAACCGGTCATCCAACTTGGAAAGATTAAATGAATTTATACACAGAATGTATCTAACACAGCGTTTGGCACCATAGCAAGTCTTCAATAAGTGTTAGTTACTGGTTTTATTACCTTTTCTTATTTTCATGTAAGAATAGGAAGTATTAGAGACTTCCCTGCCTCAAACTTTTTAATTTTATCCCTGACAACTGGAGAACGGAGGCCGGAGCGTGCCTTGTGGTTCAGCCCACGCACAGTCCCATGCGTGAATTCTTTGTGTCTTTGTCAGTTCATTGGAATGAACTGCTTCAGAGCGAAGTTCTCAACCTGGGACACATGATACACCTTGCAGGACTGTGAATTTCTGAAATGTGACTGGGATTTTGAATGAATGTGCAAATACATCTTCGGGGGATACATGGAGGGGGTCAATGGCTTCTAGTGTTAAGGGGGCCACATGTAGTGCAGTGAAGACTTCAAAGGGCCTAGATCTAAGTTCAGGTTTATTAATTAGCATGGTAACCCTGAGCAAGTTACTGAAATCTTGTAGCTCCACTTACCTGTCTGTAGAATGGGGATTCAAGATAGCTGCTACAGAACACAGTTGCTGTAATAATTACTGCTTATAGTATTTGTAAAAAGCTTAGCATAGGCACAATGGCTGCCATAGGATGGGTATTCAAGGAAGTATTAATGGCAGAGATAGGGTAGGGGGGGGATGGAGAATACAACGGTTGCTATTCTGAGTTTCAATTTTGGAATGTTAAGTCTGTCACTGAATCATTAAGTAATCATTCATTCAGTAATCAATTCCTTCGCTTATTCAACAAAAAATGGACCAAATGCTGCCATGTGTGAGGGCTTGGGTGAGGTGGTGAGGTGTGTCTTATCCATTGGTAAGACACATTCTCTGCCCTCACAGAGCTCACGATCCAGGAAGGCTTACGAAGAGGCAGTCACCAACCTTGTGATAAAGGGAGCAGCAGGCAAAGTATGGGGCTTGGGGAGAACATGGGTGACATCTTGAACTCAGAACCACATTCAACAAGATTTGTGATTTTGTTTCGTCTCATAGTTCTAGTTTCCAGTTCAGTGCTGCACAGAGATGACTTCCTTTTATTTATTTTAATGTTGAATGTTATGGGTCAAATGTATAGACCTGTTAAGGGGCATGAAGGACAGAATTTGATCTGGGGAGCCCAGAGGAAACCGCTCTTCTCCGGAATTTGGTTCCAAGGATGAGCACATGTAGTGAGACCTCTTGATAGTAAGGGGACTAGAGAACAGGACAAACATCCACCCTCAAGGAAAATCATAAAATCCAATTCTATTTTTGCCTGGACTTCAAGGAAACTTAGAGCTAAATTCAATGTTCCAATTACAAGTATACTAACCTAGTTTTTTTGTTTATTTCTTCCTCCTTTCTTCTCAATGGTTTTGATTTTCCGTTTTCAATGCATTATTATATCTCTGTATCTATCTACCATCTGTACCAGATTAAATGGTTTTTGGAAGTAGACAGGGTAATAATTATTAAATAACTTCAGTGACTTAGTATCTTACATATTGCATTAGCCTTTTACTTTGTATATTTTTATGACTCAATGGACACGACTGAATTGTAATACATTTAAACTTTATGAAATTGAGTCATACTTTGACAGCTCTATCATAGAAGAATTTTATAGCAGGAACAATGTCTTCTAGGAGAAGTCCTTATGTTATCAATAATTGGATGTCACAGTATCATTTGGGATTGCATCTACTATTAGGAGACAAGGTTGCTATGTTAATCCATTTAAATTATTTTTTTACTCTCTGGACATAGAAACTCTTTTACCTTTGAGCAAAGCTGTCAGGATAGCTAAGTCAATGTCCTGGTGTCCTTCTGATCCCATCCGGAATACCGTAATCTGCAATTTGAGACAAGGTGACCATTAACAATGCATGCTTTTCCCCAAGACAAATTCAATCAATGAGACCATATCTGAACACAGATTATCTTAATATCTACAAGGTGGATTCTTGACCCCAGGAGAAGCAGACAGAGCAGGAATTCAGCTACCGGGTTCTGCAGTTCATTAAGGGGAAGATGTCTCATAGCCTCCTAACAGAGACCACCTCATATAATTGCATTGATTATATTGACAATGACAAGAAACCCAAGACCCAGGAAAATGTCGTCTATCATTTCAGTTTTAAAATTAAATCTTACTGGACTTACAGAAATGTGTAAGCTGTGACATACACGGTGAGTTGAGAAATTAAGTGTTTAAAAGTAGTTTAGTATGCCCTTCAGTAAGTGGTCCTGTGCACGTGTGTGTGTGTGTGTGTGTGCATGTGTGTATGTATCTGTGTGTGTGCAATGCCAGTGCCACACTTACTCCACAGCAATAGTTACAAAGGGTTTCTCAACAGTGTGATGGCTCTAGATCCTTCAGTCCTCTCACTAACCCTGAACCCCTTTGAACTCTCTTGCACTGTTGGTGAAAATGCAAACTGGTGCAACCACTCTGGAAAACAATACGGAGTTTCCTCAAAAAGTTAAAAATAGAGCTACTCTATGACCCAGCATTTATACTACTGGGTATTTACCCAAAGGACACAAACACAGTGTCCCAAACACAGGGACACCTGCCTCCCAATATTTATAGCAGCAATGTCCACAGTAGCCAAACTGTGGAAAGAACCTAGATGTCCATCAACAGATGAATGGATAAAGAAGATGTGGTGTGTACACACACACACACACACACACACACGAATACTATGCAGCCATCAAAAAGAATGAAGTCTTCCCATTTGCAACGATGTGGTTGGAGCTAGAGGGTATTATGCTGAGCGAAATAACTCAGTCAGAGAAAGGCAAATATATAATTTCACTCGTATATGGAATTTAAGAAGCAAAACAGATGAACATAAGGGAAAGGAAGGAAAAATAAAATAAGAGGAAAATAGGGAGACAAATCGTAAGGGATACTGAACTCTAGGGAATAAACTGAGGGTTTGGAGGGGAGGGGAGGGGCGATGGGGTAACTGGGGGATGGACACTAAGGAAGGTATCTGAAGTAATGAGCACTGGGCGTTGTATGCAACCATGAATCTCTAAATTCTACCTCTGAACTAACAATACACTGTATGTTAATAAAATTGAATTTAAATTAAAAAAAATACCCTTGAACTCCCTTGAGAGTAACTTAGCAATTACTTTCAGGTTGTAAGAAGGGGAAAGCAGACACTACAATAACATCTTTCCTTTTTGGTGATCCAGGGGAGAAAAGTATTCTCCACAGATGAATCGCAGGAAGGAGCATAAAGACACAGCGAGGAAGGAATGATACATGTCGAATTAATACAAAGTTCCCAAATAATGCTGAACAATAACAAAGATCTCTTCTTCAAGGCAGAGGGAAGTTACTTAAGGAAGCCAAAAGGTTATTTGACTATCTGCACTGAATTACTATTTTTCTCAGCTGCTTTAGGCTTCAGGTTTCTCTAGCTGTGAAACGGGAAAACAATAGTGTTTGTCCGTTTCCAACTACATGGGAAGTACACTTTACTGCATTTGCTAATAGAGAATTCCAAGTTTAGCCACTGTGAGGGAAAGAAGAGACACAGACTCAGAGACTGTGACATTATCAGTTGCCTTAGAAATCCAGTCCACTATCCAAAGTAACTTGTTTAAGGTCGCAAAATGAGTTAGTTAGCTAGGAGAGTTGTGATCAGAACCCAAGAGCCCTGACGTTTTTGTCTTGTGCCTTAAACACAGCAACGAAGAGAGGGGAAGAAAGATCATACGAACATCTGACTACCTGACTCGTGAGCTGCTTAATTCTTTTGTGTCTTGATTGTTCATGTCCTGAGATCAGAGTGTGGGATGAGTGTAAGGCAGAGAGCGTAGACTGAAATGACTTTGTAGGCTTTTGAACGTAAAAATATGAAAAATAGAGAGAGACAAACAAAACCTATCTACAGCCTGTGTTTGGCTCCCAGGCCAAAACTGTGATCTCTGGAAAGGACCAGTGTGCGCAGGCGTGCCCCAGCTCCGTTAGATTTGCACTGAAATCCACTTCTGCTTGGCTGTAGGTCTGGCCAAAGGGCCAACAGGACATTCTCCCAAATGGCTACAGTTGCCCCCACAAAATCCACTTGGAAGAAGAGAGGCAGCTCTTCTCGGTTTGGAACTCGGGGACAGGTGCCGGAATTGGGAAGACAGTCTGCAGTCCACGGGATTAAGAACCAGGGGGCAGAAGTGGAACTTGGCCAACCCTGCAGATGAACTCTTTGAGCCAGGCCGGCTATGCTGTGTCCTTAGCCAGGAGCAAGCCAAGGAGAATCAGGATAACATGTGAGCACCTTGTTTCACAAGAATTCAAAACTTAGGCATCAAAGAATTCCTTAAACATCGGACCTACTTGTTCTGTAGATGCTGACATTTTACTGCCTAATTAGAGATCACATTTCTTACACAAATTTTTCTGAGGCAGCAAATAGAAAAATTTACCCTGAAATGTAACATTATCAGGCCTTCCTAGGAACAGATTTGAGAAGGGGAAAAGGTTTATAGTGTAGGATTTCTAAAGGATTTGGGGTAAGAGGCAGTGGAGACATAGTTTCGTGTTTGTTTTTTTAAAGATTTATTTATTTATTTATTTATTTGAGAGAGAGAGAGAGAGAGAGAAAGAGAGAGAGAGAGAAGGAAGGGTCTGAGAGAGAGGGAGAGATAAAATTTCAAGCAGACTCAACACTGAGCACAGAGCCCAACACGGGGCTCGATCCCATGACCCTGAGATCAGGACCTGAGCTGAAATCTCTTGATTTTTGGATGTTTAACTGATGAAGTTAAACAGGCGCCCCTCTCTGTTTTTGTTTGTCAAGGAGCCTGATGTGGAATCGCATGCCAGGGCTTCACGTTTTTCTGGAAACCTGATGTGGAGGGAGAGGCTGCCCATCTGCCCCTATTCAAGAGGAGAAGGAAGAACGAAAGAGAGGCTGGAGGTTCCAAAGACAATATTTATTTCATAATTTTGCCTTGAGCTGATTTGCAGGATTGTGTCTTCATCACTACTCTAAAACATTTTTATTTGAAATTTAAGACATTTTAAAATCCCAATTACACGATGTCTCCATCTAACCTCAGGGGAACAAAGGTCAAATAAAATCAGAGCCATTCTACCAACCCCAGGTTTGGCAGAGATGCAGAAAATCAAGTATTCTGAAATATTCTTGGTGCGGCTGTGAATCAAAATAGTAGTTTTGGAGTATGATAGGTTGATAAAAATTCACTGGTATTGATATATGATTCTTTAACAGCACTAATATTTTATTTAGGTTTTTGCAACTGTTTGGAAATGAGGTTGGTACAGGTCATCAATCTTGCCTCATTTTGGGATTAGAGTTGCAGTGACTTTCCAGAATGACTTGGAAAGCCTTTTGAATTTACTTATGCCCCAGAACAGTTTATGTAACAAAAGAATTCTCCCACTTCTCCAGGTTTAGGGGGATGTAAACACCCATATTTAGGGACAGATCGCTGATCACCTGTATAAATTTTCCAGCAATTATTATTTTTTAAAGATTTTATTTATTTATTTGACGAGAGAAATCACAAGTAGATGGAGAGGCAGGCAGAGAGAGAGAGGGAAGCAGGCTCCCTGCTGAGCAGAGAGCCCGATGTGGGACTCGATCCCAGGACCCTGAGATCATGACCTGAGCCGAAGGCAGCGGCTTAACCCACTGAGCCACCCAGGCGCCCAATTTTCCAGCAATTATTGACCAATTTAGCTTTTCTGACTGTCCCTGAGTCAGTTTCATGTATTTTCCTATGTAATCAGATCTTTCATCTACATTTTCAAGTTCATGGGTTATATGCACAATTCTCTTATTATTTTAAAAATCTCCTTTTTGTCTAGAATTATATGGATTTAAAAAAATTATTTATTTTTAATTTAATCAAAATCATGGTCATTTCCAAGAATTTGATTTTAATTTTATGGATATTATTATTTACAATTTGAAGTTACTATTTTCTGCTTTTATCATTATCCATTCATTTCTTCTGTTTTTGCTCCCTTAAGCCATTCTTTTCCTAGAATTTTAGGTGGATGCTGTGGTTATGTTATTTTTATTCCTTCTTGTTTCCTAATCATTGGATCTAAGATTATGTATTTCACATGTTTTTATATGCATTATATAATTTTCATTCATTTAAAAATATATGTCACTTATTTTCTCTTAAAATCATTTTTAATGTTAGAACATATTTTAACATTTTTTAAACATGCTCTTATGCTTGAAAAAAAGCGTGTCTTCTCTATCTGCTGGGTACAGAGTTTCAGGTAGATTGATCTAGACACAGATCATACCTTTTATTCAAATACTCTACATATTTATTTTCAAGAGGCATGTTAAAGTCTCCTATATATATATATATATATATATATATATATATATATATATATTATTTATTTATTTATTTGACAGAGATCTCAAGTAGGCAGAGAGAGAGGGAAAGATGGAAGCAGGCTCCCTGCTGAGCAGAGAGCCCGATGCAGGGCTCGATCCCAAGACATTGGGATCATGACCTGAGCCGAAAACAGGGGATTTAACACACTGAGTCATCCAGGCGCCCCGTTAAAGTCTCCTATTATGAGTAACACTTCATAATTATTCCTTCAAAGTAAATAAGTCTTGGGTTTGCATGTTTTGAAGCTTTTAAAAAATGTATAAAGGTTCATGACAGTCTGTTCTTGGTGGGTTGCAGTTTTTATCAACATCAACCAGCTCCCTTTTCTATTTAGTGCTGTTGCTTTGTGTTACATTTTATTTTAAATTAACATTTTAATCACCATATATGCTCTTATAGGGGATTAGAATGTGTCTGATATATTATTCCATCTGTACATCCGTGGGGGTTTTTTTGGGGGGGTCACTTCTTGGTGGTCATTTTAAGTGTCTATCTTGTAAACAGCAAGGCTAGAGTTTGTTGTTGTTGTTGTTGTTTGATGAATCAGAATATCTTTCTCTTCAAGGCAGAAAAGAATCCAGCTATGTTTAATATGATTACTGATTTCTTTCGTCATTTTTTCCAGCGTATTTTGTTTTCTATTTTCTAGACTTTATCATTTCCCTTCTACCTTTCTTTTCCTTTAAAAATATCATACTTGTTTAGATAATAAATGCACACGGCAAGAACAAAATCCCGACAGCATAAAGAAACATATGGTAAAAATGAAGGGGATCCAGTTTCCGTCCTTAGTTTTCCAGCACTTCTCAACAAAGGTAAGCGTATGACTGGTTTTGGAGATGTTCTACATCGTAAATAAACAGAAATGCGTGCATCTCTCCCTTTTCCCATGAATGGTAGCAAGCTTTATACATTATTACATTTCACTTGCTTCATTGTTTGTTGACTCCAGATGCTTCATTATATGCATGCACTACGATTTATGTGCCCAGTCTTCTACCAGTGAGCACTGGGTGTCTCCCATCTTTGGTCATGATAAACAGCATTGCAGGCAGTGTACCTGGAATGCCCATGGCTGGTCTCTAGGTAGAACAATCCCATTCCTGCTTTTGTTTATTCTGATCCTGTATGGTAACTGAAATTATTTTAACTTTATGGTATGTATTTTTCTGCTCAAATAATTTGCAAGCTCTAATTTTTGTTTTTGTTTTTGTAAGTAGCCTCCACACCCAGCATAGAACCCAAGAAGGGCTTGACCTCATGACCCTGAAATCAACACCTCAGCTGAGATCAAGAGTCAGATGCTTAATCAACTGAGCTGCCCAACAGCCCTTGCAAATCCTAGTTTCTATACCTGCTTTTTATTTTTTATTTTTTTATACCTGCTTTTAATATTCCAGAAATTAATCAAAATTTCTTGTCTCCCAGCATGGTTTCCTTTTTCATCTTCTTCTGTGCTAAGCACTGATGGAGATTTGTTTAAAACAAATATATGTTTTTTGTTATTTTTGCCTTGTTTTGGTCATTTAAGGGGCAGGCTATGCTCATTCTATTAAATCTCATCAATGTACCTTTAACAGAAAAAACATTTTTAATTACAAAGAAGTAGAAGTTATTTAGCTATTTTATTGATTGATTTAGTAAATAAAGCTCGATTTTCCTTTTTGATAAAATTGGTATTTTCAACATGTACTCTAAAGGCAACTCTTGGATTTGTTTGACATGGTTGGTTATTTTGTCAAAATGCTATGAAATATAGAGAGATTAAAGTGTTCTTTAAGATTTGAAAGAAAAAACCTCATTTTGTTTAAAAAAACCCACAACATCCCCCCAAATTCAGTTTGACATTTTCTATCTTCAGCTCACTTGCGGACAAATTGCCTTAGCCCAGATGCAATTCTGATTCTCAGATTGAAGGGAGGCTAAGTCTTTCCAAATGACAAGACGCCTGCATTTTCCACCCCTCGAACTGGTCTGCCAAGCAGCTCTTCTGATTATGTTCTGGCTCTCATTTTGCACCCGGTTCAAAGTCGGGAGGGAAGTCAGGGTGTCCTATGTGTCACCTGCACTCCCCTGCAAACAAGGGAGTCGGGAAACAGAGATTCATGGAGCATCTCTGTGCTATGGACCGTGGAGGTGCTGGGACAGAGCAGTGAGCAGAGCTGACAAAAATTTCCTGTTTTCCCGGAGCTCACCTCCTTCTAGTGCATTCTATACAAGAGAGATGGAGGGAAGTGAGAAAGCATATGGTATGTCCAGGTTCCTTACAGCCTCCTCCTCCTTCTCCATCTCGCTGTCATGGCCACTATGCAGCCTGTAGACTCTGAACTTTCCAGGAATTTCTTTACTGGTCCTCCCCATTCTGGCCCTTCCATTCCTACTCCCCATGCTGCTGCCCAAGCGATCTTCCTGATTGTATCACCCTCCTTACTAAAATATTTTAGTGGCTCCCATGGCTAAAAATGCTTTTTTAAAAAAATATTTATTTATTTCAGAGAGGGAGAGAGGGCAAGCACAAGAGGGGGGGTAGGGGCAGATGGAGAGGAAGAGGGAGAAGCGGACTCCCCAACGGAGCAGGGAGCCTGAGGACAAGGGACTCGGATCCCAGGACCTTGAGATCATACCTGAGCCGAGGTCAGATGCTTCACTGACTGAGCCACTCAGGTGTCCCCATTGCTAAACAACCTTCGCAGGGAATTCAAGGACGGCCAGTATCACATTCCCATCTAGGTCTTTAGTTTTATCTCTTGCTGATACGTGGTCCCTGCTACCCGCTTGCTGCTATCCCACCACCACAGCCCAGCCCCACATGCCTGATGCCCCAGCGGTACTGAGCAACCTGGTCCTTTCCGGGCCCCCAACGTTGTTGGAGCCCGCACTTCCCCTGTGCCTCTCGCAGACTCCCGGAGGCTACTTGGTGCTCTGCTCTAGCCCTCTTTCCCCTGGTTTGCACACGTCGCCTTGTATAAAAGAGAGGTCTGTTTGCAGCCGGGATTGCCAGTCCCTGCTGACTGGTTGAATTGTTACCAAATCGCTGTGTTAAGGAAACTGGTAAATGAAAAAGTAGCACAGTCCACAAGGGATGGTAACACAGCTAAAGTGCATGGCTACGTTAGGCTAGACACCAAGCTGGTATTTCAAATGCAAACCATCAATTTTAATTAAGACTCTCCTGGACGCTGTATTAGTGCTAAGCACTTAGTCAAACATTATGTGCTAGAAACTGGGCTGCCTGGGTTCTTAGAAATTGAGGCTTATGATGAATGTGACAGTTTTGAGATCAGGCAGCAACTGATTAACCCAGAAATATGTTTCACCAAAATGTCTGAAACTTCAGTGCCATGTAGATTAACCCACGGTATGGAAAAAGACTCAGAGCAGATATTATAGAAAAATGACAAAATCCCAGAAGTCTAAAAATGACGTGGGAGAAGTAATTTTATATTTGAAGATGGTTTGGTTCCTCTTCTGGATAACAAGCAAGTGTATTTACCACTTAAATAATAAAGCAGAGTACATGTGGCTGAACTAATCATGGACTTTCCACTTCTAAAACCCAGCAGGTCCTGGAGTGGAATAAAGATGAAGGTACAGAAAAACATACTGGAAAAATTAAATTGACTCCTGTTCAAGGTGTCTATTAACTAGCTTAACTTGTGATTTTTATTTATGTAACAGCAGGCAAGAAATCTGTAAAAATTGACATGGAGATTGAAGCAAGCTTTTGAAAATGAAAATAGCCATGATATTAAGCTGAAAAATATTGGTAAGTAACAAGGCCACTTTGGTTCCATCTATCACAAACAGAAAGGAACATTCCACAGTCATTTCATGCTGTGTTAGCTATGTAAGAGACAATACCTGGGTTTGACAAGTGGTTTGGAACATGTCAGAGAATTTTAGAGAAACACCAAAGCTATACAATAGATAATTAGCAAAAGTCTTATGATTTTGTAGACATTCAGGAAAGTCCACCTATAATAATGTTAACCAACAGCTTTGAGGACATTAACATGCCACATCTGAAACTTTCTTCAAAGAACCATCTCTGAAATGTCTCCTATTTACTCATTTAATTTCTTAATAAAATCTGGAGATGTGTCTCCTGAGGACTAGAGCAGGGAGAGAGGGAGACCATTAGATCCAGAAGCCATTCAATCCTCACAATGCAGTAACTTAAAAACCACCAGCAAAGGGGCACCTGGATGGCTCAGTCAGATGCACGTCTGACTCCTCATTTTGGTTCAGGTCATGACCTCGGGGCTGTGAGATCGAGCCCTCAGTGGGCTTTGCACTCAGCCAGAAGTCTGCTTGAAATTCTCTCTCTCTGCCACTCCCCCTTTCCTACAGAAAATCACCAGCTAAGCAGAATATTTCCCTGATGAAATATTAATATTCAAGAGACCACTGAGGGTTTAATAGGAAATGTGAAAATCCAGGTTCATCAAGATGCAGAATAATACAAGACCCCTAATAAGGATCTAAACAGGAATTGTGGTGGATAACAAAAGGCCTTTGAGCAGATATTGGCTTCAGTTTTTACTCTGGTATGACTAAAGGTCACTTGGCCCAGGGAATACAGCAATGCAACCGGATGAAAAGTTCCTATGCCATCTAAAATACACTCCTATTTTATTTCCACCATCTGTGGAAAAGAACTCCTCTTCCTTGACAAAATTCTTTTTTTTCCCTTTCTTTTTTTAAGATTTATTTATTTACTTGAGAAAGAGCGAGAGCAGGGGGAGGTGGGGGAGAGAATCTTTAAGCAGACTCTGTGTTGACGGCAGAGTTGACACGGGCATCTGATCTCACAACCAAGAGTCAGATGCTTAACCGGATGAGCCACCTAGGCTCTCCAGGTTGACAAAATTCTTAAAGGTAACGTTGTGCCAAAGGTGCTGGCTTGGAAAGGGACAGATTGATTTATATGGAGGAGGGGAGGAAATTCAAACACAACTGGAAATGAGCAAACCAAAGATTAGTGGAAGGGGACAGCCAAAATTTTTGTGAGAAAATTAATACCAAATAAGTGTACTCATTTGTTATGGAGTTCCATATAAATTATGTATTGACTCTCCGTGTAATATTTTTGAACAGGATTCAGTCTCGTATTGAAGTGGCTGAATAAAAAGTAATGCTACGGAGATAGAAATTGGATGAAATTACTGTAAATCTACTTTGCCCTACCTTCCAAAGACTCAGATGTATGAATTTACACATCGGATAAAATACACGATTAGCTGACTTCTAAAAGGATATTTTATTACGCATTGGATTTGCCAGTTAATTTTTAAAAAGTGTGTTCTCTCTACTTTTGGGTCACAATTCTGTTTAGGTTGCTTTTAGTAGATCAGAGCACACCCATATTCCTGAAACGCCACCTTCTCTCAAGGGATCTTCTCGCATGCACAAGGGGGCAATTACCCGAGTGCCAGAGAAAGGAGGAGGTTTTGCTCATTTGACTCTAATTCTTGACTCCCTTTCTCTTCTTCCCACTGTAATTAAGAAGACTAGTGTTTGTTTCTCTCTTTAAGAAATACAATTCAGAGGTCAGAAGCCCACTGGTGCCAATATGAGAAATAATTTTTTCTTATTATAAAAGCATTGCATGACCGCGCATGACTATCATGAAAAACTGAAGAAGTTTAGAAAAAGTCAAATGAGAAATAGTTTCCCAAATCCCAAGTCCTACCCAAATATAACTAGTAATGATACCTTCGTTTATTTCCTTCAGGTCTCTTTCTTCTTTTCTCTTTCTTCTCTCCTCCACCCCCATTGCCACAGTGTATAATATGTGTCTGTGTTGTGGGGGGGTAGGCACATTTGTGAACTGCTAGTTTGTATTCTCATACTCTTTTCCATTAGCATTCTAACTAAGTTCTTTCCTGTATTATTGGGAACACTTTTAAAAGCATAATGTTCAATATCTATAGAGTAGTCTGTCCAATAGATGGGAATAGCTCACTTAACCAATACCTGCTTTGTTGGACATTTATATTGTGTCTAAATGTCTGATACAGATAAAAATGGGATGAATATCATTTAAAACCTGATCTGTATGTGGTATTCTGTCCTTAGGATAGATTCCTAAAAGCTTGGAACTCTTGTTACCAACTGTCTCGCAGCTAGAAATGAGTGTTTCAGTACCTCATAAGCGAGCTGAAGTAAAACAGAAACAAAAACAACAAAAAAACCCCAAACCCAAAACAAAATAACAAAAAGCCCCACTCGTGTTGTTCTTGAATCAGATTTGCTGTAATGGCCTCCAACCCGGCCAGTGACATGCTGGAGAGAGGGAGGCAACTCTCGCCAAGCTGGCTGTACAAAATGGCGGTGGGAAACCAGCACACGCCCTGTTTAGAGTGCAGCCTTCTGATCTGGGGACAGAGGAGCTTTGAGCAGGATCAGCTCTTGCCCCCTGCTTATTTGCACCACTACCAACCACCAGGAGGAGTTTAGGCTCTTTTTTTTGGGTCTTGAAAAACAGACTGACCTCATGATTTTCTCCTACTTTCATTTTCCTGATGTTTCCTTAGCCCTTAGCTGCTGCCTTGGTCCCAGGGCAGCACTGGCTTAAATAAAGGTGCAAATGAAATCATTTGGTGAACACGAGCTTTGGAGACTTCATCTTCCTCTTCTTTTTTTTTTTTTTTTTTTTGCTTTTCAGCACATGTCACAGTAAGGAAACTGTTAAATATGGGTCAGGAACTCAACCAAGGCTCCCCAGATCTTGACTGACATATCCTTCATAGTCTGAGGAACACTTTGCGACCGTAAGGTGACACAGAGGGAGGACAGAAAAAGCAGCCCAGCTGAGTTTGTGATGAGGGCAAAAAATGGGAACAGGCTAAATTCCTCATCTATTAATTATCTGGAGAAACTTCAGCACGGCTCTTTAGGGGGTTGGAACGATATGACAACCTGTCACCTACCGTCTCCTGCTTTCAGTTCTTCTCCTGACAACTGACATTCCCTCTTTCATCTGTTATATAACCATGTGGTGTACCTCACTGGGTACATGACAGATCCTACAGGTCCAGTAATAACATTTCTAGAAGCTTCTTTCTATATCTCATGGCGTTGGCTAGCAGAATCAAGAATATTTGTCATCTACCATCTCATCAGTCAGACAGATGGGTGAAAATTCAATTCGACCTGAAGGATTACTTTCTATCTCAGGAAGGGCATTATTGAATTCGTGTGTGTTTTCTTATATATTTTTAAAAAATAATTAGAAATCTCTCCGAGGAGAATATGTAGGGCCACAGACGGTTCTCCAAGGCCAACACCATATGGGCTTCTTACTGGGGCTGTAATAATTTTTAGGGGTTATTTTGGTGGCTTTTTTTTTTTTTTATCATTACAAGGTAGCATTTTATCTTTTTTCTGACTTCCCTGTTATATTTATCAAGACACTACATCCTTCTGTAATCTCCCATGGGAAAGACTGCCAAGAAAGCCACATAAAGTGCTACAGATGGTGGGGTTCTCTTGTGTCTCTTCTTCAGCTGGTCTAGTTCCCCCAGCAATGATCTTGTTGTCAGTTTCCTGACAACAAGGGACGCCCTTGGGGCAGCCCTCTGGGCACCTGCCTGTGTGAATGCCTCTGGGATTAATGATAACCCTTCCTCTGTCAGATTCCTGGACTTCCTTTGTATGGCTGATAGGATGTGGCTAGTTTCATATGGCAGTTGTGACATGTCAAAAGGATCTTGGCCTAATCACCTCACTTCTCTGAATCTTGATTTTACCACCTACAAAATAATAAATAATAATAATAATAACAACAACAACTCCGACTAGATGATCATTAGGGCTCTTTTTAGCTTTAGAAAGATCACACAATTTCTTTCTTTGTGCTCAAAATGGCAGAAAATCTGCATTGGGGGCATCTAATAGGTTTGGCTTCCTATCTGATACATTAATTCCCTCGAGAACATCCCTAAGAAGGGATCTTGATTTTTGTGCCTGGTACCATATGGAAACTTTGTTTCCTTTTGCTGTCTCACTCTCATCTGTTCATTAGATTTGGGCAAATTATCATTTTTTTAAATCAAGATGTAATTAACAAATAATGGTGTATACGTTTCAGGTCTGTAGTGTGTTGACTTGATAACACTTACATATGGCGGTATGATTACCACTGCAGCATTAGCTAATGATAGGATCCAGGAACCCCACTTCTGGGTATCCATCCAAAGGAAATGAAAACGGGATGTCAGAAAGAGATCTGTACTTCTGTGTTCCCTACAGCGTCATTCACAATAGCCAAGATACAGAAGCCACCTAAGTGTCTGTCAACAGATGCGGGGATGATAACACACGGGAGGGAATGGTATTCAGCCTTGAGAAAGAAGGAAATCCTGCCCTCTGTGACAACATGGGTGGGCTTGGAGGGGAATATGCTACGTAAGATAAGTCAGACCGAGAAAGACAAATACTGCATGATATCATTTACATTTGGAATTTTAAAAAGCCAAACTCATAGAAACAAATGACCATTTTTAAAACATTCCCCGTCCATGTTGCGGAGCCAGATCTCTGTCATCTCCTTCCCTGCCATGAACGCCGTACTGGTGATCCTTACACGCTCAGCTCTTATGCCGCTGGGATTAGTGATAACCCTTCCTCTGGTCAGGAAAAGCTGTAACACTTACACCCCTCACGGTGAATTCTGGGACTTTTCTGGTCTGGCCCCTGAGAATGTTCCACAGCCCCCCACAGCCCTCCCGACACCAACACAGTTATGCTCTGGCTCCCAGAGCACAGACTGTGTACAGAACCCAAGCTTTAGAGTCCTTCGGACCCAGAAGTGACTCGGGCCAGTGGAGGGATATGCGACCTTAGGTCACTGCTGAGGTGCTTGGGTCAGTCTTGGAGTTTCAGGTTCTTTCTGAGCAAATATCAGGGAAGCACCTTGTCTCGGGGTTAGTGCAAAGCTTTCTGGGGAATCATCTTTTAAAACCACACAGTGCAGTTTCTAGTGTCTCACTTGGGCTTAATAGTTGTTAATTCTCTTCCCATGTGCTAAGCTGGGCATGTTCCCTGTGCCTGCTCCCTCTCCCACAGCAGTGGCTTTGTCCTGTCCCTTCTCTCTGATGCTGTGTCTGGTCCCTTCGGCTCTGCCTGCCTATCTGTCCCTTGTCCTCAGGCACTGTTCAAGTATCATCTCTTGTGAGCCCGTCTGGACTCAAAAGCAGCCTTCCCTGCGGTGAGGCATCTGTCTTCTGTCGCACTGACGGCATACTACAAACCATGTCCCCATCTGTGATGGCAATACTACTACGGGTGTTTGCTGTGTTATTTACAAGATGTTGAACATTGCGCAAAGCAGTCCACAGATAGGCTTCGGACGACCCCACAAAAATCTATCATCTAGTTCTATGCTGATTCCTATTTCCCAGATGATGACCTGGAGGCCGGGGAGGTTAGATGCCATTTGGAAGGCCGGGCAGTCAGGAAAAGCTGGGGTACGTTCAGATCCAGGCGACGTGGTTTGAGAGCATGGTCTCCCGTTGGCTGGTCTTCCTCCTTCAACAGTCTCTGATTTCTTAGAAGGCAAGGACCCTTCTTCCCTCTCTACATTCTGTTACCCAGTAGTATGCTTGGCATGTTGTGGGTGCCCCATGAATGCGGAATGAATTCTTCATTCCAAGTTCAAATCTGGCTTTGGTTTTCAGATGGGACCGTGCATGACTAAGGCTCTCTCCCTGACCAAAGTTCAGCCTGGCTTCTCTGAACCCTCTTCTCTACCAGGCTCCAACCTTTACGCTTCCATGTTCATCTTGACATTGCCTTGTTTTAACAAGAATGAGCCACCCTTAGTATCGGATCATTCTCTATATTTGGCCTCCACCATCCCCCAGTGATATCTGAGCACCCTAGCTGCCTTTAGCAAGCATCTTGGTAGGTCTGTTTTGCAAGACTTCTCCCACTCTCTTAGTCATTTCCTGTCCATTGACCCCCTCCTTCGACCCCTTAACTATAAATTCCCACTTTTCTTCTTATCTGTTCAGAGTTGAGCTCTGTCTTTCTCTCCTGCTTACAAAACCCCAGTGCAGAGCTCCTTGAATAAAATCTTCCTTACTGTCTGAACAAGTGTCAGAATATTTTTTTCTTCTTTAACATATCTGAGACTGAAATGTACTAATTGGATTCTAGAAAGGCAGGTCTGGGGTCTTGGATGCTCAGTGTCTGGGCTTGGGTGTCTATGTGTCTCTGCATTGTCTGTCATCCAGAGACCAGTCAGGTTTCCTTCTAATATTCATCCCCAGTCCCGCCAGTAAAGACAAGACAAGCTCAGCCCTGTATTCCAAGGGCACGCTGGTCCTAAAGGATTAGGACGCATCTCATGTGTACCCTTGCAGGCTAATCAGAAGCAAAATTGATGCTGCCGTTTGGTCAAGAATGTCCCCCACGTGGTCGTAAGAACCAATATTAAATTAAATTCCTAGCCTGAGTCAGAGGATAAAGAAAGAAAACCTTTCAGGTGGCTTTGGGGTTGGGGAGAGAAACCACATGGTGCAGGGACCCATGTTGGAAGGACATGTTGGGCCAACATTGGGATGTCCTGGGGAACGTGCCTGACCCAAGATGATCCTGAATCTTATGTGTTTGTTTGAATGAATGTATTTGAATGCATGTGCAAGTGGACAAGAAGGTATTTTAGTATGATGACTCATGTCTTCAACCATGGTAGTTAAGAGAGAAAATCACAGAGATCATTTACTGAGAGTCAGACCTTCTCTAGTTTGCATGCCTGCCCAGGGCTGTTCTCCTCTCCTGGTTGCCGTGTGCCTGCCCCACAGTCCCAGGGGCAGAGAAAAATCCCTTGTTGATTGCACACAATGCCCAGCCTGGGGATACCGCTTTTTTTCTCTCCCTTTTTGCAGGTTTTGATTTCAGTGTGTGCTCTCTCCACGGCTTTTTTCTAGGGCTGCTGGAGAAGAATAAGAAGCAAGGGCTTCCTTTGTCACAGGACAAGAATGAAAATACAAAGGGAAACAAAAAGCAGCCCCAGTAGGTTTTCCCCTTAACCCAGCCTGGCAAATTAAAAATAAAGCTGGTGGGAGATTGGAAGGCCTCCCCTGCATTTTCTGGCCTGACAATGGCAGGGTGTGACATTTGTTCAATGGTAAAAGGGAGCACGAGTCCAGGGCGCTTCTATTGTCATATGTACCAGCCTACAGTGAACCTCGTTTTGAAGAGTTTTCTATTCTTTCAAAGTCTGATGGGATTGATTGGAGGAAAGCATGATTCCATTTATTGGCCCCATCATCTCTCTCTAAACCCAAGTATTCCCTTTCTCCTCCTTGGCTAACGTGGACACACAGCCCTATCTCCCTCCCTCCCTCGTGGCTCATGCACAAGCCATAGCTGCAAACTATCCCAGGGTCAAAACTCTTAGCATAATAAATTGGGGGCAAGGGAGGGTCTGGCCACCTCCTGCTCCCCCCGAAATTGCAGGCCTGGATGTCAGAACTATTAACTTCTTAGAGCATGACTGCTTAGAAGGGATAATTTTTGTCCCGAATAGAGCAATTCATTTCTCCCTGTCTCCCTTACAGTTGGTTTATGATTTCATGTCATATGTTCCAGATCGTGGGTACATATGTCCAATGGGAAAGCATCTGGGGGGAAAGAGAGATCCAGAGATGCTCAGAATGAGGATGCTATGAGGAAGGCCACGAGAAAATCCCAACGAGGCTCAGAACATAAGGGCTAAGGAGACCAAGGCCATTTCTAGCTGGTATGACCCAACAAGATTTCATGGAGGAGGCCAGGATTTGGGCTGAACCTCGTGGGCTAGTTTGAATTTCAAATGGGAAGTGGGGTGCTGGGAGGATCAGGAAGAAGAAAATGGTAAGAGAAAATAAGAGCAAAGTAAACATGAAAATGTTATACACAAATACTCAGTTTGGCTGGAGCCCTGGAAGGAGGGAAGGTGACTCACGAAGCAAGCCTAGAAGGGAAGGTTGAGGCCAAGCTACGAATGATTTCAAGGCTTAAGGAATTTGGACAGAGTTCGGTTCACACAGGGCCTGGTGCCATGCACCTTACACCTGTTACCTTGTTAATTCTCAATCCTATGAGGCTCAGAGATTAAACCGTTACCCAGAGTGCTTAGCTGGAACGTGACGGTCAAGACTGGGTCTCAGGTCCGTGCAGCTCTAGAGGCTGCACCCCGCAGCCTCTCGAAGCTGTTTTGCTGCAGTCAAACGCTCTGAGGCACAAATTAATCTCAGCATGGGGAGTGGCGTTGGGGACCAGCTTCAGAGCTGTGGCAGCAGGCGTGAAATGGGTAACAATGGCCTCGGCTAGTGGGTGGCTGTAGGGTGGGGGAGACACGCACGAGGGGGATCAAGGAGAATCACGAGGCGGGTGACCTTCAGGGGTCAAGAGTCAGGGTGGAAACCGAGGTGACTTAGATTTTCAGCCTTGGCAATGACAGCGTGGGCTGCTCTTAGGAGAGACAGAAGCCAGGATGACTGGGGGCAGGTGAGGAGTTTATCCATCATATCTATCCTTCTTGACTCAAAAGCTGAGTGGAGGCCCACGGCAGACCCTGCCAGGCAGGGGGTGGTGGTTCGGACAGCGCTCTGTCCTGCAGTGAAACCAAAACTATTCGAGTTTCTGCTGCCCACATGCGCTCCAAACCTTGGTGCTGGTGAGCAAAAAATAATGAGCTCTTTGTTAGAGCTTCTCTCCCTGGAGCTAGAGCACAGCCCTGGGGAGGCTCTGGAGAGAGCCTCTCAATCTCGCAAACCTTAGAGGCTGCCAATAGCTTTTAAGGGTATAACCGCCCCAGAGCAATGTGTGTCAATGTGTGTGTAAATGTGGAGAACCCAAGATTAAGACAGCAGAATCTCTCATCTTCCTCATCTTGTCTCTTTTGCTCTGCAGAACTGGAGGGAGGTTATACACAGACCCACTGGCCTATCACAGCAATAGGAAGATACGTGTGCATGCGCGCACACACACGCGCACATGCACACACGTGCACACACACACACAGTGGTTTCATGAGTCACGTGGCGGGGCCATATTAAATATGCCAACCACTGTCCCAGAAGGCAACTCGGTACTAATCTGGGCGTGTTTCTCTTGGAAGGCAGAATGTACATTTTAACCAGCATTGCCTTTCCCACAAAGAACGCTCAGAACAATGTTTGACTTTGTAATCACCGCATCAATCAAACGCCAGCGTTTTCTCACATTCCCCTGTCACGCCGGCTGTCCAGCTACAGAATGATGTCTACCCTATCACAGACATAAAGAATGAAGTGTTCCGCTGAAGAGGACTTTCTAGTTAAGGATGGATTAAACCTTCATGCCAAGTATAAACACGTTACTTCTCTTGGGTAGAAACTTTTCTGCACTGGAACGGACACATTTGTCTTCTCAGACAACATGAAATACAATGAAAATTCATTTTTTTCCCCTTCTGGCATGATTTAGTGGTGTCCTCATGGACAAGAAAGGTAGGTCTGTTTGGCCTTATCTCAATGGCCCAGGCTTCTCACATGTAGAGATCCTGAATCTGCTATTTATAGATCCTGGACACTCGGTCTGATGAACTCTTCTGACAGTGCTCATTCATTACGCCAATCTGCTTTCTGGCTGCAAAGAGCAGGACAGCCAGGCCGACCCGGCGCCGGAGGGTGCTGGTTTCTGCGACACTTTGTGCCTAAGCCCACGTGGGATTTCATGCACAGACTGCCTGATATCGATGCTGACATTCAGATAAGTCTTTTGTTTTTTTCCCCTTTTCTTATTTCCTGGTTCAGAACAGTTGACGTTTCTGTATGAGATCTTTCGATAAATTAGATATTGTCATTTTTTTTTTAGCAGGCAAATTTTCCAATTAATTTTATTTCAGCTCCTCCTGCTACTATCTGCTTAGGGAGGAAGGATCTTGAACATTTCTAGATTCTCAAGGGGAGCGGCTGCTGAGGGAAGTCAGCACCTCTGTCTAAGGTGGGAAGAGAAGTGAGCCCTTCGTGATGAGAAAGCAGCTCTGCGGGGCAGGCGTGCCTCTATGGCTCTCGTGGAACCTCCCCCATGACCCTCAATGTCATGTGTTCCCGTAGGGATACCTGAGGCTTGAAGAAGTCCAGGAACTAACTCAAAGTCACAGCGCTGGCATTCCCAGCTGTGCTCTCTGATACGACCTGGTTAGAGACCTCCCCACTCATTCTGCCTGATGGCTCCTTAGAATTTCCAGGATTCTGTGGAAGGACAGAAGAAGGAATGGTAGCCACACAGAGGACAGAAGTAGTGTTTCATCGATGATGCCCATGGCCACTGCTTCCATGCAAAGAAACACCTGCCGGAAGAAGGGGTGGGGCAGCACCGCCTTGCAGGTGGGACCAGAGGCCTGATGGCCTTCAGACCCCCCTGACCAGCTGCCCTGTCACAGGAGCCGCATTTGCCCTATTGGGTGCAGTGTGGTCATCTACTCAATGCGCTTGGAGGAAAAGAAAAGCCCAGCAGAAAGAAAGAATCATGGTGGCTGGCCTGTCTTCCTTCATTCTCTAAAGGTCAGAATTCGTCTCTTATTTCCTGGAAAGCCACCAACCCAGCAGAGAGGGTAGGAAGAACCCGATTACAAAGAAGGAGGCATGGTTACCCGCCAGCCTTGAACTTCCTCTCTACTGCTTTGGCAAGAGCACCTGCTGATTGGTCAGAGTCTATCTGTCATTGATCAGCAGCTCCTTTGGGCTTTGCTTTCTTTGAATACAGAATTCCCTAGAGGCCCAGCAGGAGAACTAACATGGAATAAAGCAAGCTGCCGAAGAGAGTCAAGCTCCCAAAAATAGGCACGGGAGGATGGCATGAAAAGGTGCATATTTTTAGCTAGCAATTATAAAGCTACTGCATTTAATTGAGGTAACAGTGGTACGAAGTAGAATGTAATTATTTTCTGTCCAGTACCTGTCTTTGAGTCTGCCACTAGGCTGTTCACTTCTGGACCGGAATGAGAGATCCTTCTCTGCTTTTTAACCACTTCCTTATCAGCCCATTGCAGCAAAAACATCACATAGCTTGAAAGCATGTATGCATAGATGCATGGGAACATGCAAGGAACAGTGAGATGCTGAGTCCCTCTCAAACCCTGCATTTCTTTTGCTTATTTTCAGGCTCCTCCTCTCTTTCCCTCTTCATTCCTCCTCCCTTTTTTCTTTCCTTCCTCCCAAAAATGCTAAGGCACTGTGCGATATATACAATAGATATATACATAAATTTAAAGGCTCCCAGTTCATATGTGCATATACATATTAATCATATTTAATGCACTGTATTCCATATAAATACATTAATAATGTAAATAATAACTAATGATCAATAATAAATATGTACACATATATACACATATTTTCTAGGAGCCTTTAGTTAAGATATTAACTAGGAACCTTTAAAGCACCAGCACACAGTCGCGTCCACAGTGACCTATGTAGAGGCTAGTTGATGTTAGATATACACACAGAGATATTATATATAATATATTCACACATATTGACGCATGCCTAGGAATATATCTCTATTATCTGCATCTGTTTATGTTTCTGTATGATGCCTGCCTTTAGGATCACTCGCTCTTTCTCTCATGTTTTGGATAATGAGTTCATACAACTTCATCGGCACTTGACTGAATTTTGGTGACACTGTGATGCCACAGAAATATTTGTTTCTGTGGAATAGGAACTATATTGATTAGGTGAAGCTCAGTTCCAAGTTTAGAACCTTAAAAACTGCAATGTTATTAGTTAAAAGAATATAGTTTTCGTAAGATAAGAAGAATGTAGCTGAGGTTGTTTTGTTTTTTTTTTTTTTTTCTGGCCATACTGGTACAAAACAAGAAATCATAGACTCTATTAAGAGCTGAGTGAAACTTAATTTAGCCAGGGGGAAAATCATAAAATTAGGTACCATTGAGCAGGTCCCTGAAATTCTGACCACAAAGAAAAGTAGTGGATTTATGTTAGGTAAAATGGACAATTCTAATTCCTTGAAAGGAAACCAGGTTTTATTTTTCTTTACCATTTAGAAAAGAAAAACCTAGTTTTTAATAGGTAGTAGATTCTGAGAGCATGACACTGTTATGGCTCTTCATAATTATGCTGTCAGTCTGAAAGGGCAGGTAAGGCCAAGTTCATGATCATCAAAACTTCATGAGCCTGAGACCTAACAGAAGTGAGGCAGGCCATCCCTAAAATAAATTAGGCCATGGGAAGATTTTTTTTTCCCAAAAGAAGAAATATCATGTCAGTGACAAATCCTTTACTTACTCAAGACAGTATCTTATCAAGTATTACTCAACAATTTTTTTTTTTTTTTTAAAGACCACCTAGGCTCCATCAGTTAAGTGCCCAACTCTTGATATCAACTCAGGACTTGGTCTCAGGTCGTGAGTTCAAGCCCTGTGTTGGGCTCCCCATTGGGTATGTAGCATACATTAAAAAGAAAAAAAAAAAAAAGCCACCTAAAGCATGACCATCATGTCACTAGGAACAAAAGAGGAAGACAGCCCACACTCACCAGCCCTGATACTGAGAAGAAAGGAGGGGGTTTGTGAACATTTCCCCAGTGGCTGGGTTTTTTGAGTCCATCTGTCAGGCTAGTTCAATTCCTCTAAGAATTCCCAGATCTGACAGGCAGTCAACAGCTTTGCTGGGTATGACATGTTTCATTTCAAAGAGTCCAGCTTGTAATTTCAAGTAGGACGGCTGCGGTTAGAGGTCCAATCAACTCAAGGTTTCGATTGCTTTCAAGCATTGCTTCATTGAACACACTCAGCAATGACAGAACCACCCAGGCCAATGCAGCAAAGGCTGAGGGAAAGAACTCGAAAGTCCCTTAAAGCAAAAGGGTATTGTAAGAGCTTTCTGAAAAACAAGCATACTAAATACACCTTTTTCATAGTGATGGATCCTCTACTTTCTGAGACGCAAGAGGAAAGGAGATATTTCTGGAACTGGGATGGAATCCAGGGGGAAGACTTCATTTTTATCACTCGTAACTTACTCGTGCTGACTTGTGAAAGAACTTTGGATGCTCATGCTTTCACTCCAGCTCAAATCTTTGTTGGGTTTTACCGACAGTTTTTTAAAGGAACAGGTTTTCAACTTTTGCAAATATTTGAGTAGATGTCAATCCAAAGAAGTTAAAAAAATGGCATTCCACTGTTTACACTGACATACAACTAATATACGCATTAGATACACACATCAAACACATACACTAACTATACACATGGAATTTTCCAGAATCGTCCCTATTTCAAATGTTCCACCCAGTTGGTAGTTCCAAGGCCATCCAGTCTAGATTTTAGTACTGAAACTATGGTTTCCTGACCCATATAATCCACTGTGTTAACTCTAAGTGACATTCAGATTTTGATTTAGTAGGTATTTTCTGAACACCTTCTCCAGATGTAGGGTTGGTGTTTCAAGTCAATATTTAGTGAAATCAGAGGATCCTTATTATGTGGGATATGGCATATTATTTTTTTCTGACTGGCCTCACCAATGTGTGACGGATGGATTGCAACACTCTTAACTAAAAAATTTGATGCACAGAAACTTTTAGAGAAATGGATTTTTGTAAGTCTCAATACAGAATAGTTATTATTATATAACATATATTTGTTATAACATTATACTTTATCATGTTATAGATAATATAATAAAAGATAACCATATAATATTTTAGGCCACTTAGTGGGCTCTGTTGCCTTGAGCACATCATCTGTTTTACAGACGATGACATTAACAACATTATGAATCACTAAATTCTACCTCTGAAATGAATAATGCACTATATGTTAATTAAATGAAATTTAAATAAGAAGTTTGCCTGCATAGGTTGTTGTGAGAAAAATGAATTAATATGCATAACCTGGTTAGGAAAGACCATGACATATTCTTGGAGAAACTGAACTAGCTTGAGTAGATGGGCTCAAAAAACCAAGCCACCTGGAAAATGTAAGTGTTCAGTAAATGCTGTTGCTATTATTGTCATTATTTAAAGCCCTGATTTCCTCACCAGCACCTTGAACAGGGAGATTTAATCTTGATGATCCCTACAGTTTCTTTCTCTTGCTGTGGTGTCCTTTAACTTCCTAGGGAGTGACCCATATCCTAGATGAGTGGGCCAATGTAGCAAATAAACATAAGAATAACTAACTATTCTGTCTCTATGATTTTTTAAAAATAATTCCAGAATGATGAAATGATCTGTCCCAGGTAATTTCCCCTGGGGGCTTAATTACTTGGCCTAACTTTGAAAGCTTTGGGAATCCAGAAGGAGAGAGACCCCATCAGCCTTCACAGAGAGCAGAACAGCTTGTCAACTGGTTGTTTTCCCTCTCTGGGGGCTCATTCTGATGCGGCAATTTTCTGTTATAAATTCGGGAGAATGTTTGGACAGGCTGAAGGCCAGTTGTTCCAGCTGCTGCTACTGTAAATCCTTCATTCCCCAAGTAGTTGCTCTCTTTTGCAAGTGTCCTCCTACACAGAATAAATGCTAGTTGTGCGGGCTATAAACTGCTTAAAATTAGGCTTTGCCTAGTGAGTATGGCCCCTCCTAAGAAAGATTTTTTTCCCCTTACATTTCCTAGTATTTTGCCTCCACCAAACTTGAGGGCTCTATTTCTTGCTTCCAACTGCATAGAAAAAGTATTTAAAAAAAAAAATGGTGAGAGACGAAGCAGTTAAGAAGATATGGGTGGTTTTGTCTGTTCGTTTGTTTTAGAGAACTGTCCAGAAAAGAAAAAAATACTGTTCATCAGTAGTTCAATTTCAGTGGAGTTTAACTAAATGAACCACTTCTGATGAGACATAGATTTTATTGGTAACTCTGCTTGTAAACAATTCAATGAAAACAGAAAGACTGAAAGAGAAACAGAGCATGTGAGAGGAGGCATGAGAGGCACAGTGGTTCTAGTTGGTTTCTACCACTGTCCGTGACATAGCCTTTGTTGAGCGTGAAGAGTAGCACTGAGCCCTGACTATTCCATAATAGGTCATTGTTAGCCCAAGGTTAGTCAAGGACTGGTAAGGAGGGAGCCTTGCTGGTTGTATTATACTCAGCAAACAGGAAACTTACAATGAGATTTTCTCCAGGACCAACTTCAGAGTCACATTTGTGGAGAATACAAATTCAGTCAAGGTAAGACTGGCAGGAATACATCAGTGAAAGACTGTATTTATCACAGATGTCAAGTCCAGACTAGGTCTTCCTACTGTTTTCATCACACAATTTCTTCTTATCCTGTGGCTCCTCCACACGGACCGCATATGCAGGGGACAAAGGAGGTTTGACTAAGGTCAAATCCCACAAGGTCTAAAAATCCATGACACTCTCCAACTTGGCAAATCATTCAATGAATTAAAATTAATTACGTAAACTTCACGAGTAAAACGGGTCTGCTAGTAAGGGCCATTTCTTCATTATCATATTTAACAATTGCCCTTTGTTCAAGGCATGGAATATTGTGCAGTTTTCAGTATGTGCTCATAAATTGCATTCATGTGCAATTTTAATGGTTAGGAAGGCTTGGTTAAGGTGACGGAGGGTTGGCCTGCTCCTAAATGCTATGTATTTTAAAGTGTTTCAATAGAGTCATAACATTGATAACTCATCACATTGATCATAGGAGGACCATAAAGTTAATTCTTACAGAAAGCAGGTTTGAGAATCATGGCGGAAGAAGAGAAGTAGCACTGACTCTGGTATCGTTCTAACCAGACACCTACACTTTTCTATAAGTATGGGCAGGAGGGCTTAGGTGTGGGATCCATGTCAGTTCCTGAGTTTAAAACTCAACCTAATGTTTTTAGTGGGGGAATCCCACTGTTAAATAAAGAAAAAGCCCACCTTAAAAAGTATGCATATGAAATACATGAAACAATGAAAGCGTTTTAATGTTAAATGAGCAATCTTGTTGTACAAATATATACATGATTATGATGATGTTTAAAACAAATCTAGTAACTTACATATTGCGGAAAAAACCAGAGGGAAATTTAACAAAAGTCACTGTGCTTGTGGGGTCGGGGTCAGTATTTTTCTTCCTTTCATTTTGTGGTAGTCTCTAAATTGATAATAAACATATTTTTAATCAGTGTGTATTGCTTTTACAATGGAAAAAATGAACTGGATCAAAGCTACGTTCATATTGTTCCCTGAGAGCTATGACATTAACCTTAAGTATGGGAGAAGACTCAGATCATGTAAATGAATCATAAAACCCAAGACAGGCAAAGCTGGCTGGGACCCAGAGGTCATTCAGATTGCGTCTTCCATCTCATCAAATCATTAGAAGGTGAGATTTTTTGGCTGGAGAGTTAGAAGCCAGTCCTTCTTATATTAGATGAGAGAAGTGGAAAGTACTCAAGATGCTTATTCAGAAACGTCTGGATTCAAACCTTGAGGCTGCTTTTGAACCCTCCCTGTCTCTTGGGCAAATTATTTAATCTCTCTCAGCTTTAAAGAGGAGAAAGGACAATAATACCTAGTTGTTAAGGTGGTTTTCGATTTAAAGGAAAGAGGGAGAGAGAGAGAGAGATGGAGGGAAGGAATACGTATAATTTCCAAGTATCTCATAAGCACCCAATAAATGGCAGCTTTTAAATATTATTATTTGGGGATGCCTGGGTGGCTCAGTGGGTTAAGCCTCTGCCTTCAGCTCAGGTCATGATCTCTGGTTCCTGGGATGGAGCCCCGCATCGGGCTCTCTGCTCAGCAGGGAGCCTGCTTCCCCCCCCCTCTGCCTGCCTCTCTGCCTACTTGTGACTTCTATCAAATAAATAAAATCTTTAAAAAATAAAAACATTATTATTTGAATTTAATTTCTCAGGGGCCCCTAGGCCAAAAGTATTTCAAAGCCATTTCTCTCTGGTTTAGAAGAGAATGAAGATAGTTACCAAAATCTCTGTCCTGAGTCTTCCAAAACTGAAGAGGGTAAATATTTAAGGTCACGGAATTTTTTTTATAGACGAGAGTTATTGTGATTTCATCCCTTGGTCTCTGTCCTCCTGCAGCCTCCCCATTTTTTTAAATCACAGAATTTCCCCCAAACATCTTATTTTTACTTGTTTCTATTCGGATTTTTTCTACACCACCACTGAAACTGCACTCCTCAAGGTCAACAGCAAAATCTTATCTTGCTAAATCTGGTGGCCGATCTTTAATCCTGGTGGTACTTGATATATGAGCACAAGCCTGTTCCCTCCTCCGTTTCCATGTATTTGGTATTTCTTTACTATCTCTCCCCCACCGGTGTGTAGGTTGTCTGAGGATCGGTACTGCCGTAACCCCGGCCCCGTAAATACCGCTGGGCATGTAACAGGTGTTCAAGAAATGAATGAAAGACTGCACACATAGTTTGTGGAACAGAAGAGTACCGCACGTAACACGCAGACGCTAGCTTGCTCCGGGTGATTTAGAGGGGGATCCTGAATGGAATGTGAATGAGTGTTCCCACTAAAGACCACCCCATGGGTGCCATGAGCATTCTGGGAATATAGTCTAGACTCCTGTTCAATGCTTATCATTTATTGGCATGTGTGATGGCTTGGCTTCAAAAAAAAAAAAAAAAAAAGATGCATTTCCTGCCTGTTTTTTCCCGCAGTGAGCTTTCTGCATATTGCTCATGCTGATGTGTGGACAGTGTGTGCTGTGCCCGGCATCTGCTCTGCTTCCGGGCCCTCTGTGTGCCCATGCGCCCAGGGCATCTGGGAGTCTGCTGGCATGTTGTAAGAAGGTTTGGAAAATTCTCCTCTCTGAGCGCTCTGGCTTCCCCTCCCGGGGCTGAGAAAGCTATGAAGTACTGCTCGTCTGGCCGAGGGACAACACTGACCCACACAAGCAGCTAAAACAGCTGCAGTGAGGATGGGGGACGTCGGACGACCAATGAAAGAGGAAGACAGAGATTACAGCTCCCAGATGGCAGATGGCAGAGGTCTGGTTAGAAATCGGGTTGTCGAGAAAACATTTTGTCTTAGGCAGAGCTGGAACACGGGCATTTAAAGCCACACAAGGGCCCTACTGGTGTCAGGATGAGACCCTCTCCTTCATGGTCCTAGCCCCATTTTGGTCCATAAAGGAACCTGCAAGTTGGCTCTCATGAGTCCTGACCTTGGGACGCAAGCAGGTGTGTTATCTGGGTACTGAGCCCTATTCCAGAGCATTCTGTCACGGCAGGGGCATCTCTCTGGAGGTACAAGCACTGAGGATGCGGCATCGAGGCGCTGGAAACATGGGTGTTAAGAGCGGAGAGTTCCAGAGAGCCATGGAAAAGGAACTCGCCGTTCAAAGTGACTTCCTGACTTCACTGTTTCCAGAAAGTGCTCTCTCTGGCAGGAATGACTTCTGTGTTTCCTGCCAGGGAATGTGCATGTTTTTGGCAATGTGAAAGGGGAGCCTAGGGGGAAAGAATGAACACATACGAGGAGAGGAAGAAAGATAAATGAAAAGCATTGTTGTCCAAGTCTTTGGAAAGTTACTCATCCTCCCTGATACGCTGTCTCTCCCCCCCACCCCCCGCACTGCCGGCAGACGAAGTGTCACAGAGTGAGAAAAGGAAAAGCTTTGGAATTAGATTCATCTGTGCTTGAATCCTGGCCGTTTCAGTTATGATATTGGCTGAGGCAAGAAACCTAATTTCTCAAGCCTTAGTTTCTTCATCTGTGAAACTGGAGAAATAACACCTATCACATAGTGTTATTTTGAGTTATAAATGAAATATAGGTGCAAAGTGCCTAGCATAGGGTCTGAAATAGAGTCCTCCCTAAATAGTAGTTGAAAAAAAAAAAAAAGGGCTGGGGGAGAAATACAGCATCAGATGTGGCAGACCTGGGCTTCATTTATCAATTTATTGACATGTAAATTTATTTTTAAATCGAGCATCTGCTTTGTTTCTAGAGACATGTGGCATGCTGGACTAGAACATGCCTTCACTGAGGCTAAGAGTGCAGAGAGACAAAAACACATGCAAACATGAATCAATGAGAGAAGTGCACCGTGTGGCAACTGCCATCACAAAACAAACAGTGGTGTGAATGGGGGAGCAGCTTTATGTAGGGTGGTCAGGGAAGGCTTCCTGGAGGAGGGGAGATTCAAGCTGAGAATGAAAAATGACAAGAGCCAGTCATGTGAAGATGGGAGGGAAGGAGTCACAGGCAGAAAGAAGGGAACAAGCCAACGTCTGAGACCCAAGAAACCCAAAGTAGCTGAGATGAGAGACCAGGGCCAGAGTAAGGAAAGAGACACACAGGTAGGTGTTGGCGGCCATTCCCAAGGAAAACTACTCCTGAGAGTCTACTATTGCCCCTGCCCCCCGAAAATGCTGCTTTGTGATGGGATTTCTCCCTCTGGTTATCAGCCTGTCCTCTACGGGTTTGGAAACAAGATGATGCTTCTTTGTTGAAGCGAGGTCATCTGCCGCCATTCGAATCACTGGCATCCGACTGTCGGTTAGTGTTGGTAGATGACAGAATGGTGAGCTTGTGTGAGCATTCTGTTGTTCTGCAGGAGAACTGCTGGCTCCGTGGCAGAAGCCCTGTGGCTCTCTCCATGCGGAGAAGCCTGATGAAAGGACTCAGCCTTGGGGTTGACATTCCTGCAGAAGCTGCTGGAAATTACTGAAAGAAGTTGTGTTTCTCCCCTGACCCAGCGCCCGGTGGAGGTGAGCATGCTGCCAGGAAAACTCCATCTTCACTTCTTGGGCCCCAAGTCAGTCTGCCTCCCCCTGAGGCTGAGAGGGGGCAAGCTCCCTCTCCTCTGGGCAGAAAGTGCGTTTCCCCCACCTGGAATGAGGCCGGCGGCCAGCAGCAAAGAAACTTGATTTTCTCGCTGGATGGATGGTTGTTATCTTTGTTTTTCTGTTTATTTTAGGGTTTTTTGGTAGGCTTTAATTCACTTTGTTTTTCTTGTATAAAGCATGTGGTGGCCACAGCAGGAGCCTGGGTCCTCTCCACGCAGACTCTGGTGTGGCTTGTTACGAGATGGTCAAGGAATCCCTGATTGGGAAACTCGGTGAATGCAGTCTGTTTCCAGAGTCAGGGGGAGCCAGCTGTAAGACTCCGGAAAGACATCAAAAGTGGCTTTGGCGAAGTTGCCCAGGGTGGCAGTGCAGTCCCTGGCTAAGGGGGAGCTGTTGTCTGTACTGGCCACCATCAATAGCTTCGTAGGTACAGGAGCTGAGGCAGTGCCAGTGCCCCTAGGGTCGGGAGTGAGGCGCCCCAGCACAGAGGCACGGTGGCCGGTCACCATGCATGGGACAATGTGGGGCTTGCCGATCTTGTTCCCCAAGTAGCCTCACCACACAGGTCTTTGGAAAGCTTGTCAGGGATCATGGCCCCATGGATGGCAGTGGCGACCTCTTTGGACTACTTAACACCCAGACAGCCGTGTCCATTGTCATCTCTGATGGCAACAAATGCCTTGAACTTGGTCCACTGGCCAGCATAGGTCTGCTTTTGCACCAGCATAACCTCATCCTTGAGGGTTGCCCCCAGGGAAAGTCAACGATCCCAGATTTCCTTGATGGGCAGGGAGGAGAAACACATCTCCTCCAGGGACTGCATTTTCATGTCCTTGACCAGGAGGCCCAGCTTAGCGATGGGGATCCACTCCTTGTCTTTGGCCCACAGAGAAGCCACTGTGTCTTTCCATGGTCCCTGGGACCCCCCAGGCCCACCCACAACATCGGTGTCATGTGACACTTGGTGTTTTCTCAAGAAGAAGCAGGACTCTTGTCTTTGAATGGATGACAGCAGTGAGCAGGAGGCAGCAGGAGACCCACTCATGTCACTTACTAGCTGAGTGATCTCAAGTCAGTAAAAATAGGGAGGATATTCTCTGTCTCTTAATATTGTGAGGAAGATGAAATTACAAAGCAACCTGTAAGCGAGGGATTAATTTACTCCTCCTCTTCCAGTTCCTGCCTTTCCTTTCCTCCTCTCGACGAGTCTGTCCCTCCTCTGCTCCCTTCTTTCTGTCCTCGATCATTGAATGGCTCATCATGGGCACGTGCAGAGCCCTTGGAGGGGGTGTGAAGCCCCCACAGTCCTTCTGACCACTTGTTAGAAGTCTTGGCCAAGTGCTTGGAGAAGAATGTGATCACAGTACAGACGGTTCCCAACTTCTGATGGTTCAGTTTACGATCTTTCAGCTTTATTCTGGTGTGAAAGTGATTTGCATTCCGTAGAAACTGGACTTCAGATTTTGAATTTGGATCGTTCCGGGCTAATGGTATGTGTTAGGACATCTTCTCATGATGCTGGGCAGTGGTAGCCGCAGCTCCTGGTCAGTCCTGTAGTCACAAGCGTCAACAATGGATATGCTGATAACCATTCTGTATGCATATAGACATGTTTTCATGTTCAGTAGAGTATTCCAGAAATTACATGAGATAGCCAACACTTTACTATAAAATAGCCTTTGTGTTCAATGACTTTATGTAACTGTAGACTACCAGGTTCTAAGCACCTGTTCTGGTAGGCTCCGTAAAGCGATGATGTTTAGTAGGTTAGCTGTACTAAATAGATTTTTGACTTAAGATATTTTCACTGTGTGATGGGTTTATCAGGACATAACCCAACTGTACGTTGAGAAAGAAGTGAATGTAAAATCAACTTGATTGTGGTCAATTTCACCTAATTATACTTTTCCTCTGTTCTGGCCCCCCCACCAGGCCTGTTCTGCTTCATTTGGTGGCATCTTTGGAAAATGAGGAGTATCATACAGGTGAAACCTTAGTTTGTTTTTTAGAAAACTTAAGCCTATCCTTGTGACGAGTTACACCAGAACCTCTTTAGGCTCAAAGGCAAAGAAGGAAATAGAGTGTATAAGTGGTAACGTGGCGGAACCAAGAATTTTCTTCCATGAAAGTCCCACCTGGAGAGCATTCCATATCTTACAGTCTTAGGCCACATCCCAGGCCAATGACACGAGCTTCCAGGGGTAGGATCCAGGCGTCCGTCATTTCTAAAGCTCCCGAGGTGATTCTAACACACAGCCCATGTTGAAACCACTGCTGTGTGTTTTTTTATTTTTTTAATACCCTGAACGTCTATGTTTCTGTGATTTTGTGTCTATGTTTCTATGAATTAAAAAGAGGGAGGAAGAGGAGCCAGAGAAGGAGGAGGAGCCAGAGAAGAAGGAGGAAACTACAATGGTGTGGCCACCAGAGGCCAATGCCATGGTCCACAAGGAATAGGGGGAGGTAAGTGTGAGTCCCGTCATTATGGAAATGAACAAGACAGACCGGCTCCAGAGGGAGACTGAGCTCTGGCCATGGCAGATCACAAACCATGATACTGGGCAGGAAAATAAAGAAAACACAAGAGAGAGAAAGAGAGCCCAGATGAGAAAGAGAGAAAAAAGCAAATCAGATTTAAAATAAAGCAGGAGATTGACAGACAGGACATTTAAATTCTCTTTGAGGGAGAAAACAGCCAAATAAAGCAGATAAATAGCAAAGATAAATAAGAGAGATGATATGACAGTGATCATCTTTATGCAGTGTGTGTCTGTCCTTCTCCATTAGGGTAATTTTCTCTGGTCAAGGCTTGGGTTTGCTGAAGGCAGAAAATAAATTGGGCGGATGGTCTATTGGGTGACACATGATCAGCATCAGGCTAATGGCCCTGGGCTGAAACCTTGGGATTTGATGAATGTATCCATTTACTGGGAATCACAGGTAATAAGAAGAAGCATAAATACTAATACAGATGGAAATGTGGGTGCATGAGTTTAAATGACAGGAGGTACATATACACCTTGATTAGCATGGACGAGAGAGCAGAAAGTATCTGGCTTTTGGACACCTGGTTTACAAATGACCCATGCTCATCAATGGCTTCTCCAGCTCCTTCCTATTTAATTTCCCCTCAACCCTCCTGCAAACACTGTCCAAAGCACAACAGAACATACAGGTTTGAATACATTCTGCGGGATCAAAGCGATGGAAGGAAATACGTCGGGAACCACCCGTGTCCTCTGGAGCTGTAATTTTCAAACTGTAGTTTTACAGTCTTTGTTGAAATGAAGTTTCCTGGGAAGGGTTAGAGACCTCAGATAAATTTAAAACAGAGAAAGGGTAAGCCAGTGTCTGTTATGCTTCTTCTCCTTGCTTTTGGCCATGAAGGAAATGCTGGATGAAGCCGCGTGGAGACAATGTGAAGATGAGAGTTGACATGAGTTTTCCAAATAAGACTGGACAATCTATGTGACAGCTCAGCCCTTCAAAACCTCCCCCCTGTATTTTTCCCTTCACTTGTTATACTGTCTTAGAGTCCCCTAATCAATAATTCCTTCAGTTCTGGGGCACCTGGGGGGCTCAATTGGTTAAATGTCTGCCTTTGGCTCAGGTCATGATCCCAGGGTCCTGGGATCAAGACCTGTGTTGAGCTCCCCCTGCTCTTGCTCTCTCTCTCTCTCTCTCTCCCTGTTCTTGCTCTCCCCCTGCTCTTGCTCTCTCTCTCTCAAATAAATAAATAAAATCTTAGAAAAAAATAATTCCTTCGGCTCCATATGCATCCTCTATCAGAAGCTTAAGTCAGTTACAGAGGCCAAAGGGCTCTCAGTCCCACATCCATGAACACGAATTCAAATAATCCTGGCCTCCAGATTCCCAGGTAAGCCCATCAGCAGTGAGGTCATGGCATTGCACCAGTTGGAAGATTGGCAATGCTAAAGGAATGAGATGGGCAAATCCGATTCAGGAGTACAAAGAGGTTTTGTGGTGGGTAGGGTGGGCGAGGGGCTTTGTGAGCAATGTCGCAGAGAAAGAGGGAACAGGTTCTAAATTGTTAATAGGTTAACAATTTTGTCTAGGGTCAATCCCGCCCCATCCAGGGTCAATCTTTCTCTTCTTTGCAAGTACATTTCTTGGTTTCCTGTTCTCAGTCTCATTACAGCAAACTAGAATTTTGCTGTATTATTTACATTGCTTTATGAGACAGTGGGTTCTGAGCTGTAAATAGATCTCTGGATCACAGCCCATTTACAAGCAGCTGGCTTCCTGAAGTGTATGACTGACTGTTTATCATGGAAGAGATTATATCTATAAAAACTGTTAATGAGAAATGTGGAGGTGCACACATTTAAAATTGCTCAGAGGTTAAATGTTCATCCAGATGGGGTGTCTCTGAGGGACTAGGTCTATTGGAATGTGAGGTGGCATTTATGGTTCCTGTGATCCAAACTTAATTGTTGCCAGGGAAGGTCATCTACTACAGGGGTTCTTAACTCTCTGGAGTGATTCATCCCTGGGTAATCTGAGAATTGAATGCATTCTTCCCATAATGTGCTCATACATACAAAATTCTGCACACATTTTCAGGGGATTCACAGAACTTACTAAAGTCTTATTGCTGTTCTTAGACACGAGGCTAAGAATTCTTACTCTATTGAATTCAGGGAAAACACTAGTCCATGTATTCCTTTTTGCGAATAGTAACATTCTTATTTGGAAATTTACTGTAGGGTAGGGGTAGAGAATCCATCCCAGTGCCTCTAGAAACAAATGCTTTTAACATTTGAAGAGAGGATTCAAGAACTTGCACAAGATAGAGAAAGATGTATAAGGCATGGTCTTCTTCCTCAAGGAAAATTAGACACGAGTGTAAAAGTATTGGTACTAGTAGCTGTGGCTGGAAAGGTAGACCAAATCCAGACCAGAAAGGGCCCTGAGCGCTACATTAAGGAACTAAAACTTAGTTCCAAAGGCAGCATGTTACCACCTAACAAGTCTTTCTTGTACAGTCTTCACTGTTTCGCCATTTCTACATCCCAACACAACAATCAGATCGTTTTCTTCAAACTGATCCCCCTTTAAAAGTTGTGTTTATTTAAACTTACTATTCATGGTTTTGTGCTTTGTTGTCAATATTTGTCATCTATATGAGAATTAATACATGCCTCTTAAAATAAAAGTATTCTCGTATCCGGAATTTTTAAGTCTCGTAAATATTTGTTCAGATTATTCCAGATATGAGAGAGAAAATGGGTTCCTACTTCAAGGGCATTTTTACCTTGGTCATACCTGATGTTTAGAATATGGAATCAGCTGACATACAGTGGGAAGTGCTCAGTCCTTGACAAAGATGCTCTTGGTTTAAGTACTGTAGTTGCTATGATGTGGAGATACTAACAGTGACTTTGACAAGGATCACTATAATATCAAATAAGAAGACATGAAGATGATCTTTGTTAAATATGAAGCATTATACAGACACCATCACCACTGTCATCATCATTCTTACAATGAACGTATCTACTGAGTACGTATTATGTTATCTTCATCTATTAACTTATTCAATTCTTATAATTACTCTTATAAATGCAATTATTATTATCTGGAGGAAAAAAACAAAGGCATCTAGTGGTTCAATAGTTTGCCAAGTGCCATGCATTAAATGGCAAATCTGGGATTTGGAGCCCAGCAAACAGATTCCAAAACCTGCATTATCCTTATTCCTAGAACGGGATATTCTGATCATCTAAAAGAGTTTCAGAACCTTTAGAAATGAACCTGCACCCCACTGTGTGTTGAGAACACGATATGGAGAACATTTTTAAGGGAGCATTACTTCTGCATCCTTTTCCTACAATCTCATTTAAAATATTTAGATTTAAGTTATGTTAAGATGACATTTAAATGAATTTAAAAGGAGTTAGGTATAATCCAGCATCTGTCTCAAAGAGCATTTCTATTTCTCCTCAAACTCTGTGTTGGAGGAAACTATTTTTTTAATTTTTATTATTTTTAAAGATTTTACTTATTTATTTGACAGAGAGATCACAAGTAGGCAGCGTGGCAGGCAGAGAGAGAGGGGGAAGCAAGCTCACTGCTGAGCAGAGAGCCCGATGCAGGGCTCGATCCCAGGACCCTGAGATCATGATCTGAGTTGAAAGGCTGAGCCACTCAGGTGCCCCAATAACTGTTTTTTAAACTTGTTACATGACTCTATGACTTTTAGCCATTTGGCCTAAAAAGCCCCTTCCTTTGCAGCTTGAAGCATTTCTACCTTCACTGTGCTTGTCTGGGCATTGGTGTTTAATGGGGAGGCCATTCGGAGGTTCCATCTATGTTTCCTCTTGTCTGTATTCTCCGTCCATTAAGATGAGCAAAGCGGGGAGCTGGAACTTGAAGTGGGATGACAAGTCTCCCACCTCAAATTGTGCCTCACTGACAATTTTAGTGAGGACTATGAAAACACAAGGACAAGAGTAGACATCTGTGCTTACACTTGGGTTAGTATCTATAGTTACCTGCAGAATAAATGTAATTACAGCGAAAAGTCATCCAGCACTTCCTACCAGCCACCCACTGAGCCAACATTCTTTACCCATGCGGAAGTGCTGAGTTCTCTCAGGCCCATAGAGTACCCGGGGTCTCCAGGAGCACCTCCTACACGACACTGAGACCCTAACCTGCCCAGTACCACTCAGCCACCGGCTCGTGGTATTAAGAGTCTGACAAGCATCAAATTTCCAAGCAAGGACTTTGTGGTCCTTCCTTGGATATAAGAGGCCGTTGGCAAAAAGAGAAGAAACCTCTTTGTTCAGAAGTCATGTTTGCTTGATATGTTATGAATCTGTGGAAAGATGGGCAGGAAGTCATCCCTCAGTTTCCCGCATGGGGCAGAGGGTGTGACGGGATATCAGCATGCTCTTTAGCTACACCGTCATGAAGACACAGATCTCCACCCGGAGTCTCACTGGTAAGGCACAGACAACCCTCCTCTGTTGCCCTCCCACGTATCTAGGGGACATTTACCAGTGCTGGAGCCTGGGACTGTCCAGCAAGGACAGGAAGCTGTATGAGTGACGTCTGGATTCGGCTCGGCCTCGCCTATGGCAGGACATGGATGGAGGGCACGTGAGACCCTCGTGACAGTCTTGATCATTTGGTCTATTATAATTTTTGTCTCATTGTGCATGTGTGTGTGTGTGTGTGTGTTTAAAGAATCAAGTATATCTGTTCCAAGAGGAGGAAGTGTGGTTGATCCTAGAACACATGGGTATTATTATCACTTTTAAAGTGGACAGTCCAGGGGAGCCTGGGGGGCTCAGTGGGTTAAGCCTGTGCCTTCAGCTCAGCTCATGATCCCACGGTCCTCTGCTTAGCGAGGAGCCTGCTTCCTGTGTCTCTCTCTCTCTCTGCTTGCCTCTGCCTATTTGTGATCTTTGTCAAATAAATAATAAAAAATAAAATCTTTAAAGTAGACAGTCCTGGAGCTTCATGGAGTTAAGTCCCTTGAATGATGAAGCCAGAGTTGGAACCCAGGTTTGTCTGCTTCTAGAGTTTGCCCCTCCTAACCACAGCACAGGCATAGCGCCCATCACTGAAGCAGATGGCCCGGAGTCAAACCAGAGTCCATAAACCACATCTATGACTCCCTACGGAGAGGTAATGCTGCATTAGCGGAGATTTTAAGGCAATTTATGGATATTAAATACGTACCTCTCCTTGCTAACGTATATCCCTCTGAATTCATTCACTCATCCATTAAATAAAGATGTATCGAGTGTCTGCTGCGTATGCACTGTGCGACTGACGGATAAGGGGTGAGTGAGCGCAGGGAAAACAGAATAATGAATTAGACACAGATTCCCCTCTTTGGAGCTCACGTGAGAAGGCAGAGACATACCTAAATGACTTACGGTGTCAATGGCGAGCACCACGAGAGAGTTGCAAATAAAGGAATGCAGTGCACGCGGGGTGTGCGTGGGGCGGGTGTGAGTGTGTGTGCTCATGTGCATTTGTGGGCACGTATGTGTCTGCCCATTGGTTACGGCTAACGAGAGAGCTCTGAGTTTGAATGAATGAAGGCAAACAGGCAATAAAAAGTTAACTACATGAAAGGTAACATGAAAGGTCCATAAAAAAGTGGTGGAACTTAAGACCGGAAATCGAAGCAACACAGGACACCTTCCATTCGAAGGAGTGACGTCATCGGTTCTGGGCTGAGGTCAGAAGTAGCGGGCAGCAAAGCACACAGCTCGTGGGTCCCCTTTGGCCCACGGCCTGTTTCTTGATGGCCAGTAAATAGGAAATGGCTTTGAGATTTTGAAGTGTTGTTTAAAAACAAAGAAGCACATAAACAAAGAAACTGTGACAGAGACTTTGTGCGGTGCACAAACCCCGGATGTTTGCCAACCCTTCGGCATACAGAATGGATTGCGGGACGGTACTGGACTGGGGCAGACCAGCTTAGTGGGGAGACAGAAACAGTCTGGACAAGGAAGACAAGGAGGGTGTGGGTGAGAGCGTGAGAGGAAAAGCAAATTTCTCCAAGAACAATATGAAATGAATAGAAAGCATTAACACAAAAGGCCCATGAAGAGGTATTTTCCATGAGGCCACCTGGCCCAGAGGCTCAAGCTTCACAAGCCTACTACACCTGCCTAGTGAAGTTCTTCACTATAGAAGTTATGACAATGCCGGGATGAGAAAGATGTCAGCTCAGCTCTGGAACCAAATTCCTTCACTGAACTTAGCAAGGGTTAGACTGTCCTCAAAATATCATATACCACTTCATCTGTGAAAGCTACTTCTTAGGGATGGCAACTTTCCCTCCAAACCTGCAAGGGGCTGAAAGTTCTCACAAAGGTCATGCGGACGCTCTCTGGACCTGGGAGGTGCTCTCCTGGGCAGCATGGGGGGTAGCTGCTGGGGCTTCGCAGCAAGACAGCCCCTGGGGGGCTTATCCTGACTGGGTGCACCTCCCTCTCCCACCTCAGTCCCTTCCTCTGGTCCCCTCCAAAGGAGAGAAACAAGACCTACCTCCTGTCCACATCTTTATAGAGCATCTAGTACTGTCTACATACATAAACAGTCCCTCCAAAAATGAAAATCATTTTAATTACATGACTTTAAAGATCTTCATTCCTGCCCAGTTACAGAAATGAGGACAATGTATTTCTTGTTAAGACTGCATCGCCTTAGCCTACAGTGAGGGATATGTCATCTATCCTGCAGTGAGTATCTGTCACTAAAATACACTTGACCTTTTCAGCAGGGACCATGATGAAGGGACCTGTGACTGTCAGGCAGAATCCCAGGGAACAGTCCTGCAAAATACCTCATCTGGAGAGGCCATGCACCTTCATTCGGTTTTACGACTTCCAAGTGGTTCCTGGAATTTTAATCCTAACTGCCTTTCTAGGGAATTTATAGGACCGCTGAAATGGAGAGTTCTGGTAAGTTCTCATGGTTGGCATTGGAAAGCCATTAGCAGGCAGTCAGCAAGAAATCCATCCTATGTGTGGCAGGTTCAGGGGTTCACGTACCAGTTTGGGGCTAGAGGAAGAGTTTGAATTGATAGTCTCCTTGTGGGTAGCAGCGGTCCTGGCTGTGAAACCCATCTATGCACTGGCTTCTCTATACTAGGTGGCCATACTACCTTGGACACTCAAGGATTAGAGGTGGCAATTTCCACCCCAAACCTGGAAGGGGCTGAAGGTTCTCACAGAGGTCATGCAGATGTTTTCTGGACATGGGTCTTGCTTACTTGAATCAAAGCCAGTTTTCCCAAATGTTTGGCTTTTTACACTCAGAAATTGCCTACTTCCCCTGCTCCCCCTCTTCCTGGCAGTCTCAGTGAGCTCTGGTGTGTGCCGGCCACTGTCCTGGGCATAGGGACACCATCGTGAGCAAGAGGACTCCAGACTGTGCCTGGAGGAGCTTAGGGTCTAGTGGGGGAACTGGCTGAAAGTGGCTCACTCCAGACCCTCCCAACCCTCTCTGCTTCCCTGGGGCTGACCCTGTCAGGGTCTGGCCCTGGTGCTCCTCTGGAGGTGAGGTGTCCCCTCCCCAGTGTCCCCAGATGCCCACGTGGCCTTGATGTGGTTCAAAGACTGAGTGAGGCTTCTGCTCTAATAGAAGCTACTCTTTTAACTTCCCCTGTCAGCAGGCAGACTCATGAGACCTCTGAGGATAGGCTCTGCCCGCGGAGGTGGGCAGGGGATTCGCTCAGAGTGGGCTTTGGTGGGGCGATTTCTGCTAAGAACATTTTCCATAGAGATGAAATACTGCAGTGTGGAGTCCTGCTTCCTCATTTACTAATCAAGTCTGTCTGCATCTCCTCATCTGTCAGGTGAGGATAATGATCCCGCCTCTCTCCTTGGGCCCGTTGTAAAGATCGCGGGAGTTAATACATGTAAAGACTTAGCATGCTGCCTGGCACATAGCAAGTGCTCGTTAAATGTTAGCTCATGTTATTTCTGTTCACTCTAACAGAAGGTCTCTGTGATGATACCACATTTGCAAGACACTTTTCACCAGATGTAAGAAATGTTTCAGTAGTTATTGGAGGACACTTCAGAAGCTACGGAAGTTTCCAGCATTCCGCCGGCATGTCCCTGCCTTTTCTACCTGCATGGATGAGCATATTAGCATAGCAGTCCTGTGTCACTAAGATATTTGACAATAAGCCCATCAGCGATTCCCAACTCCCAAACAAAGGGAAAGCCTTGAAGGGAAGCATTTTCCAGGAGGAAACCTATTTTCTCTCCTCAACTCATTTGGTGGAGGTAATCGGAAGCATTGGGGTGAGCTTCACTAGGGTGCGGAAGCCTGGCTGTGCACACTTCATTAAATCCGGGCACAAAAAGTAGTGTCTTAGTTATTGAGGGGAGAAGGCTACAGGAGCCAATGGAGCCTGAGGAACGTTGTGAGCTTGGCTGGAAATGAAGAACAGTTGGCGTGTGATTCAAGAAAATGTTTAGACGGACCAAGGGAATATGGAGAGGGCTCTGCCACTCATGGGGGACGCTGTTGACATACCAATTCCTTCTTCTTCATGCACTCCATGAGGATGATGAACAGATGCTGGGCTTGGGTCCGAGTGTACGTGAAAGTCTTCTGGATGGTCACCAGCAGCTGGTCCCTCAGAGATTCATTGATAAGTCTGCAGTTAGAAACAATGTCAACATTAGGTCAACCTATCTCCTCGTCACTACGAGTTTCTGAGGAATATTCTAGAACCCAGGAAAGCACTGTGGGGATTGAGTTTAGACAGGAGTTATTTCTTCCTGTATTTTTCTCACCACAGTTATTTCAGCTGTGGTAATTTAAAACTACAACAACAACAGTACACTTAAAAATAATTATCCATTTTAATGTCTCAGAACCTAAAAGAGTAAAATCAGAAGACGAATTTGGTTCTTTTTTTTTTTTCTTTGTCTCCCTTTTTTCCTTTTATATGGCATGTGTCTAATACCCTCTTCCTCAAGTGCTCTTATCAAAAAAAGCCTTACTCATTAGCACCGTAGCAAAACTTTACTGTATTACATATATGAAGATTTAAATTTCAACTTCATCTCTAATTGTGGGGGGAAAAGCTTCCATCTCAGTAATTTGAACACCAAGGAGGAGACATGGGACTTACGTTTCTTCTAAAACCACTTCCTTTAGGCGGTAACTTCTCTGACCAATGATTCAGATCACCATTTATTTCAAGCCTTGACATAAGCCAACAGGAAACTGACCCACAGGAGGTTTAATATAAACTATTTCATCTGGAGAAAGTTTTCATGCTAGAGAAGAACAAGGAAAAGCAAGGGAGGTACCTGATACCCAGCCACTGCCCTGTTGCCTCTCGAAGACGAACCAGATGTAACTTTTAACACCACCTTCTCTAACTGGCCTGGTGAGAACTGGGCTATCTTTACCAGCCATCAGATGGCAGGGAATGAAAAATCACTTTACTCTTCATAGATTCTGTCCAAAATCAGGAGGATAAAACTGCTTCCAAGGACCAGTGACAAAATTATCATACTTTGCCTAGCATTTTGTGGTTTTATCATTTTTCCCCCATAATTGAAGAACCAGAAACTCCTCTATACAAGCAGTAAAATAGAAGTATTTCATTTGGTGCTCATGGGAACCCTGTAGGCAAAAGGTCTGTATAATTGAAAAGGGAAAGGTATTTTAGCTGTAAGAGCTGGATGCTTAAGGTCAGAGCTAGAACTAGAATCTAGGTCTTCTGATTCCTTGTCTAGTACTCTTTCCCTTACGCCACTTTCTCTCATTACTCCAAGGCCTCTCTTCATCACTGTGTACCTGAGAAGCAAATTATAACATTTGCTTTCATGTGAAAGCATAACAAATTTTGTGGCTTTCAGAAAGCAAGATGGTGGGCTTGAGGATATCCTTCTGTGCCCCAGGATTGTGTGAGGATCACTTGAGCCCACTAGGTTGGACAATATGGTGCCCTAAGCTTTGAGGAGGGTGCACTCCTCATGACGGAATTGTATCAAGGATCCTGGAATGTCATGCAGCTTGATGGAGGACGGGGTTACGGCTTCTGCACCCCAAGTAGATTTATACCATGAATATTTAGAAAAAGAGAATGATCCAGATGAAGTTGAAAAAGAAAGTAAAGTTGGGACAGTTGGATATAATCTAATCTGGGGGTATAGGGAAGACTCCTTTGAGGAAGTGCTGTTTAATCTGACACTTGAAGAATACAGGAGCATAACACGATTGGGGAGGTGTTGGGGCTCAGGAAGAGCATTCTTGGCTGATGAAATAGTGCCAACAAGCCCAGACTGAAAACATAGGGTCGGTATGGCTGGAACATGGAGAGCAAAAGAAAGAGTGAAACAAGATGGTGCTGCAAAAGGGGTGAGTATGGAGAAGATCCTGGGAGACTATTGAGATGGTGTTAGAGACTTTGGATTTTATCCCACAGGTAATGAGGAACCTGCGGGAGAGTGACATGATCCCATCTGTGTTGCCAAATTTCCTGAAGGGTCAAGACATGAGCACTGTACTTGACAGGCAACCCATGTGGATGGGTCTAGAGGGTTCTGCGGTACTGAGTATATATAAATGCTATACATGATTAACAACACAAGAAGAGACTCTTCTCATTAGCCACTTGATAGATCTAATCATTCATCGGCAGGTGTTTAATTTTGATAACAACTCGAGATTTCCATTGCTAACCATCTGTAGTGAAATCCCAGTTCCCAGAGGTCATTAACTGTTTGAGGAACCTGTCTGTTATTCATATGTAGTCTATCAGTTTGTAAAAACTGAGAAATCATGTACAACTTAGTCGATTGTAAGCTTCATTAGTGAGGAGAGCTGAAAGACCTTGAAGATGTCTTTATACTAAGAAGTATAAAGATCTTATATTTTTTGGCCCAATTTTGCAACTGAATGAAGCTGTGCCTTTAGTTAAATCACTTAGCAACAGAAACCCAGAATTCTACCTCTACAAGTACAAGGATTCTCTAGATTGGTGTTTTCTAAAGTGTGGGGTGCCCATCACTGATTGAACAGAGTGGTTTTAGGGGAGACGAAGATGACGTAGTCTTTCCAAAGGATTAAGTTATACTTATTAAACATCAAATGACTGTTATTCCGGCTTTAGTTCTTGTACCATCCTGATTGCATCAAGAGGAAAATCAACATTTTTTATGCTTCTTTGGCTTTATTAACTCATAAGCATTTGTAAGTATCCCCCTTTTGACAAAGAAATATAGACCCCATGCTTTTTGCAGGAAGAGTTTAAGAACTTTTAAAAGAAGATCCTGTATAGCATCTGGTGTGTTCAGAGCACATCATGGTTTAGGACATACAACGGCATCATATCACCTGATTTTCATAACAATCTGAGAGCGAAACAGGTAGTAATTCCACTTTGCAGAAGAGGAGACTGTGGTCCCAAGAGACCAAATGATGTGTACAAAGTCACAGAGGCTAATAATCTCAGCGCTTGAGCCAAGTCTGCCTTCCATCGTGGTGCTGCTTTTCCTGTGTGAAACCTTTAAATATGTCTTTTGGTTTCCTACTCATCTGCATTGGAAGTAGAAATTTAAGTATATATATTTGTTTTAGGAAATTGCTTTTCCTTCTTGTGATAGAACATCTCAAGGAAATCAGATGAGTTTGAAGAAGATACGGGGAAGAGGTGAGGACAATGGCAAAGAGCATTTAGTATGCTGAAGATTCTATTTGCTTCTGATTTCCTCACAATTATTTGCTACGCTGAATGAGATGCTTTCTTTTTGGCACAAAGACTTCCTCTGTCTTCTCTAAGGACCCTTTCTTACTTTGTGACCATATTCTGTAGGATATTGGGAAGCCTACATTTTTGAAATTACTGTTTTCCTAGCTCTTGGCATTTTTTTTTTTTCCTGCACAACACCGGAATGATTTAAAAATTTTGACCGTGATATTTAATCACCAGCAAAAAATAGAAATAAGCCCATTTTAGATTTCTTTTTATGGCACCAGAACAGTGATTGAGAATTTCTTGACATCAAAACATGGTCATAGTATTATATAAAATTTTCATTTTAGACTTGGGCCTCTGACAAAATGGTGTCTATTTATAGAAAATGCTAATTTGTGGCTCCATATGGACCAACGCTATTTTTGGTATACCTCAAATTAGAATGTTTCTTGATTTAGGAAGGGTAGTCATTGAAGTGAGGAAAATCTCCATACTATGGCATTTGTGTTTCCATTTCGACGCTGAACTTGTGATCTGGAGCTTTTTGGATGAGTCACAGAAGTATCTGAAATAGGTCGATGTTCATCCAGTGCTCGGACCTTCCCAAATTTGGCTATTTGTTTTCTGTTCAAAGGTTAGCAATACAACCCACACGTGCACACTTTTCTCAGAATGACTTTAATTACCTGCCATATCCGAGTTTTGTTCCTTGATTTAAAAATAAGAAAATACAATTAGGATTCAATGGGACATGAAGAGCTAGACGTAGGTTAATGGCTTTCATCGAGCAGTGAAGCCCTTCTCCTGCCCTCCATACACACTCTGGGTTCATTTCTTCAGATACAATGCGAGAACATTGTACCTCTATAAATAAAGATCATTAATAGTATCACAATTGGGCACTTAAAAGACATCATTTGCCAGAGAATCTCTAATGCTCTAAAGAAAAATGAAATTTTGTCATTGGCTTCATGCCAAAGCAAATTACTACATGTAACCTTAGGACATGGAAAGGTTCCATGTCTTTCCTAAGGTCACCAAAAAACGGCATTTTTCTTTTCTTCTCTTCCTGTCCCCTTCTTCTTCCAACTTTCTCCCTCTCCTCTTCCTTCTTCTTCTCCTTCTTCTTGCTTAGTAAAAGTTACCCCTTCCTCCCAAATGCCATGACCCTGGGGTCACAAATATTAGCATGATTCTTCCATGAGGGGTGGGACAACACTGTGAATAAAAAAAGCATCACAGTCACCAGGATTAGGCTCTCTGGATGGAAGCTGTCACTTGCTAGCTATAGGATCTCGTTCAAGTTGTTGGGTCTTTCCATGTCATGTTTTTCATATACGTGAAGTGAGAATTACAAGACTGCTTATCTCATAGACTTGTGAATATTTAATGAGTTAATCTTTGTAGAGGGCCTGATGCGTAGCAAGCCTTATGCAAGCATTTGTGTTATAAACACACAGTCCCACATGGCTCCTGGCTCACTGACATTCCGTCTTCTTAAGGAGCAATGCCAGTGGCTGGGGCCTTTGTGTGCAATACAGACCTCTCTCCTGAGACCACAGGAGCTCTTCTTGCTCCGCCCCACGGTATAAGGCCACTCCCAATCCAAGCTGGAAAAGGAACTTTCCCACTTCAGAGAGGTCAGAGATCACCTGTTCTTTCTTACATTTGGGAAAGAGGGATGCATAGCAGACTTAGGAGGCTTCCACACCGTGGAAACTTGCAAACACTCCATGAAGATTTCTGCCCATCTACTTACTCATTCAGCAAACAAGACTGGTGCCTGCCAGGCACTCTGTGAGGGGTGGAGAGATGAATAATATCTAGTCTTAGCCTCAATGAACTCATAGAGTTGTAACCCATATATTCTGGTCATCTATTAATAGGTAACACACCCCCAAACTTAGTGATGTAACAGAGGGTTTTTTTTTTTTTGCCTGTGTGTTGAAGATTTGTGGGTCAAGAATTGAGGCAGAGCACAGTGGGGATGACTCATGGCTGCTCCATGATATCTGGGTCCTCAGCCGGAGAAGACAGAATGGCTGTAGATGACTTTGGTGCCTGAACCAGGGCCATAGGTCTGGGGCTTTTTTCCTCTCCATGAGCATCTGCTGGGGTGCAATGTCCAAGATGACTTCTCTGCTCCTTTGTCTGGAACCCAGCCTGGGATGGCGGAGAGTACTGAGGGCTGGCTGGCACTGTTCTCTCTGCTGGTTGCATGGTGGATGGACTTCATACAGGACAACTGGCTTCTCTCAAGTTGAGGATTCCAAGAGAGCATTCAAAGAGGCCCAGGCCAAGATGTCATGACTTCCTCTGATTTAACCTCATAAGTCCCAGAATGTCATTTCCTTACATTCAATTAATCAAGCATGTCTAAGAGTAGTCTGGGTTCAAGAGGAGAGGAGGGAGGGAACCCACCTCTTGGTGGAAGGAAAGCAGGAATAGACAGAGAAGGAATATACAGATGGTGGTCATCTTGGAGACCAGCAAACCCGTCAAGGGGCTCTGTTCAGATGAGACATTATAAAACATCAGTCTTTTCCACAGTTTAATGATAAACAGCATCAGGTGTCTTACTTTCCTTTTTTTCTTTTCGTAGCGGATTATGGGAATCACCATTTTCCTTAAAAGTGATAGTCTAACCACTCTGAAGTATGAAGTATTTTCAAGTGTTACTACTGATTCAAAGCACAGAACCGGCAAATATTTTCTCCTTTGCTTCAGTGGTCCGTTTACATCTATTTAGCTTGTACTATCAACCAGATGGTTACTTTTAGGCCTTGGGCATCCGGCCAGAGACTTTTGCCCATGGACACCAACATCGTACTCTGTCCCTCTTAAGTGCAGTGTGCAAGGGACATCTTCAGCCAAATGTGCACATGCTTGGATCAGCCTTAATGCCCAGCTTAAGTCACCATCAAAACCAGCCGGGTGTTTTCTTGGTGACCTCATCTCGATTTGAAGGCTGTTTGGAGAGGAAAAGCAGCAACAAGCACCTGCCAAAAACTTGAGAGAAATTCTGACTTACTAAAGTACTGGTCCAATTTATGTTATGCTTTTTTTTTTTTTTTTTTGAAGGGGCGGGCAGTGGGAGAACAAAAGAGGGAATCATGAGTAGACTCTATACCCAGCATGGGGCCTGATGAGGGGCTTGATCTCACGACCCCAAGATCACGACCTGAGATGAAATCAAGAGTCAGATGCTTCACTAACTGAGCCACCCAGGCACCCCCCAGTTTACATTAGTCTTAATCTACCTTTGTTGGGGCCCTCCACCATCTTACTTGGATGGGACCAATAGACTACTAATCGGTTTCTTCTCTATGCTCCCTTAATCCATTCCACACATTGGATTGAATGGCTGTTCTACAAAGCAGGGATGATTCCAACACATCCTTCTGAAAACCCTGCAATAGTTTCTCATCACTGGTAAGATAACATCTCAACTTCTGACATTTCTGGAGTTTGTATGTTGTTCATCTGAAAATTTAGCCAAGGGATTTGAACTTTGGGATAAATTAATGATACAACTTAGGAGCTCACTGTTTTTCAGAGTCTGGAGACTACAGTGGGAAACTAATCTGCTAAAGATTATATATCTGAAAGCATCAGAGCTGACCTTAGAGGACAAGAGAGTCACGAAGGAAGAATCTTTGATAATGAACTACACTGACCTAAATATGTAGGCTCAACTCAGTGTGGTTATAAAGTTAGTATTTTGTTGCTTAATGACTAGATACAAGGGGAGATTTCTTCTGTTTTATCCCTGAGATAGGATGTTCTATATCTTATGTGTGAGAAGACTGAGACTGAGTAACATAGTTTTAAGGATCTACTATTTCCCCCAGAATTACTCCCCAGCTTTTCTGATGCCCAGAGTTCCTTTTAATTAACTAAGAAGCCAAACAATATTTTGCGCAACCAACTGGGATCCCTAAGAGCAACTCTTAGGTTAAGTGATATTTCATGTTAAACTCACAGGTAATTGACAGATGCTGATGGCTTGTAGAAACCATTTCTTATTGGACAGAAAGTTGGGGAAGATGTAATGAGACCCAGGGAAGTGACCGACAGATGGGATGGCACGGGGAGCAACCTACTTTGCCCAACTTCTTACGGGAGATCAACTCCAGATACAAATGGCTTCTATCAGCAAAGACCTGTGAAAATAGTACCTCTGTCTTGTCTTAATATGTAGCTTAGAAAAGTGGTTCACCTGGGCTTTTCCTGAGGGTTTTATCTAGTCACGTGAGGTGGTGAGAATGATCTTGGAGAAGCTGCCTGTAATCGGGGAGGATGCACACTTGTGGATATGATCTGTTCAAAAAATATCATTTACCACTACCCCCAGAGGGAGCAATTCTTATTTATGTTCACTTTCTCTTTATTTTTTTACTTTTTAAAAAATCCACTCTAGAGTCTTGAGCTAGATATGGTAAAACAGAAGGTGCGGATACACATACAAAAGGAAACAGAAGGGGGGTGGTGCAGTGGGGTTGAGGGTTGTAAAGAGAGGCACACTATATCTATTATAAGACAAGATCTGTGCTAGGCATTTTGTGTGTGGCATTTCATAAAGACAGATTAATCCAAGAAATTCCTAACTAGACTAACTCCTTGGATGCATGGATGATGACATGTGGCATTACTTATGTATTCTATTTTCTTGGTCTACATCAAGGATCAAGGTGCTGAAGACAGATGCTTTTCCACAGTCCTATTACCTTGATTCCGTTCTCCCTTCTCTTTGCCCATAGCATATCACTTTCTAAAGTATTGTATAGTGCACTTATTACGTTAACTACTTATCATCTATCTGACCCTGCTAAAATCTAAGTTCCATAACCACACTTTTGTCTATTTTCTTGACAGGTGTATTTTTACCAGTGCCTAGAACAGTGTCTGGAACAGAGGAGGTCTTCAAAAAATATTTGTTGAAGGGTACCTGGGTGGGTGTGTCAGTTAAGCATTTAACTCTCCATTTTGGCTCAGGTCATTATCTCAGGGTTGCGAGATTGAGCCCCACATTGGGCTCCATGCTCAGCGGGGAATCTGCTTGACATGCTCTCTCTCCTTCTCCCTCTGCCCCTCCCCCAGTTCATGTGCTCTCTTGCTCACTGTCATTCTAACATAAATAAATCTTTTAAAAAATATTTGTTGAATGACTGAACACATAATGTTGGACGACAGAATGTAATTAAACAACGAAGGGAACAATGTCCAATAACACTGAAAATCCAACAGACACTGAAGGGGTCCCCACGTGGTAGCTCAATTAGTTATGTTATCCAGTATAGCCACACATGGCAATTCAAATTTAAATGGATGTACAGCTAATAAATTTAAAATTCAAATCCTTAGTCACACTAATGACAGCTCAAGTGTTCAGTGGCCATCTGACTGGACTGAGGATATTGCCATCATCACAGAAGGTTCTACTGGACAGCACTGCTCTTGAGGCAGACGGGGCTGCCAAGCTCGTTACCTTGGGCAGAAACTAGGAAGACATGTAGGTGAAAAATCCTCAGCAGTGTTGGCTGTGTCTGTAATTTCTCTCCTTTCCTTCTTTTGGGTATGAACATGCCCAAGAGTGAAAACTGTTGCGGGTTGCCAAAGCATACAGGGACTGCCACATGGTCAGGTAGCGTCTCTGCTGCCAACACTGAAGGGGAGCACACGCCCTCTGTGATCACCCCATCCACGACTATTGCATGTCGCCAGGCAGGAGGAACAGTGGGATATTTATCGTTTTAGGCCCTCTGTAAAGGACAGAATCAGAGCTGGTCTTAGATGTATGAGCTTCTTGGGCAGGCAAACATGCTGGCTCCTCTTTAACTGACATGTTTTAAAGGCTGGTCCAACATTTACTCAGAGCAGATGCTCACCAGCACGTGAGAGAAGGGGGGCAGCTGGAAGCTGTCATGAAGTTTCACTCGGCTCTAGGGCCTGCAAGCCTCCTGCAGTTCCTGGTCTCCTACTCCCAGAGGCAATACCACATAGCTGCTAGGACTATAGCTTCCAGCCCCAGTGTTCCAGGACAGACCCTCCGTAGCAGGAGCTGTTGAGCAAACATCCTAATCTTTCTGTCCTCAATTTCCTTATTTATAAAATGGGGATAGTTATCATAGTGACCCCAGAGAGTGGATGATAGACTGTGTTTAGATCGGGTTCTTGCATGCAGAAGCTTTAAAAAAATTCAATGTTTCAAGTATGCTTTTGGGAAGAGGGTCACAGGTACGGGGGGGAAGGATGGGGTAAATCTCAGCTCTCAGTCGAAGTAATTTGTCAAAGATTCCTTCGGACCCCATATTCGACTCTAGGAGATGTGGGAGCAAGTAAGACTATTTTTTCAGATGGATTAGTGACGGATTAATTCCTCACGGTTTTTCAATTATTCTTTCTTATAAATTATCCATAGACAACTGCTCAGTTACTCTGTCCCTCAATGCAGCTTCAAACAGTACCCCACAACAAAGAGCCTCTTGTTTCTGATATCCTATGTATTATGCCTGTAGAGAAGGACTCATATTGTCAGATAATTTAGACTGATGCACTTCATGGTGTTGATGAAACATTGACTATTTCCCAGACATATTTCAGGCAGATAAATTTATTTTCCCCTTGGCTTCATAATTCAATGTGCTATTTGATGACTGTCTGGTAGTGATATATGGGGTTATCTAGAACACTTTGTCTTCGCTCCAGAATAAAAGTAGCCACCCATGGCATGTTGACTGAATGGCTCTTTCTTTGCATCATTGTTAATTCACCATGGAACTCTTTCCCCTGAGCCCAAATATGGCCTCAGACTCATTCTCAACACAACATCCTAGGACGCTGGTATCAGTACATTATTGTTGACACTCAAGATGAAAACTATTTGTCATGCCTGCATTAGAGATAATAAAATCTCAAATATACTATCAAATGGTGAATACCAAGGATATCGCAGTGTTGAAGAACTCCAAATTTTAGGTTTGTCTCCAAGACACTGAACTAGGACCTCCATGAACTCAAAGGTATAGATTTTTTACTGCTCACTTTAGGGATCACTGCTTACGGATACTTGATTTGCACTGAATATCTCCAGAAAACACAATGAATATGTATATCAACTCGAAGACAGTTGTCCAGCAATTACGACAACTAAAGAGAAAGCTCATTGAAGCTGAGTGGAGACTTTTCTTGACAACAGTAGTACAGATGTGAGTTAACCTTGGAATGCTACATTAATGCATCTTTAGTGTGTCTCTGGTGGAAGAAGCTTTTACAGCACGTGGTCACTGCTCTATTTAGTTTTTATGAATCCTGTGGTCCATAATCAACAATGAGAACTACGTGGGGAACCTAATGGAAATCCATTAAGAACACTGCAAGCGTTATCTATTATTAATGATACCAGCGGGTGAGATGTTAATCCACTCTATTTCTAGAAGCTGCAGGTTCTCCTGTCTGCCAGGATGATCAAAATTCATCTCCTCTAAGGTAGAGGTATTAAATACCAGGGCATTTTATTATCTGAGGCTCCCTCAGACACATTTTAAATGTGTTTGTGGATTTTGAAGTCCTCATGGCTTCTCTTCACAAGAGAAAGAGGCTATCTTGTAGAAGCAGGTGGGGACATGGACGTGTATATCTCCTGCTAAGGCAGCAATGGGGAGGACAAATCAGTCTGGTTGTTTGGTGAATGGAAGGTTCGTTGAGATGGCCCTAGGAAGCAGCTGGGGCCAGAATGCAAAGGGTCTTGAGTCCAAGCAAAGGACTGTGGTCTTGACCTGTGGATTAATGGTCTTTAACTGGCTCCACAAAGAAGCCCCTAGAATTTTGAGGAGGTGCTTCAGAGCTGTCTGAGTGAGTGACACCTGGACAGAGAGAGGCTCTAGACCAGTGGCTCTCAAATTATGGTCCCTGGACCAACAGCATCTGCATCTCCTGGGTAGTTCTTGGAAAAGCAAACCACCTGGCCAATCTGACCGAACTAGAAAATCTGAGATGGAGCCCAGCTATGTGATTTTTAATAAGCCCTCGAGGTGATTATGATGCAAGATAAACAGTTGAGAACTACTGGTCTAGGCCTTCCACCTCAGCTTCACCAGAGTAAACATGTAAACATGTGTGTATCTTGTCTTATTTTTTTTAATTTAATTTTTTTCAGCGTTCCAAGATTCGTTATTTATGCACCACACCCACTGTTCCACACAATACGTGCCCTCCTTAATACTGACCAACCCCACCCCCTCCCCTCCAAAATCCTCAGTTTGTTTCTCAGAGTCCACAGTCTCTCATGGTTTGTCTCCCACTCTGATCTCCCCCAACTGATTTCTCTCCAACTCCCAATGTCCTCTGTGTTATTCCTTATGCTCCACAAGTAAGTGAAACCATATATAATTGACTCTCTCTGCTTGACTTATTTCACTCAGTATATTCTCCTCCAGTCCCGTCCATGTTGATACAAAAGCTGGGTATTCATCCTTTCTAATGGAGGCATAATATTCCATTGTATATATGGACCACATCTTCTTTATCCATTCATCTGTTGAAGGGTATCTTGGCTCTTTTCACAGTTTAGCGACCATGGCCATTGCTGCTATGAACATTGGGGTACAGATGGCCCTTCTTTTCACTACATTTCTATCTTTGGGGTAAATAACCAGTAGTGCAATTGCAGGGTCATAGGGAAGCTCTATTTTTAATTTCGTAAGGAATCTCTACACTGTTTTCCAAAGTGGCTGCACCAACTTGCATTCCCACCAACAGTGTAAGAGGGTTCCCCTTTCTCCACATCTTCTCTAACACTTGTTGTTTACTGTCTTGTTGATTTTGGCCATTCTAACTGGTGTAATGTGGTATCTCAATGTGGTTTTGATTTAAATCTCCCTGATGGCTAATGATGATGAACATTTTTTCATATGTCTGCTAGTCATTTGTATGTCTTCTTTGGAGAAGTGTCTGTTCATGTCTTCTGCCCATTTTTTGATGTGATTATCTGTTTTGTGTGTGATGAGTTTGAGGAGTTCTTTATAGATCTTGGATATCAGCCTTTTGTCTGTAGTGTCATTTGCGAATATCTTCTCCCATTCTGTGGTTTGCTTCTTTGTTTTATTGACTGTTTCCCTTTCTGTGCAGAAGCTTTTGATCTTGATGAGGTCCCAAAAGTTCATTTTCGCTTTGTTTCCTTTGCTTTTGGAGACATTTTTTGAAAGAAGCTGCTGTGGCTGATGTCAAAGAGGTTACTTCCTATGTTCTCCTCTAGGATTTTGATAGATTCCTGCCTCATGTTGAGGTCTTTTATCTGTTTCAAGTTTATCTTTGTGTATGGTGTAAGAGAATGGTCGAATTTCATTCTTCTATACATAGCTGTCCAATTTTCCCAGCACCATTTATTGAAGAGACTGTCTTTTTTCTACTGTATATTCTTTCCTGCTTTGTCGAAGATTAGTTGACCAGAGAGTTGCAGGTCCATATCTGGACTGTCTACTCTGTGCCATTGGTCTATGTGTCTGTTTTAGAGACAGTACCATGCTGTCTTGGTGATCACAGCTTTGTAGTAAAGCTTGAAATCAGGTAACATGATGCCCTAGTTTTGTTTTTCTTTTTTAACATTTCCTTAGCAATTCAGGGTCTCTTCTGGTTCCACACAAATTTTAGGATTGTTTGCTCCAGCTATTTGAAGAATGTCGGTGGAATTTTGATCAGGATGGTATTGAAAGTATAGATTGCTCTAGGCAGTATAGACATTTTAACAATGTTTATTCTTCCAATCCATGAGCATGGAATGCTTTTCCATCTTTTTTGTGTCCTCTTCAATTTCTTTCATGAGTGTTCTGTATTTCCTTGAGTACAGAGCCTTTACCTCTTAGGTTAGTTTTATTCACTTTTAAAAAGTGAAAATCAATGCTACAGGCATGTGGAAAATTGGGACTCTTAAAGGGTTGTCCCCTGCAATTATGAAGTCTAAGGTAAATGAGCCAGGCCCTTCTAATGTTGAATGTAGTGGCCTTGATGACTCTCTGCGGCATATTCCACATCAGAGAAAGCTGTGCTTCACAACTAGCACCATTTTGGGTCTAAACACCTTTATGTTTCTCATTATCTTCTTTTCTCTTTTGAAATTGGTCATCCATTTTGACCTAGTCAGAAAATCATTTTCAAAAGAAAGGAGGAAATGAACTGAATGCCCTTAAGAACTTCATATAAATATGAACAGAGCTATCTACCAGTCCTGTCAAAACAAGCATTTCTGTGGCAAAGCTTTTTCTTCAAGGGAGAGATTTTCAAGTCTAACAGATGTTTGGAACCAAAAACAGCTGTGATCAAGAAATAAATGAGGTGATCCTTGCTAAATAAACTTTTTAAGTCAACTGGGTTCCAGAGACAAAAGTTGGCAGTGGGTACAAAGTGCTTGTGGTAACAGAGCAATGGTTGGTGTGCCCAGTACACGCATGACATGTAGAAAGTGATGAAGCTCTTTCTGAAAACATCAGGGAAATATGAAGACAAAGGTCATTCATATACATTTAAGAGTTTCTGCAAGTGTGGTCCATGGGCCACTCTGGTTGGAATCACTGGGATTTTTTTTTTTTTAAGATTTATTTTTTAGAGAGAATAAGCCAACAAGTAGGGGAAGGGGAAGAGGAAGAGGGAGAGAGAGAATCTCAAGCAGACTCCCTGCTGAGCATGGAGCCCTACCTAGGGCTCAATCCCAAGGCCCTGAGATCATGACCTGGGCTGAAGGCAAGAGTAAATGCTTAAGTGACTGAGCCACCCAGGTGCCCCAGCATCACTGGGATTTTGGTTTCAAGGACAGTTTCCTCCAACCCAGCCCAGGCACACTGAATCAGGATTATTATGCCTATTTTCAATGTTTTCTGTGTAATAAGTGGTCAAGAAGTTAGCTAACCAAATCTCAGAGGAACATAGTTAATCCATCCTTTGAAATCTTCACTTGGTATTGATGGGCTGTCTAAAAGTCAGGGGCAGTGGTTCTCTGAAAAGGATCAGTTTATCATAATGGATTACTCAGCTCTGTGTTTTTTTTTTTGTTTGTTTTTTGTTTGTTTGTTTGTTTGTTTTTTTCTGATGTCTGCTGTTTATATTCAAGGCCACGGTTTACCCGCTTGGAGCTGAGCAATTATAAAGTAAATTTAATCAATAGGAGAACTGACTGACCAACTGAGATCAGTAAAACTTCTCCCCTCACTAGTACTTTCTTCCATGAATGCTAGGTAATTGTTTTAAAGTCAATGCTTCGTCCTCTCCATGTTGACACAGCATGGATGGATCAAGTAACCATACTTTATTTTGAATAAATGAAGCTACTCCAACCTTCTGGAACTGGGGAGACAATGTCACAGGTATCTATACAGCAATATCTGTAATATATTTCATGGAGGGAAAAATTGCAATGTAAAAATTACAAAATTGCAATTTAATAATTACAGGCATTAGTGTATGTGTGTGTATATATATACATACACATACTAATTATAAATATAATTAACTTTATTAATTTGTCATTTAAATCAAAATATAGAAATTCCATATATAAATATATAATATAAAATATATTAATATAATCAATATGTAATAAATATCAATATAAAACAGAATATTGATATATAAATAGATTCAAATTATATTTATATGTAAAAATATTATATATTAATATATTTGAATTATAGTTATAGAAATATATAATTAACATGTGTCATATCCTATGTAACATATTTAAAGATAAATTTGAGTATATATAAATTCAATGTAATAATATGTACACAGACCTCCAAACACACTATCTCATAAACTTAACCTTTTTACTGACTTTCCTTCAATACCATGCAGACTGATTCTTCGTTTTGTGTTGCGCTACATAAAAGAGGGTCAAGTATTAGCTTTTTCTTGGTCAACCAGGCTGATCCTCAGTTTGGATCCAGTTTTTAAAGGAAAGTGGAGAACAGGAGCAACAGAGTCATTATATTGCCATTTTGTGTGTAATTAACATAGGCTGTTCCACTGAATAGATCTTTGGGAGGAATGCCACACTCAAGTACTTTGCCCTCTGGGCTCTTGAAACACTTTGTACATTTATCACAGCATATGTGACCATCCAGTTATCTGTATTTATGCCTATGTTTTAATCTCCATTCTAGAATCTCTGACAGGACCATGTCTTGCTCATTCTCTAGCAGTTCCATGCATAAATGTTAACTTAGAAACGTTTACAAAAACAACGCTTTTTATAAATAAAGCCCTCAATATCCTTTGTCTGTACAACATGTTTCCAACTTTCTTTCCTTCCTTCTCGGAAAGTTACAAAACAGACTCAAGTTTTGACAGCCTAATCTCTTACAGAAAATTCTAGAAAAGAGACAAGGTAAGATGAAATTAATGGAAACTGAAATGGACACTTGAAGTCAGCATGCTTGATATTTGTTTCCTTCTTTCTCACTTGACATTCCAATTATGTCTAAATCATACTGGGATACAAACCACCGAGATCAATTACCTCCTTTTTCAGCAGACCTCATGGAGACAAATGAGAGGGCTGTGACAGCCTTCAGCCTTAGATGGAAATCTCAAGCAGCGGAAGAAAGCATTAGTAACCATTGCACAGAGTGATATGCCCTAGGGATACAGACCACACCTGGATTTCTAAAATGGCTAGTTTTCTGGCAACTTCCTCCTAATTTTGGCCATTTTGATATGTACTTGGAGAGAAACAAACTTTTGTTACATCTGTGCTAGGACAGAGATAAAATGGGAAGCCATGCAACCTATTTTTCCTTATTCATCTCCACTTTGCCTTCCACTTATGCCTTCAGCTCAGCTAATCAAAAAAACAAAGGGACCTTTATTAAGCTCCCTTAAAACAGGGAAGATAAGATTTTTTGATTTATTTGATTTTTAAAAATTCTATTCCTGTCCTCAAGAGTAGGCCAAAAGAGAGAATATCAGAATTTCTATTTGATTCATTTGATTTTTTTAAAAAATTTATTCCTGTCCTCAAGAGAAGGCCATTTCTCAGTGTTTCTCCACCATATATACTACAAATTCCACTGACACAGAACAATGGGAAGAGTCCTAGTGTCTGTCCCACTGGTAACTTCCCCAAAGTTATCCAGAGACTACTTAAGATCTGTAAGGCTTTCTGCTATCACAGGTCCTGCTTCTTGTCCTAAGCGCTCTAAAAATGCTAAATCCATATAATTACTTATGGGAAAAAGACATCAAAATAAATGTAAGGATTGGCAATAAAACCCAGAGGAATGAGGGACATTGTCTCTGAATACACATGCATTCAGATGCCTTTTTCACGCTGACATTTTTCATCTGTGCGACTCTTTCTCACTGACTGCTAAATGAGCTAGACTGTTTCTCTGCAATCTGAAACTTAGATTATGAATTTTCAAGCAACCTCTGACTTCAGCTGCAGGCACCTATCCCCTGAAAGGTGTTCCTGACAATGCGTGATGTTGGTTGGCTTCCTTGGTCAGCAGCAAAAAGAAGAATCTTAGTACTGAATCTTAGTATTTGAAAATGTAGGTCATTGGGGTGCCTGGGCAGCTCAGTTGCTAAGCGTTTGCCTTCAGCTCAGGTCATGATCCCAGGACCCTGAGATGGAGCCCTACCTCAGGCTCCCTGCTCAGCAGAAGCCTGCTTCTCCCTCTCTCACTCCCCCTGCTTGTGTTCCTTCTCTCACTGTCTCTCTCCGTCAAATGAATAAATAAAATCTTTAAAAAAGAAAAGAAAATGTAGGTCACCAAATCTAATGCTCCTGGGTGGCATTAATCTGTTTCTGTTTGCAGTGTTTAGTCATTCATGATTCAGAAAAAAAAAAATTGGTAAGATTTTTAAGGAATGAAATTAGTTAGGGAAAGGGATCTGTGACTCATTTTAAACTATGACAGAGGAGAAACAGAAAATCTAGTAGGACAATAAGGGAAAAAGAGAATTTGGCCATTTCTTTTGGGAAGCTTGTGCCATAGAGCAGAGACCCATTTGCGTGGGGATAGATAGAGCCTGTCTTCCTCTATCACCAGTAATCTCATCTTCAAAAGTTAATTCGTTTTGCCAATTATAATTGGCTTCCAAAGTGGTGCCATTTCAAATTCATATTCTTGGAAGGTGGTTAATAACAGGGAATTTAAAGGCAAAATAGCAAGTTCACAAAAGTTAAACCAGAATGTGTGTAAATTTCATTCCCTTCTTTAAGATTATAAAATGAAAAGCTTTAGAGTTGAATATACACATTTACCAGTCCTTGGACCTGTATTATTTATCTAACCCTTTGCAAATGATTTTGAAACATTTTAAAGCATATTTGAATAACCAAAAAAAAAAAAAAAAACCCAAAAAGCAAAAATCAATGACTCCAAACTCTGATTCAATGTTTAGTAAACAAGGTATGTGTGTTTTCTATAATCAATTTTATATGTACAATTATACCCATTTATTTATGTATGTTTGTCTGTATGAACATATAGTTACACATTTATATTTATTTGTAGTGAAATATATCCCAACTCTGTTGGACTTTCTGGGAATCAAAAAAGAAATTCTTGGTGAATGTAGTCAGAGATGGGCTCATTTTTGTTTGTTTTTTGTTTTTGTTTTTTTCAGCATAAAGAAAACACACTCCCAGGGTGCCTGGATGGCTCAGTGGGTTAAAGCCTCTGCCTTCGGCTCAGGTCATGATCCCAAGGTCCTGGGATCCAGCCCCGCATTGGGCTCTCTGCTCAGCAGGGAGCCTGCTTCTCCATCTCTCTCTGCCTGCCTCTTTGCCTACTTGTGATCTCTCTCTGTCAAATAAATAAATAAAATCTTAAAAAAAAAAAAGAAAGAAAGAAAGAAAGAAAACACACTCCTGTAAAATACTGTTCCTTGGAAGTGCTTTTTTAAATCAGCTATACATGTGTGGCTAGACAACTTCTTATTCAAGCGAAATAAACATGATTAATTCTGGCAGTTATTCAAATGACACAGAGCAATGTCACGAATTCATTTGATCAGGATAAATTTATAATTGCTTTCCTGGAGCAAGAGCATACTTCTATTCTAACAGCCTATAAAGTAAATAAATGCAGACTTGTATATTTGGGTTGGCAAATATAAAGTTTCTCTTGAAGTTTGTATTTTCTTAGTAACTGTTTCTAAGTGTTTCTTAAAATTTTTTAAGTTTTAATTTTAATAATTCCCAAGGTTAGAAATTAGATCTTAATTCTCCATCTTCATGCTGTTTAATTCTTTGATGATCCACTTGGTTTATATGTTTGCACACGACTACGCTTTTGCACACTGGTCATAAAATAAACAGAACTAAAACTAAACTTTGGCTTTAAAACTAGAATTGCCAATTAAAGTTAAAAGGGCATGGTATTCTAACTCTTATTTGGGTCTGGGTCGGGGGAAGGAAAAGAGTCTATCTATATGATGCCTGACACTAATATTATACTATGTGTTAACTGGAATTTAGGTAAAAACTTAATTTTTTTTTAAAGGAAAGTTGGGGGAAAAAGAGGAACCCACACTGGTCAGCTTGGACACTGGTTCACAGCCAGGAATGCACTGATTTTATCTTTTGGGACTACATAGAATAATAAAAAAAATAAGAAATTACAATGCAAAGGGGATGCTAAAGGGAACTTAAGTGCACCTACAGCCAAACAACAGGACCACTGAAGTACTACGTAAGACACGTGAAGGCAGATGCCACAAAATCCATTTCAGTGAATTTTTGTAATAGACCAGGGAGAGTCCTGACCTGGGATCCGGGGCAAGTACGTAACTGCTCTGGGCATCTGTCCCCCTGGTTCCACCCAAGCTCTAAGGCGTGTACCATTTCCCCTACATACGAAACAGAATCAGGAAGAGCAACCGAGCAAAAAACTGTAACACTTTGAAAGTATACAACCCATAGCAGAACAAAAGGGAGGCCCTGGATCCAGACCTTCCCTGTGCACAGACCTAGAAGACCTGAAATGCTGAGATCAACAGTTCACTTCTCCATGAATTTTCTGAAAAGGAAATGTGCATTCTCAATGCAACCTCGTGTCTACTTTGTGGAAACACCGTACGGTGACTACAGGCACTGGGAAGGCAGAAAGGAAGCCAAAGCTAAAAACTGTAAATTCTTCAGGTAATGTTTGCAAAAGGAACACACTGCTATATATAAATCGCTGAGCACTATGGCTAAATTTATAATAAAATCAAAGCACAGTTGAGGATCCTGAGCTCTGGTTTGTAACCGACATGGAGGCTTTCGGGCTAGTGTTCTTTTGAGTTTTTTCGTTAGAGAATGGACCAATATTTACAATGAAAGGAGAACAGAAAAGTAGTATCAATTTGCCAGGAAGCAAACTCCGATTTCATGCTTATGAATATTGGCTTTTGTTTTTGTTTTTATTCATATCAAAAGCTTTAAGGGGGCCTGAAATCACTGCCCCTATATGCCTTGTTCGCTGGAGGGCCCGTGACTCTCCTGTATTCAGGTCAGGACAGGGCGCCGTGCGAATGGCCACCTGGTGGACGGTGGGGCATGGAGTGTCCCGCACCGGGCAGGTTCACCAGTCACTCACTATTATCATTCCACGTTTGTCAACCTACTAGACTTCCTAGGGGCTCTCGGAGGCTAGGAAGAGTTGTTATGCTTTTTCCTATCTGCGTGTGTGGTGCTCAGTGGGCACTTTGTGCATGTTTGTAAGAGGGATAAATTAAAGATCCCATCTCCTCTGGGGCTCCTTTCTCCCACCAGGTTCATGGGTTAGGAGAACTGATTACGTGAGAAACTTTCTTATTTAAAAATTCAATGACCGGGGTGCCTGGCTGCCCCTGTCTGAAGAGCGAGGGACTCTTAATCTCGGGGTTGTGAGCTTGAGCCCCAGGCTGGGTACAAGACTATGTATATCAATAAGAACTTAAAAAAATAAAAATAATGGTGAGTGCTGTGAAGTGTGTAAACCTGGCAATTCACAGACCTGTACCCCTGGGGCTAATAATACATTACATGTTTATAAAAAAATTAAAAAATTAAAAACAAACAACAAACAAAAAACAAACAAACAAAATTCAATGACTCCTCCTGAGTTTTCTTCCTTAAACTTATTCACACTCAGGATGAGCTATTTTGATCAATAATACTGGAGTGCTTGGATTTTTACCACTCCCTGGGTGGGACCTCAGACTGGTAGGGAAAGGCGGAAAGGGAGGTCCTTCTTGGGGTTGGGGCTTTGGACTGTTGAAAATACCAACAGGGGACAGACAGACCAAGGAAAGTGCATGGGCAGGAGGCCAGGAAGGGTGTACAGAGGACCAGAGTGGTTAGAGGCTCTGCTTTTTGAGCCGATCTAGAAGGATTTCACAGCACAGGCCATCCAAAATTTTGGTAAACCTTTGGCCTTTGTAAACATGCAGCAGTTTGGTGAAGCTGGTGTTTGGAGGCTGAACCTGAAAGCTGCACATCCCAGCTTCTCCCAAGGTTCTTGCATGAACCATAAGGTCTGTCCTTCATGTGTTCAAACCCGTTCCTGCTTCTCCATAGTGGGAGGAGCAGAAGTGAGAAGAAATGAAGAGAAGAGAAGTGCTATGACCCCTCTTTCCCTTTTTTTCTTCCTTATTAGTCTGGTCTAGTGGGGCTTTCATGGAATTTCTCACTTCATAGGACATCTAGAATATCTTCCCTACCACCTTCCCAAGACCAAACGTCTCCATCAATGGATACGATCTTTCAGAGCTTTGAACACAGGCTTTGTACTCAAAGGTCTCTTATGGAGCCTGGTAAATTACCTACCCGCCTTCTTCTGAATATTTATGCCCAAATGCCAGGATGTCAGATGCCCGTCCACTCCCATCACAGACAACAACAGGCACGGGAGGGGTGTCTCGAAGGTACTCCAAGACAATCGAGATCACATTGGGTCCTCCTTCCACAATGAGCGCCACCACCGGAACGCCTTGACCGATTCCTGCATTAAAAAAGGAAAAGAAAAGGAAAAAAAAAGAGAAAAGAACACAAAGCCAGCAAACCAAAGAAACAAAAAAGGGAAACAAAAAGCACAAACTAAAATTACTGAGCACGGGGGAGATAACAACATATGAAGGGATAAAATACGGAGCAAAAATTGTACAGAAAATCCTTTCGCAGAATCTTCCCACCACAGAGTCTATCTGACTTTGCCCTCTCCCTGGACAGAGCTCCCGGGGTGCTGGGGCTGGTGAAGGCACCCACCACCCTACTTTCCGGGGGCAGGAGGTGTGTGTGCAAGGGTGAGGAGGGAGAGGAAGGAAGGTTAGTAGATGAAGTCCTGAGCCAGCAACCGGAAGATTGGAAGCTAAATGTGACCTTAAGCAAGTCTCCTATGTACCCAGTGGTTTAGTTTCTTACGCGGAAAACGGGAATTTAAAACAGGTCAGATCCCTGATGTCATCACAGGGCTAAGAAAACACCAGAAAGGTTCCCTTTATTAAAGATTACCAAAATCAGCTGGGGACATATTTACACTTGTTGAGTCAACTACTGGCTACATTAGGGGTCTATGCATATCTGACCATAAATGATCTTCTGGATTATGGGTTCTTAACAGCATAGTAGTCATGATAAAGAATCTGGGAGACATGGCAACTACCATCTGCCTCCTGCCATTACTGTGTCCTCACCATTGAGCAAGGTGCTAGGCACATGGTGGGCGGTCCGGAAACAGGTGTTGAATTCAGTTGTTGAATTCTGGGGTGTCCCAGACTTTTTCTCAAGTATTTCAGCTATTCATGGTGAGCTCAAGGATGTAAAACTTGCCCTAACATCAGCAGTCACATAGGGTTCAACCCAACATATTAAAGATGAGTATTAAAAACGAATGTCCATGAGAGACAACAATGAAAAAGAAATGAAGTTGTTCATTTTCAAGTGACCTCTCCAAGTGTCGGCACGGTTCATCGAACCACTTCTTTGGCTCATTTTGGTATCACACGGCATTTTCTCACTCTTCACCTTCCCAGAATAGTTAAGGAATTGAGAAGTACCATAAAAATGAGATGGTTTAAAAAAAATGATGGTTTTATACAGAGAAGCTATCTTAAAAAAGAAATAATCAAGATTCTGTACCACTTCTGTAAATACGAACTAAAAATAAAGCCTTTAGTCATCTCAGTTTTTCCCTTTCCCCCTCCTGTTGTGGGTTGTTTTTTTCCCCCCCTTTTATCCAGAAACTGCTGCCCTGTGAGAAATAATAGTATTTCTTGCTCCATTAAGAAGAGATTGCGTTTGACGTGGGTGACCTGTTACATTTCTACAGTATTATCAGTAGCCTACGGACTTCTCTTCACTAAGTCAGTGTTTTTCATGGTCTGATTTTCATCTTAAAGGAATGGTCCACAATGTTAGTTACACAAAAATGGATGCTATTTTTAAATCAACATATTGAAAGTATAAGAAAATGATGATTGTGGGTCCCAAGATTTCTTTTTGTACTCTAGAGGGAATTATAGGAGACGGATGACCCATGTGCCATTGGATGTTCCTGTGGATGGAGAACGTTTGAAAATTGCTCCTTTAGGTCCAAGGGGAGGGAAGCGGGAAGCGGGAAGCAAAAGGTCAGTGCGGCTGCCCTTTGGCTCAAAGACCATTAATGATTCAGACAAAATGTCCCTTTAAAACTCCATTTATGGGGGCACCTGGGTGGCTCAGTGGCTTAAAGCCTCTGCCTTTGGCTCAGGTCATGATCTCAGGGTCCTGGGATTGAGCTCCACATGGGGCTGTCTGCTCAGCGGGGAGCCTGCTTCCCCCTTTCTCTCTGCCTGCCTCTCTGCCTACTTGTGATCTCTGTCTGTCAAATAAATAAAATCTTAAAAAAAATAAAACAACAAAAAATAAAACTCCATTTGCATGTCTATGAAGGAGATGTTTTCCCCACTGGTGATCCTGAGGATTAAGTAAGTTCCTGTTGAAAGGCTCTTTGAAAATCAAGGGCTAATTTGAAATGTTAATACAGCACACTTGTTTATAAAGGGGATTTGCTGACATAGGAAACAGCCATCCCTACATGGATTTGTATTTTCATACATGTTAGAAAAGGGTCTCTTTTCCAATATTTTTTTTTTTTTTTTTTTTTTAAAGATTTTATTTATTTATTTAACAGACAGAGATCACAAGTAGACAGAGAGGCAGGCAGAGAGAGAGGAGGAAGCAGGCTCCCTGCCGAGCAGAGAGCCCGATGCGGGGCTCGATCCCAGGACCCTGGGACCGTGACCTGAGCCGAAGGCAGAGGCTTTAACCCACTGAGCCACCCAGGTGCCCCTCTTTTCCAATATTTAAAATTTTTAGGAGGCATTTCCCAAAGAACTATGATATTTAATTTTTCCCTTTTCCTTGGGTTAGTACATGTATTGTAGGGCTTCATATCAAGGAAGAGTAATACGCCCTTCTAGCTGTTTTATACCAAATGATATATTTAGACTCATTCTAGGATCTTCCAAGAGAGGCATTTGCCAAATTCTGATTTTGGGCATTGATTCTGTCGGTGGAATCTTTACTCCGACTTACAGACCAATTGTGATCCACTCAATATTCTCATGGAGAGCGAAGTCTTAGAATGAGCCTTCTAGAATTTCCAGTCATCTACAACCTACCAGACAACAGGCAAGACAGCTGGAAACCTCTCTTCTCTTTGAGGGGATACACAGGATTCCCTCCAAAGGATCAATTTTCATAGGGTGACTTGAGAGCAATAAACTGTCAAATGACTTCATATCAGTATTTTTATCAAATTGTTGTAACCGTAGAAACACAGACACATTTTAGATGATCAAATTTCCTATATTTGGAATGAAGCCATTATCGATCACAAGGATGAGAACTATATTAATTTATATTATTATTATATCCATGCTATTATATATCTATCCAGTGCTAAAAATTGGATGAAGTATCAAGATATCATCTCCTTTTTCAACAGTTCTGATTATATCTGGCCTCCAAATTCTCTTCCATTTCCTACAGTGATAATACATGGACATTTGTTCCATAGACAACAAAAGCTCTTATAGTCTAAAATAAAGTACTTACTGTCTAAAATAAAGTACTCTTGAATTTCTTAGTTATGGGAGGTAGAGAAAGAGGCTATATCTAAAAATTTCATGCTTTATGTAAACTACCAGAATATGGTAACATTAAGTCTTTCTGTCAGGAAACACACACACACACACACACACACACACACACACACCCGCCTTTGTTTCTGAAAAAAGAAAATGACATCAAATAATCAGTAATGCACAAAAGCAATTGTTCTTAGACCATTTTTTGGAGAAAAGGGTCTTTGAATACTTTTGTGACTCTGATGAAGGCTAGTGACTCTTTCTCCAGAAAAATAAACATATATAGGGATAATCAAAAAAGTGTGTCTATGCAATTTCAAGGGTATACGGATCTTTGAGAGTGACTCATGAAAAACCTGCGAGTGGACCCTTATAAAACTCCACCCTAGATTAACCACATTATTCTGTGAAGCCCTGTGAAAGATGTTCTGGAATGGGTTTTCAAGTGAAACTTTATGCCCAAGGGATCTCTGTACCTGTTGCTGTTCAGGTACACTGACCGGCTACACTTCCACAGCAAACACACGGTCTGTAGGATATCACCCTTCTCTTCGTTCTTTCTCTCATTTTTCTTTATTTTTTCTATTCACACTTAAGTTTCCAAGTTACATTTTGGACACAGGATATTAAAAATACCCTAGAGGGGCACTTGGATGGCTCAGTGGGTTAAAGCCTCTGCCTTTGGCTCAGGTCATGATCCCAGAGTCCTGGGATCAAGTCCCACATCAGGCTCTCTGCTCAGTGGGGAGCCTGCTTCCCTTCTTCTCTCTGCCTGCCTCTCTGCCTACTTGTGATCTCTGTCTGTCAGAAAAAAAAAAAATCTTAAAAAAAAATAACCTAGAGATAGTCACAAATACAAAAATTAGACTCTGTAGTATATGACCTCTTTAGTTTAAAAAAAAAAAAAGCCTTTTAAACTATCAAGAAGAGTACATTTTCTATTTTGGACATAAAGAAAACATTTTTCTTTCTGGAATCCACTGCATATTCAGCTTGATTCACATGGCCTGCTACTATTTTCTCCATGCCCATAACAAAATTAATACAAATTCCTTTGAAGATAGCTACAAATTTATACCATGTCGGCTAAGCCTACTAGCCATTCACACACACACAAAATAGTTGTTCAGATTTATAGTTTGTGGGTTTTTTTTTTTTAATACATTTCCTGTGCTTTCGGGGGAAAATGGGTAAATTCCTTAGTTGATCACAATAATTTTTCATTTTCTACTATAACCAAAGGTTTTCCTTTGAAATCCAAGTGATTTCCATTATAATTTAATTTTAGAGTAATGTGGAGTTGCTTAAGCAGGAAGAGGCAAGATGCTTGCCACACTCTCAAGCTTTTGCAATGTTGTAGCTAGGAGCGCAGCCTTCAAAACTGTGGGTTGGTTAATGGATTTAACAGCTACATTTGACAACATTCCAGGTTGACCTAGGGCTTTCAAAATACAAACTGAACCCCAGTTCACTGTTCTTTGCAGAAGATAGCCTCTTGGACTTCTGTCACATTTTGTTCTGGCTGCAATGTCCTTTAGCTTGGGCTCCCAGTAAGGCAGAAAGTATCAAATTTGGCTTAAGCAAAAACTGGGTTGGGTGTTGGGAGGAAGAGAGGTAGCAGGAATAGGAGAATGTCTTAAAATTCCAAAAGACTTCCCCCACCCCCTTTCTTGCTGGTGACTTGAGATAGTAATCTATGATCAGTTCAGACACTTGGGAAAACATTCACAAGTAGTAGTGAAATGCCTGGATAAGATGATAGTTTTGATCAAAGGAAAGGAACACTTTGGTTTTATGTCAACATCACCATATATGATCGAAAATGCCTATGGGCCTAAGGAATATTTTATTTTCTGTTGGAAATTGTTTGTATTTACATGAGGATGGAGTATGGGATGTTGATCTTAGGTAGGCCATCATGACATAAACCACAGATTAGGTGATTATTATAGGAGAGACCATGTAGAAAGGAGGGTTCAAACTCTCCGTGAGAGACGACGTCCCAAAGATCTTAATGCATTCAAGACTGAGTCTGCCAATGGTGGGTGGACCTTTCCGTCAAGCCCCTAAAATTGTGTAGCAATAACATGAACACAGTTAATCCACTGGCCTTACCAACCTCTGGGATTATGTGACTCTTGATGATTTAGAAGTTGGTGTGGAGAATTCACATGCTCTGAAATTATGCGTATGGTAGGATTTTACCAGTATATTTTATATTTCACAATTTTAAAGTTGCATAATTAAAATTGGCATATAATTTTAAAGCATTGGACATGTCCCCTTCATCCAACTTCTCACTTGAATTGCCTGGTCTTTGGTTCACTGGTTGACTCTACCAACAGAACACTATCCACTATCTCCTGTATTTGGACCACATAATGAAGCCAAAAAACCTCAGCAATTGCCCAAGATTTTGCATTTCTCAAACAGAACTTTGTATAGACTTGGAGGGTCTTAGTGGTTACTATAGTGATGGTAAGACAAGCAGTAAGCTGTTTACCTCATTTTAACGACACCGATTTGCTGCCTACTCAAGCAGTAATGGCTGAAGTTTGTGTAATACACAACTTTCAACAGATAGGTTTAAAATGAGATTCTTGAAGTTCTTATCTATTTAGTGTATCTCTTTTATGGTCAGAGAAATTGTGGATAGATTTATGAAAAGGATGTAAATCTGGTAATCACTTGTGTTCAACTGACAACACTCAAAGCTATTCTTGTTTATTAAGTTTATTAAGGTGCTTCTTATAATTGGGAAGATTCATAACCCTTGAATATTCAGGAACAACTATAGAATATTATGGTCCAGAAAGAGAATATTTTAATATGCTGTATTTTTTTAAAGGAAATGTAATTGGAAATTATCAAGGAACAGGGTGAGCCCAAGAAAATATCTAGGGAATGACATAAGAAAAAACTCTAGAAAATGACATAAGAAAACACCTTTCCTTCCTCTGAAAAGATCTTTTCAGTCCTCTGTGGAAGTAGATGTTTTGGATATTGCCTTCATGTTTTAGAGGTAGGATATACTATCTACTCAAGACAACAGAACTATAACTGGAATGTGGCTGGCTTCCTTGAAATGGGTAATAAATCCAATTAATTATCTGTTGGTGAATCATGGTGGTATAACAATTGGTCAACACCAAACCCACTGCGAACCACTGCTATGCGTCATTGTAATTACTATATCTTTTTGCCACTATAATTCTGAACCTAAATTGATGCTTAGGAAAGCATTTGGAGATACAAAATACCGCACAAACTCTTAGGCAGCGAAAATAAAGCCACATAGAACAAGATGCTTCACTTGTGAATGCTCACTGTTCTTGAGTGGGAAGGAAGTTCCTGGAAAGACGGCTGGGGTCTTTCCTGGTGGGGGGGACTTCCCAACGTATAACTTTCCAATTCCCTTTAGGATTAGGCAGTGGGAAAAGAATGCGAATTTCTTAAATGTCCTTTCCGGCCATCACCAATTCCTAGGGCATTTCCCTTACTGATATTCAGTGTAATGGGTCCCCTCCCTATACAGTCCTTCCTGTTTACAGCTAATGCCAGTATGCCAGATAAACACACACTGTGTTTTATTTTGCCATTAAATCTCAGCGAATTTGGCTGAAGACAGGTGGTTGTTAAGCCACCGAAGATACAGAGTTCGAATTAATGGGAAAGCCTCTCTTCGTGATCAATGATTGAAAGCTGGTTGTGGCGCCTTTCTTTTCCTGGGGACCGAGAATACAAAATCTATGAAATTAATGTGGCAAAACCCTTTTTGTCCAGCCTCTTTTCAATCCTGTTGAACTCATTTATTTTAAGCGTTATCCATGCTACCGGTATTTCATGGGAATGCTGGCCTAGCTCCCAACGGCTGGCTTTTCTTGGATATTTTCTTGCTTTAATTTTCTGTCTGGTCATCAGAGAGCCAAGGACAGACTGGGAAGGTGCATGAGTGGATTAAGTGAGGCATCCTGTAGGCCAGCCATGGTACACTGTGGCACGCGTACCACACCACACGTGTCATGTCCTCCAAGTCCACACTCCTCTGTTAGAGAACTGACCCCTCCATAGAAGGTTGGCCTTATTTGGCTTCTTTCAAAGCTGTTGGACTAGAGGTGGATTTCGGAGCTGCAGTGGGCCACACTTCCCTTCCTGGAATTGGAGTGGAAATCCCTAGGCCTGGAGTGAGTAACTATAAAGTGGGCTGGTGGGAGTGAAGCCTCTGTGAGCTGTGGCTCTGGTGGGATCCTAAAGGGTGTTTACCCAAGCCGAGAAGAATGTATGTGGGAAGAAAGGAAGGGGCAGGGGGTACCATGGAGAAGGGATTATATGACCCGAGTGAGGGGAGTGAAAGGGTTTGTGGTGTGTGTGTGTAAGTGAGAGACAGAGAGACAGACAGAGAGAGGGGGAGAGAAATTTATAATTAGTCAGTATTTATAAAACACATAGAACAGAGTCTGACACTTGAGGGCCATATGGTTAAACAAACACATATAAAGATTCTTATTTATATTTATTAAGCTTATACAAGATTTCTACTTTAAGTATATGTAAATATTCATGAGGAGGAAAGAAAAATAAATGCATTTCATATGTTTAAACCAAAAGTATGCTCTATAAATTATTTGAAACATATTTTTCCAAAGTTTGAATGTTCTCTCACACGGACCAATAATAAGCTTAGGAAGACAATTTTTATTTTATTTTTTTAATCTTGTATCTGAAAGGCTAAAACTTTCTGGTTTGGGGTAGGTGACTCTTTCTGGAGGGGGTGTTTGGTGACTTTTTGCATTACTCCCCAAGTGCCTTCTGCTTTGGGCCTCTCCTTGGTGCTTTGATCAGCTTGGAAAGCCTTGTGAGTTCTGTGGGTTGGACAACAATGTAAATGCCAAATAACAAAACCCATACACTGACTCCAAGTCTATTATTATATGCTAATGAAGTAACTTGGCCTTTGACTTCGTCAATGGGAAACAGCCATCCCCTCATGGCCAGCCAGCTCTGATTGAAATATCCTGCTAGTAATGTTCACATATTGCCAGGACATCCAAGTAACATTCTCTGTGAATCCTTTCAATAAAAAGGGACCAGCCAGTCCCAGGGGCTGCGGGGCAAGTATTACTTTAATAAAAGGAAAGAGCCAGCGTTTCTTTGAGGCCATTGTTTGCAGGCTGAATGTTTTAATGTGATTGATCTAAGTCTACAAGAAAAGTCGCCCAGACAAAGCTAGAGGCTTCTTAGTTTCTACTCTGTTCAAAACCCACATCAAAAGGCATCCCCTGCCTTCTCAAATGTAAGGTAATCAGAATGGTTCTAACTTATTTTACTTTACAATATTTTGCCTAACCTCCCCTATAAATGTGCCAGGATCTAGGTCCACAGCCAAAGTTCCTTGGGCTTCTTGGTGGAATTAGCAGGCAGCAGAGCAGCCCAGGGAATTACGGATTGAACAGAGCCTGGAAAGACCAGGCCCCCAGGGCAGGACAGAGGTGGGAGGAGCGGGAGGCGGTAGGAAAGAGAATTTGCAGGTAATGGCAAATGCTGACACGTGTATTAATTTGCTCTTCCAACAAACAAACAAACAAACAAAAACCCTCTTTGTATCAGTTAAGACAGGCTGCGATTACTTCTTCCCACCCCAAATGTGAAAAGGTCTCTTCTCTCTTTAAGGAATGTTCTCTTTGACTTACTGTCTGTGAAGAACTCATACTCACCAGTTCTCAGGTTCAAAGACAAGTCCTCCCGATCCCCTTCCCCTCTGACCCCACTGGGCAGAATGAACCATTCGCACTTGTGTTGCCTCGTAGCATTTGCTTTTGTTAAATGCCCAAGCCAGTGAGTATATTTTATAACTTTGTCCATCAGTGACTTGGTTGTAAATAAAAACATTCTCATAGTACCTTTCATACAGGAGGTTTAGTTCATTACTGACATGTCTGGGCACCTCTTGCCTCTTCTAGGTAGGTTTATCTTTGTATTCCCCGCATGTCACCCAGTGCTCTACACCGGGTAGTTGCTCACTGAAACTTGGGGTCCAGGAGGGAGGCGGGAAAACAGGACACTGCATTACCATCAGGTGGCTCCTGATTTCTTGGAGGTTGAATGACAGTGTCATTATTTCCACATAAAGTTTTAGATGTTTTCTGACATAAGCAATTTCCCCTCAGTCCACTGGTCTGAGTTCCAGGGCACTGAGATCTGATTTGAATTCTCATGAAGTCAGGAATTATTCCAAAGGCCTCGTTCCTATGCTCATTGGTATGCTCACCAGAAGTGCATCCTGATTTCCCTGCCCCGACAACCATCACCCCAGGCTAGTTCGCACCAGAAACATAGTCTTCTCTGGAGCCATCTTTAGAGGGTTATAGACAAAAGCTCACACCTTTCACATGTCCGGTGAGGCTCCCCGGGTTCTGGCCCCAGCCTTCATCTGCAGCCTTATCTCCCTCCCCAACCCTCTGTCCGCCCTAATTCTGATCTCATCAGACTATCCTCAGGATCCGCCATGGAAGATTCCCAGCCGTCCTAATTTTTAGAGGGAAGTACCTCTCTCTGCTTCCAGTTTCTTGAGGAAGAATGAGGTCTCCCAGCTTCCCCGGGGGCCCTGGACCTACAGCTGTGTGTGCTGGGGTGGGGGTAGGGGGCTAAAGGCTCCTTGTGGGATACTGACTGATCTGGGGGAGCCATTAAGCCCATTTGGCCAACAGACTTAAAGCCACATCTGCTAACTTGCCCAACAACAGAAACTGGTATTTTGGGTCCCATCAAGTTCTTTTTTTATTTCTCAAATTGTTCAGCGTTTAGCTGAGGAAGACAAGTGCTATTTGCTGAGGTCCCTCAGAGACCGCCAACTCCATCTTCAAAGTCCAGCTCAAATGTTACTAATTCCTGAGGTAGTTCCTAGCTCCCTTGGGTAGCATTAATCATTCATTCCTTTGTAGTCCACCATCGATTTGTTTTTCTTCTACAAATCTTTTGGCAATTATTTTATTCTGTCTTGCTTTAGTGAAAGGTTCACCCACTAGATTTTAAATTTCTTGGGACAGAAAAACCCCTACCTCCATCCCTCTTAGACAACATCCTGGTTTCCAAAGTGCTTCACACATAGAAGGTAGTTTAAATACTTGTGAAATAAAACAGAATTAAAATGCACCATATCTGGGGTCTAGATCTTGGGACCAGCACAGCTGAAGGGACAGGAATAAATTGGTGGTTATAAAGGGACTGAGTGCCTTATCTCAATTCTATTGATGTGTCCTGCTGACAGTAGAAATGATAGCCATAAATGGCTTCAAAGTAGCCTCGTGCTGGCCTTTCATAGGTCTTAACAAATGGGACCCAGCAGTAGTCAGAGACCTAGAGAAGAAGGTGCCGAGTCACCCAGAGGGATGCTCACATTTCGCTTGTCCTTTTGGATTAGGTCTGGACGAGTCCAGATTCTTAGCGACTCAAAGAGCCAATTTCGGTTCAGCTGTCTTGTACTTTTAAATTGAAGGCTCATTGTTTCTCAGAATTGGACCCAGCTGGAGTGACAACGTGTTCTGGCCACGGAGGGGGAAAGACGTAAACAAAGGTTTACATTCTTCCCTTCGCTGGGACGAGCGCCCCCAGAGCTATTACTTCCTCCAGATAAAACGAAGACAGAGCTACATGACTGAAATGACAACCCGATTCTGTTCTCTCTGAGGGATGATTCAGCAGTGAAGGTGCTGTGGGCCAAGAGTGACCTTCATTCACCACCAAGGTTATTAAAATAACCGACTGCCCTATCCTACATGAGACAAAGGAAGTATTCTGATTATTTGGGATCTAGTAATGGCATTGAGTCCAATTTCTGACCAGCAGTTGGGAGAAATGACAAATTTTTATTTGATTACTTGGGCATCTTTTCTAAAAGACAATGTGTCACGTCTAATCAAATCTTTACTGTGATTAAATGCTCAGTGAGAAATACGAATGACAAGGTCACGAGGAACCTTCTTTCCCCTGGTTTCAGGTTTCTGTGTGGACGGAGGTCTATTAGGGTAACACACCTTGCCCCTTGTCCTTCCATTACTCCTCTCCACATAGAAAATTGAGTAAATTGACTGGTGGTGACTGTGTGTCCATGTTTCTCTGGTGGATAGAATAAATCTACTGAAAGTCTCCCATTAAAGAAAATTTGGTTTCTTTCTTCCTTTACCTCCACGGACCAGTGCCAGTCACTGCTGTTAGCAAAGGTGTCTTTTATAGACACAAATTTCTTCTCTGAGTGGCTGTCTGGAGGCCGAAGTAAGTAGGCAAACCCTTTTGGCTTTCACACTAAGTCATTATTTCCAACAACTTCACCATTAATAAAATCGATATTTTGATCTCCATCTGCCTGACTCTGGGGTCCAACTCTCAGTCAGTTTCAGTCTTGTCCCATCGAGGGTGAAGTATAATTTATTGGGCTTTCCTGAGCTCCAACACCATGAACTACAATGCCCTCCTTTCTCTTCCTGGCCTTCACTTTGTAGCACAGCATCCAACAAACTCAAGCCTCTGGTTCAGACCTGTGAATGTGAAATTATCTTTCAAGTGCAAATATGGCCTTCTCTGAAAGACAATTTTTTAAAATGTTTTTATAGCTCCTCAAAAGGAAACAACAGTTACAAAATGCTAAAATCAAACAAACGAACAAACAAAAAAACCCCCAAACAACCCTAGTTGTAAATGGAGCCCAAACAAGGTCATTTATGAATTTCTGGGTCACTGTGAGTGATCTCATGTAGTAGAGTCTGCTCAGCCAAATGGCTGAAGGCAGTTTCTTTTTCTCTTAGGGGAAGGAGTGGTTGCTGAACACCTACCGGCTATGGCCAGCAGCCAGGTGGGTTGCACTGGCTTACTCAGTCTACTCAACAACCCTCTGATGGAGCTATTATTATCACATTTTATAGTTAAATAAACTGAGGCCTACAGCATAAACTGCCTATCTGAACTGGGTTTCAAACCGAGGCCTGTTAGGAAATGCAGAGTCTGGACACTGTACTCTTCTGGGTTGTCGTTCACAGGGGTGACCATATGATTTAGCTCTCAAAGGCCAGGACACGTTTGCAAGGGAAGGGGACATCCATCATGAATAGTTTTTCCGGGGTGAGAGGTCTAAGCCAGAACTATCTTGTCCGGGACAAACCAGTTCATAGGATCACTCTACGTCTCTCATGTCTTAGCATCTCAGACTAGTTTCTGGAAGATTCTAAACATGGATGCCACCCTCCGATATTCAGAAAGGGGCTCGAGTCTGCTCGCTGTTCCTTTGCTACATCGCATACAGGCTTAATAAGGCCAAGGCTCACTGCCGCCCCTCTCTGATTGCCTGGGATCAGGTTTCCAGCTCCTTCTAAACCATAGCTGTTCCTAGTCACAGATACTCCTTCCTGTTAGATTCTCGGAGGGAAGAAGCTCCAGGGAAGGATTAGATCATTAAGCAAAGGAAAATAGCACCTACAATCCAGCAGCACCTGCATAAATCCTGGAGGGGGAAAAATATCGATTTAAAGATTTTCTCATTCTAGCATATCCTTGATGGTGCTGAAAACAAATCCATTCTACTTTTCTCTCGTAAATAAATGCCTCATTACATTCTATTACTTAAACACATTGGAGTGCCAGGATGAGGAATCAGCAGACAGTCATGGCCCAGGGGCATCCAATAGTGTTTTGGGTCCTTAATCACTCTCTCCTTATCCTATTCTGTTGTGTCTGTGTGAAAACAGCCGCTTGGCCTGTTACTACTCTGCCACAACTGTATGATTGCAATAATAAGTGCTAAGACCATCATCCTAGAAAGGGCGTGACCCTAATGTTTTGGATAAGAAAGTGGCCCCCTAAGGACTGTTCTTAAAACCCTAATGCTAATGTACAAAGAACTAGTTTGTGCATTGAAAATTACTACCTGGAAAGCTCCAATATACACTGCTCAATAGAAAGAGTCATTGAATAATTTAAAACAATATGTAATTGATATCAACATATAATATTCCATTTTTGTTTCTTACAGCGGTAACATTCTGGAATAAATCTATTTACTTTGAAAAAAAATGCCCGTTTCAAGTCCTTAGCTTTTCTGGTCCGTATCTGCTTTTCTAGTCCGTATCTGCTCTAGCACATGGCTTTTGAGAGTAGTGTGTTCAGAATCACCCAAAGCTTCCAAGGAGGTCTAAAATGTGACTTGAGGATGTGCATTTCCAACAAGCTCCCAAGTTCCTGTAGCTGCGGGTCCATAGACTACACGTTGAGAACCACTGCCCAGCATGAAGCTCTGAGTAGAAGAGACTCCCATCTCCGAAAAGAAGTGAAATCTAAGATGTGTCTCTTGGGGTAACTTAAGATGAGAGCTCATGGAGTAGGTCCCAAACACGCATGTTATGTTTTCAATAGTTTATTTTAAAGTCCAAACTAGGGTCAGCAAACTTTGCCTGAAAAAGGCCAGATAGTATTTTCAGCTTTGCAGGCCAGACAGCCTCTGTTTAAGTCGCCAGCTCTGCCACTGTAGCATGAAGGCAGCCAGAGGCTGTACATGAATGAGCATGGACGTGGCCATGTTCCAATAAAGCTTTATTTACAAAGACAGACGGCATGCTGGATTTGCAAAGCCCATGGGTTCTAGTCCGCCAACCCTTAGGTCTAACTCATGTGATAAAAATGATTCCTATGAGGCAACATCTGTTCGTCTGCCAAGACTGAGTATATCCATGATTGATGAAAAACTATTTCGATGAAAAACGATTATATTCATATTTTGTTTTCCATTTGTTTCTCTTTCTCCTTATTTCCAAAAGGGCCCACTGAGCTGTCTTTCCTCGGGGAAAGGTGGCATTGCTGAACTGAGGATGAACTCACCACATGGCTTTTGTTAAGAACCCAAGCTCACTAATGTCCTGAAGAGAAAGAGGAGAAGGCAAGTGTCTCTGATGGGGACAAGTGGGAGCTGATGGGGCAGGAAGAAGGGATTCCCAATCTCCCCCAATGGTCAGTTCCTAGGTCTCTTCTGACTTGAGCCAGTTGGTCATTCCTTCCTCTTGGAAATATGTTCTTTACTCTTTCTTTCCAGACAGCTCCCTCTCCTTACTCTGCTAGCGTCTCCTTGTTCATCTTTGCGGGTCGCTTGTCATCTCCCTGACCTCTGGCAAGACAGACTGTCTTAGGAACCAGTTCTTGGTCCTCGGCTGTCCTCTCTCCTCTCCTCACACACTCCCTGGATGATCTCATCCACCCACCCACACGGTTTCATATCCTGGCTCCACACGGACAACTTCCATATTTCCATCTCCAGACAGAATATCACCACTGAACTTCAGTCTTGCACAACCGTGCTCCTGTGGTCATCACCACATGGACTGTGAGATGCCTTCTATCAGACATGCCCAAACGGGGGGAGCTTCTGATATCTCATGCCGGCCGTTGTCATCCCCACGGTCTTCACCATCCGAATAAATGGCCACACATTCTTCTTGCTGGGCAGTCCCCCACCGCCCCATAACTGGACTCATCTTTTCCCTTTCACAACTTGTAGCTAATTTAATGGTACATCTAGTCTGCTCTTTCATCTTTGAATGACAGCCTGAATGATACACTTCTCACCTCCGCAACTATTGCCACCCCTCGTCTAAGCACCTCCAGCTCCTGCCTGGGTTACTGCCATGGTCTCTTGACTGTGGTTCTACTTCCACACGCGCTCCCTGTGTAGCTACTCAACTCAGTAGGTAAGGCGATGCTGATGAAACATACAAGACCACGTATTCCTTGGCTCACAACTCTACAAGTTACTATTCCGTACAGGGTGAACACGGAAGTCAAAGTTGTTGCCCTCCTCCCTGGATCTGCCCTTGTTCCTTCCCCGAGTCCTTTCCTGCGCCTTTTCCTCCCTGTTCCATGCACATGGCCACCCAGGCCTCCTGATGTTCTCTAACCATGTTACCCACGTTCCCGCCTTCGGGCCTTTTCTTTGCTGAGCTGGCAATGGTCTCCCCCAAGAGGTCCCATAGCTCGCTCCCTCCCTTGCTAAGGTCTTCATTCCAGGGAGGCCTCCTCCACCACTCCGTAAGGTCGCAGCTCCCTCCCTGCACTCCCTTTGTTGGCTTCTCTGCCTTACTTCTTTCCCTAACGCTTACCACTACGCAATATATTACACGTTTTACTTATTTATTTCCTGTTTTCCCTCCACCCAAACGCAAGCTCCAGGAGGGGACAATGAGCATGGACATGTGACCTGAGGGGGACTGCCATGAAATGCACTCTGGGGCTCTTCTCAGCACTGGGGCTCCAGAGGCTTCTTCCTGCCTGGCCTGGAAGGGACCACGGAGGTCTGGGTGGTTGCGGTAGCAATGGCGACCGTGGCTGAGGGAAAGAGGCCCCTTCCCGATTTCCCAGGTAGGCTATACGCCCGAGAGAGAGCAGACAGGAGGGAGAGAGGGACAAGACGGGAAAGGAGTGGGGGGAAAGGAGAGAAGTGGGAGGGGTGTGCGGGGGGGGCAAGGAGAGAGAGACCTAATAAAGACTGAGAGCGACTTCACTAAAACCAGATGGAAAGAGAGCTGGGAACTGGACTTATTTGAATTAAGGAAAATTTTTATTATGTGACATTTCCTACCTACCCACGTTTATGAAGCATAATTCATACTCACTACAACCGTTCTTATTACTTGAATAACAGAAAGAAATAAGTGGACAGAACAAATCTTGCTTGGTGCCCGCCATGAAAACCGAATCTAGAGACGGAAATACAAGGGTGAGAACTCTCTCCCTCTCCCCCAACTCCTGATGTGGCACGCCGTGCTTCATCGTCTTTTTCAGAATCTCCCCCGCGATTTCCTAATATGCATCTGAGTCATCCTCACTTCCTCGGTTCTCCCTCTTGGGTGGAAGCAATGCGGCTAATGAGGAGAGGTTCAGCGCAGATTTGTCTGATGACCAGAAAAGCTGACTCTTGGATCCTCACTGCCCTGGTTGCCCAAAGGTGCACCTGTTTTGTTTTGTTTTCTCATCTCCCTCAGTCCAGCAGGAATTGCCCACAGAACCCTGTATGGATGCCAAGACGCCAAGGCTCATTAGCCAACCAGGGCTGTTGGTTCCTCTGCCTGAGACTCAGGACCTCAGTGTTTCCCCGCAGCGCCGTGGCATGTGGAACTCTATGCAGCTTTTGAAATCTGGCGTCCTCACAGAACAGGGACAGCCTGTTCACTGAGGGGAAGAGCTGCTTGTTTGTTTCAGCTCTGGATGCCAGAAAAGAAAAGGAAAAAAAAAAAGAAATCAACTGTTTGCCTATTTGGCTGGTATTTGGGCAGAAAATCTCTATTTTCCTCTCCCCCCACCCCCCCTTAGGGGTTAATCTCTTTTGCAGAGGGTCTGAGATGAAAAGATGTGTATTCTCTTACAACCTCTGGCCATTTTATTCCTGACACCTTGGGAGCCCTATTTCTGGTCACTTTTCAAGCCTATCTGAAATTGACTTCACTTTCACAGCCATCAGTTTCAATGATTTTGAAAGGATCCAACTGATATTCGAAGGGAGAGGCAGATTATTTTAAATTCTGGGAAGAGGCTGTAGGGGTCCCATGATAAATTCCCTGGCCTTATAAGCAAATTAAAATCTCATCTCTCTCTCTCTCTTTTTTTTTTAAGACTCCTAGAGAATGAGAAACCTTATCCTCTCTAAATACATCCCACTGTAAAATCATTGATTATGGCAGAAAAGTACTCAGTCAGCACACGTTCTGGCATTTACTTCACGTTTGCCTAACTTTCTAAAGTTAGCGACGCATTTCCAGTGAATGGTGGATCCTAATCTAGGCTGAAAAGCAGCCACGGGCAATTCCCACTTTAAATAAGTGGGGGGAAATCAATACTTATTTCTTTTTCTGTGTCAACGGAAATGAAGAAGCCACCACGGCATTGGCTGCTACAAAAAATACATATCCTTGGACTCTCTAAATTCATATGATGGCCACGATTTAACAAGAATCACAAGTCAACAAGGAACACAGTCAGACTTCCAGAATACAAGCATTCATGCTCACGACAGTCTGAGGTGTTCACGACGGTCTTTGCCGGTACATGTCCCTATCCATTTCTCTTCCCTGAGTCTGTCTGTGTTACTGCTTTATTAGGAGTCCTTCCTTGTAGCTTTCCACATCCAAGCTCCTCTATTACATCTTTATGTCAGGTTGGAAATCAGAGCTAAAAAAGAAGGCCAGAAAAACATGGACTGATGTTTACAATAAAGATTTATTCCGCACCGACCTGCCCATACCAGGTACTGTGCTAGGGTTGCTGGGTAACAAAGATGAGGAGGACTCAGGCTCTGCTCACGAGGAGCTCGCAATCTGCAGGTGACGGAGGGCGGGGCAGGCAGGCACAGAAGCCCTGGGTCGGAAGAGATACGGCCTCTTATTCGGATGCTCGCACAGTGTGGAGACGGGGATTAGGGGGTGAGTAATGGAGCCTACAAGAATCACAGTGTGTGTGTGTGTGTGTGTGTGTGTGTGTGTGTGTGTGTGTGTGTGTCTTATAAGATTTCACCAAAGAGAAGATGTTCAAGCTGAGGCTTGGAATGTAGGTTTCTGTCAATAAGTAGAGTTGGAAGAGGGTAGAATTTCAGCAAATGTCAAAACAGGTGGAAAACACATCCGATATGTGTCATTATGTCATTTATGGGAAACTGCAAGGAACTTGGGATGGGTGCAACAGAAGATCCAAAATGCATGATGGAAGGAGAAACTAGGAACACAACAGATGAAAAGAAACGGAAAGACTTTCCTTTAGCAGTGAACCCAGAAGGGGCTGGGTTAAGAAGATCAGTTAGATCTGACCAACAACAAACAGCAGATTGTGCTGACATTGAGACCAAAATGCCAAATATTTGCAAGGCAAATCTTTCTAATCTGAAAAGAGATCTCAGCCTCCTTCCCTGAACTAAAAGAAGCTAGGAGATCTTATGGAATGGTGATCGTTCCCCAGCTGGACTCACTTGTTTACAGGGACGGCCCCTGGCCCTGAACAAGTCATTCTAGTGCATAAAGGAGTGCTTTCCTAAAAGAGAAAAGGCTCCTAGCTTGACCTGGAAAATGAGTCAGATAAACAAGACAGGCAGCTACCTAGAAACAGGCTTTGCTAATGTGAATTCTACATCCCCAACATCCTTCTTTTGACTCCAATATTGTCTTGACTGACAAAGGGACGTTTTAGTACCATGACAAACATTTCAGTGACAGCCAACTTGTATCAGGCCATTTCAAAAGATGAAGAGAGGACAGATGTTTACGTGGCACTGTCTTCATCACACAACCTATTCTTTTAGAGGGAGAATTCTTTAAAGGGCAGAAAGCACTTCAAACAACACGTTCAGCTGAAAGCGACTGAAAAATGGCAGGTCACCAGAGTCCAAAGTGAAGTGATTATGAATTTGATATTCATATTTTGGATGGTCTTTTACTTGACTGGTTGAGTCTACAGGTAATAGAAAGTCCAAATGATTGGGCTGAACAGGTTAGAGCATCCACAGAAGGCAATGAAATGTCCCTGAAATACATGTAACTCACCCAGAGGAAGTTTAATAACATCTTTTTCAAGTCATGTGGTTTGAACCCAGGGCTGTCATTCTGGGGGAATATATGTTCATTATTTCTTAATTCCAGGTCTCCCTGGATGAAGTTCTGCTATGACCCTGAACCCACAGAACTCTTACTGATCTCATGGAACAGTTATGGGCTCAATGATGGAAATTTTCATGTCATGGTTACCCCAATGCGTTTGAAGATGGCGCAATGATCAACAAAGATGCCGGTGATGACAATTGAACGTCCCTTTGCCTTCCCAGCCTCCTTCATATATTCTCAGGCATAGGATGACAAAGGGAAGTCCACGAGTCACATGAAGAAAGACGGTAGCCATGGGCACACGATCAGGAGCTCCTCTGTTTCTCTTCACCCCACCCTCCACGCCATCACCCCGCCTTCCTTCCTCCTCATTCTCTGTTGCTCCTGTGAATTCCTCCGCCACCTTGCCACTAACCACTGTCTTCTGCCCAAAGTTCTGCTGCTGATGAATTCCAACTGAACCAATGTTCTACCTGTGTGGGACATGGAGTTTATGTTCCAATAATTGCTGAATGAAATAATAACCCCCAAACCCTCCAAGGTAACAAGATTTTAAGGGAGTGTCTTTTTGAGTGAAATAATGCTTCCTTATGTAGGGGGAAAGGAACAAGGGTTCTGGAATCACATGAGCCTGGTTTGCACCACTCTGTGCCACTAACTGGATTTAGAACAAGGGCTTGGTTACTCTGAAATGCTGTTTCATTGACTATAAAAAAGGAAGATAATAATCCCTACCTTGAAAGGTTGCTGTGAGTATTAAGACAGATAGTAATGTATGAATGCCTAGCATGGTGCCCGGAACATACCGGGGCCTCAAGAAATGCTTAACTCCCTCCTCCCTGTCTTACTACGGGGGATTTTAGGATGATAAACAATAGGGAGTAACTAATCTCCGATAGGGCTAAAAGTCTAAGAAAGAGATAAACAACAGTCATAGGGAGAGAGAGCGTTAGGAATATCTAAAGGAAACGAATGGTTTTTATGGTTAATTTTCTTGGTTGGGGTTTAAGAGAAGATTCAGGTTGTCCATTGATTATACTTACCAATTGGGTCTAATTGGCAACTACCCCAAAATGAATAAAACAAGCGGGAGTCAAGAGAGAAAAACGGCAGGCATCCTGTCAAAAAATAAAATCTTTGAAATTTCTACAACCCAGTGGTTGAATACACATTTTATTATAGAAGACAGACTCACCCAATTTATAAATGTGTGCATGCAATGGAACTCTAAGTTGCACATTCAGACTTTCACAACGCATCACCAGCCCCTCTGCACTGGCTCTACCATGTCTCCTCACTCTACCTGTTGGGTCTTTCAAACCAGCGTCCCCTAAGCTGGAAGAAGCATCCCTTGTGATTCTGCTTTAGCCTAGGTGACTGCTCTGGTGGTCAAAGGGTTAAAGGAGGCACATGTGTTGAGTACTCCTAAGGATGCTTAGCCCTTCGTAAATCCTCAAGAAATGGCTCTGGCCGTTGTTATAGTGATTCTAATCACAATCATGAATTTGGCTTTGTGTTTTCCAAGACTGAGCAAAAACGAGATTGTCCCCTCTCTCCTTTTAAAGACACTTGTCTGTTTTTTTTTTTTTTTTGGAGCCATGTGTCCTGTATTCAGGTGACTGGCTTACTTTTGACCTAAACGGAATATTTTTCCCCCCATTGGCTAATGGAATTAACTTCTTTTCCTTTTAAAGAGAAACTGAAATGAATGCTGATATATCACTCAACATGCATATTATTTACTGAAAAAATTCCATTTGTCACTCTTTTCTTTCTCTCATCGCCAAGAAAATGACTAATTAAATAGATAGAGTCGTATATACGTTATCTATCCATATCATATATCTGCGGCTTCCTTCCTTCCTCCTATGTATGTGTGTATGTATCTATCTACAGAAAAAGTCACGAAAGCCATTTCATTATAATAGGTTTCCTTACTAATTTGGCTGCATTATCCCAAACTGGGAGGTAAATTTAATTGTAATATCCTGCCTCAGGAGGTGTTAATTGACTGAAGAAGCTAGCGCGGATTAAGATGATTCAGTATTTCATTTCAAATCTAGGCCTCAGAGGACAATCCCATGAACAGCTGTTTCTGCCCCTCTGTTTCTTCCCTAGAAATGACATTTATGGAAGCCCCCAGATCTTCAAGTTATGTCTTCTGGTCCCAGCTTCCTAGGATCAAGCCAGACTTCTAGAGCAGCCTCACTGGGGGCAGTGGCTGGGCAGAAGGTAGCTGGTCGGTGAGAGACACAGTAGGGTCTTACCCACTTTTATGGAATATTACTTGGTGATTCCTCATTGTCCACAACCTGGCTGAGCTGCCTTTTCGTGAGAATGTATCCAGTGGGCAAAACACAAAGAAGCACAAAATGTAAGGGTTGGTTCCTTGGGATCCTTAAAAGTTTATAAAATAATAAGCTAAGAGTAACTACTGTGTATTTTCCAGAAAGTTACCAATTAGCATGTTCCTGAGAACACAGATTCAACTTGGGAGCATACGCCTCCCCAGGCCGCTCTACCACTGTGCACAACAATTAGCCTGCTGGCTAGGCACTCTGAGCAAAGCTGCAAAGAGACAACAACACAAGCCCTCCTGGAAATTTAGCACAAGCATTTGGTTACGGAACCAAGCACACAACTGGCTGAGCTCTGTCTTCCCCGCAGAGTGAACAGCACTCGTTTTCAGCTCGTTTCTTCTTTCCTTCCAAATACCAAACTCTAACTAACAAAAGTGAAAATGACATTTTAGTGAAGATTAACCAGATTCGTTGAAGATTTGTTGCGCGATTGAGAACGGAAATGTCCAGCCATCTGGCATCGGTTGACTGTGACTCCAACTGTCTTGTTATTTCCTTGATTACCCTTCTGGGCATGATGGAAAAAGTGGTCTCAAGGAGGAAAAAGGGGACATAAAGGGCCAAGGATTTTGCTTCCAATGAGGCTGATGTCCTAAGGACCCTGCTTTCACTCCTTGCTGGGGCGCATGGAGAACCTTTCCTAATCTGGGTTCCCTGGTGTTGTGCTAAATTGAGTAAGAAAAGTACCTCCCAAACGAACACATTGACTATGCTGAGCAGCAGACTTGAAGTGTGGTGTTTTGAGCTGAGATCTGTGCCAGCTAATGCACGGAAGGAAAAGGGGCAGGATGTGTGACGGTTTCCAAGGGGGCTTTCCTACCTGGAAAAGGAAGGTCATGAACTACATGAAGTATATATATATACACACACATATACATACACAAACACAGATATATATAAATATCTGTATAAACATATATAAATAACAGTGTATATATATAGTGTATATATACGATAATAGTGTATATATATGGTTATATAGAACCCATGAAATGAGCAGCTTTGTACCTGCCCCATCTGTACATCTCTATATATGTAATTATATCCCAGTTATCATAAATTATTCTATAGTTCATCTTTATACCTGCATGGTGAGGAGTATCTAGAAAAAGAAAACAATGAAACATATGTATCTTTTCCTTATGATCTTGTTATTTGTCATCCCTAAAAAACTAACCACTAGGCTGTTTAAACAAAGTCTAAACAGACCTTGTTTAGATTTGCAGCTAAAATAATGCAACCAGATAGGCTAAACAAGTTAACGAGAGTAGAACAATTTCAGTTCCACCGCAGGCCAGGCACTCCGTTTCTGGATGTCCAAAGCTTTCACCCACATGGTTGGAAACCATCGCTCACATCCCACCCCTCAAAATCTTACTGAAAATACGTCTGCCGCAGAGGCCCTTGAACATTCCACCGAGAAATACTCTTCCTCTGAACTCCTGTCCTAGTTCATGTCCTTAAAGGGCACGTAGCACTTGCTGCTCATGCAAATGCAGCTCTTTGTGTCCCGAGCGGAAACAGCCCCGTGGTGGCGGCTCCGATGCAGGCGGACTTCTTGGCTCTGCCTCTGATGACCAGTCTGATGTCAGGGCAGTCACTTGACCTCAGTTTTCTTTTTGGTCAGTGGGGATAATCAATGGTACTCACTTCCTAGGGTTGTCGTTAGGGGTAAATCATTATGTCCTGCAAAGTGCTTAGAATAGCACTGAACACTGGTTATTGTTCACCGGTTTGTAAAACCCTAATTCTCCAAGTGCACAACTATGCCTTATTTGTCTTGCGAGTCCTGCGGTGCTCTGTATGTCACAGGCGCAGGCGCACAAGCCAATACTGGTAGAGCCACAGGAGCACCGTCGAGGGGAAATGGAACAGAGCGATCGCTATTTATTGTAAATGACAGACATCTGACGTTCCCATTTTGCTACATTTTGAAGAGCTGAAGAACTTTAAGTCCATGTTTTGGCTCCAAAGGAAGCATCTTAAAGGGATGGTGGAATAAAGAATACAGGAGAAGCCACTCTTCCTCGTCAACACCACACAGCTATGGAGTGAGCTACCGGGTGACCCAGCTCCATCTCAGGGAGGAGGACCCTGGGAGAGGGGAGTGGAACTTTGGGGTGGCCAGGAGCATAATGAAGGGAAAATGAACAATTCCAGCTCTGCTGAACTAGACTCACAGTAGAAATATAAAAGTGGGACGTTTCCAGGAGCCCCATTATACTAGGATGTCTGGCTATGGCTGAGGCCTGGGAATAAATTTAGGTTGTTTTGTCATTCACTAAGTCCCAACAGGGAAGATAATTTTGCTTCTGATTTCAGCTACTGTCAAATGGAAGCATCAAATCTGTTACATTGGTCTCATAATTAAAAAGCAAACGGTCTATTTGAGAGAGAGCGAGAGATAAGAGAATGCACAAGCAGGGGGAGGGGCAGAGGAAGAGGGAGAAGCAGGCTCCCTGTGGAGCAGAGAGCCCAGGAGGGGGCTGGATGCCAGGACCCCAAGACCATGACCCGAGCTGATGGCAGATGCTTAACAAACATGAGCCACCCAGGCAACCCAGTCACATAATTTTTATACACATCCTTTATATATGACTGGACATATTATTTTGTATGATGTGTCCTTAACCAGCCTCTTCTCTTAGGTTTCCTGACTTGACTCTATGCTCTCTGATGAAGCACGGGATCGCCGGCCGGTTGAGTAAGCAAGAGAAAACTTGGGGAGCAGAGGTTGGCTCCTTACCCAGAGGTCAAGAATGATATATAGACGCTTGAGGGAGGAAGGTTCTGAGCTCGTACATTGCATGGACAGGCGGGCTGCTTCCAAAGGTCGTCTTCCTCCTTCCTTCTCTCCCTCCTCCGCTCGCCCTAGTCCCTTCCTTTCCTTCTTTCCTTCCTTGCACTACAGAAGCTGTATTTGCTCATTATAAAAACATTGAGAAGTACTTAAAAGGTCTCCAAGGAACACATCCGTTCTCATCTTACCTCCACTACCTCAGGTTTCACTCCCTAGAAGCTATGATTTTTTTTTTTTAGATTTTATTTATTTATTGGACAGACAGAGATCACCAGTAGGCAGAGAGGCAGGCAGAGAGAGAGAGGAGGAAGCAGGCTCCCTGCTGAGCAGAGAGCCCGATGCGGGGCTCGATCCCAGGACCCTGAGATAATGGCCTGAGCTGAAGGCAGAGGCTTTAACCCACTGAGCCACCCAGGCACCGCAACAAGCTATGATTGATAATTATTCACCTGTGTCCTTTCAGATACTTTATAAGTACGTACATATATTTAAAAAATTTTTATAAACATACATGTAATCATAAACACACAGTTGTACTGTTTCACAACAGTTTTTTTTTTTTTTTAAACTTAGGGAAAAAATACCCTTGGATATCTTTCCATACGAACCCAAAGAGAGTTAGTGCATTATTCATAACTTCAAAGTATTTCGCTATATGTTTACATAAAATTTAATTAGTCACTTACTCATGAATCTTTGGGTCAAAAATACTATAAGAAATATGAATAGAATAAATTTGTAGAAGTAAAAATATATGGCTAAGGGGTATGCACATTTAACATTTAATAGAGGTAGCCAAATGAGATTCCCCACATTGGCACACACAAATAATGCCTATTTCTATATACACTTCTTGACAGTAGATAATCGTAAACTCTGTTTTTTGCCAGTGAATAGGCTGAATACATTTCACTGTCTTAATTCTCATTTCTTTAATTTCGAGCGAGGAAATCTGTACGTTCTTCCCTGTGATCCTCCTGTTGATATATTTTGCCCATTTTTATAGAATTTTTCTTTTGGATTTGTGGGTGTCCTTTGTGTATTATGGAAATTAGCTCTCTGTCATGGTTACAACTATTTGCTTTCCTTCGCCATTTTTTTTTTTGAACTAGTATTTTCTAACAGCCCTTCTAAGCACTGAATTTGTTTTCTACAGCAGCTTGGCTCGTGTGAATGGATGAGTCACGACAGCTCTGAGTTTGGTAGTACTAAAAGAAGAAGTGAGAAGATACCAGGGTAGGCAGAAACCAAGGAAGTAACAGTTCCACATATGGAGTATCTGAAGAGGAAAGGTGAGGTTTGTTTTCAAAGCACCTGCCTGCGGTTTCATCCAATCTGTAAGGCATTAGATCCTCCTACCTCCATTCAGTTAGGAAGCTAGAAGGTAATTCCAACTGTCTGCAGCTCTACCTCTAGAGTTTTATTGAATAACACAAGCTAAACTCAAAATAAAAACTATGGTTGGATGAACAAGGAATATGCATATCTTGGTCTCTAAAACAAGGTGACCCAATTTACTATTTATTATAAGAAGCTTCATGAATTGGGCGCCTGGGTGGCTCAGTGGGTTGGGCCGCTGCCTTCGGCTCAGGTCATGATCTCAGGGTCCTGGGATCGAGTCCCGCATCGGGCTCTCTGCTGAGCAGAGAGCCTGCTTCCTCCTCTCTCTCTCTGCCCGCCTCTCTGCCTACTTGTGATCTCTGTCTGTCAAATAAATAAATAAAATCTTTAAAAAAAAAAAAAAAAAGAAGCTTCATGAATTAATCTTGTTGTAACTGTCAGTGTCCCAAAGAGTCTCAATTCTGTATTTACTGAATTTCAAAACATTTTAAGGGCCCTTTAGATGTATCTTGCCATATTATTAGTTATCACTTAGGGGTTATTAAAATGTAGGAAGATCATATAGGATAATTGGCATAAGAAGGTTTTCAGTCCCTGAGAAACCCATCTGCTCATCAGGTCTCCTCAAATGTTTCTGCAACAAATTGGACGGTGCAGAGGGGGTATTCTTATTCCCTAAGACAGCCCCTTTGTCCTTTTCTCTCAACAGGGCTGAAGTCCTAGTGGAACCTATGGCTTTGAGGGGCCGACCAATCTCCACTCTCTTCCCTACCACCAAGGTGACAGCCAAGTGTCAGTCACATGAGAATTACTTTCCGGGATTTATCTTTGAAACGTTTGTATCAAGAGTACAGCGTCATGGAAACATGGAATCTTCTGATTTATTTTTAATACTTTGGGATTTAAAATGTTACTAAATGATGTGTAACAAAATTTGTGCTTCCATTAAGGACCCATTACAAGTTATACGTGCGTTATGTATAGCACAGTGTCTGCAGTTACTCTGAGGTGTAGGAGCTCTACCTGAGATACTTAACTTAAGATGTTAATGAAACCAGAATGGTCCAAGATAAGCTATTTAATTGTAGACAATCTTGTCTCCATCCAGCTGCAAGCAGAAATTGCAATTTCCAGATCCAGGGCAAGACTCTGCAATTACCAATCACGGAGAGACTCACAGGTAGAGAGAGAAAGAGCGGGGTAGGAAGCCTGCGCCACAGGAACTGTTTATGGACAAGGCTCCCCAGTGAACATATTGGAACCGTAACAGGCATATCTCCTCTGTGAGTGGCAGATAACGTTTATCTTATGTGACAACTCCAGCCATTCCTTAACAACAATCTGAAAAGAGATGGCAAAAACTACTGGCTCTACCTCAGTATCTATTTTTCCCTTCCTTCAAAGTGATGGGATTTTAGCTTGAGATGTATTTGACTAGGATAAAGACTACATTTTCACACCTCCTTTTAGCTAGGTGTGAATGTGGGACCAAACAGTGCCATGCGGGATGGAAGCCAAAATGGTTTGTATGACTTCCTCATGGTGACTTTAAAGGGGAAAGGGTGTGATGTCCCCTTGCTCCTTTTTCCTGACTCTTTCTGGCTTGAAAGTAGAAGATATGGAGAGCTCCCATGGACCATGAAGACAGACTGGAGAGGAAAAGAAAAGGAATCTGAGTTCTCAACTCCATGAGGCCACTACATTAAATCTGGACTCCTGTTCAGAATCACATGAAAATAAGGGAAAAAATCCCGTCTCTTTTAGGCATCCAGTGTTTTGAGTCTTTGTTACAGCAGCAGAACCCGTGTCTTAATGAATGCAAAATGGTTATGAGCTGAATCAAGGCTCGGTGGGAAAAGTCACGCTAGGTTTGCAATGCCAGCTGTGGGCAAGGGACCCAATGGTCTACCAACTCTAACCTCTTACTGTATGGATGGATAGCTAACCTACTCCAAAATGGAAAACTCTCAAAAAAAAAAACAAAAACAAAAACAACCTTTTACGTCACTCATACATTACAGCTTTCCTTGGCTATAAGTTCATCTCCCTCTCTGTTCTATTGTTTACCACTTCAGGCTTAACCTCTCTGTATTTGGTAGAAATACAAAGAAATTAGACTGACTTAACAATCATAATAAGAATAAAATAAGTAATATGTATCATATTTAGGATATACTATTTATTTATATATAAATGTCTACAATCCTTTAAAATAGCCTCCTGGAAAACTATATGCTTACTTCAATGATGCTGCCATTACTAAAATATTTTTAGAATTGTTTTGAAGTTGTATATCCTACCCATTTCTTATAATAATAGGACTGAACCAAATCACTAAAACTTCTTTCATGCCCAACCGTGACTCTTTATTGAGCACTTGCTATGCCTAACATCGTTAGTTTGGGTGTCCGAGAGGTTGGTAATCAATTGAGGAAGTCAATAGTACTCTTTTGACAATCTATGTTAAATCTCCTGCGTAATGTGGTTTCATAATTTAACAATAAAAAAAATACATATAAGGAGTCTATAGTCCGGAGAAGTGAGAAATATATACCAGGAATGAAATGTGAATTTTTAAAAAGCTCTGCTTCATGGAGTTTTATACCATTGATTTATTCATTCCCTCGAGATTTATATTACTGCCCTGCTCCCTTACTTCCCCCCAGATTCTCAGTAATTTATAGATTAAAAATTAGAGTTCTCTTTGTCTTCAATTTCAAAACTCCTTATTCTACTAGAGCCTTGATTTATTAATGCATTCCTCGTTGCAATGCATTCTACTGAGTAGGCTTTTCCAGGAGCCTCTGGGTAAAGCAGCCCCCTCTCTGTGTCGGCCCCCACACCAGCTAATAACCGTGGGCTGTGGGCTTTCTCTGAATCTCAGGGACTCTGACAGGAGAGCTCCTGGGATGAAGCACATTTCTGGAGTCACTGAGCCTGAAATGTAAAGCCGTGGTACTCAGAGTGGGTGCCGCTGAGCTGGAAATACTGATCTACTTCGAGAGTCTTGGTTCTGCCGGTTAAGCAAGTCAGTGTGTCTCTTCAAATGAGTAATAGCTTCCTAATAGCCAATAGGGCAGAAAGGTCAGCTCAAGTCCATTTATAGTTTTCGAGTATGCCCGGAGCTTGGGCTTAGACAATGGCTTTGGTCCTCACCCTGGATAGAAGGGATTCAGGGCCCATGAAGTCAGACAGAAGGAAGAACTTCCCATTGGCAAGGACATTAGGATCGGAAGGGCAGGCCAGGGCGGACATCCAGCGGATGCTGTTGGATTCAGAAACCACTGTCCTCACCGGTGGTTAAAGATTTTAAACCTCATTGCTAGCTCACTATTGCTGCCTTGTCTGTGTGTCTTTAGACTAGAATAGAGTATCATGGTGTGGTCTTGACACGTCAGGTGTGGGCTATTGGGAAGATTTGGAAAACAGCAAAAATAACAAAAACAACCAAACAAACAAAAAGAAAACTCATGGAAACATATTTGCAGTAGTGTTTCCTGAAGGATGTGATTGGCCTTTGGGGCACCCAGGTCTTCACATGAAACTGTTCTGCCCAAGGCAGAATATCAACATCCCTGCCTCTTCTCTCATGCCATTCTGGAGCACCAGAAATCGTGTCAACCTGGAGGCCTCCTGATATTTTTAAATGTCTCCTGGGGAGGCCGGGTCACCCTAGTTGTAAGCCATGTTTAAGAATTATCACCCAAATGGTGGTAAAGGAAGGAGGATATCAATGATGCAGTCATGATTACTTATTTCCGATTATGGAAATTTCATGAGAACAATCTGCTTTAAATTGATGTGTGTCGTGTCATAGAGATGAGCTTTTTTTTTTTTTTAAATTTTTAATTTTTTTTAATGTCTTTTTTTTTTTAATTTTTTATTTTTTATAAACATATATTTTTATCCCCAGGGGTACAGGTCTGTGAATCACCAGGTTTACACACTTCACAGCACTCACCCAAGCACATACCCTCCCCAATGTCCATAATCCCACCCCCTTCTCCCAACCCCCCTCCCCCCAGCAACCCTCAGTTTGTTTTGTGAGATTAAGAGTCACTTATGGTTTGTCTCCCTCCCAATCCCATCTTGTTTCATTGATTCTTCTCCTACCCACTTAAGCCCCCATGTTGCATCACCACTTCCTCATATCAGGGAGATCATATGATAGTTGTCTTTCTCCGCTTGACTTATTTCGCTAAGCATGATACGCTCTAGTTCCATCCATGTTGAGATGAGCTTTTTAAAATAAAATCCTTTGGAACCAATAGGACTTTACCAGTATTGACTCACTTTGGGCCTTAGAAGGTTCTATGGCTCATGGAGCCTATAACTCGGCGGAAAGGGGATATATTTGTTTCCACAGCAAGGCATAATTTATTAGGGATGATGTCCTGTACTGTTGGAAGACATTCTTCTTATTATTATTTTTGTTAGTTTGGGTGAGTAAGCAGACAATCATATATAAATAGGTGTGTTGGCTTAGGGACTGCATAATAAAACGTATTTTTCCTACAGAATTCTAAATAGCAATATCTTCAAATATCAAATGTGATTATGCTTTATGAATTCTGCCATCGTTTCTGCCACTCTGTTTACTCAGAAATACCAAGCCCATTTTAAGCGGCTGCCTTAGAGAAAGTACTCCTGGTGTCCTCCTCAGACGAGGCTATGCGTAAATGTCAGTCAGTACTCTGGGGCAGAGAAAATGCAGAGAAACAAATTCTCTCTCAGGCAAACCCCGACAGTAGCAAAAGTATTGGTTATGGAAACCTAAATCCACCCAGACACCCCCATTAATTAATATCACAAAGTAAGCGTATCTATGATGACTGTCACGGGCACATAATCCCTTAGACTGGATTTAGTCTGACATAGATTTCACTTTAGAGCATGGACATGACAAAGTTAGAAATTTCTAGCTTCATAATGAAATTTCCTACAGCCTAAGTGGATGTTCACAATATCATTAGATATGCAGTCTGAATAAAATTTTGCATTTGGGCAATCCTAAAACAAAATTCGAATAACAAAAGAGTAACATTTTAATCAAATAGAGCCCAAAGATAACTAGATTTCTCTCATCTTCCTTCAATCCCCTTTTTGAATAAAATGATAACTTATGAGAAGAAAATTTAAAGTGTAAGATATATTCTGGAATCTGACACCGCTACCAAGTACAGTATTCAATGGCCCTAACTGAGAGTTACCAATGACTGCTCTAAGACACTTGAATGGCTTGAATCTCTAAAGAAAGGTTACATTTTCTCCACCACACTCTGCTTATTCGGGCAGAAGGAACAACTACAGTGTAGAATACACTTTCTACAATATAGAAAAAGAAAAAAAAGGGTTTTCTGGTTATTGTTGCAATGGTTAAGATTTTAAATCAATTACTCTTCAACAAATCATGTTAACAGAGGCTTGATGATATGTTCCGGAACATAATTTTGAGCCCTCATTTTTTTCTCTTTGGATCTTTCCATTAACTATAGACATACATGGTTCCTCTTTAACAAGGAGAGCCAGGTCTGATTTGTGGTTAAAAAACAAAACAAATCAAAACAAAACAAAAGAAGAGAAGAGAAAATATACAAACACACACACACACACACACACACACATTGTGATGAATTCTCTTGACTCTTGCAGGTTTCAAATGAGAGGGTCTGGTCTCAGGTTGGAACCCATGTCATCCAGGCTATATCAACACAGGACATGGTTCCCTGGCAGTGGGGGACCACTGTACCACCAAGAAGGCAGGAAGGAACCAGTGTTTCTGGACAGCCACATGCTAGAATCCTTTCATATGCTGACTCCTATGTCAACTCCTTTAACCAGGGTTCACAGATCCAGAAACAGAGTCTAGGAGAAATGCTTTGGTACTGGAATATTTATGGATGAAATGATATGCTGTCTAGATTTCCTTCAAAATTATCCAGAGGAGGATATAGGTAGGTATGTATAGAGAGATTCTAAGCTTGGCCATGGGCTGGTAAATGTGGAGGTTGGGTGCCAGTCATGGTGGGTTATTATAATCTTCTCCAACTTTTTTGTATGTGAAATGCTTTAACAATAAAAATGGATACACAAGATATACTTAGGGTTTGAAAGTCCCATGAGGCTGCTTATGTGCTACTTTCTAGAACAGCCCCTTGGTAGTCTTTCAGCTAATACATATTTCCTGAGTAGCTACTGTGTTCCCAGCAATGTGTTAAGTTGCCTCAATTTATGTGAATATGTGAAAAGCAATAAAATATTTTAATATAAGGAATTTTTTATTATCTACCATTTTTTAAATTTAAATAGTTCAAACTTAGTATATGGTGCTTGGCAATATTAATGAAAGGTGTGGGTCCCCTTTGATAGTCCCAACTCACTTCCCTGCACTGCAGTCTGATCTTTGAGATGAATGACTTTATGTTCTTATGAATGTCAACTACACCATTGCTTTCGTCCACAGACACAGATGACACTTCTGGGATATAGGTATATAGGATTACAGAGTCAAACAGCCTCACTCCTTTGCTTCTCTCTCCCTCTTACTTGCCAGGCAAAATCCCAGCAGGTGCTTAACCCAATTTTATGTCTGTTCTATTGCTTGAGCTGAACACGGCTGCAAAGAAAACACACACCCTAGCGATCCCTGGCTCTCAAAATTCACAACCAAAATACCCGATGGGGCCAGGATGCTGTGGGGTAAAGCTACATTTCCCTGGTCCCGACATTCTCCCTGTCTCTACGTTAACTGTAGTGCCTTGCGCTCCCTAATCTCTCTCCCTCCCTTCCTTCCACACTGATGTTTGCTGACGACCTCCTGTATTCTTTTACTCATAAAGAAACTATCTACAGAGAAGCACCTGATCATCCCAGCAGAAAATGTCCTACCCATGTCTGTGCCCATATGCTCTGTCTTCCCTCCTGAGATGCAGGGAGAAGGTGGCCATGTCCAAAGGCCGAGTTCTTTATTCGTGCACCGAATCTCATCACCTTTGTTCTGATTCCCCCAGAGATTCCCCCCGCCCCCCTGCCTTTTTTTCCCTGCAAAAGCTTACTTGTTTGGAGCTCTCCCTAGCTCTCCCCCTGCCCCTTTTTAAGAATCTACCAGTGTTGGTGTGTCTACTCCTTACCATGGATGCCCAATTCATTAGCAAGTCCTCCCAAGTTCTACCTGCATGATATATCTTAGGATGTATGATTCATATGAGGCATCTAGAATAGAATACGATACATCCAATGATCATGGAAAGTTATGCTTATAAATTACAATACATCCAATGATCCAATGATTCACAAAGATACAAAGTAGAAGAGTGGTTCCCAGAGGCTGAAGAGAGGGAGGAAAGGGGAGGTAGTGTTAATGGGCATAGAATTTCAGTGTGGAATGAGGAAAATGTTCTGGAATGGACAGTGGTGACCGTCACACGACAATATATATGTACTTAATGTCACTGAACTGTATACTCAAAAATGGTTCAAATGGTAAATTTTATTATATATATATATTTTATATTTAAAAAAAAAAGCCCAGTTAAGAAGATATCTATGCAATATTTGAATCCGACCACATTTTACTTCCCCTCTTACTAAAGTTCTATTTCGAAGTGCGCTCATTCCCACCCGCATTATTCCTCCCAAAACATCTCCCTGCTGGACAGCTTGCTCCCACCTCAGTCTGGTCTCTGCACACTGCAGCAGAGTGAGGTTCTAAACTGGAAAGGAGATCGTGGAATGTGCCAGATCACAATTCCGTTAGAATAAACCCTAGCTCTCTACAAATGCCTTGCTCTTTCTGGAACACCCAGGGCTTTCGTCCCTACTTTCGCTCCCTTCCAGAATGTTCTCCCCGCAGTGGGCTCCCTGACTTCATTCAGGTCTCTGCTTCCATGTCACCTCCTCACAGAGGCCCTTCCTGACTACCTTACAGCAGCCTCTCAATGCACAGGCGCGGGTGTGTGCAAACCCGCCCACGCAGGTCCGGTCCTATACCTTCCTCTGCTCTCTTTTTCTTAACAGTTCTTTTTACTACCAGACATCACGTATTTATTTGTTTCCTTATTTAACCTATTACTCAACCCCTCTGCAGTTAAACTCAATGAACTGTCGACAGCTGCTTTCCCAGACCTCAGCCATGATCGGTCTGTAATGGGAGTTCAAGAACTATCTGGATCCTAAAAGTCTGTGCACATGAAATTTGAAGTTTAGCAAGTGGCCGGTGGAGAAGTGTTCCAAAGCAGGTCACTGCTCATGTCCAACCAAAGGGTTCTCCTTTAAAAACAAAGACCTTCAGGAACCGGTGACAATACTTCAGAAGGGACCGCTGACACCAGGAATGAGTGGAGGGCGGGGAAGAGAAGAGATAATGGAGGCTCGGGTGCCGAGACAGATGGAAGGGACTGGTGTTTGCGACACATTATCATCAACGAGTGTCATTTAGATGAGAGAGGGTTGAAAGTTCTCCCGAGCAAGACTCACTTAATATTTAAGGAAAATATCCTTCAGAAGATTATGTCACTTAAGTCAGAAACAGACTTGTTGAAAGGCCACTGTGGTAGGCAGGTCACCCCCAAGTGATGAGGAGGAAAGGCACTTGAATGAGAAACATGCTGAGGGTATTCAGCAGGGGACATTTAGTGACAAATCAGAGACAGCCCCAGGCACCTGGCACGAGGTGATGACCCTCTCAGATTCAGCTCAGGGACAGAACTGGTGTGAAAGCTAACTCCCGGTGTCTCTCACTATAGTTTGTGGGCAAACTGAGACCCTGAGCCTTTCTACCTCCTCTGACCCCAGAGACCTCCTCTGGGGGTCTTTAACCTCCGCTTCCCATGTAATTATTTTTATTCAATGGGAACCTATGGGTTTCTGAAAATCCTCAAGTAAGTATCTCAAAGCAGGGAGGAAAGTTATGCTTATAAATTACAATATATCCAATGACCATGTGGCTCCCCTGCCCCCACCCTCATTCCAGCTCCCATCACCTAACCCACTTGGGGGGCTCACCCCTTACTTCAGACCTAATCCTACTTATGGACTTGGAGCAGTTTGAGAGTCTCTGGCCTGCTTCTCTGACCTTGTGCCTCAGCTCTGCAGCTGTGCATGCTTCTCCCCTATTTTACCCTAGACCCTTGACTGGGTCCCCACTCGTCAATGTTTCCATGTGCTGCTACCTGCCTTGGTAAGCTAGCGAAGGTCCACGGTCTCTCTGAATGGTGTGAGGCGTGTGCAGGGGGTCCCGGCTCTTCCAGCATCCCTGACGTCCTGACCCGCCTTGGTCTGCTCTTTGACACCATGTTTCTGGGCTTTGCACCTCATTGTGGCCAGGTCACTGTAAGGGAGCCTCTTCAGGTCCCCCCCGTAGGCTACTCACATGGAGAACGCCTTTGGGAGCTTTACCAGAAAGGTACCCCCACCCCCCCACCAGGAAGATAAATTATAAAAAGATGTTCCCTCTAAGATGACCAGTTAGGAAAACAGCACCCCTTCCTCGGGCAGCCTGTAAGGCACGGAGCTTGGCAGACAGAACTTGGCAGGTTTGTCCCCGCCCCCAGCACCCCCGAGCTGGGTGTATAACTTACACCACCATGTACCTAGTTCTCCTCCTCACCACTGACTAACCGGCCCAGCTGCCACTGGTGCCCGACCCCATGACAGGCTTCCTGGTCTGGACAGGTTTTGCCTCATCGGAACCCTGAATCTGACCCAGAATTTGCTCTTTGTCTGTCCTGCCCCCATTCTGTGTCTTTCAGGTCACTCCCATTGAGGTTCTCATTCTCAACCTGACGGTGTATAAGAAGTCAAAATCTAAGGAGATATCACTCATAAAATAACATTGGCCTTTTCTATCTACTACTGTAATACGATTCAACTTCAGTACTACAAAACCTACTACCCGTTGGTTAGAGTGCTTTGTTACACTTGATCTCTGCCAATTTCTGGATCGATTTTCTAGTCTCTTCTATTCCCCCCCCCCCCCAAAAGACATCTAGCTTAGGATAATCCTGTTTTCTCTTTCCAAAGACAGCTGGGGATTCTAGGATAGAAGACAGTTTCCTAATACAAGCTGGACTTCAGGCCTAGAACAAAGGGTACTATTCTAGACACCCCTGTGAAAAAGACAAAACAGGAGTAGCTCCTAAGTGTTGGGACGGCAACATGTGTAAGAGAGAGAAGGTGTGATCTGACAGGGCGAACATTCCAGTTCTGGAAGGAACGTGGTTCTGGCAAGGAAACCACCCCCCGCCCCCCAGACAGATACAGAGAAAAGACCAGGGGGCAACCATTCAGACAGGCTGAATCACAGCACACTGAGCGTCTGGAAACTTATCCCGCCAAAGAGAATTGTTTGTTATTTAGAACTGCAGGCTTTGAAAGTTGGATCAATTAGGTCCAAGTTGCCCTGATGAGACAAACAATTACCCCTAAAGTCTGAGCTTGCCATGAATCCTCCTCAACGTTTGCTTTGTGGAAACAAATTAAAATATTGTGAGGAGACATGGTAGATGACTTTTCTACCTCTGCTACATTTACACACAAGCTACGTAGTGATTTGGGGAGCACTGCTGTTTTCACAGTGTTACCTTTTCACAGTTCACTGTGGGCACACTAAATACAGCATAGAATGCACGAGTACTTCAGAGGTAATTTAAGTAAACCCACCACAGATACGGATTATGTAGTGTGCATAAACATGCACATAAATCTAAACATATATATTTAAAGACAATGAATAAATAACACAGAATTAAAACACAGAATCAAAGTTTATGAAAATGGGTACACAGAGTACTTTTGTTTAGAGAATGCCAGTTGTCTTGAAATTCCTAAGCATAGGCAGATTTATAATACGATATATATAGTGTGGATATAGATATACATATCTATATATGTATATATATCATATATATTATATATAATATATTTTATATATAATATATTTTATATATATTTATATATTTATATATTTTATATATATTTTATATAAATATATAAAATATATATAATATATATGAATATATAAAATATATTATATATAATATATATGATATATATTATGATCACATATAATATAATAATATATAAATATATTTATAAATAAATATATTATTATATATTATAATATAACATATTATAATATAATATATATCATATATATGTGTAATTTCTGGCCAACAACAACAAAAAAAGACAAATGGAAACAATTTCTCTAGGGTGCCTTTCCTCCTAGAGTACTGTGTAGAGGATGTAGGAAAAGTCTGGAAAGAAAAGTGTATCTGCATGCATACACCCTAGATGAGACAATGACAAATGAGTGCTAATCCACTAATTACATAATCCCTTGTCTTTCACGTCCAGTCCTCTGCCCCCGGATAACCTCCTCGGGTTCTAACCACTGGCCCCGCAGACACATAATGGTCCCTCTTTGTCACTTGCTCAAGTTCTTGTAATATTGCCACATGGTACACTTGTGGTTACTTTCCACCGGCTTTCCATGAGCCCCAGCAGTGGGAAGAGCTGCCCACTTACTTGTGTTTATCTTCTGGAGAGAAATGTGCTTTTCCAGTTGTCGCCGCAGCTTGACCTCAGCTCCGTATTTCCCAGTGGTCCCGTTGTCGGCCAGGATGAAGTGGGAATGCATGCTGTTGAGAACAGTGAGCTTGCTCATGGGGTTGGACATGGTCTGATATGGCCGGACAACCTGCAGGATTTCAAAAGGAAGAGGTGGCAGTCAGAGAAAGAGCGAGCAAAATATGAAAAGGAGAACCAGCCAGAGAGGAAACAGAGAGTGAAGGATAAATCAGTTCTTTGGTACAGTGAAAACAGTTTATATCCTCTTCCTAACACCACTGTGGGTAGCAAGTTTTATGGTCAAAGGTCCCCCAGTCACAGCAAGATTATACTTAAGGAATAACATGTTTATATGCTGAGTTTGATACAGAAGCTAGTTTGTGCTCTCACCATACTCAAAAACTGGCATGTGAAGGATTGTGTCATTGTGAGGTCGATCTTTTCATTTGCTGATGAACCACAAGTAATTTTAACATTTACTCGTTTTGTTTTGTCTTTCTCTTCTCCACGATGTCCATACTCCAATGGGCAAGGCAGAGCCATCATGGTTCTGGAGTAGGGTTCGGTTGGGAGTGGGGCCAGGCAGATTTTTTTCATTCAGTCATCTGAAGGTCTGTTAATTCGAAAAATCAACCTTGATCTTATTAGACACCTTATTTAAGTGGAAATACTGAATGTCAAATACGTGTCTTGTGAAATGAGCGTGAATCAAAATATTCATCTCTGTCTTTGTTTGTTGTTGTGTTATTTTCATTTTGTGGTGAATTATACTATCCCAAACAGAGTAAGTCTTTCAGTTTTTTATATCAAAAGAAAAGCAAAATCGATTGTGAGTTTGGGTTGCCAGTTCTAGTTGCTTTATAGACATTACCTATATTCCTTGCAACAATCCTACAAGGTGGGTGCTCTCATGTTTATCTCGGAGATGGAGAAATGGCACTGGAGGTAAAATGGGTTTTTCAAGAGTTTCTTATGCACAAACCAGAACTGACCTCTGGGTCTGATTCCAAAATCTTTGCTTGTTCCCCTGCCCACACTGCTTAGACAGGATGGAAACAAGATGATGTTTTGGAAATCTACTCCTAAAATATTTAGGTAGAGATTCCACTCAAGACCATGAAAAGGAAAGTTCAACAAGCTCATTGTTACAAGGCTTGGTATGGTTAGCCTTATACTGAATCATCAGAATTGACAGAACATAAATACATGATACTGGGTTTTTATTTCCGTGCCTTTGTGTGATGTGTACATTCATTATGGTGTTGAGATGCTCTCATTCATTTTCAGTACGTAATAACTCACTCACGAAAAGCTGTAGTAAGATTGAATAGTTTGCTAAAGAAATTACAAAGTGATTTAGTAAGGGTAGTCTTTAATAGCAGAGATCTCATAAAAGTCATTTTTTTTTTTTTTTAGATCTTGATTCTGATTTCAAAATTTACTTCTATGTGCCTGGCACACAGAATCTACTCAATACATAGTGAATGAATGAACATGAAAACTTGAGACAGGCATGTTTTTGTTTAAAATTAAAAAAAAAAAAAAAAGGACCCTCTCTTTTCTGAATTGCTTGGGAGTTGATCTAATCTAAATTTAAAATGTGTAAAGCCTTCATTCCTTTTCATGTATGTCTTATTTGTTAATGTAGCATTAATACAACATTAATTCATAGCCTCATTTTAGTTGACTCTCAGCGATAAAGGAAGCTCGTAACTTTCCGATTATTGTTTCCAGTAATGGATTGGATATTTTCCAGTAATGGAGCGGTATTCAATTACTGCTTTGTCTAGATGAGTGCACGAGAGTCCTCCAAAATACAGAGACAGTGGTTTGCTAACTCCATCCCAAGTTCTTTATCACTGGAAGAGTGGGTCGCCTGTGGCTGAAATTCCCATTTTGTTGTTACTCATTTTTGATTATAAAACATTCATTCTATAGCAAAGTGCAAGTTAATAAATATTAATGCCTTGCTGAAAGAAAAGAGGCTTAGCAGAAGGACTTTCTCCTATCCTTTAAGAGCCTCTGCATTGTGCTTTTGGACAAAAGAAAATGCTTTAGTTACTCTTCACTATTTTCTGAGCGGGTCCCCAAGTCTCCATGCCAAGGAGGAGAGGACCCAAATTATTTCTTTGAGAGGCAGGGGACAGTGGATTTTCTAGAGGTTAAACAGTGTGTCATAGTGAATCCCAGACACTTGTTCTAGGTGAGACATGAGAACACACTTTTTAATTCCTGGGAACAGAGTTAAAGACCCATCAGTGAACACGAAATTTTCAAATGAAGAAGGTTGTGAAAATAATTCTGGGCCAACTGACATACTTACCACAATCTGAGAATAACAGAACTGCATTAAATCATCTAACTATATTCTCTATGTTTCCTCACCCACAGGATTCTAAGGACAGTGGGGCATCAATCTTCTGAGTTTGGACCTTCTTTTCTTGTGATACATGAAACCAGCTCTTTGGAAATACTGTTCCTTTGGATCAGTCATGGCAAGAGGGTCAAGTTTACAGTTGCACACATGAATTTTAATTTCTTCATCTTACTGCTCCCCGTTTTGTTTGATCTCATATGAAGGTAAGTTACAGGTGGTCCTATTTTGGCAGAGATTTCGTCTGCTGTGTAACAGGGGATAAACAACTGGAAAGTAAGTAAAATGCCCTAATTTATTTTGCTATCATCATTGGAGGAAGATTTCTGCCATATCCTTGAGAATCCTGGTCATACAAGCCATGGAAATCTGTCCGAATCCCATGAGTTCTGCCAGCTGCTGTATAAATCTGAGGCTCACATTTTTCATCTGTAAAAGGGAAGTGAGAACACCACTTAACTTCGCGGGTTAGATGAGATTATAGGTGCAAAGTACCGGGCACTTTGCCTGGTTCCTAGCAGGCAATCTACAAATGGGAATTCCTTCTCGAGCTTGGCTTTACTCTACCAACTACAAACTGATTTTCCCACTGCAAGCTAGTGACCAAAATGATATGACGACAGACAAATCACAGACTTTTGTTTTCCACAAGAGATCTGAATCAATCTTTTTAAGTAAAGAAAAAAAATTAGCAATCAGTTGGCAAAACACACCACGTGACGTGTTTTTACTCTGTCACCTCTCACGGGCCATTTAAGAAGGCGAGGCTCTGGAATTATTGGTGGATTAGCTACAAAGTTGGAAAGAGCTCCCCAAGTGCTTCAAGAGGAATGCATGTTGGTCTACTTGCCTGCAAAATCCTGTTAATATTCTTCATAACAAACATACCAGCAGTCTATTCTTGTTTGAGTTACAATTTGCATATCTTCCTGTTGCTTCTCAAATCGGGGGGAAAAAAAAGTCATGCCTTTGTGTCACATGAATACAAATGAATTCTTCCCTCTGACAAATTTTGGAGGTAATGCATCTACTTGCATTATTAAGAGCTCATAAAAAAGCACTTTTGGGAAGTGTGTGTGTGTGTGTACGCACATGAGCCCACAGCAAGAACAAGTGTGACACATTCTGGACTTGTAGACGTGTTAGATGGCTCTAACACATCTCTCAGCCACTGTTTTTTGAGAGCATCAAATCCTAATGCTTATACATAATGGATGATTCCCCTAAGAATAAAAGATCGTCCAGCTTATACACTATCTTTGAGCGAATTAAGAAGAGAATCACTCAAATAATTTTCCATGTTCATATTTCAGATGTAGAATCCTGGTTGATGAAGGCTGAATGGCATCTGAAAGGCCTTCATTATTGGTATATACAGAATTATATATACCTAGATGGGAAATCTGCTTAGAAGCAGATTTTAGATACTTTGTATTCTTTGGGTATCATGGGCCAGTATACCTCTAAGTAATAATATTTTTGCCCCTTTCTTGTCCCTCAAGGTGAGATGGAAGAATTCTGCACTCTTTAATACATCTACACCACTTTGTACTGGCTGACTGGTTAAATCCTGGTTCCAAGGCCTCTGCATATCTTGACTCTGAAACAAAGAAGCAATGAAATCTAAATTAATGTTTAAGAAACTAATGAAGGTGGGGGTACCTGGATGGATCTGTCAGGTAAGCAGCGGACTCTTGGTTTTGGCTCAGGTCATGATCTCAGGGGTTGGGGGATCAAGTCCCAAGTCGGGCTCTGCAATCAGTAGGGAGTCTACTTCTCTCCCTCTCCCGCTGCCCCCCACCCACTCTCTCTCTAAAATGAATAAAAATCTTTAAAAAAAAAAAGGAGAGAGATTAATGAAGGTGAAAGCTCTTGATGTAATGTACTTTTAGGGTCATTACAGTTGCCGGGAGGTGACCCATCCAGAGACACCATGGAAAATCTGAACATTTTTTATGTGCTGATGTCCGTTTGCTACATTTCTTACCCACGGGGAGACTTCACTGGATCGTTTGGGAGCTGATCTAAGACACCCGCTTGAGTTTTCCTAGCTACTTTCACACATGTTCTGGTCTCATTCAGGAGTACTTAGTGGGCAGTCAGGAAATGGGGAAGGGGCATTCTAGTTCCTCCAGCTACTCATTTTTGACTTTGGGCAAGTCTTTCAACTCATTCCTTTCTTCCTGTATTCATACATTAAGAATGCCTTGAGGAAATGTTCCTGGTAAGTACTGTGCTGGCTTGAGGAGACATACAACTTTGCACCTAGGTAATGTTTTTCACTGAATGTTCAAATTACATTGAAACCACTTGTCTGTGGTTTCTAAGGACTTTCTACCTCTAAGATTGAGTCTGAACAGCCCATGTTGAAAAGTACATTTGCTTCTTCCAAGGTAGCACAGAAAAAGGACACAGAGGTGGGTCACTCCTGTCCTGGGGTCCCCTTCCCCTTTCTAGTGCTTTCTACAGTGCAAGGGCAGTTGGCTCATCTGAAACTCCTTTCCTGAACAGAATTGAATTGAGCTCAAATGGGTTCTTGAGTCATCCATCGCAGGCCTTTGGCAATCCCTGAACTTATGACCCGGTGAGGTACATATCAACATGCCCATGGCAAGTAACAGGCAGGCAGAACACCGAAGCATTTGTTCCCTCATAATAGCACTATAATTTTAATTTAGGCAGGAAGAAAATGAGGATTTACTGATCACTTATTCTATGTCAGCCACTATGATACAACTTTTCCATGGATTAACCCATTCTGTGCTTACCATATAGGCAAAACTACAGATGCTCAGAGAAGTGAAGTCTTTTGGGCAAACGCGTCCCACAAACACTCTTTCCTCTAAATCTACACAGCACATAGATCTTAAATTCCTATACAGGCCAGGAGCCATTTAGAGGGAAGATGGAGGAGCCAGCCTGATTTTAAATTCATAAAGGATATTATGGTTGGTTTTGCTGCTGGACATTTTTGCCAGTGGCTCAGCTGAGCACTGAAATCCTTGTGACAGCTGATCAGATTATTTCCAGATGAGTCATCTAGAACTGTAGAGTATGCAGAAGTCAGGAGAGGCGGCAGTGGGCGGCAAGATGGGATTTGTGCTTTGCAGAAAGAGACACAAAAGGGACTGGCAAGGTTCTCGTAGGATCAGGCCTGCTTTCTGGGAGAGATGAGGGGATATTGCCGAGACGTGGGCAGCACTCTCTGTTTGAGAACGAGGAACATAGGGACTGAGAGGAGGAGATGAAAACCAAATAGAGAAAGACACCGTGTGTCCTCATAAGCCTAGTGAGGCCTGTGTTAGCAGGGATACTGGGCTGGTTGGTACCCATCCAGCCAGCTCGGCTGCAAGTCTAGGTATAAAGTAAGGTCATATGAAACCCAGATGCTGCCTTTCTGCCCAGCAATCCAAGCAAAAACCCAGCAAACCCAGACATCTGTCCCAGAGAGTGCCCAGGTGCCTAAAATCCATGGCTAAAATCCACAGGTGGAACAATTGTGTCTTTCTGCAGCATTCTGAAAACGAGTCCCTCAAATCATGGGCTCGCCGGGGGTTACATCGTCCTCATTTCTGGCCTACCTCCCTTTGGCCTGTCCTGAGGGAAGCCACGGACCGACCAGGTTAAGGGCCTACTTAGAGTGGAAAAAGGCCCTTAAGTTCTAAAACGGGTTACTTGCTTAAGAAACCACCATGTGTCCGTGGGGTGGTTTTAAAATATGTTAAAAAATTCTTTGAAAATATTCCCATCCAGTCTGCAGTTGTCAGTGACTCACTTCGAAGAAATAGAATAAAACAGAAGTGATGGTGTGTCGACTTGCAAAAAACTAGGTCATGAAAGGGTTCCTTTTAGCTCTCTTGGATCACTTACTCTGGGGGAAGCCAGCTGCCATAATAAAGCAGCCTTCTGGAGACGTCCACATGGGGAGGAACTCCTACCCACAGCCATGTGCGTGAGTCATCTTAGAAGGTACCGTATCCCCATTCGATCCTTTAGATGATGCAGCCCCAACCGATATCTTGACTGTGACCTTAAGAGAGACCCAAGCCAGCACCACACAGATAAGCTACTAATAAATTTCTGACCCACAGAAACTGTGACACAATCAGTGTTGTGTCAAGCCATTAAATTTGGGGGTAATTTGTTACACAGCTGTAGACAACACAATAGCGTATTATTGCTATCTTGAGGCTTCAAAATGTGTTCTCTCCCCTCTGTTCTGGATTCGCTGGTGCATCGTAATTTTGTGCCCTCTAGTGCCTCCCTGCCTCCTCCCTGGGCTCCAGTCAGCTCTGGCTCCTGTTTTCTGCTGGGGCTATGGCCACCATCTTCCACTCCCAATGTGGAAGTGGAAGACGGTGGCCATCTGATGCCTCACCCCAGCCTCCTCAGTGGGCAGATGGTCTGACTCCCGTACCTACACCTACACACCTGCCAGTCGGGTGAACCAAAGCAGGCTGTCCTCTGTGATTCAGCATCTCCATATGTCAATTAATACTTGATTAATAATGATTAATCAGAGTACTGTAAACATTAGATGAGATATAAAATGCATGGCCCAATGCACATATGAACTCAGATAGATGATCGCTGCTATGATTATGGAGAAGTCATATCACATCATAGGTAAGGATGCGGTCTTGGGAGCTGGATGGTGTAGGCTGAAATCCCAGCCATATGACTTATTAGTCATGCAACACTGGGCAAGTTACTTAATCTTTTTGTGTTTAATTTTATCATCAGAGACATGGAAGGATGACAGAGATATTAAAACAACTTCTGAATGCCGTTGCGGGCGTTAAGGGACCACTTGTGATGTGTGCTGAGATGCACGAAGCTCAAAGAAAGTGGTGCCATTATGATTATTGGTGTTGTTATTTATTATTATTAGGATAATAATAAAACCTCCAGGCTGAAACTTCAATATCCTGCCATCAATCCTCTGCAGACATACTCTTTCCTCTTCTCCTTCAGTTGTGAGGATACAGATGGTTCCTCTCCCCTTTAGATCTAGATCTGGACCCCATCTCCTCAGGGCCACCCTAGGACTTATTTCATCAATTCTATTCTCCCTATCCCTGTTTTCTCCCCTAACATCAACACAGAAGCAAACTCAAGTCCCTCCCTTCTTGAAGAAAAATCCCGCGAATTACAGCCCCCTTCAGCTACTCACTTCTTATCACAGCCAAACTTCTAAAAGGCTGGTTTCTACTGGGATCTCTACTTTTTCACTTCTCCCTTGTCAACCCCTTGTGATCTGCCCCTTCATCATTCTGAGACTGTTCTGACTCGTGATGACAACACTGGCTTGATAAACAGAACGAACGCGTCCAAGTCCTCCTCCTCCTCTGTCTCTCTGTTGTTCTGGGCACTGCCCTTCATTCCATCCTTCTGAAGCACCTGTTCCCTTGGTTTCCACAACATTCTCTGATTTTTTTCTACCTCTTGGCCCTTTTTTGGTCTTCTCTGCAGGCTGTTTTTTCCTCTGCTTAACCATTAAATATTGGATACCATCAGGATCCAGGTGTAGTTGTGAGGATCCCTCACTCCACACACATTCCCTTGGTGATCCTATCCACCACAATGGCTTTCATTGTCATCTATATGCAGAGGTCCCTCGAGTCTGAATATATAGCCAGATCTTATTCCTGAAACTCTACCTCAAAAACTTAGTGTCCTGCTGGACACTTGATACACACCTCTCAAAGCAACTTTGAAATCAACATATCCAAATCCAAACTCAATACTATCTTCACTGAAACTGCATTCCCTACGTCACCGAATGCAGCCCAGGATTGGAATGTGGTCTAGGGTTAGCTAGAGTTGGCTCTTGTATGACTGTTAGAGACTTGGGTGAGTTTCCTTATCTTTGAATTTCTCCTCTCATGTCCTCTGGAAACATCTTATATCACCTAGACACGGAAGTCCACTAAAGTCCACGCGAGAACCATTACAGGGAAGCTTTCTGAGCTTACAGGATGAAGTCATATTTGGCCTGCTTTAGAAATAGGTGACAAATACACTGAGTTGATAATGATATGAGAATTATCAATCTGGTGTGTTATTAAACTTGATTTTTTCATGGCTTCAAATATAAAGATGGCATTGAAAGAATACTTTCCAATTAAATATAAGAACTCTTAAAGGTTATAAAATTCTGAGAATAAATCTATGGTTTAGGGGAAAATGTAAGATATCACTGACTGTCATGATAATTTAATAACCACATAAGCTCATGGGTTGGAAAGCTTCCCAAATACAATTTTCATCCTCAAGTGAAAATGAAAAGTGTTTTTTCTTATGATCATGTCTGGATTTTTAATTTGACATGCATTTTGTTCGTCTAGATTTGGGAAAAGACAAATTATAAAGGTTTCAGGAACTGCTCAATTACCTGAAATAATTCTGGTCAAACTGTTTTCCAAAGTAGGGAAATATAAAGCTACAATGAGTCTGTAAAAATTGTAATTCAATGGAAGTTCTTTCCTGACTTTACAATGGGGATACTTTCATCATCCATCCAGATCAAGAATCTGATGTCAAATGGAGGAAAGGAAAAGAAGGAAAAAAAAAAAAAAAGGAAAAAAAAAGATTTTTACAGAGTAATAAAATTTAAAACTGAGCTGTTTAAATGTTGCTGTTTTTACCTGTCTGTTCTTATCTGAAAGTGGGACATTCCAGGAAGAGGAAGGCTCCACTTGGTTCCTTAAATCACCAAAAGCCCTAGTCCAGAATTCACCCCCCATACCCCGAATTCTTGCAACATTATTTCCCAGTTGGTTGATGCCAAGGCAAAAAGACATCCTTTAAATGGTTAGAGAAGATCAGTTACTTAAATGATTTCATGTCAGTGTTGTATTTATGGTTTTACAATAAAACGACCTTTAGGGAAAAAAAAAAAAAAAGAATCCTTAGGTACAAAGAAAAGGGTACTGGTCATTCTCATAGTCTTATTTTCTTAGTTCTATTTATAGGCATTAGGTATTTGCCAGTATCTCAACTAACAATAAAAACACCCTTAAATATTTTCTTCTGTATTACTTGACATGCTACTAGATAAGTGTATGAGCTTTGGAGATAGTGCACCTTAGTTCTAGCCCTTATTTAGTTTCCTTACATAATAATACATACCTCATAATGCTAATACATGCAATCACAGGGAGCTTCCTCGACTAGGAACTCAATAAATTGTAATTACTACTATTATGATTATGCTCATACAAGTTATATAAAGATAGAGCAAGGATTTTTATAGTTCAATTAGAAACGAAGGAATCTACTCTTACAGAGTTTTAAGTCACATGTCAGTACCTCCCATTCGTGCAAAGTAGTGTATTAGTGGTTGGCAATAAACAAAGACAATTTCATCTCTACTTTTGAGGAACTTTTACCTAAATGGGCAGAGAGGATCATTGTTAGAAGAATTATAATCAGGGATATGACATTATGGGTGAAGTTAGTCATGGAAGACATCTTGGTGGAACCAAGCCCTGAGATCAGTTTGACTGAAGAGTAGATCACGGGTTGTAATAACAGAATGGGGCAGTAGGAATCATATGGAGAAATCACAGAGGAGTAGAAAAACTAGACAGCTGAACAGTATTTATTTTCACGTTTCATGGCAGAGCAAAAGTTATTACCATCTCAGTAATCATAACATTATTTCTCATCAAATTCTATTGTTTTGATCTAGTAATTGAAGGTCTGATTAAACAGAGTAGAAGAGATTTAAATTTAAAGAACCACGGCTAGTTCATTACTCATTTGGGTGGATCATGCATCTCTCAAAGGGGTTACAGAAAAGCCTGTTCTCATTCCGTTCTTCTTTGTGCCCATATCCAACATGAAGCTTCAACACCCACCTCCCACCTTGAGTTGCTACATAAGAAAGCAGTTTTGTATTTTGATGCTTGATTAAAAAATGCTTTCATTATAGTTGCCAAAGTAGGATCAAGCTTGGGAATGTACATGGAGATAAAATTGTGGTAAAGTTGTGAACTAGGTAAGAGGTATCATTTCATTTTTTTCTATAGCATTAATTTTCCTTGTAGTCTGAATTTCATCATGCCCAGTCTGTCTTCATCGGTATTTCCTGAGCACCTGCTACACATACGGTTCTAAGTTGAACTCTGAGAAGCCAAAGATACATGCCCAATATTTTTAAAGTCGCAGCTGAAGTCTGGCTAAGAGATAAGACTGGAAAGGAGGTAGGTGATTCAGGATATCTGGAAGCAGACCCAAGGGAAAGTTTAACTCTTTTTTTTTATGTGTAGGACTAGTCTTTGCCTTTATAGTGCCATTCCAAAGGGACAATCCATGCTAGGAAGGATAGTAACTGCTGTGTCTACCACTTTTACCGATAAAATAACTATAGAACTACTTGATTGTTCAGCTTCTGAAACTGCCCTTTAGAGAGTCATCCCCACAGAAATAAAAGGATCTTTATATTCTATCAGCCTGGAAATAAATCTACTGTAATAAAATATTAGGCATAAGAAATGGAGCCTTTCTTTTACCCTCATATTTTTATTTCATGTAAGTTTCTTCGATTTCCCTTGACATTTATTTTGTGCTGCTTCAACCTTATTCTGGAATACAGCCATAGACCAGATCAAAAATACAATTACTTATTTCTAAATAAATGAATTCCGATAGAATTCTGAAATGCTGAAGGTCTTTAATAATATGTTAGTTTTTTTTCCTCTGCTACCTCATGTCTGATGCTCTCAGGTTTATTTTCTTGATGCTTATTACTGTAAGTTTGATTATACAAAATGGACAGAAAAGAACAGATGGCACTAAATTAGGCCGGCTGTGAAAATTTGTGTAACTACTTAAGAAGTTTACCGGATAACACTTCCACTTCCATGATTTTTAGGTGGATTCTCAAGAGTGACCACTAATATTGTATTCAAATATTTCTTTTTGTGACAAAGTAGCACCACATTCCTTTTTAATTATAATATTAGAATAGTTGAACACATATAAAAATTTCCCTCAAACTATGCCCTAAATCCTTTACACCAAAAAACAGCACTTTTGGTCCAAGTAATTTAGAATGTGAAGAACAAATTCCATTGCTCTATGGGAGCCTGGAAACCCTATGCACATTCCAACTCCTGAGTTTGGTTGGGGACAGGGCCTTGAACCAGAGGGGTTGAAATTCAATAGCTCTCGGTCAAAGATTTATCGAGAAAGTAAAATGCAACTGTTTTTCCCGTGCTTTTTACAACCTGTCAGTGTCAATCCTTTCTTCAATGGTCTCTGCAGGTTCACCTGGCCCTTCGCGAACCACGGTTTGCCTCTATTAGCCCCTGCGAGTGGGATCAGGACTAAATTTTTTCATTGGGAAGTCAGGCAATGCCACTAAGACCCACTGGCATAGGCCTAAGGAAGTTCCTATTGGCATAAAACTGGGAAGAAATATGGGTAGAAAGAAATTAAGAATAAAAAGGAGGAGCGTGAGAGCAGGTGAAATCAGAGGAAAGGAGCTCAAACTGGAGGGAAGCTCTGTCTGTCTGCACTCACACAGAATTTCTAAGACACACAAAAATGACACAGAAAGGCAGTAGGTCAGCATTGTCTGCAAATGTTTAGGCAACTGAGGTCATTATTTGATTACTCTATTTGAATAATGAAATCATCAGCTTCCATTTATTCATAGTTCATCTGAATAAGAAAGTTCCAAAGTGGTTCCCCTCCCCCACCAAAAAAAAAAACCCTACATAATAGTAACTCAGGTTTACAATAGAGATCCTGAAGCCCATTTAAAAACGACCTCTGAATCATCACAACATTTTTAAATAATAAAGTCATTTGCTAATAAAATGCACTTATTCTAGTTCACCATCAACTTCAAAGCCAGCTCAGAATCTGAGGGAAGCATTAACCCAAGTATATTTCATCAAAGACTAATTCCACATACTCTTAAAAAAAAAAAAAAAAAATCAGCCATGTTTGTTTTTCCAGTCAGTTCTGCCTACATATCACTTTGGAAATTGCTGCTTGAGATAATCAAGCTGTGTGTGATATAAAACAGCCAGAAAATTCTAGTCAAGAGACTATTACACTGATAAAATTAATATCTCATTTCTTACCCCATGTTTTCTAGATAAATTAGGATGCTTCATATCCACTTAAAGGTCCTGAAGGATTTAAAGAGTGTTTTACTGCATTTCATGATGTTTGATTTCTCTTTTTACTCAAAGAATTTTGCCTTGTATTAAAAACTGCAGAGGCTGTGCTGTATTAAAATAAGATGGTTTCACTGTATTGCTATGCAACAGAAGGAGCAATTTAAGACCAGTTAATTCTCAAGCTCTCAGTTTTTGGTTCAAACAGACCTCATGGAACTTGGAAAAACCACGGAGCACATTTGTTACACCCTACGGTGTCTTGATCAGGAAGGGAAGAGTGTATCGACCTTATGTAGAGGTGCAATGACCAATAATTAATTATGAAAATTATCAGGGGAAAAAAGCAGTGAATAAAAGTATGGCCATTACATATAGTTTAACTACAATTCCTATCAGTTGGAATTGATAGGTTATATATAGGGGAAGAAGTCTGGTGGATTATAGGAGAGAAAACCCTCCAAAGGAGGTTGGGGATAACCAGTTGGTGGTAGACAAAACAAAACAAAGCAAAACAAAAGCAGGACTTAGAAGAAACAGAAGAAAAATGACGAATCAGAAAAAATAAGATAAGTTCTCTCTGGCAAAAACTGACTGATCGGGCCATGTGTGGCTCTGGACCTGTGAGAAGGAAACAGAGTTCAGCAACTTGCTGAGTTTGGTCAAAAGTTTCTGAGTGGGAAATCAAGAATCCAACTGTGCCTACTCCTTACCCAAGCATTCAGCAAGAATCAGATTCGGAAAGAATCTTCCCCTGTAGCTTTCCTGAGCTAGCTGAAGGGCACTCGAATAATAAGGAAGCTGGAGACTGGGTGTGAAGGTCCCCATATCATGTGGCAGTCGATGAGCTCATGTTGCTTGATGTGACCTGGTGTTAGTTAATCTCAACTGAACCAGGCCAACAGCACTCAGAAGATTTGATGGGTGAGGAAAGACACTACTTGATTCAAACCAAGCGGGTAGTGTGTAAGTCTTACTTAGGATCTTTCTGATCATAAGAACTGAGGCTGGAGTTTATATAGGTAGATTCTGGAAAATACATGGTCTTCCAATAAATTATTCCTCACGTGAATTTCTTTTTGGGAGGTGGGGACCAAAAGAGTATTCTAAAATGTGTATTCTGAGTTCTAATTTTATCTTACTCTTTTGATAGGCACTCTAGGAGAAGTCACAGGCCGGGGCAGTTTCTAGGACTTACATCTCTTCCAATCAGGTCCTCCTGGTTTTCCACAATTCCCCAGGGGGCGATGCCTATGGTACATATCTTCCCTCGAGACTTGGATGCATGGTCCTTTAAGGCGTCTCCAACATGGCGAATAACACCTGAGAGGAAAAGGAAGTAATTATTCTTTCTTTTAAAGCAATGACTTTCTCTTGTTCTAAAGGAAATTGTGATAAATGTGTCTTGCAAGGCTAAACGCATTGACTATAAATTTTTAACATGTTTCTATAGAAATGTTCAGAACAGAACATAAATTTGTGGCTCTAATGTCAGATATATTTGTGGGACTTTTATATGAACTCTAGCAGTGGGTTTCTCATTCGACTTTAAGTTCTTTTTTTGTCCAAGGAAAAAACAATTTAAAAACATCCAATGTCTTAAAAAAACAAAACAAATACAATTCTTTAAACTTAGGGAATCTTTTTCTTGTACTCTAAGTATAAAGGTATTAGCATGGCTGAGAACTGATACCATGAGTATATCCTATAAAAAGCACCATACAGGGGCACCTGGGTGGCTCAGTGGGTTAAGCCTCTGTCTTCGGCTCAGGTCATGATCTCAGGGTCCTGGGATCGAGCCCCACATCGGGCTCTCTGCTCAGCGGGGAGCCTGCTTCCTCCTCTCTCTCTCTCTCTGCCTGCCTCTCTGCCTACTTGTGATCTCTGTCTGTCAAATAAATAAATAAAATCTTTAAAAAAAAAAGCACAATACAGAATATTACATGAAATCTATGCCACAGTTTGTGTCTAAGTTAGAGTCATTCAAATAGAGTAGTTACTTCGATCATATTTTGTTAACCTTGATTTCATCTTCCTATTTATTGACACATCATGTGGAGACCCTACTTTGAAAGAAAACCTTGGCATATTCTCTGGAAAATTTAAGTTGAAAATATAGTTTTTTAGTTTCATCATTTGAACTGTTTTCCTTTTCTCTCATAATAGCCTTCTCCATCACCGCGGCCTTCCTCACCACAGTTAAAAGTGAAAAAATTCAGTTTACAAGATGGCAGGGAACCTATCTCTTGTATTTTAATAAAGATAAGCTGCACTGAAAGAAGACGCAATTTCTAATCTATTAACCTCCTTCTCAAACCATTTTTATAGAAGATGCAAACTATATTCTCTAAGGAAAGTTGTGTTCACTTATCTCAATTCCACCCATTCCTCAAGGAAAACTTCACATGTAGTGCCATCTCCTACACGAAAGCTGAGTTGGATTTGATTTTCCCCTCCCTTTGAGTAGGACTGCAGTTGGCGTATCTTGAATCGCTGGGTATGTTATGTAACATATTCTTCTGAGAGTCGCTATTACACATGAGGGTAAAACTCCCCGTGGGGCAGGCCGGGGCGGGTCAGCATCTTACTTCACCTTCACGTGTCTCAGGTGCTAGAACCAAGTAAGGGCTCCAGCACTGCAGGGAACGGACAGAGCATACAGAACGCCCCAGGCAACTTCATAACCAGAGAGGAGACACATATGAATCACGCCATTCTGAAATAGTCATAAGAGAAAACAGAAAGACCCTCCTTTCTTTTTTTTTAAAGATTTTATTTATATATTTGACATAGAGAGATCACAAGAAGGCAGAGAGGCAGGCAGAGAGAGAGGAGGAAGCAGGCTCCCTGCTGAGTGGACAACCTGATGCAGGGCTCAATCCCAGGACCCTGAGATCATGACCTGAGCCAAAGGAAGAGGCTCAACCCACTGAGCCACCCAGGTGCCCCAAGACCCTACTTAAAAAAAAAAAATCAAATAAAAGAGTGTAAATAGCATTGATTCACATTGAGCCATGCTTGCAGTGTTGATAAATAAGATTATCAATTTCACTTGGGAGCTTATCTAGGGATCTTCTAAGACAGAGTAATGGTGGGGGGAAAAAAAAAAGCAAAGGAAAAGCAAATGCAAGAATTAAGCTGGGAATATCAGTGTTCATTTCCCCGCTATTTATATGCAAAACTTTCAGGGTCTATCAAGGACAAGTTTATCCTCATGGCCTGCCCTCCATCAGCCACAGTCCTACCACTGCCTCTTACCTAACCTGAGATGCCGCCATTAGACCCCGACTTTGGGTGCTGGACTGAGCGCTAGCCTGGGGTGAGGCCGAGATGAACTATTTGGTTTACGGTATTCACGCTATAACTTCTTCTTTTGATACTGGGTGTATTTCATAAAAGAAAAAAGTAATAAAGGACATTCCGCATTCCCAGAAACAGAAGATTGTTAAGAGAGTCTTTTGAACCTTCAGAAACCTGGCAGTGGGTCTGCAGTGAGGGGCGGGGACGCCAGGAGGGCAAAAGGTCGAATGATCACGTGTGAATGAGGCCGCGACACGGAATGAAAGCTGGCGCCTAAAGGCTGAACAGCCCCTGAGAGATGATTGCTCTGTGGGTATTTGATGACTACCAAGTAAACAGTAAAGGGCTGACTGGGCAGGCCACGGTCAGATCAGGTCAGACAGAGTCAGGATCGCACAGAACAATGATGAGCGAGGGCCATGAGCGGCGTTGCCCGCTGAAATGTGCCTGTGGAGTCACAGGCTGTTCACAAACTCTAGGTATCAGGGAGAATTCTGAGTGCTGGTCTTGCAGCACTATTTCCCAAATTGCACACAAATGAGAATAAACAGTACTGAGATAACCTCTTATTTAAAATGAGTTAGCCAAGGGTAATGCTGAATCTTCCCCAATTCCAAATGCGGGTGGGATGCCCAGACTTAGAGCCTTGAACCAAGTTTAAATGAACTTGCTTCGGTCTTCCTTGTGCATTTCCGATCGGCCCTTCTGACTCAGGCCGGGGGAAATACGGCAAAGCAATTTACAGGCATCCATTCTATTATCTACTGCACGTTAATAATGTGCGACAAGTCAGCACTTAACTGTAGTGGGCTTGTGAGAATTGATTTGACAGCCTACCTGCGTCACAATGTAGAGAAACTAACCTGGCAGGAGAAAAAAAAATTATTGGGAAATCAGAGTGTCTTCTATTGCTTTAGAGCTGATTTAATAAACTATTTTAAATAATAAACAAATAGTACTCCAGACTTTGCTGTCACAATTTATGTCCCAGATGTAACGGGCATTTTATAACAACGAAAGCTATTTGCACCTAGCTGAAAATCCCTTCAAGATCAGATGCGAGCTTCCAATTTAGAGCAAAGGTAATTCTTTAAAAAAATTACTGGATACTTATCTGGCAACCTGAGGTATTGAAAGGATCCTGCGAAATTCCATTAGTCAGGTTTACAAATTCTGTAGAGTCGAGTATTAAATATCCCAACCCGTTTCCCAAGTGTAAGTGATTCCTCACGGTTGAGAACTGCCTGTATGGTTATCAGGCTGGTCGCGGAGGGCAGAAGCAGAATCAGAGGATGAGCGACCGGCCCGTGAGGACACACAGGATGGGAGATGAGATAGGGGGACACACATATACTGAGCCTTAGGAGAAAATGGCCTTAGTGACAGCACCCCCGTGGCCTCAGCTTGCCCTTCCCTGTCCCGCTTCCAGTTACCTGTGTTAACCCCTCCCGTGAAGATCCACGCTCCGGTGGTCATGGCTGCTTTGATGAGCCCCTTCCCGAAGACTTGCTTGAGTTTTGGCTGCAGTTCGAAGTTCTGCAGGCCCCCGTGTACCGAGATGAGAAGCTTGGGAAGCTCCAGCTGCCATTCCTTGGTCATCAGGTGCAGAAGGAGATCAGGTTTTGTGTCGAAGGACACTCGCACATACTGGAAGAAGAAGGGCCACCAGTTAGGGAGACAGGGCAGGGCTGCCTGGGTTGGCGGGGGCGGGGGGGCTGCAGGTGTGTGTGTGTGTGTGTGTTGCTGCTTAGCTTTACTGATTGCAACAGCGTGTCCAGTACTTGAAGAAAACCTCTCATATGAAATCTAACTTTTGAAAAAAGGCAAATCATTTTCTTCACCAAGAGAGTCTTTGTTTGATGAAGGGATTCATCGCTTTTAAAGGTTTTCTTGAAATTGTGATTTGTTACGAACTTTAAAATGGTTCGATTTTCTAAAAGTTACATTTCTAAAACGTAACTTTCCCCAGTTACACCGACTGGGCCTAGACATTACTGGTTTCTGTAACCCCGATAGTCTGAGCAGTTTGGAAAAGTTCTGCAGTTCTACCTAAGGAGAATTTTAAAACATGGTAACAGCTGATTACATTTATTTAATCTATAATACTACACACTAAATATTTTTTAAGGATTTTATTTATTTGAGAGAGATATCACAAGTAAGCAGAGAAGCAGGCAGAGAGAGGGGGGAAGCAGGCTCTCTGCTGAGCAAAGAGCCCGATGCAGGGCTCGATCCCAGGACCCTGGGATTATGACCTGAGCCGAAAGTAGAGGCTTAACACATGGAGCCACCTAGGCGCCCCTGCACACTAAATATTTCTTAAAGAAGACAAGTGACAAAAGGCATGCCAATCATTTTTATAGAATAATACAAAAAATTAAAGCATTTATCAGATTTCAAGGTATTAGCAGATGCATCTAGAAATAAGTATACTAAGTATATGTAAATGAAATGCTATAAATACATACAAAGATAAGCACGTATATAAGCACATACATACTCATTTAGGTCTCATTTTAATTATATAAAAACTTTCACCTTTAGGTGGAAACAACTGAAATATTGGGCAAATATATCTGAAAGCCTTCTGAAATGCATTGCTGAGCGGGCATGAAAAGAGCCAATATTCAGATTCCCAAACAAAGCAGAAGCTGGAACCTCAGGAAACAAGGAAGGACCAAAGCAGGCGTTGGACCTGAGAGTTTCTCCTAAACCCTGGCAGATGCGGGAACCTACTTTAGCGGCTTTGCACAGTATGGACAAGTTTAACAGGGAAACCCCATGTAAGCTGGGGTACTTCAACGGGCTCATTCTCAAGTGTAAGGAAGAAACAAGTGAGCAGAAGTCTGAGGTACAAAGAGAGCAAGGAAACCTGCCTGCTTCTACCTTGGTTCTGAGTGGATGGGGAAAAAAATTCCCCTCTGATTATTTATAAACCAGGGGGCCCTCGTGAAGGCTTTGATCCACATTCACACTATAAGTGTGGTTTGAAAAATACTAGAGTATTTTATTTTATTTATTTATTTGACAGAGAGAGATCACAAGTAGGCAGAGAGGCAGGCAGAGTCCCCTGTAGAGGAATGAGTCCTCAATCCAGAGCTTGCAGAGTATCTGCAGGAAAATAAACATTTCATAGTAAAAAAAATAAATAAATTCACGTCTCGCATAAGGACATCCAGCAATATGCTGGAAAGACCGAAAGAAATAACAGGTAGCAGAATAAGACCCTCAAAGATATTGAAATATTCAGAGATTATAAAATAGCTATATTTAATCTGTTAAAAACACACATGAGATTATTGAATGCATCAGTAAGGAAAAACAGACTATAGGGAATGACCAATCCTTTTGAAAAAGAATGAAAAGCAATGCTGAGAAATAAAAAAGTAATAATTTAAAGAAAAATATGATAGAAAAATTAAGCTACAGATTAGACACACTAATGATAGATCCAGAGAAATTGACCAGAGGCAGCCTATAGAGACAAAGGAATTAAAAACAGAAGCAAAATTGAAAACCTTGGAGGAGATGATCTGCATTCTAGATGGAACTAAAAGAAATAATGGGCAAGAAGCAATACTCAAAAAGACGCTGGCTGGCAATTTCTTAGAAATGTTGAACGATACAGATTCTCAAATCCAGGAACGTCCATGAATCCCAAGCAGGATAAAAACAAAAACAAAAACAAAAAAACACCACTCAGAGACACCTCATAGAGAACACCAAAGGGAGGGAAATTTTAAAAACCTTCAAAATCTGCTAGAAAAGAAGACAAATCACCTACAAAGAAACCTGCTGTAAGAGAGAAGGTCTATTCCTCAACAGCAAAAATGGATGCCACAAACCATTGTCTTCCATGCGCCGAGAGGAATTATCCGTCAGTGTAAAATTCTACATTCAGCGGAAATATCTTCCAAAGATGAGAGCAAATTATAGATATTTTCAGACTACCCAAACAGAATTTATCTCTAGCAGACTTCCCTGAAGGAAATTTTAAAATATATACAGCAGGGAGAAATTGCACAATCCCGAATGGATGATTTGGGATACAAGGAAGAATCATTAATGAAGAAATTAGCAAATACGCAGCAAATCTAAAAAAAAAAAAGCACTGGGTATAGAATATAAAATGATGATATGGTCTAATTTACTGTGAGAAGGGCTAGAACTACAGCACCAGACAATACCACATTTAATTGTGGAAGTTACCAGCATGAAAGCATTCTAAAGTCTCTATGCTGTGTGGGAGAGGAGAGAAGGGTACTGATTAACTTTGGAATTTGTTAAGTATTAATGTTGAAGTAGCACAACCACAGAAAGAACAGAACGATGTGTAATCGTGCAAACATACACTTTTGGATGTACACACAAATGAGGTTATGCAGGAGGTGACAATTTATTGCAATATTTTTGGACCTAGGAGACCCCATGGTTGCAAAAACCTCAGAAATTATGTCAATTTTTTTGTTAAAATGCATTTTAAATATATTTAGCTGGAATGTGAAGCCAAGTAGCAGAAAAAATGAATGCAGCCTGACAACATAAACTGCATCATCAAGAAATACCAAAGAGCTAACGTTTCCTACACACATAGACCAGAAATCTAAAGAGGTGTTGGAATCTAATAAGCTAATTCTCTATTAAATTAATCTACACAGCAACAATCAATTCCAGAATGGAAAGGGTAAGGGTCGGCAATTTTAGCTAAGTACATTATACCAGCAGAATAATACGAGAAGTGGCATATTTTGCACACAAACTTTCCTGCAGAGGGCAAGACCTTTCTGATACACAACCACAGAGATTTTCAATAACGATGTGTGTTTTCGTGCCACGCAAAGAGCCTTGGGGTTAAAGAGTGGGCACAGCCACCGTAGAAGCAAGTACAGTGTTTCTTCAATAAAGGCTATGCTATTATCTCTATTATTATATTTATGAACTCACTGAGTGACCCTAAGGAAAACCTTGGATAATAGATGCTATAAGATGAAAGAATAAAATGTTTTCTTTGCCTGTATACCGCATCTATGCCATTTGAGTAGTTAAAGTTCGGCGGCCCTGTTGAATTGAATTTCTGTCATGTTGACTAATTCTGAAAAGGGGTATTTAGTGAAATAAATTAGGGCTGGGACTCCCAAGGCTTCCAAACCATACAAACCCAAAATGCTTAGTGTAGGAGATGGTTAAAAAAAAAAAAAATGCTTCCTAAGTTACTGTTCTCTTCTTTACCCTCTTCTGCCTTCAAAAAATAAAAAAAGAAGCCCAGGAAAGTGACAAACCCCTCCCCCCCCCCCCACACACACAGCCCTACTGAATTTGTTAAAATTCCTTTTGAAGCAGCCTAATCTTTTTCCTAGTTAAGAGAAGCTTGCTTGTGATCACAGAAGTCTTGTTACTCTGAGTGCTCTACTAGGGAATGAATGACCTTGGGTCACCTTGTCTCCAGCTCTGTCTTACAGATGGGGAAACAGAGGCACTTGCTGTCCAGTCTGTGCAAGGTCACACTGACGGTAGAACCTCTTCATATATTTTTTTCTGCTCTCAATTTCTTAATTCTATTAAAAACCACCCCTCCCGAACCCCAAACCAAGACCTTTTTGTATTTACTGTGCCCCAGCACATGTATTATCATGATTCCTCTCAGTAATGAGGAGGTTGGTATCAGCCACATTTCACTGCTGGGGAGCAGAAACGATCCTTCAGGTTCTCAAGTTCAACTGACAGTTAGTGGTAATGACAGGGTCCATAGCCCAGGTTTGCTGACTCTAGAGTCCTCGCTCTGGACTTCAAACTAAAAATGCCCCTCCCTTCTCCTTTTCTTTCGCCTAGAAGTAGTCTCGAAGTTCTAATGATGCAGCAGCCTCCAACAGGCTTCTCCACCCCATGCCCTGGCCAAGACATCAACAGAGTTCTTTATCCAGCTCCTTTTTGATCCCACTAGTTCTCCGTTCAAAGTGCAACATTCTATGTAAACCCTCACGCTGCCTGTCCTGGCCCTCCCCACTTTGGCCTGCCCCCACCTAGAGGTGTTTCCCCACTTCTCTCTGCATTTGGCTAATGCTGTTCCCTAAGTCCTAGAATACCCAATTCACCCCTGTCTTGTCTACAGAAATCCTCCTCCTCTACCAAAGGCTTTACGCGACTTCCCTTGAGAATGCAAGCTCGTATCGATGCAGCGTAGCTCTCCACCTAACCCAACTGGATTTTTTTTGCCGGTTGTTTCTTGCACTTGTCCGTTTTATCTGCCCAGCTTGCAAGATATTTGAGGGCAGGGACCATGTTTGACCTGACCATGATTTTTGATAGAACTTTCATATTGGCTATGAAGTAGTCGATCTTAGAAATGGAAGGGAACTTGGAAGTATCTTAGCAATCATGGGAACTAGAAATCATTGGGTTCAATTCTTCTGCTTTACAGGGAAGGACAGTGAGAGCCAGAGAAAGTGAGTGACTGGGACCTCCGAGCTAGCCGTCTAATCATCAACCACTCATCTAGTTCATGATTAAAACCAATGCTGCTGCAGAAACTCTCGGTGGACCTGTGCCTCTCAGAATTTAGTGTGCACAACTCTCCCAGGGAACTTGTCAAAAATAGAGCTTCTGGTCCTGTAGGGCTGGGGTGGGGCCTGTGGTTTTGCATCTCTGACTAGCTTCCCAGGGACCACATGAGAAGCAAGGATCACAACTCTTCCACAGACCAAAGATTCTAAGCGGTGTCTTGTGTTTCTCATCGTGCCAAAAGATAGAAAGATCACTCAATATTTTATATGAAACTCACAGGAACAGCACGAACGGGAGAGATACCGGAGGAATTACTCAGGCGACCATAAAGAAGAAAACACAGCTATTTTCAGTGACCCAAATGATCACCAATGACCTAATCCCCTGGAGAATAAGAGGCAAGATTTCTTTTTAAAGGAAGAATTTAAAGGAATCCATTAATTGTTTTTGTTATTGTCATGGTTTAGTAACTCCAATGATTTGGGGGTTAAGAGGCTAATTAAAACAAAGGGATAAAATGACACTTAATGATGACCCGAAGATGTCAACTTTTAAAATTATGAATTTACACCCATAAAAAGCAGGTTAGTCGGGAACTCTCCAGGAGCTTATAATGTAACACAGCTAACTCATGTGCCAAATCAGCAGCTTCAAGGTCATAAACGGTTGTCTCCAGAGCAATTAATAAGTAGTCAATGTGACTGGAAATTAGGAGCTGTTTTGGTTGTCAAGATAAGCAGTTTTGACTGTCTACCTGTGAGCTCACTGACTGCTAAGGGATCACCTTGCAAGTAACAAGAAGCCCTCCTGATGCAGATACTCTATCCTGTCACCTGGGCAGTACTCTGACACAGTGAGGCGTGCTTCCATTTATGGATTTTCTAACCATGAGCAGTATCACACTCTATCATCAGGTATGGGCACTGTAAGTCCTTTGGCCAATTTGCACACCTTCGCTTATGATACGGGGGTGATCCCAACCACCTCACAGGACACCGTGAGGACTAAATTGTGGAAAATCACCTGGTATGACAGAAAAACCAATACATGAAAACTGAATGAAGGTTCCAAACACTCACCTTATAAATGGCTTCTGCCTACAACAAATAACTTGCCTTTAACTCTTCAGCAGATGGGCTAAAGGAGCAGTTTGTTTCTCAGTTCTGAGTTATCTGGGGGCGTGACTGGTGCAGGTGTTTATCTACATGAAAGTACCTGTCAAGAGCAAAAATGCTCCTTTTGCCCTGGGCTGCCTAAACCATCCTTCGCCCACATGCCCTTAGTCACTCACTGTATAATTTCTAAGTTGCCCAGGCCTAGAATAAGCTCCTTTTCTTTTCTATCTTTAGCACCTCGCCTGTAGCAGAAGCCTGTGTGATGAGCTAATGACACCCAGACAGCACTTCGGGAAATTTCTATATAAAATAGGAGTTTGGGGCGCCTGGGTGGCTCAGTGGGTTAAAGCCTCTGCCTTCAGCTCAGGTCATGATCTCAGGGTCCTGGGTTCGAGCCCCGCATCGGGCTCTCTGCTCAGCAGGGAGCCTGCTTCCTCCTCTCTCTCTCTGCCTGCCTCTCTGCCTGCTTGTGACCTCTGTCTGTCAAATAAATAAATAAAATATTTTTTAAAAATAGGAGTTTGCTCTGGTTGAAATTGTCCTATTGGATCTGTTCTTAGGTGCTTTGGGGGCATATAGTGTGATTTTCACAAAGAACACACATTTTGAGTTCTGAACCACAAGCTTATGAATTAAATTTTGTGAGACGCTGAGAGAAAACTACGGATTTCTTTTGCTCCAGGGGCACAGGGCTTTGGTAGCTGAAGCCCGAGTTTTTATTCTGCCTGATGATGCTAAAGGTCTTTCTGGGTAGCAAGTGACTTCACTGAAGTTTTTTCTAAAGCTACTCTTCCTGCCAAGTCCGTAGAAATGTTACTATTCACTCATCAAAACAGGACTTGACTTCACCCATGGCCTCACTCTGAACTAAACTTGGAGGTCACAGGGGCGTCAGAGACCAGACAATATGGTTCTGCCTTTGTAACACCCAGGGTGGGCAAAGGCTGGTGGTGTGTGTGTGTGTGTGTGTGTGTGTGTGCGCACCCGCACGTGTATGTGTGTGAGGGATCGCCATTACAACTTAGGACAGGCTGGGGCTGTTTAATTAAAATATAATTTAAAATTCTGGACTGGATTGGAATTCTGAACTGGAGAGTTGGAGGCATAATTTGGCTGTGATGACGAATGAGTCACCCTTGTAGGCCTAAATTTTGACCCCGGTCACCTTGCACGCCTTTTTAAATGAAAATGTAAAAGAACTGCAGAATGATAAATCTGGCCACGCTCCTGGAAACAGTAAATCCTCTTCCTGGTCTTGTAACACCATCTTTAATTCTGGGAAATTATCCACTGGGGTTGGTCAGTAGTGCTTGCTTGGAGGAGTGGTAAGACCACTGTGAACTATCTGAACACTTATTTTGAATGCTTTTCTTCCAAGGCTGTAGGGGGACACTTGGCCCATTTTCCTTTCTGTTGAGAAATGTGATAAGCATCATTTCATTTTTTAAATTCTTTGTAGCCACATCTTTAAATGGGTACTTTTAACTGAAGCTGTGGCCAAGGATGACATGTTGGGTCAGATTGCTAGATAATTTTGCTGACACCAGTTTCCTAAGCCCCTGGAGCTATGAGTTTTGCAGCAAGAATTTCACACTGAGGGTGGTTCCGTATATGTGAAAGCTCCCTAGAAGGAAAATACTCGGAGAGCAAATGTGTGGTGTCACTGGTTATTGCATTCCTAGTGGCTGACCCACAAAACTTTGGAAGTGAAAAATGCCATTGCAATTTAGTCTATGTTGTTTTTGTGATTCCTCAGTGTTAAATATCAGGTACGTCCAGGTGATAGCTGCTGGCTGAGAAGTCAGAGCCAAAGGTTTAGAAATATCAAACTCCACAGAGCATATAAATAGGTCAGAGTAGGGGTACTCTCTATATTTTCTGCCAGAATTATTTAGCATAAAATCTTCTAGAGGCAACGAGATAGGAATCGTCTAAAGCAAAATGTGTTTCCTGCAGGAGGGTTGGTTCTTTCCTTCCTTTTCTATAGGTCTATGATCGGGTCCAGAAGTTTCAGTGATATATTCTAGTTTTAATCTCTGTTTCAGAAAGCCCTCCCAAAAGTACTGCAAATTCAGTGGCCTGAAGATTAAAAGGTAGAAAGTAGAAATCAATGGAACAATTACCAAACCCCTCAAATACCTTACCACGCTTATGGAAAGCTGCCTAGTAAGCCAACGTCTGATGATTAGTTGTTTTGTTTGGTGAAATGGATTTCATTTAATTTCGTATTTGGTATGTGTCAGTCAGTAACGAGTCCCAGATTAAATTTGCATAATTCAAAGACAGACAATTAAAAAAAAATCAAATTCCGTCCCCAAACGTTTGAAGAGCATACGATCATGGATGGACGTGTTGCCAACGGACTCCGCACCCCCGGAAGCACCCTCCCACCCCAATCCTCCCCCTGGCCATGCTCAAGAGAATGAGGCTTTCACCCGAGCGGACTCAACAGTTAGAGCTTTAAGTGTGACAATGAAGCAGAGGAACAATTACCTAAATTATATAAAAACGGTAATCAGGGGCTCAACCTGATCTAATAAACAGTGAATAGCAAGGGAAAGCCTGAAGATAATTATGTGAACGACTGGAGAGGTTTAAATACAAGCCCTTAATTAGGTTATACTTACCTGGTCCACAAGTCAGCTCAGCATTAATTGGAAGAGATGGTGATTAGTAGCAAAGAAGATTCTGTACACTCGAGTCCCGCCCTGCCCCGTTTTCTAAAGAACCTATAGCCGTAGCCCCAGATAAAGAAGAGTCTTTGAGAGAGGGAAGGCCCGATCTCTGCTGTGGGGCCGCATCTCGTGACTGCTCTCTAAGTCAGTTTTAAAAGGTTACCGAGAATGCCTTCTACTAAGACAATGTCTAACCCAGAGCTTTAGTATCTTATCTTCTTCCTTGGTCCTCATATTCTCACATTTAGGAGGCACCTGCATGAACTGCCGGGTCCCCCAGTAGCCCAGGAATGGCATTAGGGGCCTGCAATTTGGTAGGGCCTTGGCTCGGTGCCGAGACCAGAAGGGAATGAGGATCCCTCACTCACTGTCAGCTGTGGGAGTGTCTCCTGCCTGGGTCCCGGTTTCTTTGTGAAGTGAGCAGGATGCTGGACCCAGGGCTACTGCACGTTCCCAGGCTTGTCAAGCCTGGGAATCGAGGACAGGATACCACAAAGTGCTGGGAAAAGCTCGGAAAATGGTCCCATTAACCTAGGATGTAATTTTACAAAGACCTCCTCCTGCTCATAGCTTTTGAGTTTAATTAACCTCATCAAATAACAGTAATTTTCTAATTCTACTGCAAAGTTTTCAAAACCCTTACAAGAGAGCTAGAATAGAATAGTAATTAGCTTCCCTTCAAAGCATCTATAGTCGATACCAAGTACAGGACAGAGAAGACACAGAACTGACGGCAAGTCTGGAGGGGTCCTGGTTCAAGAATTATCTATGTCATTAAATAACCGAGTAACTCTGGGAAAAGAATTTAACTTCTCTGGGCTCTGGTTGCCTCATCTATAAAACAGGTAGGGTGAGATTACTTAGTAGTTTTTGAGCCTGGCTGAATAGAATAACCTGGCTATTTAAAAAAAATACTTCAAATGCCCAGGTTCCAATCCAGACCAATGAGGGAGACTCTCTGGGAGTGATTCTTGGCCACGGGCATCTGTAGCAGCCCAAGGTCATTGTGCTCCCCCAAGCAGAGAGCCACCGTATCAATCTTTCCAGCATTTTGGGTGACCGAAGCTCTGTGATGTCATGCTGTACTTCCTAGGGGAAGACACACAGATATAATGTCTCTGAGCAGATTATGGTTTCCCTATGGCCCACCATATTTTAATAAAGATTCTCTTTTCTCCAACTGAACCTTCTACCAAACTCCGGTGGATTCTACCTCATAATGTGTCCAGACCACAATGGCATTTTGAAGACCCAAATGCCTCATATTGGGCTGTCTTGAAGGTAAAAATTAATGTTATGTATATAATAAAAAAAAAATAAAAGTCAAAATTGATCTGCCCTCTAGAAGTTTTTTGCCCACCTTGCTAAAAATCATCTCAACTTTCAAATATTCTTGTCAGGAACACGGATCAAAGACACCAAGTTAGCTGACCTGTTTCCCTTCAATCATGGTGAACACTTAGCCACGCCTTCCCCATCTGAAGACCGACTGACATTCTTTAACAGACAGTGGTTGCTGATTTTTCCCTTTGTCCAAACTGCATGCCAGTTCGTTGGGGAGGGCAAGAAGTAAGGGAGGCCCGCGTTGGCACAAAACCTGCCTGATAAAGCCAGACATATGACCTGCTGTCAGCCCGTCCCTTGGTCTAGACAGGAGAATCAGAATAACTCAAGGCCGGGTATTCAAAGTGGACAAAATGTTCATTGTCTCTGGATAGGAGGGACTCTCACTCGCTAAATATTTGGTTGTATGAAGAAAAAAAAAGTAGAAGAAAAGAAAGAAATAAAACTGGTCCTCGTTTGGCTGATAAGACTCTGAAAGAAAGGCTTCTCCTCATGGAGTCTGCTAGGAGACCATCAAGGACACGCAAGACCTAATCTGAGGGCCGGCTTCATGGTCACGCTGCTCAGAAAGGCAGTGCTTAGTCTAATGCTCTGCACCTGCTATCCTGAGGTCCTTAACAGTTTTAACCTTGAATCTGTGTTTTGTACGTGAAGTCTGATGGGACAGGAGAGCATGTGCAGAGGGCTTGGGACCTCAGCTCACACGTGGTCCACGGTCCCACATCCCACCCCCTCCTGCTGCCTCCCTGGGACAGGGGATCTCAGTCACCAGCTCCCACCTCCAGTGTCCCTGCTGGTCCAGCCTCCCCATCTCAATGTCACCTAGGGCAGCAAAGGAGTTTGTGCCCCATCACTGACTGGGACCTGAGCACTGGTGAGGACAGGGGCGGGGTTGGGTGTATTCCTTGTAGCATTTAGAGACAGAGAAGGAAGTAGCTGTCTCCACTTTAGGCTGCCCAGGCCATGGTGTGTTTCCTAGGTGACTTGCTGGAAAGTCTCACCCACACCAGATCCCGAGCAGGTCCCACGACAGAGACAGCCATTCCCTGGATCGCTGCCTGTCTACTGTGAGTTGGGGTTGTCAGCCATGGGAATAAAAGAAGATTGCTTTCCCTGCCCCAGCTTGGGGCCTACACTTTCATTTTACACGGGGATCTACAATCCTGTAGCTGACCTTTCCTGACCTGATGGCCGACAGATAGTTCTGCATGTCACAGAGCTATGTGGGGCTTGGGGAGGGCTATGGGAGTTCAATGTCATACATATTCACACTCCTAGAGCAGAGCGGAAGAGTTGCCTCTTCAAGTTTTTCTTCTTCTGCCAGTGTCATAATATACACATATCATGTATCAGCTGTGCGACGTGCGGCACAAAGCTTGCAGGCCCCATTCAAGTGCCCTATGATGTCACTGGGTAGACACTCCATGATGATCACTATCTACTAACCCACTTCCTCATCTGTGGCCTGTTCTCTCATCTGGGGTGGGGGGCACACTTCATTCTCGGCATTATCAGAGTCTCATCTCCAGCCAAGAACTTTGGCCCCTCATGGATTCTTTTCCATCCCTTGGCTTACTTTCTTTTCTTTCTTTCTTTCTTTTTCTTTTTTTTTTTTTTTTTTTTTTTTTTTTGCAGCACTTTTCTTAAAGGATGAACTTAGATGACTTTTAATTAATGCATGGGTCTAGAGGATCCCCAGTGTCTATGGTTCCATCCCATACTGTGAATGGGAACTGTGCTGAGCTGGGGACTTTAATGGCTTTGTGTAGGGGAAATACATCCCCTGGGTGGATGGGGACACTGCCACATTTCCACTGCCCTTGGTTCTGTAGAGGCCAAGACTAATTACCTCCCCCCCACAGGCCACGGTTTCCCCCAGGCCTTACTGGGAGCTGCACACGGCACCCTTTTCTTCCCAATACACGGCTCAAAATTGTTCTTACTCTAATGTATAGCTCTGGACTGATTTTCTTAGGGAAAAATGATGAGAATAACTCAGTCAGGCATTCATGGGGAAGAAAACCCTGTAGCAGTTCGGGGGATAGAGGGAAAGGGGAAGAGAGATGAGAGGGAGAGAGGTGGCTTTTTCCCCATTTTTAGTCTGTGACTAGTGTAAAGTGGCTTCCCTTGCATTTGGCAGTATGCTGCTCTAAGCAGAATTTCCTCTCCAAACTCGGAAAGCTTCGCAGTGTGCCTAAGAGCAGCCACTGGTCCGCCCTCAACTAACTCTGTCTGTCAGAAGCAAGCCTGTTGACATAGAGCATTTCTAGAATTTCCAAAAACATATGGTGTACTGTTCTCCTGGGGAAAAAAAAAAAAAAAAATCTGTCGGCCAAGTAGGGAGAGTTTCATGATGAAAGCTGCAATTTAGAAGCAACAACTCTTAGAAGTAAAATTTGTATTATTTCCTAAAGCCTCTGTTCCAAACAAAACACTTTTCATATGGAGCTCTTCTCCTGAGCTCATTATTGGACACAGCTGCTTGGAGGAAAAACACTCGCTTTAGACGGCAAGATCTCTGGCAGGACAGTCTGGGATGATCATTTCTACCTTGAACTGAAAGAAATGCTAGTTACCGGCAGAACAAAACAGAAACCTAAAGGTAAGAATTTTTTTTTTTTTTTTTTAACCAAAGGAGACAGAAAAACATGCCCTAAGGGATGAGACCCAGAGAGTAACAGAATAAACATGGGTCACTGTAGAAAGCTACTTGTTATTATTATTTATAACAACAGTCACTGTGTCCAGTAACCATACTAATTATTTAAAAAATCCTGGGAGGAAGCTTTTCTTCCTCCCATTCTACGGAGGAGAGCAGATATGCACAAGGCCAAGGTTATCAGAGCCCCTTGCCCAGCTGGGATCGGGCAGACGTGGGATCAAGCCCAAAGGCTCCCTCTCCGGCTCTTTGCCCGAGATGCGAGGAAGGTGTGAGGAAGACCTTGGGAAGCGACCGCATGGGTTTCTGATTACCATGGCTTTGTTGGAATGTCCACCTCCTTGGAACTCAATGGTCCCGAAAGCATCCGTCGGGCTGAGCTGTGTGTGCTTGCTGATGGACCACTTCTCGGACTGGATGTCATTTCGGGAGAGGCGACTCTCATTTTTCTCATTCTGAAGAACGGAGATACTGGGAGTGAGGCCCACATGCTGGCCGATCAGACGCCCACAGCAACACCTGCAACAGAAGAGGTCAAGGTGAATCCCTTGTCTCTGCCATGATTGGAGCACCCACTTCGGACGACCCGCAGGAGACATGGACAGACCGTCGCCAGCCAGTCAGCTCTCCGGCCACTCCGGCAGAATCCCATGATGTGGCTGTATGAGGCAAATAGTGAACTCAGGATTTACTTGCCATAGCAATTTTCTTTTCGGCACCTTCTCATTTCCTTTAGCTGGAGAAGCTAACATGCCTCCCGGCTTTCTCCACCCGCCTCTCTCAGACCTGCCATATTGTTCAGGATCGGAACCTGGGAACAAAAGCCCTACAGGTTTTTCTACCTTTCACTCCTCCCGTCGATCAAATCTTGCATGAAAGCCACTGCGTGGCTTTGAGGGGAGGAATTTAACGTGCACATTTAAATAAGGACTCTCACTCAAACGTGAGTCACAACCTAACTTGTCTTTCCCCGGCTGACATTCACTGTCAAATGTCCAATTCTGGGAATAAAAACCTACAGCTTAAGTGTTCCCAAAGAAACAATGAAAATATTATTCACAAGATATTTGAAAACAAAATTCAATCTTCACATCATGGAAACGGCCTTCATGCTTTCCCACTACCACTATTAAAACGTTAGTAATAATACTGGTACCACTACTAAAACTGTTAGTAAAAATACTGACACATAGTTCTATCACTTATTAAATACTAATGATGATCACATTTATTTTATGAATAAAATACTGCAGTTTTGAAGGTTAGGAAACATGCTCAAGGTTACACAGCAAGTCTATATGACTCTACAGACTGTATTTTAAATTGTGGGGCACCTGGGTGGCTCAGTGGGTTAAAGCCTCTGACTTCGGCTCAGGTCATGATCCCAAGGTCCTGGGATCGAGCCCTGCATTGGGCTCTCTGCTCAGCAGGGAGCCTGCTTCCTCCCCTCTCTCTGCCTGCCTCTCTGCCTACTTGTGATCTCTGTCAAATAAATGAATAATATCTTTAGATTGCTTGGTTACGTTGCCTTTTCATAAAGGCATTTCCAGACATTCAGATTTACTACATCCCAAATGCTTCTTAGCTCATATGTTTTAAGGCAAAATGAGGAAGGTAAGGAGAATACTAAAGGTAAGGTAAGTAGGATACTACAAACGTGCTCGGACAGGAATTTGCTGGTCAGCAATCTAGTCAGTAATCTGCTAGGAGTCTTTTGTTTAAAAAGCTCTTTTTCATTATAGCAGAGAATGTTGGTACAAACCAAGCATTTTGATGAAATGCCGAGAAGAGAAAATCAGTAACCATACTAAAAATACATATAACCCACTTATAGATGGTGATTAATTCCTTCCCAATGGGGTATCTGTTATTTTGTACAGGCTTTTAGAGAATTAACCACAGGCATGGTATATTATGTGGGGTATACATAGAAGATTGTTACAGAGATGCCCAGCAAATATAAAAAATAAAAATCTTTGACATTGGTTCCCTTGCAATGGATAGTCATTACTATTGTAGTTCTGTTCCCGTAATTGCTACTCTGTGTTCTCACTTCATTATAGAAACAGCAAGATTACCTATGGGGGTCTTTGGTGCTGGGTATGATGTGAACACATTCTCTTTTATAAAATGCTCTTTCTATCCAGGATTTCTGAGCCTGAAAAAAAAAAAAAGAAGAAGAAGAAAGGTGAACATAACCTTGATGTATTCTTGTCAGGGAAGCAAATTTTCATAATCATGTAATAGACTAGTATTTCATAAACCAAATTGAAATTGTGGTTACTTCACACATAAACGCTGCATATAACAAAATCAATTGCTGCCAGTACCTGTTGATTAGGTTAACCTCGTAACATTCAGTCCAAGAAAATGACCATAATTAAAAAAAAAATGTTAGTGATGGAACCATATACAAATTCTTGATCATTTCTGAAGGCAGAGAACAATGCTATTTATGGAGGAAATGAAAAACACAGAGCTACGGTATGTTTATATCCCCATACATAACAAATATTCAGGGGCAGAAGGAAATAAATGTAAATCAGGATGAAGATCTCATGGCTAACACTTCTCTTTCTTTGTGGAAAGAAAGAGAAACTGAGGTGCCTGGGGCATTCAGTCAGTTGAGTGTTCAGTTCTTGATTTTGGCTCAGGTCATGATCTCAGGGTCATGAGATCAAGCCCCACGTTGTTGAGGAATCTGCCTGAGATTCTCTCTCTCCCTCTGTCCCTCCCTCCACCTCTCCAAAAAGAAAGAGAGAGAGAGAGAGAGAAAAGTGGTAAGAGAATTACAAAATTCAAGAGCTCTATTTCATCATGACGTTTTTTTTCCCAATAATCCTAATTAGCCGCACTTAAATGCCAGAGGAAAAAAAGGAAACAGAAGCATAAGGAAGATAAACGCCTTCAACACTTAGTCCAGAACTTCACAGGTAATGCCTTTAGAAGGAAGGAAGATAGCACTCTTTCTTTTCCTTTCTTTTCTTTGTTAATTCCACATGTCTTTCAGCACAGGAAACACAGCTTCTTAGAATGGGCATTGTTGGGACTGTCCACCAGGAAGTCCGGGCACTGAGACTGCGTTCCCAGAAGGATAAAGGAAGCTCCAGAAGACTATACCATCTTTGTTCCAGAGCACAGTGTCCATCCCACAGCCCTTTACCTCTTTCTTTACCAGTTTTTGACAAAGTAGAGGAGTTTCCCATGAGATCCTGTAAGCTACACAGAAGATTCCTTTTCTAAGCATTTAAGACGGAAGTTGTTAAAGCAACGCGTAAAGTTATTTCCATATGGTATCATCTTTTCTTTAACACAGTATCAGGGCTAAATTTATACTCTTGAAATTCTTGCACTCTTGCACTTTGCACTTTGCACTCTTGCACTTTGAAAGGGCCAAAGTGCAACTTCGTGGTTTATTTGGCCTCCGTGTCCACTGCTAACTGTTACAAGCCCCCATATGTTGGCTGTAATTGATACTGACTCTGCCAAGGACCCAAACATCTATATAAACTGTGCCAAGGTCTAGTTTGCTCCCAACCCTTAGTCTCCCATCTCTCTCTGCTCTCCTGATGGAGGCTAGGCAAGCATACAGCACAAAAGGCAGGAGTTATCTCATATGACAAAAACATCGTAAAAGTAGCAACATGGGAGATGCTTGCATTTCTCAGTGTTTATGCACTGTCCACACGAAAAGGAGCGCCCAGCCTGCCTCGAGATCCCTGGGTCCAGGTGGCCCTCTGCACCCTCAAACCACAAAAGGTAACATTTGCAATTCTGTTTGTCAGCTGGGCATGAAGAAAGCCCCAGTGTCTCTTTACAAAGATTTTTCTTCTCAAATATATAGGAAAAGCAAGTGGCTGCATCTTTGCAACAGAAATAAGCCGAGCAGCGTAGATAACCAGGCTTTATCTTTGTGAAAAGCCTGTAAGTTAAACTATTCACAGGCTGTGATTTTTTCCTAGACACTGAATACTTTCATTGATAACATCTCTTGGCAGAAAGATGGTAAAAATATTCCTCCCTGGACATTTGAAACCAACTTTCCCTACACCTCAGGGAGCAGGAAAGGTAGAATGCACTTTCCTTTCTTCTTTGTGGCCCACTTTGGCGAGAATTCAGAAGGATCTTTTGGAGAAGATTCTGCAAATTTGGGGCAGTGCCAACCAATACTCCCCGAGAGAAAAAAGGCATGGCAGTATCACAAATAGAGCATGAGGTGTGCCATTAGAAACAGTGGCATGACTGGGGACTCTACAGCATGGACAGAGTCACATAATTTTGGGGGTCCTCAGTTTTTCTCATCCATAAAATGGGCACAATACTAATACCTGCCACTCCAAGTTGTTACCATTATTATTTGGGCACTGTGTTTCACTTCAAGAAAAGGGGCCAGTGCTGGCTCGGTTCTGGTCCTGAAAGTTTAGATGCAGATTCAGAGAAGATCACTATGAACCTGCTCTCACAGTCTTGACCTAGTTTGATTTCTCTTTGTGTTGGGGGATCAGAGGCTCTGAGAAGGCCTCGTTGGCCACAAAAAAAATGGCATACAGGAAAGTTATTTAACTTCCCTGAGTCTTTTCTATTAACATGAGGATAATCTAGCCGCCTCATAACACTGTTGTATTTACCAAAGCACGTGATTCAGGGACAGCACCTGGGACTCAGGAGCCACTCAATATTTAACATTTATGAAGGGCTCCTCTTGTGCCTGGAAGTATGCCATATATGTATTATCTCCATGGGTCCTCATAAGGACCTCATGAGGGAAGAGCTACTTTTATACCCACTCTACCATTGAAGGAGTTGAGGGAGAGAGAGATGCAGCAGGGACACTTTAAAGCCAGAGTTTGAGCTTGTGCTGTCTAACTAGAGTTCACACACTTACCCATTCTGCTAAAATGCCTTTCCTCATTATATATTACTGATATTAAATACCCTTGATCTGGCAATACCATCTGGGCATGCTTGGGATTGCCTTGGTTTTTAGAGAGAGTTGGACTCCTAGAGGCAAACCTTAGACCCAGCATATACTGCACCTTTCTCTCCTCTTTCCCCTGCTCTGTCCCCACATGTGGAGTAATACATACTCTACTCTCCGTTCTACCTCTCTCCTTAGGAGAAAGGATTGGGGGACATTAGGAAGACATTGTAATAGGAGCAAGAAGTAAAAGGGGGGGGGTCATTATAAGAGCTCTAACAAAGAAAGGTGATTCCAACAGGATTCCTAACTTGAGAATCTAGAGGACCATGACATAAGAATTAGACTTTCCAAGGACACCTTGATTATTTGTCTCACTCATGGATCCCAGTTTCAACTTGGAAGGCCCTAGAAGTTTTACTCAGAATTACTACATAGAGAAATGGCCAACTGGTTAGTTTTTAAAAATAAAGTAACTTGACTTGTTACAGTTTAGAAACTTAATTGCCTTCCTGAAGCCAACAATCTCACCTCACTGTTAGTGAAAGGAATGAAGATCAATTTCTATTTCTTACTACCAGCAGCTTAACCATTTCCCTTGCAAAGGCATGGAAAATTGGGAGGAGGGTAGGGGAAAGAATATAATAGAAAAAAAAAATCTTTCCAGCATTCATAATTGAATTTTTTTTTGCAAAAAAAAAAGAGTATAAAACATAATAGAAAGAGCACATGTATAACACATGAATTAGAAATGCTACAAAATATCGTGCATAATTGATTATGCTCTACTGTGGGCTTTGCTGTATTATGCTTTAATTCAGGTCTTCAATGTGGATAGATATTAGATTTTTAAATTATTTTCTAGAAGAGAATAAATTTGAAGTATAATCACAGTTTAACTTGTTCCCCAAACTAATTCCTTTCTCTTTTGTCCAAAGGCTTTGAACTGCTCTGCGTGAACTTCATACTTGGCTTAAATATCCAAGTAAGTTAGCTCAGAATGGCTATCCTTGTTGTTAGAAAGCATGAAATAGTTTTGACATGCCACGATTCTCACTGACCCTTTAATTCTCTTCTAATACAAAACTTCAATGGACAGGATGCCCTAAAATCTTTTCTTTTTAAATTGGCTTCGGAAGTCTTGTGTACTCTTAGAAAAGATGGCTTCCATCGGACCTTAGAAAATCACTTTGTACGTTCTTTTTTAAAGGTAGAACAGCCACATCACCATGACTGAGTTCATGAAGGGCGATTTTCTTTCTTGTCTTTCTGCATTATCAGTCATGTGTGATGTGTAATAGGGAAGTGGTTTCTAAGGCTAATAATTAAAGGACATCATATTGCAAACAAAAACGAGGACATTTGAGTCTTGAACAAAGTATCATGATTACCCTGAAAGAATAAAGCACTAATTTTGCAAGTAAAATGTACAGTCAATAAAGGATACAAATGATAGAAACAAACAAACAAAAGCTGTAATATTGCCTCTTAAAGGGAAAAAAGTTATTTCACTTGGTCAGGTTTCACTTCTTTTTCACAAAGGTTCTGCTGCAAACATTCATTCTCCCGATGATTCTGATGCTTCATACTCCTGATTTCCACCCCCCGCCCTCTCCCTCACCCCCAGCTACAGGACCAAGAACTTCTCCAGGCAGGAATGGTTGATAAGTACATACATCAAGTATATGCTAAATCTGTCTCCAAAAAGTCTTGGAAACCACTACTGTAATCCACCTTTTAGGAAGGTAACTTAACAGAACAACAACCCAGACCAGTAATGACAAGATGAGAGACAGCAAAAAAGAATCCACTAAATCTATAGAACAAACTGAAATTTCACCATGTTCCTTGAGACTCTCCTGTTTCAGATGTACGCTCTGTCCTAATCAGAACAAAAACACCAAAGACCCAAAGGGAATGAATGCCTGTATTCGTTTTTGACTCTAGCTTTCCTTCAGCATCAACCTGGGCAATCTTTTGGTCTTTCTCTAGGTCCCCCTGATCCACTTTTGGGAGGTTGAACAAGAAGAAAACAAGCCGAAATCATTTTACCTGAGCACCGACTCTGGGTGGTGGCAAAGGCAGTCCCACGAGCAGCTCCTGTTGCTTTCATTTTGCTGTGTCTGGGGCTGGTCATCCCGTTAATAATGCTCTTATGACCGCCCACTGGAAAAAAAGCCACTTGCCCAGCTCTTCCCCCAAGAGACGTTTCAAGTAAGCAATGAACTTGGGCAGATTAGCCCCTTGGAATGTGCCGCTTTGGGATTAGCCTCACTAAGAATCCCATGGACATTCCCTTGCAGCCCTCAAACACTGCTTGATTTGAACATCTAATCTGACGCCAGAAGAAAAACAAATCCCCGGAGAGATCGGATTTAACTGGCACAAGTCCTGACAGGCTCCCCGCGCCACACCCCCCTCCCTTTCCTTTTTCCATTTTCAGAGAGAAGGCTTCTGAAAGTGTGATAAGGTGTTCTGAGTTCTGAAAAGTTCAACTCGGGAAAGCAAACCCTTCTAAGGAAACTGTGTATTAATGCTCCGAGTGGTTCGAACACACAGGGGGCATTGTTCCTTCCTCCCCAAAGAATGGGAAGATACGTTTCTTTACAGAGGAATGGCTCAACAACTCTGCATGTTTCAAAAAGAATAGTTTGGTCCTCAAACCTGAGCTCAAGCAGGATGAAGTTGGACTTTGCCAGTGGCTTTCCACAACTTCTAAAATGTCAATAAATGATAAAACTTGTCTGATGGCACCTCCCGTCCTTGGTCCCTCCCTTGGAATTGCAAATGTGTGATCAGAAACCTACAAATGTGTGATTAGAAACCTACACTCTCCTGTTTCCCGGTGACGGCGAGGAGCGGTGAGCATTCCAGGGACAGAGACGTGGACTGAAAGCAGTCACACCAGCGTGGTTTGTGACCTGTGGCGGCCCAAGTGGCAGCTTCTGGCTCACACAAAAAGGGCTCTCTCAAACATCCCCCGGGGGTGAATTTTTCAGGTAACAGTAGCTCTTACCTACCTAAGTGAACAAACTGAGAGAGAAAAGACTCCACTTTCAACAATGCACAAGTACTTGGTATAAAGTAAATATATAAGCATGTCCTCTCCAAAGGACTTCTCTCTCCCCACAGACAGAAGCCAGAGCAGAGAGGGGGTGTTTATGCTCAACAACCTGGGCTGTGAATCTGTGAGGGCAGGGCCACTCTGATCTTCATTTTTCCTGACAACACCTAGTAGCTGTTACTTGAACGCTTGCGGGGGGTCATAGCGTGACCCAGAGGACTTACCCGGAACTTGGATGGAATCCTTCTCCTTGATTCTCTGCTGTTTCCAAGACTGATCTCCTTCAAACTCTGGTCTCTCACATACTGAGGTTCCCCAGACACAAGAATCAATAAATTGCTTAATGACCTTCAACCGAGGAGGCAGCCCAGTAAACAACTTACAAGTGGGACACCAGACTGAGCTTTACCCTTAAACACAGCACGGAGAAGTCCCTTCACTTGTCTTCAGGAGTTTGGCTACAGAATGGTTGTAGCGACAGCGTTGACGACGTGCATCCCCTCTTTTCAAGCAGTGGGAACACTCCCATGCGTTCTATTCTCAGGGACTCACCAGAGATGCGAGCACAGAAAGATGTTCATTGCGGCTTTATTTATAACACAGATAAATTGGAAACAAAAGTCCATCAATGGGAGCCAATTAAACTATGGCTCATCGCACTTGAGGATCAGAATCCAGTTTCAAAAGACTAATTACCTACAGAAATACACATTTTCACATTCTTATGTGTGAAAGTGGGCATAAAATAGTAAGTGAATAATAATTAGAAATTTTAAATACATACAGACATAATAGGTAGGAACCATATTAAAGTGGAAACTGTGGCTAATTTTTCTTCCTTTTGTTTTTCTACATTTTCCTAAGCTTTTTTCCCCCCTATAATCATATATTTGTAGTCATATAACTATATTCTTTGTGGTCAGAAGGTTGCCAGTTCCCCCCCATCCCCCACCCTCGCCCCAACTATGAAGCTTAAGATAACAGGAAGTCCCTGGGAAGAGCAGTTCAGGAAGTGACCTAGGAAGAATTCGGTCAAAAGAGAGAGGGCCTGGCCCGCTTAGTCAGGACAGCACGTAACCTTTGACCTCTGGGTGACGAGGTGAGCCCCACACTGGGTGTTAGAGATTATTTTGAAAAAATAGAGAAGGCTCAGTGGGGAATATGTGGAAAGAAGATTTCTACAATGTCCTGGGTGAGTCTTCCAGAAGGAGGAGTTGGGGAAGGGGACAGAGAATAGCAGGAGAGAGACCAGAAGGAGGAGGGACAGGAGGGACAGAAGGAGGAAGGAGAGAGGAGGAGGACGTTGGCGGGCGGGTAAGCACCTGAGAGACACGGGGCTGTGGGCTGCAGACTATCTGTGTGACTAAAGAAATTGGTTACGGATGATCCCTCCCATGTAAGAAACATGAAAAATTCATCTTTCTTCAACCTCCTTCCTCACCAGATGCTACTTCAACCCGTCGTCTGACTGACTTTAAATCCTGAGTTCCCTCACATTCATACTGAGGGTTTTAAATGCTGCCTCTGGATTTTTCCTAATTCTGTTCCCTCACTTTTACTCATTTTCCCCCCTTTTTGCTTACTTTTCCTTTACAGAAAGAAATATTTGATAGGGACAAGAATACGGGGCGTCTCCATGAACTTTATGCCAAAGACAAAAATATTACCACCGGAAGCACGAGCACTTTTCTTTAAGAGAAAGGGAGGCCCCAGGTAAAGTCAGGCTGATGTTTTCACGTGAAGCCACAGAGGATCTTCGGGACCCTTTGATTTGAAAAGGTAATTAGTTCCAAAGAGACTCGTTGCTCTGGGCCACACTGTCCATATGGATCTTTTTAAAATCTTGTGCATCACCCAACAACGCAACTCCTGACAGGATGTATTTCCAGCCTGTTTCAGATGTAGTTTAGAGAGAATATAATTTGAATACCAACAAGAGGAAACCACAAGGGTAATGCTGGCTGTGGTTGTTCCTTATGTAGTGGCGGAATACCTTATTCCCCTAATTCATCATTAAAGAGAAAAGTCACACTCGAATAGAATACACTAAAAACTTTCCACGGGCACCTAACTCAATTTTAAGAATGGAAATCAGATTTCCTACCAGTAAAAACTAGGTTTTAAGATGGAAAAATGCATATTTCACCATTCAAGGCATTTTTTTTTTCCTGTGATGTCCACATCTGATGGCAACAGCAAGAAGCAGCATGATACGGAGGAGGACTCAGCAGACATTTTCTCAGAAGGACCAGATGGGAAATCATTTAGGCTCTTTGGGGGCCCTATAATCTCTGCTGTACGGTTTGGCTCTCATACTGTAGTGCCACAGAGGCTGTGGGCAACACACGAAGCAGCGAGCATGGCTGTGTCTCCCCGAAGTGGGCAGCGGGCTGGGACTGGTGTGTGCTGGTCAGCCCTTGGAACAGGGAAAGGGGGTGTTCATGATAGGGTAGCAGGGGAGGGCTGGTGGGCCGAAGAACCAGGCTTTCCTGGCACCATTCCTTGCGACTCCCGGCTCTTCCTCGAGCATGTCAGGCAACTTCTCACCCAGGTGCCTTTGTTCCTGTTTCTTCTGCCCAGACAGCTGCATTCTGAGATCCCACAGCTTGCTCCCTGCACACATCCGGGGCCACTAAGAGACATTCCTCGACCAGCTCTTGCAAGGCACACTGTGTCTGTCTCACAGCCCTTCACATTACCTGGCAGTACGTCACATCCTTACGTCATTATCTGTCTACTGTCTCTGTCCACCCCTAGAATGGGAATGTTGAGGACAGTGATGCGTTTTGTGATTTCTGTCGCCCAGGCACCTAGAAGTGTGTTTGGGACATCATAGGCATACATAGGGGCTTAGGCACCTTGTTGGACCTCCTTACACATTAGTTTCTCACCTGTAAGATGACAGAAGCAGATGGACCTGTGTTTCCTAAAGGGGGACTTCAGGATGGTACCTAAATGTGCATTTTCAATAGTTGGGTTAAGGTTAAAATATAATATACAACCAAAGGTTAATCCGCAACTTAACAAATGCTATAGCTCGGGGGACCTACGTTTTCCCTTTCGGAGTCATAAAAAAAATATGTAATAAATTAGAGTAAAAACCATTTGCAGGTAAGAGAAAAATCATGACGCAACACAAAAGAGACTGAAACTGGGGAAATGCAGGACCAGTCCCTCGTAAGTGTTCCTTATTTTCATTCTGATGCTTGAAAATGAAAACCAGCGGCCTCCAGAGAATGCTGCCACCAGCACATTCTTCTTGCAGTGATCGGTTCAGCGGCCACTCCTCGGCCCGGTCCCCTCCATGGCACCCCATCCCCAGCACCATCCAGGCAGCTCAGTATTTAAACCTTTAGGATCTGGTCCTGGAGGTATCTTCATTGGATCTGTCAATTTTCCTCCGAATCTCAGAACATATTATGCTCCAGTAAACTGAACTATTGACTGTTCCCTGTGCACCAGGCTAGTCCAGAATTCTCAACCTCTGAAGACGTCGCCCCATTAGTCCGGAATGCCAAGTTCCAGGATCTGTACTTCGTAAATACGTCTTCGGTCCTCCAGACTCTGGACAACACTGTGTTCTTGAAGACGCTTGGCTGGGCACTGCCAGACATAGTAACTCATAACGCTTACTGTTACACTTCCGTGCCTTGCCCACACTTCCATTGGGGAAAAGTCATACAGGCTTATTCTTATTTATTTTCACATTGAAATTTATAATCAACCAATGACCATACTCAGTACTCTGGGTCTGTTATGGTGCTGCCTCATCTGGAACATGTTCCTTTTCCCTTCTATTTGTTACCCTGGCTTCTATGGGAATATGAACGAAAACCTCATTTTTAATAAATCATCTTTGGGGGATAATTCTTTGTGGACTGAAATTATTTGTAAGAAATTTCACTTTATAGTCTCTACACTTCAATCATATACACCTTAACACAAAGTTAAATTATATTTTGTCACCAGACTGGGAAAAGATTCAATAAGTTATACTTTACAATTACAAAGGAAACTCATTTTTTTATCAATGGGTCATGCCAGGTAAATTTTAAATGCGTTCAGAATTCTTCGGTAGAGGTAACATGAATATATATAAGAATGTTAATCTCAAAGGCATTTTCACAAACCATTTAAAAATATATTTCCAGGTTTCTTTGGAAAACTGTTTCTTCATCATAAAGCAGCTAATCACTGCTTGGCAATAACATAAATTTCTAAAGAATTCTACAGTTCACGAATGCTTTCCCAAATAGCATTTCATGAAATATTCACAGTAACTCTGTAAGGCAGGTATTATAAAATTCCATTACTCGAATAAAAAACTGTGGCTTACAGAGGTTACAGCATGCCGAAGTTACACATCAGCCGTCAGGCTTAGCCAGACAAGCCCCATGCCCTTGTGCTCCCTTTCGCTAGAGTACAGAGAGCCCTGCATCCCTTTACACTCTGTGACTGGTTTTAGGAGTGCTGAATGATCTTTTTTCTTCTTTGTAGTGGAATAAGTGCATTTTGGTCATCCCGATCTTAATAAGCATATACATACATCATCAAGCCTAATATATTACTGAAATATTGCATGGGGATGTAGGCTTCTATTTCAAAAGCATCCCAATTAGAGTCCATTTGTTTGAATGTCATATAGCTCATTTCCTACCTGGTACCATAAACATTTAAAAGCCACATACCTACTCTTAGGGACTTATTGGTTCAATTGGCCGAAAAACAGAATCACAATAATGCCGACCCTATTTCAAAGGTAATGGGAAGATGAACTTGACCAGAGAGGAGAAAATTGCAAGAAGGAATTATGACCAACCACACTATGGGAATGAGATTTGACCACCCCCACCGCCGCCCTGCCAACCCCAACGACAAGAGCCAGGAAGTTTAAAAGGACGAGTTCTTTGTTAGAAACACCTGTGTGCACAACCAGTGATGGGGCGGGCTGGGGGCCGGGAGGGGGTGGTGGTTTCTCTATTCATGGAGGCCGTCCCCAAGGGAAATACAACTTTATTTTCTGTGGAGTGAAAGAGGAGTGGGCGCCACCAGACGTCCTCCTCTGTGCTCTTAATTCTGTTTACCTCTCACTCCTCATTCCTGCCCTGCTCTGACTCTGTCAGGAGCCCAAGAAACTAGGCTGAGTGGTGAAATGGAAACATGTTGTGTTAGGTAGAAATGTGGAACCTAGGTGACAAACTGTATCACAGATTCAGAGGCTAATTTCCATTTTGTTTACCTCTCTGGCCCTGAAAGGGGGAAGATGTTGAGAAGAGCATACGGACGGATACATAGTTGCATAGTATATATATACAAATACAGATACATAGTATTTGTATTTGTAGTAGAGTTCCCAGGCCAGGATTCACTGCAAAGGAAACCAAGGCCCCTTTCCTTCTCCTTCTCTCTTTCTCTCTCTCTCGATATATAAATCAATATATAGATACCCCAAATTTAAAACACATACAAGTATATATTCATATTTCTATATTGCTAATAGATAATACAGTCTACATTTTATGTTACTATTTTGATATTGTCCTCATATTTTATATTTATTTTGAATTTCACACATTTTATTTATAAAATATATTTCATAACATATTAAAATGTATTTCGAACATCTGCATATACTTCTGAATATTTGTGCATACACATATACATTTTTCAACTATTTTTAGTTTCTTTATCATCAGTCCTAACTACTTTAAAGTCTTCTGGTTTATCTGAGATACTGATTTATCTTAATCAAGGAGTGATTTCAATTCTCAGGCCAAACACTGTGTCCTCACAAGGGACAGGCTTAAATCTGGCTGTGGGCTTTTATTTCTGAAACCTTGCTTTTCTTTATCCATTCAAAGCTGTTGAAAGGCAGAGCCCCATGGAAGCCTGACTGGTCAGGAGTCCCGAGTTACCCTGCCTAGCCTCGGCTTGCTGACGACTATGCATGTGACCTTGGGGAAATGACCTCATCTTGGTGATCTCTTAGGTCAACCTCAGTTCTTAGAGCTGAGGATTCAGGGAATCAGAAACCAACAAGTCTGTCCTCATTAGTGTGTAGAGAGCATGTGTAGAGAGGCATTTTGAAAAGAAGGTTTGTTGTGTTTTGTTTTGTTTTTTTTAATTTTTACCAATTTGTGGAGCCATTATTTTTTTGATAACAAACAAAAATGTAGCACAGCATGAGGTTTTGTGCCTACCGAGACAAAGTACATAAGGAGATTTGAATTAATAAATAATCCCTGAAAGAATTCTCACTAGATGCCAACCATTCTTAAGAATGCCACTGGTAGAGCAATCTGGCACATGTGAGAAGTTCTAATTCTGTTTCAGTAAGACTTCAAGGATTATTAAGACATTATTGCAATTAACTAATAAGTTGACATTTCTAAGTTCAGCCATTGAGAGGGTTTTTCAAGACCAGAACTTATGTGTTCTCTTGCTCTTCTCCACCGCCAGAGGATCAACCAAATCTTGGTGATCATTTGGGTCAGACTCTGCAGATACTGCCCATAATTTTTATTTCTTTTCTTTTCTTTTTTTTTTTAAACCCAGCAATCAAGAATTACTTAACTGCAGAGGCTGAGATCAAGTCAATCCCATTTTTATTATGAGAAGCAAGTTATAAGCAAACAGGTGCCGTGATGTAAATGTGAAATTATTCCTATTAATCTCTGGAAATGAAAAATTACTAGATATTCATTTAATGCAGTGTAAATGTATTCTGTCTGATAGCCATCTTTCTCTGTCATATTACTAGATTGCTAGGTAGGAAATAAAACCATCCACATAAATTCAGCCTCTGGTTATGTTGTACTAAAGTGTTACGGTGGTTCAAGGTTATGGGGCCTGGCTTCAGAGTCCTGTCGGCGTCATCTCTTACATTCTCACTACCAACCTAAGCTCTGGCTTTTTAAATTTATTCTTATCTTATAATATAAAATCTCTATGGAAGATTTTAGGTCCTAGAAGACACAGATCCATGTATTAGCTTTCTCTAAATATACTGATTTAAATTTGAGGCACACAGAAATGAACACAAACTCAAAAGTAGGTGTAAAAACAGTAGATAATGAGAAATATAGATTGAATCTCCAGTTTGTGTTCCAGGGAATGGCAACGCGATTTTTTTTTTTTTCCTCTTCTATTTTCTTACTACTTCACCTTACTCTAACATGGAGAATTCACATCTTTTTTTTTTTTTAAGACTTTATTTATTTATTGGACAGACAGAGATCACAAGTAGGCAGAGAGGCAGGCGGGGGGTGGGGGGAAGCAGGCTCCCTGCTGAGCAGAGAGCCCAATGTGGGGCTTGATCCCAGGACCCTGAGATCATGACCTGAGCAGAAGGCGAAGGCTTAACCCGCTGAGCCATCCAGGCGCCCTCCTTTTTTTTTTTTTTTTATTTAAAGATTTTACTTATTTATTTGAGAGAGAGAAGGAGAGAGTGTGGGCAGAGGGAGAAGCAGATTCCCTGCTGAGCGGGATACCTAGTATGATTGCGGGGGGTGGGAGGAGGCTTGACCCCAGGCCCCTGAGATGATGATCTGAGCCAAAGGCAGATGGTTAACTGACTGAGCCACCCAGGCGCCCCGAGAATTCCCATCTTTGCATGATACCAAAATGAATTTCCGATAGCACTATTCTTCCGAGAGAAGCTATGCTAATAAAGCTATTTCAAAAAACATACTGTGGTGGCTTCCTAATTTGTCTCTCCATTTCACTGTCCATCCGGCAATAATCTTTTTTCCAGTCTTATTCAAGAGACTTTCTCAGAGCAGTTTTAGGTTTGAAGAAAAACTGAACAGAAGTACAGAGAGTTGTCTAATATTTCCTCCTTCTACTGTCCCCATGGTGTCCTTCTTATCTAACGTCTTGCATTGGTGTGCTACATTTGTTCCAATTTACGAACTGACATTGACATGTCTTCATTCCGTTAAATCCACAATTTATGTCAGGGTTCCTTCTTTGTGGTGTACAGCTCTCTGAGTTTTGCCAAATGCATAGCATCGTGACTCTATCATTATGGGACCATATGGAAGAGCTTTAGTGATGACCATTTTTTAAAAAATTCATTTATTTGACAGAGAGAGAGCACAAGCAAGGGAAGCAGGAGAGGGTGAGGGAGAAGTAGGCTCCCCACTGAGTGGGGAGTTGGACACAGGCTCCATCCCAGGACCCTGGGATCACCACCAGAGCCGAAGGCAGTTGATTAATCGACTGAGCCACCCAGGAGGCCCTAATGATGACCATTTAAAAGAACAGATTAGTTGCAGTACTTCCGTGGCTTGGTCGGTTAAGCATCCTACTCTTGGTTCTGGCTCAGGTTTGTGAGATCGAGCCCGTGTCAGGCTTCACGGGCATGGAGCCTGCTTAAAATTCTCTCTCTCCCTCTGCCCTGCTCCCCACAACACTCTTTCTAAATAAATAAATAAATAATAACAATAAAATAAAATAAGGAATTAGCTCATGGCATTCCATCTCCCTGGCCCTCAAAATCCAGTGACTTCTCACTGCTTCTAGAGGAAAATCTAGATTCCGCAACTGGTCCCAAGCTGGCATACTTTTCAGATCCCCGCTGCCTCCAGCCACACCAGGCTTCTTTCAGATCTGTCACCGCTCCAGAGAAAGGGGCATAAGAGTAAGAATGTCATAATTTAGGTTAGTCTTTCATCTGAACACTACTTTTTGAAGGAAATATAAACAGATAATATTCATGACCTGAGTAGAAGGGGTTGTGGATGATTTGATGTTTCAAATGTACATTTTCCTAACTAGCAGTTCTCCACAGATGTATTTAACTTGATCATGCGATCTATCCTAAGTTTCCTCCTATTGGCAGGTGAAGGGTAAGTGTGATAACTAAACTGGAAGTAGGGTCAGGTCATTAATCACTGAGAAATCATGGAGCAGAGACTAAATATCCTGTTTCATCTACCAACTTAAACTCCAAACCCTAAGTTTGCAAGAGATCTTAGGTCCTTTCTCCAGTATTTAGTCAAAAAACTACCTCCCTTCTGGTGAAAGACACCTTGTTGCTAGCTAATGATGTCATTGTTTTCTGGTTTTTTGTTTTTTAGACTTTATTTATTTATTTGACAGACAGAGAGACCACAAGTAGGCAGAGAGGCAGGCAGAGAGAGAAGGGGAAGCAGGCTCCCCGCTGACCAGAGAGCCTGATGCGGGGCTTGATCCTAATGATGTCATTGTAAAGGAAATTCATAAAACACACACACTCTCACATGAAATTCCTGATTCTGGGATGCTATCCCTGTGTTAAAATATGGTATGTGACCATTCGTTAAAACTGTCACTTCAGGTAAAGGCATATAATAGACTGTGATTCCATTTGACTTTCACATACACACACACACACCAAATACTATTTCTTCTGTTCAAACAGGTCTTTCTTCCTCCTTTTCCTTTTTGTTTTGAGCACCACATGTCCTACTGAGGCGTGAATTACCATTAAATACGGAGTCCACCCGAGGTCACGGCAACTGAAGAACAATGATGAGGTTCAGGACACATAAGAACGCACACTTGGGTATGTGATTTCTTCCACTTCAAATCCCAGGGTCGGTTATTTGAAAGGAAATTATTATGGGAGAGGGCGTGCTTTTCACAAATGCATAGATCTAGTACTCCACAAGAGAGAATGAGGTGGAGAAAACATTTCTTTATGCTAACAGTTCTAATGCAGAAGTCTTTAAACAATCATTAAGAATTAAATGTAAACAAAAGCTTGGCTGTGGACTTGCTAAGTATACCTCATTAAAGTTTGATGCTACCTGGAGCTCTGACTGTAACCACCACCTGGAGAATCTGGAAATGGGCAATCGGAGCTGCATTCACCTCTCTTTCAATTAATTCACATCAGCATTCAGGAACATCTGCGGAACACTGATCATGTGCAACATTGTTTTAGTCACAGAGGAAATTCAAAACTTTACAAAGACCCTGTATCTGCTTTTCAGTACCTACAGTGTGCTAGAGCAATGCTTCTCACGTGACCTGTGGTGAAGGATCATTTTTCTTTTTTTTTTAAAGTTCAATCCATTACAAACTGATAGTTTTGTAAAATGCCACAGAAGGATGCACATGGACTTTGCAGCAATGGCGAACTGCTGTAAATGTCTGAGTGTTCTTTTCTCAGTTTCTGCGCCTCTCTCGGCATCCACAAACAGGCTGTGGGCCAGCACCGGTTCACGGGCCCTATGTCTCGACCCAACGTGTAGCCTGCGAACTAGCAGTACCAGCAGCTTCCAGGAACTTGCTAGAAATGCAGATTCCTAGGCCCCACCCCAGACCCATCGAATCAGCACTCTTCTGAAGAGAGATCAATCAGATGGATGAAAAGCTACAATAGAGGCGCCTGGATGGCTCAGCTGCTTAAGCATCCACCTCGAGGTTTGGCTTAGGGCATGATCTCGGGTCCTGAGATGGAGCCCCATGTGGGCTCTACACCCAGCAGGAAGTCTGCTCGAGAGTCTCTCTCTCTCTCTCCCTCTTCCCCTTCTCCTGCTCATGCTCTGCCTCTCCCCCAAATAAATAATCTTTTAAAAAAAGAAACAAAAGCTACAATAACATACAATCATAGCAGTAGTAGCGAGTTTATAGTCCCTACAACAGCATATATACACTGGTCTAATTATTTCCTTCTATTAACTAATTTGAACCTAACACACCTGTGAAGTAAGAGCTTCTGTTATGCTCCTTTTACAGATAGGGACAATGAGGCAATAGGAGTCAGGCTTCTTGAACAATGTCACACAGCTAGGGAGCAGAAAGCAGGCACACGGAATAGCGTGAGTGAAATAAGCGGTGTAGAGACAGGCTGAGCAGGGATGCTCGGAGGCGGGAAGGGTCAGTGTTGCCCAAGAGAGGACCTGGAGCCGCGTCTGGAGGACCGCCGGCGGTCTCAGCATAGAGGAGGCACTTAGATGATTTTTGTTGCATTTCTTTGAATTAATTGACTTTTGTCCTTCGATAGTTCTATAATTTCCAGGGAGGTGGTTTCCAATTTAAGGAGCTGCTCTCAGGCTTTCTACTTTTTCAGATTTAGCTTCAATTTTCCTTTCTTCTTCTCTTTCCAACTCTACAATGTAAAGGGTTTCCTCTTCTCAACTTCCAAGCACTTTGTGCTTTCCCTGTCTGTTGCTGCTTTCTAACCCCTCTTGATGGAGTACAGCTATTCTGTATCCTTGGGTTCATTTAGGGCTGGGGCCGTATCTACTTGGCCTTTTTACTCTCTTCCCTAACCCCAGTGCCTGGGACCTAACAGACCCTCAGAAAATACTTGTTAAAATAATGGATGATATTACACGTTTATCAAGAAAATGGTCAATCGACTGTTGATGGAGAGTGCTTTAAAATATTCATTAATGGGACACCTTGCTCTTCTATCTTCCTAACCTGTTTTGCACCAGTGGAACTACTGAGCCTTGAAATTCTGGGCCAAATGTACCTGTCAGTCTAAAGGCATTGCCCCTGAATGGGCTGAGTGGGTATGCTGGGTCACATGTCCGTGCGTGCCACGCATGCGTGCACACACACACGCCCAAGCATGTCGTGTTTTGTTTGATGCTGTTGGAATCTGCTAGACACACTCCAAGTTCTGCTTTCACCAATTCTATGGTATAGAAAACATGCTGGAAAGAAAGGAAGAGAGAGAAATATATTAAAATGTATCAAATCTCCAACCCTCCTTTGGCTGGCACTATAGCTTATTAGCACATTTGAAGGACGATGGGTGCTTGCTATCATTCTGGAATGCACGAGTCTCCAAATTAGTATTTTGCAATCCAAGGGGGGAAAAAAAACCTTAGGAAGGTTTTTGATTGTCATATGTTATTTTGAAAGTACACAAAGTCTTTTCTTAAGTGTCAGTAGATGTCATTATTTAAATTCAGCCATTGGTTAAGTAGTGTAATTGCCCATCAATTAGGTTTTCCCACTGAATTTAGATCATGTTATACCACTCCTTTGCTCAAAAATTTTCAAGTCTTAGAAAATAGAGGCTGACGGTAGATTATGTGAAAGATAATTTTAGTCAATGTTATTCAAAATAACAGAGACCAGGACTTTTATCTCTTAGGTAGCCTTTAAATGAGGGTCCTTGCTAGCTTCTGTTCTATCCAAATAGAAAGCTCTACATTTTCTATGTTAAAAAAATGAAATTGCACCAAAAGAATCCTAAATGGCCACATGTTAGCTGGTATTTGCTTATATAGGGGAGTTCTGTGTGTCCTGGCCAGGTTTAAATGATAAATTAGTCCATAAGACTGAGGACAACATCTAGAAGTGCTTTATTCTGCTTAATTCTACGGCTCCCTTTCTTTTGTTTAGACACAAATCCTACCCGCATCTGTACTGCTCTGCCCATTACTTAAGATTTCAGTCCTCATGGAGGAGTTCCTCAAGACACTGTTACTATCAACTTGAGCTTTTGTGAGAGACAGCAGTCTAAGTAATTTGGAGAACATTTACTTTAGCATTCACGTGAGTGCTAAATCACTGTTAGTGATTCTGTTTTTACAGTCCTCTCTTACCTGGACCCCTTAGGAAAAAAGAAAGAGAGAGAAAGAGAGAGAGAGAGAGAGATGCAATGATAGCCAGCTTGTGTTTCTGATGATGACCGAGGACAAAGCATTCCATTGCCTCTCTCCCTCTGCAAACCTAAAGCACACTGCCTATATCTTATTACCTCCCAAGGCACTGTGGTCTGAATTGATAACATGATGACAGCTTTGGATTCTCCAAGTATCATATGAAGGCTTGTTAGCTACAGTGCTAGCTTGCTGTATGCAAAATAAAGCAGTCTGTTCAACTTTCTTTGTGTAACAGGTGGCTGAGTTTAAGCAGTTTTAAATGACATTCTTGTTTGCCTTATACCTAAATGTCAATTTTCTTCGGATTAAAAAGGCACTCTATAAATTAACATAACTTCAAAAAGCGCACACACATGCGTGCGCACACACACACACACCCATTGGGAATTTTTCTGAGTTTAAGTAACATGGAATTTGATTACACAGTGCATTCTGGGGCTCAGCCTCAGCAGGTTCTAGACACCAGGCAGGCTGATTATGACTTAAGCATTGTTTCAATGTGATTTTGCAAAGGATTTCATTTAATGCAGATTAGTAACTTTATTAAGCTGTTGATAATTGAAGCCTCTTAGGTTTGACAAGTACCACCCAGCAAGGTAGATTAGTGGGGTTTAATTTGTTGCTCTCAAATAGCAAACAAAGACTTAGCAGAATAATTACATCTCCTCAGTGGGCTAATAAAAGGCGACATCACAATGGTGCTTCGGGCCATTTCTGCATTTCTGCAGTTTCCTTTGGGGCCCGGCCTTTAGAGCTCTGTGCATTTCTCTCCAGTGACACCCAAATCAGAGCACCTGTAAATTACCTCGTTTTAAGGGCAATGACCGATGAGGTCACGTGAAATGTGAGTCCTAAGCACAAATATTTACTTCAGAGCAGGCCGTCTTCTACCTTAGTCGTAACTTTTCCCTAAAATGTTTTGTCCACCCCTTTGTCCAGATTGTAAATCTCTCGAGGGCAGAGGCCAGGCCTCTCATCTGATTCCTTAGCAACCAGTACAGCATCGGGCCTGTAGCGACACAGTCTGTGTGCCCACCAGATTAAGGAATTGTTTCAAATAATTACAAAGTATGCTTACTAATAATGTTGTGGCCAAACTTTCAAATTCCAGGAAGTTAGTCTTAGAGGGGGGGGTATCAGGTTGCTGTTTTAGCCAAAAGACTGAGTCAACAGAGGAAAGAGATCCTATCAGTGAGTGAAATGATGATTTATTATCTGAGAGATTCTCGGCCACACAGAGCATCTAGCCCACGTCAGCTGGCTAAACAAATTCACTCTGTGTGTTAACATGTCCCTGTCCTGACTTCAGTTGATCTGGTGGCACGCACGAAGAGAAAGACTCCTTACTCCCCTGGACTGCTGGGTCTACCATATTTCTAAGAGGGTCACCAAGCAGACAATGCAAAATGCTACACTAGGGAAACTGACATAAATAACATTTCTTAAATGCCAAAGCTGTTTGAAATGGCTGGAAATGAATTTCTAAAGTCAATCCTTTATTCATTTATTCCCTCTTCTATCTCTGAACATTAGAACATCAGCAAGACCGCAGGTGTGGAGACTCAGGTCTCAGGGACTGGTGCTGGATTTTTTTTTTCTCCATTGGCTTTACAGGCAGCTTGCTTTTTCAGAGTGACACCCGAAACCTCAAACTTGGCAAGCAATGCTGAATATTTGGGGAGATATCACTTTCCTTAAAATTAATTTTAAACTCAATCCCACTTCTCTGTCTCCCAATTCACTCTATAGATCATATGAGGGCCACACGGAATTATTATAAAGTTCTCCCTTAAAGATTCTACCAAGTGACTTAGCAAGGATGCTCGGCTGGAAGTCATGGAAGCTATCCCCAGGGACATTATAATAGCAGAAAGAGCAAAGGAGAATGAAACCTGATTCTGGTCTTTCACGTGAGTGAGTAGTGACTTTTTTCCAGACTACATCCTTTGTAAACGATGGACCCTTTTTCCAAGGCAATATCCCTAGACATGTCTGTTTCCTAAACCACAGAACCGAACAGAAGGATAATAAACTTCAAAAGGATACATATGTAAGAGTGCTAAAACCAGGAACCAGAGTCAAGTATTTACACCAGTCTACTTCCTAGAGCTCTCAGTCGATGCCTTTCTGTCCACATGTGGCCATTTTTATTACGGTGCTACCTCCTCACCCAGCCGCAGTGTTCAGAATGGAAGAGACCAGTGGACCAGCGATGCTGCCTGACTCCAGAGCAAAAAACTGATAGGTGGGCCACTACCTGTGACTTACACATTAGCCCCCAAAGAGAAGCTGATTACTCGTATTCGTTTTCTTGGAAATTCGAACTTAGAAACTTAGAAAAAATGAACCAGGAACCATGGTGAACTAATGCAGGGAAGTCTTGAGGGAGAGAAAGTTCCCAAAAGGCAACAAGACCTGTGCCTAAGTAGAAACTGGAGGAGGGAGACAGGCATCATCAGAGTCCTCTATAGGACTGGTGGAGTTACAAGCAGAGATGCTGTGTCTGAGGAAGAAACCAGGGAACCTATGGAAGACAGAGGGATGGAGGGAAAAGTCCTACTTCCTAATCCTTTTTCTCCTCCCATTTCAATTGTAGTCAATTTCTAGGCTCACAATAATTTCCTTTCTCCTGAAGTGACTTAAGTGTATTCTTGCTAGTGTAGCTCGGAGAGGTCCCAGTAAAATCAGATAAGCCAAAAGACACCTAAAACACCTTATTTCTTCCCAGGTCACAGATCCAGTTCTCAAGGGCAGCATCTCATTTGATCTACCTGAGCACCATGGTGGAAGACACTGGCATTCGGAGAGCAGATACGACTTGCTCAAGGTCACACCACTAGCAACTAGCAAAGCCAGGATCCAAACCAACGATTCCGACCCAGACACATCTACTCACCCCTCCATGTGGAAGGCAGAGTTGGCTGGCTTCTAAGACTGGAGTATTTTCATCTCTGGAAAGGGGCTCATTTGAAGGACAAGTACAAATAGGCTGATACATTCTGTCTGTATCAAAGGCAAGATCTCAGATGTTATTTTGCATTTAGAATCAAGTTTTTGCGCCGACATCCGTGGATCTTGGCTGTCCCAACGTTTCACTTAATGAGATTCATCTAAAGGAATGTGACTTTCAACATTTGGGCAGTTTCTTTCTGGACTGTATTAGAAAACATAGCTTAGGGATCTCAATAAATATAGGGACCGAAGTTTATAGTGAAATCCATCCCCTTGGGGCTCCATCCTTTGCCCCAAGGATGCTGTTGACAATGAAGGGCTTCCTCAGGGGTCTGCCTGAGGATGGTTTCTGGTGATCTCTTGCAGGGACAGTGCTCAAATGCAAACGCATCAAATTGCCTTTTGACAACTTGTTTTGTATGTTCTTTCTGTGCTACAAAAGCTGTGATGAGTCAGTGGGGGCCTTCCAGGAAATAGCTATACAAGAAGAGCAAAATACCTATTACCTTTAATCCTGACTCCTATTAGGAAAGGATTCTGATAACATGCTGGCATATAGGAAAAGTAGAAATAGTTGGTGTAGAAAAGTATAGGATAGCCCAGAAGCCTACAAAACAAATGTCCGATTTCCCCCTGGGATGCGGTGACCCGGAGAGAGCATGCACAATTGAATAAACCATTCATCTGAGAATGTGCTGACCAGGCATGGGAGGGGCGGGACTAGCGATGGCCCCAGCATGGGACAAAGCATGCCTGTGAAATGTGGCAAAGGTGTGCCTTCTTTCAGGAGAGATGTGGCATTTATACAAATACCCCCAAACAGGTCCTGCATACAGAAGACACAGCCACACCTTTGTTTCTGCAACATCTGCAATGTGTTTGCTTTACCTGAGGGGCTCATGAGATCATGACCTGAGCTAAAGGCAGAGGCTTTAACCCACTGAGCCACCCAGGTGTCTCAGCATTTCCATTTTTAAATAATAACCATGGACAATTCCAGAAACAACTCTCTGAGATACACTGCTAATGTTTCCCCTTGGCCACTGGTTGGGGTCTGAGTTTCTCAAGGTTGGCTACTTAGGATTCCTAGCAATGCACTGAACCCTCTGCTACTGCCTTACCATAGCCCTGTCATCCTGCCCCAACATTGTCACTAGAATTTCCCTACGGGCCTCTCTGCCCTCCCTCCACACCCCCTCCCTTGGCCACCCTCCCTAGTACCATAGAAATATCGTCTGAAACCAGAGTTTCTCAACCATGGGACTACTGGTACAAACTTGGTACTACTACAATTCTTTGTTGTGTGGGGCTGTCCTGTCATTGTAGGGGGTTAACAACACCCATGGCCTCTACTCACTAGCAACCAGTAGCATCCCCAACTCCAGTTACAACAACCGCAACTGTCTCCAGTGATTGCACAACGTCCCTCCGCGGCAAAACTGACCTAGGTTGAAAACCACAGTTCTTAAACCTTAGGAAAAATGGGCTGGTCTTCTCTATTGTAGAAATGTTTTTCTGTGACGTTCAAGCACCTGTGTGTCTTAGCTCCAAACCACATTGCCAGCCTTGTCTACCGTTCAGCTCCTCAATGACCCTCACTCTGCTTTCCCAGGAAAACCGGACTCCTCCAAAGCTTAGTTTAAAATTTATCTTCTCCCAAGTTTTTCTTGATTTTTCCTAATTTTGTCAGTTCCCTTCTTGCGTTCCACATGTTCACCAGCCTCTCTATGCAGAACTTGCTCAGACTTGTCCTGCAACCAAAGTTTTGCCCATCTCTTTCTCTTGGACTGCAAAGACCAGACCTTTTTTCTGCCCAGGTCGCTACCACTTAGCCTAGGGAAAGCACACGTTGGTCCTTAATAAAGTCTGTGTAAATAAATAAAAATGTGACATAGAAAGCCCACCACAGAGAGTAAACATTTTTTTTTTTTTCCTGCATCCACACATTGTAACTGACTCACCAGGAATAATGGAAGTGAAATGCAATGTATGTACTAGACCCATAGCATCACGCAGGGAGCCAGGGTATCTATCAGCCGTCAATAGCAGAACAGTTATGCGGCATTAAGTCTTTAACTAGAGTTATGCTAAAACTAGTAAGAACAGGTGACCAAGCTACCCATAGGCAACTTCTATTAAGTAAAACCACACACTCCTCAAAGCATCCCATAAGCCCTCTTCAGTTTAGTATTTCTCCCTTTCACAGACCTAAGTTACACCTCAAGTCATCTTTGCAAAGCACTCATTCAGGGAGGTGCTGTGTTAGCACCTTTGGTGGAATTGTTCCAAAGAGAACCCCCAAGGAGTCCTAGCTTTTAGGAATTACTCTATTATTGGCTTAACAATTGCAGTAATTCACAGCATTTAACTTGTCTATGGTCCTCCCCCCCCCATTGCCTTGTGCCCTTTCTTCTGTTGCATAACACGCATCCGGTCCACACCAGCAGCAAGTCTGGCCTCAGATCTGCAGTGTTTATTTCTACCACCTTAACTACCTGGGATTCAGAGGAGATGGAGACCAGGGTTTGGGAGGGGATGGAGCAGCGACTGTTGAGGAAGAAATGATGGTGGTGGGAGAGGTCCTCTGAGACCTTCTGTTTTCATTTATAAGGTGTCAACATTTATCACTGATAATCTGTAGGAAATGAAACCAAAACGAAGGTTAAGAGGACCTTCTTCCTCATGGAAATTGATAATTCTGCCTAGAATTTATGAGTGAAGACTGTCCAAGTCCTACGTCATTTGGATTTCTTTAAGCACAACACCTGTGTCTAGCTGGTTGGTCTTCTGGTTAGACAGAGAGGGCTGAGAACAGGAATTCATGGGCCTTAGTTTCGTGAGGCAGCTCATACAAATCTCGTATTTTCTTGCTGCCTGGTTTTCTTATTTTGCAACGTTCGCTTTTTAAGTTATCAACCCACTGATTATCACCAGTTGCTGGCTTGGCCCATTTTTTTTTTTTTTTTTTTTTTTTTTTTAATTTTTTATTTTTTATAAACATATATTTTATCCCCAGGGGTACAGGTCTGTGAATCACCAGGTTTACACACTTCACAGCACTCACCAAATCACATACCCTCCCCAATGGCTTGGCCCATTTTACCGCTGTGCCTCAACACATGCATTTAGAACCACATGTGTGGAAGACTTAAATTTGGTCTGAGGCAGAGATATTATAAGTTGTCTATCAAACACCATGTATCTTTCCCATAACCATCATCCGATGAAAAATAATGTCAACAATTGTGCAACTGCAGTATGACAAGTGTGAATGCCCTAATTGGTCAACTAGACCAGAATGATGAGTTGCCTTTTTTTTTTTTTTTTTTAAACCAATGTCACTTCTAATCTATTACAACAGTAATGAACAGCCAGGCAGCCTATTTCCCACGGATATCTTCAAAGCTCTACAGATTGCCATCTGAACCATTCTTTAATTGCATTTGGCACAGATTGTAGTATGCTCCATAGAACCAAGAAGGCGTATTAACTAGATTTGGCTATTCCTAAGTCACTATAATGATGAGGCTTTCTATGTCTGAAGGAAGCTTAACTTCAGTCTTTACTATCAACTGTTGTAACCACCTAACACATAGTAGTTGCCTAAAAAATCCAAATTTCTAAGACCATGTATTCATTTTTTTAAGATTTCTTATTGGGTTAACAGGAATTAAGAGTATTTTTTGCTTGTGTGTAGTATGTGTGTGTGGTCTGTACAATCTTGGATATAAAATTTTCTGGATAATTAAGATAAAATAAGAAATAGTTGATCCAGTAGTATATATACTCCAAAATTTAACTCAAAAATTTTATCTTTTAATTTTTATATTATTTATATATAATTATATATTTATTTTCTATATTATATATAATATATATTATAAATTAAAAATTTATAATATATATTTTTATATTATTTATAATATAAATATTATATTCTCTCAAAATAAGTTCTTTCAGAATAAATATTATATTCTCTCAAAAATTTTATCTTTCATTTTGTTAATTTTTATATTATTTATACATATTTATATATTTATTTTATATATTATATAATATATATTATAAATAATATATTTATAATATATTTTATATTATTTATAATATAATTATATTCTCTCAAAATAAATTCTCTCAGAATAAATATATTCTATCAAAAATTTTATCTTTTATTTTGTTTATTTTAATTTTTATATTACTTATATATTTATTTTATATATTATATAATATATTATAAATACATGTATTTATAATATATATATTTTATATGATTTATTTTGTTCTTGAATTTATTTTGCCTTTGACAGATATATATTTTGCTTTCAGCTTTGTCTACTGTCTTCTCTCCATTGTTAATGTACAATCCATACCATTTAAAAAAATGCCTCTGATAATGGGGAAGGATGGCTATACAGTATCCTCCCTCTAAGCCAGTGATAATTCCCTAACCATTTCCATTTGGCTACTTTGGCTTAGTAGAGACACCGACTTGCCTCCAGTGCATAGAGAATAGTAAGGAGGCATGGCTCCCTTCAGGCCGACTTTCGTCTATGTTAAAAGGTGATGATGTACAACTGGGACAAGGTGCTGATGTCCATTCTGGAGTGCTCAGTGACAGCACTTCTGATCAAACATTGGAAGATGGAATACATGCATTTTTTCTGGTCTCTCTCCAATATTCTCCTAAAATGACAGTAAAGGAAAAATAAAAACGAAACAAAGGCATATCCCGCAAGTCGGACAAGAGCATGGAGGAGAAAGGGGTGGTAACTCATGATGGATGCCAATGACATTCTGAAAGCTTTAAGTGGTTGAGTGGTAGCTGGTAGACCTCACTGGGATTGTTCGAAGATTAAATGACTGGACGTGGTACAAGCCAACAAGAAACAGGTTGTTTCACTCAGCTGAAACTGACAGGCTCAGGGATAGAGGCACTGAGCATTTTTGAAGGCTGCAGACTGCTTAGGTTGTAGGGTCAAACCCATAGGAACAATTGGTTTTAGAGTCTTTAAGACAAGAAGCCAAAATTCTTCTTCCACTCCACATAGTCAGGAAAATGACCCTTTCCTACAAAGTTAGAAAGCCAGAGGTTTATTCTTTTTTTTCTTAATTATTATTATTATTTTCAAAGTTTAATTTAATTTTATTTTTAAAAAATATTTTATTTATTTATTTGACGGAGATCCCAAGTAGGCAGAGAGGTAGGCAGAGAGAGAGGGGGAAGCAGGCTCCCTGTGGAGCGGAGAGCCTGATGCAGGACTTGATCCCAGGACCCTGGGATCATGACCTGAGCTGAAGGCAGAGGCTTTACCCTACTGGACCACCCAGGCGCCCTTATTTTATTTTTTTATAATTTTTAAAAATTTTAATAAACATATAATGTATTATTAGCCCCAGCGGTACAGGTCTATGAATTGCCAGGTTTACACACTTCACAGCACTCACCACAGCACATATCCTCCCCAATGTCCATCACCCCACCACCTTCTCCCTCCCCCTTCCCCCAGGTTTATTCTTTTGAAAAGCTGAACCTCAGAGGGTTGGGTCCTGAGGCACAGATGAGAGAAGGCACAAGACACCAGACTAGAAACAAAAAGATGGAGTGAAAGTCTTCTCTCAGCTGCTAGGACATGAGCAGTGCAACTGAATTTCTTCCCCACGACCCCGACCCATGCCTGCACCACCCGGCGCACATCTCCAGGTATGACACAGGACGACTTTTCTTTGGAAACACTAAAGAGTGCCAAGCAAGGACTTAATGGTCTTGGCTTTGGGGGCTCTCCCAACAAAATTCGGGGGCCTCACTGAAGAGGTCCCCAGGCAGTGAGTCCCACCTCAAGAAGAATTCCCAGTTTGCACATCAGTGCCTCATTTTAAGATACAATAATAACCAAATGTTTCTAGGACTTGAGGAAAGCCTCTAACATGAAAGACAGAGATCATTAAAAACAAAAACAAAAAGTTTTGAAAAACTATTTAGAAATTAACTCCTCATGGGATAGAGGAGTTACTTTTATAATCACCAGGGTAGTATACGTTACCATAAGTAGAATGAGTCAACAATATTCAATGTCTTTCAGAGAAAGAAACCCCTATTACAGTGAGAACATGAACCTAGGCATCTATAAGTTGCTAGGGATACTTAGAAATAGGTAATTCCCCTAGATTAACACTTTCTTCGTTTACATTAATGGGGTAGACCTGAGTTTTGTAATAAAAAATAAAGCCAGTTTCTGGAATTTTACTATATTATGGGGAATACTTTTAGCTGATTTACTGATATTATGCCACTTTTTATTTTTTAAATAATTATCTTGAAAGAAACACTGTGGTGTGATTCAATTCTTGTGACTTCAGTTTTTTTGTGCTTTTGGAATTTAAAAAAAAAGTCTCAAATTAATACATTGTTCTTTCTACTTTGGAGTCAAGCTTTATACCTGCCTGTTCGATCTCAAAAAAAAAAAAAAAAAAAAAAAAAGAGAGAGAGAGAGAATCAACAAATTAGCCAATCTGGAAGCATTTATGAAAAACTATTAAGTTCAGGATGGTGAAAACCAGCTCTAAGGGAATCTATATTTGCAGACAGTTTAAGCATTTTCAGCTGAAGAGGCTATTCTAATTCTTAATCAATATGAGAATGTAAGTAGTTAATACTTGTAATTATTATTTTAATCATATATATGCCACATATATATATATGGCATATATGCCATATATATATATGCTATAGGTTCCCTGTTCTGTATGTTACTGAACATGTCTGGGAACATCACTTAGTGACATGACCAAATATGCCTTTAAATAAAAGTGAGAAAATACACCATCTGCTCTGCCTACTTATGAGATTGTAAACATGCTGCAACATGAGATGGCATTTTATTTTATTTTTTAGAAAGATTTTATTTATTTATTTGAGAGAGAGAGAGCATGAGCAGAGGGAGGGGCAGAGGGAGAAACAGACTCCCCACTGAGAGGGAAGCCAGTCGTCTGGCTTGATCCCAGGACCTTGAGGCTCGACTCCAGGACCTTGAGCACATGACATGAGCCTAAGGCACAGGCTTAACTGACTGAGCCATGGGGCACCCCCATGAGGCTGCATTTCAAACAAGCACAAAGTACAATCTCTCTACAGCCTGTTCTGCAAAAGAGGCAACATCAATTATCTCCTTTCGAAAGCACTGGTCCCCTGCACTGGATGGCTGTTTTAATGTCTAGGTGCAGGTACTATCTGTGACAGCAATAACACATTTGCTCATGAAACTATTCCCCACAAGTCCTCCAGTTAGAAGGCCCACATGACGTGGAGATTTGCTTGGGGAGGTCACGGGGACCATGTGCAGGGCTGGGGTCAAAGAGCTGGCTTCATCACAAGGACCCTTGGGCAGAAGCTAGAGTGCTCCGAGCCCCAATTTTCTCACGCACAAAAAGGAAGCCCTGTTTGCTTCATAGGCTTTTGGTAGGCTCAGATGAATACATACTGTGAATGAGTACAGTATAAGAAACTCCTTCCCAAATGTTAAAGTGCCACAAATATACAAGTTACAATGATTCGACTACTGATACAAGTAATGGTGTCACGTAAATATCGGGAGGCCCCATGGTGACCATCAACTTTTTAGCTATATCGGGATAACTTTGGGGTTGAAAGTATACCTCTTAGACCTGGAATGCTTAGGGTTCTGTGGTGTTATTTTTTGGAATAGGAAAACTGAAATATAAGAATGTAGAGTCATGTTAATGTGGTAGCAAAGTACCCCCCCCCCACTTCAAATCCCACACGTGGTCAGATTAAAAGGCTCACGGTAATTAAAGATCGACACAGAGTGAATAAGATTAATATTAGAAAAGGATTACATCGAAAAAGATTTACATCAAAGGGTTCTTTCTCTTTTCTCCCAAAGAAGGCCTGGGCCACGGAAGAAGTCCTTATGCAAAGCATTTTAAGCCTCTCAGTTATTTTTAAAGAAGTGGAAAAATATGACGAGGTAAGCACAATTTTTTTTTTCAACTGGAAAAACAGCAGAAGTTATAATATGCTTAAGGCATTACTCCACATATGGGAAATAATACTGTACTGGAAGGCAAATGGGGTCATGAATGTCTGGGAACTTAAAAATCTTATTTGGAAGAGTTAAAGGACAGCACGTACAGTAGACAGAATGAAAAGGTGTCTACAGTCATCCCACCAAATTTCAACACCAACAAGTTTTTTGTTTTCGTTTTTGTGTTTTAATGTGCCTCTTGTTGAGTTACAAGATGCAAGTTCTTATATATGGCATTCTGTACAACTGCAGAAGATGCATGTGTGTTTGTGTGTACACGGTCATCTAATTCTGATGTGTGGCCAGAGAACTCACACACACACACAGGTGCGTGTGTGGAGGTTCTGGGTTCTGTGTGCTTTTATCATACAAAATCAGGAATGTGATCTAAGACCAAAATAAAAAGATATGCAGACATCCACTAGAGGAAAAATTTACTTTGCTTTGCTCAAAGTTGGGAAGTCATTTCCTTACAGATATACGCATGCCCCTGAGTTACAAGGGAGGAAAGAGTAGCACAGCACCAGCATGGCAAAGAACTTCAGAGATCAAGGAGCCCGGAAGGGCGCAAGGACCTGGGATTTCTCCTTTCAGAGCTGTTCTGGAGCTCAAATGCAACATCTGTGAAAACCCTTTGGGGATTGTTACATAAGCCAATGAAAAGGCTCATTTTCAGTGTAGCCGTCCAATGGCTCTGCCATCTAGGAACAGAGTCAAACTTAGGACCCAGCCGAGGTCTGCCCGGGGCTATGCGGTGAATGGACACATGGGTGAGAGGGGCCACGGGACACCACCTGGGGTTTCTGGGACTGTTTCACCCTGGTGTGCTAAATTCAGTGTTCATATCTCGTGGAATCTCTCTCTATATATCAAAGTGTGTGCCTTTGGTACAAAGACCTGGGTCACTCTCATCACTTTCCATCAACAGATGTTCCTTGAGCCCTTACCATGTCCCAGGCACTGACTGAGGCACCTAGGTGTATAGTGCTGATCAACAGCATTGAAGAGAATAAAATACAAGGTTATGAGTACCTGCGAATTCTGTAAAGAACAGAAAATAAAGCAGCAGGTGTCTCTGGGGCCCAGATCTCTGCATGGGCTGTCATAGGAAATTGCCACAGTATCACTAACAATTATATAACACTTGACAGTTTGCTACATAAATGTTACTAGTATCATGACAATATCTCTTCTTCTTTTTTTTTTTTTTTAAGATTTTATTTATTTATTTGACAGAGATCACAAGTAGGCAGAGAGGCAGGCAGAGAGAGAGAGGAGGAAGCAGACTCCTTGCTGAACAGAGAGCCCGATGCGGGGCTCGATCCCAGGACTCCGAGATCATGACCTGAGCCGAAGGCAGAGGCTTTAACCCACTGAGCTACCCAGGTGCCCCAACAATATCACTTCTTACAACAGACGTTCTGGAGGGCCTCTGTCTCTAAAGAAGCTTCTTTCTGTCTTAGTGCCCCACTGATTCTAATAGGACCTACTAGAGTACTTGGACCCTGCTGCTTGGTCCATGAATCTGATGTGAGAAAAAAGAGCACAAAAAAGTCTGACTTTGAAAGTCAGACAACAGCTAATCTGAAGGCTGGCTTTACTGGGTGCAGGGGCCAGGACCTGGGAAGATCCTTATCTCTTCAGAGCCTCTACTGAAAACCCACAGAGATGACAAGGGTCCTTATTTATCAGGCGTCCTGAACAAGATGAAATCTTGTCCGTGAAAGCACTTGGCAAAGTGTCAAGTGTAATATAAACATTAGCAGTGCTATGACAATTCTGGAAGCCACTCCGAACACACAGAGATCTGAGCTCAGATGAGATCTGCTACTGCATTTTACGTTCTCTATAGAAGCCTCAAGTGCACACACCCTGAATTTTGTTCTCATGTTTCATGCGTACTAACTTTTCAGAAGATTCTTATATCCTAAGAATGTCCTACAATGGGGCAGCACCACCTGTCCCATTTCAACAAGGCACATCTATTTACAAAATTGCTAAAAATCTAGAGGAACATGTTAACTGGCCCAAACTATTTGAAATAAAATTATGTAACTAACAACTGGATGGAATCCCAACTTCCCTTTTCCTTCCTATCTGATATTTTCATTAGAATTATCTAATACAACAAACAGATCGACTAAAACTGGCCTCTGACAACACCCAATATTTAAAAGACAAATGGATTGCAGAAAATTAACAGTACTTCTAAGTGCAGAGAATTCCTTTAGACAGTGTTCTACTATGTTGTTCTACTCCTGCTACGATGTCTACTACTACTGTGTTTAGACAGTGTTCTACGATGTTGTATATTTTTAAAACACCCTTTCAAAGAATTTCCTGTGCGACAAGCCATTTGAGGGAAGTGGCACTGAGAATATATTGTACAGATACAGAAGGACCTCTAAAATTAGATGATATCAATAATTTACAAAAAGAGACAGACTACTGACTGTCAAAACACCCTCCAAACCCAAGGGGGTAATCACGGAAGGAATACATCTGGAAGAGAGAGCAAATTTAACTAGAGACAGCACAAGTATTGGATAAGTCTTAGGTGCACAGTATGACTCTACTGTGTAGTGGGAAGTGGTGATTGAATCTTACAAATGTAGTTAGCGAAATCGATCACTGGAAGGCTGACACCCTTCAAAATATATTGAGAGTCTGGGTGAGTTTTCCACTTCAGCTACACATATTGATTACATTAAGCAGATAACCTCCATATCTTTGATTGCTTTTATGAGGTACAGTCACAGAAAATAAAGAACCAGATGCTAGAATACAAAAGAATTCCAAAGTGAATGTGCATGAATTATTATACAAAAAGAGCAGTAATCAATTTGTGAACGTGTAGAGACAATGAGTACTTTCAATAACAAAAGAAACAAAAAAATACAGCTGTTTAATCATGACTGAGGCTCACTGTGTGCGGAGATATTTTAACATTTATTAATAAAAGCCTCAAAGTGCGTTGTATATCACTCCTGGATCCGGTTAGGCAGGTTTTAATTAAAAGAGTACCTCTGACAAATAACAATAAAGAGATTTAAAGGGACTAATGCTTCAACCAAGAGATTTATTTTTTAAATGAATGTCTCCGTTTATTGTGTTTTTTTATGCAACAGAGCAGTGCAAGAGCTTTGCACCACAGAGCCCTTTAGAGCAAAGCAGACATTCTGACTCATCTTTTTGACAGATGAGAAAACCAAAGTGCACCAGGGATTGTGACTATCAGGGTTGGAACTAGGTCCAGATTTCCAACCATTCCTTCTAGAGATCTTTGATTATTTCGGACAGTTGCTCCAAAAAGTTTGAACAAGTCTAGGCTGAAGTTCTGAAGAGGAGACTGTTTTCCCAGAGGCAGTCTCCTAGAAAAAAATGATAAAATCTGTAGGAAGATGTCTCCATCTAGGAGAAGGCACTGATTATATTTAGTGAGGGGAAGAAGCAGAGTACGCTAATGGTTTGTAAATTAAGCAAACAATGGCTTCTAAATTATGCTGATGACCTAGAAGACAATTTTCTGTACTGCTGTGCACCAGCTCACTGGTCATTAACAGCATCTTGCGTGAAGGTCAAGGAGGGGCAGCCTGGTAAATTATAGCAAGGCTTAAGCTGTCTGGGCAGTTGTCATTGAACTATAGATAATTAACAGTTCAAGACAAAATAAAGCACTAACTCCAATTTGTGGAGCTTTGCTAGTCCTGGAGACGCCCTTGCTCGAATGAGATCCCTCCAAGTGCTATGTGCTAAGCAGTCCATTAGAACAGTCTGTGTCTGGGCACTGGGGAACCTACAGTCTCACTCAGCAACTCATGGAAATTTCAAAGGTAATGTTTTTAAAAGGTTTTCTTGGCTTTCCTGTACTTCTACCAATCTGAAAGCAGACAGAGGATAGGAGACGCTTGGGACAGAATTCAGGCTGCACAAGTCTCTCGAAGCAAGACTCTTCCTGGGAATGAAAGTGACCCTAATGGCTCTGAGAAATGTGTACCTAACCGCCAAGTTTGTTACCAATGTGGAGCTTGGACAACAGAAGTAAATGTGCCCCGTAGGAAGCAGCCAGGGAATTGAGCTGAAGCCAGGGCCAAGGCCTACATAAAGTATTCGAAGAACCTGAAATGTGAGCTTGTAGAGAGAAGGGAGCAGGGCATGGAAGCCTCTGCCAAAAGGCTGAGAGATATCTGGGGAACCGGGATGGAAATGCAGTATAGCAGACCACAGTCGAAAGAGGGAAAGAGAGCTTTCATTTTCCAAGATAACCCAAACGACCATCCTTGATCATACCCTTGCACCACATTTTGGTGTAGCCTTAGCAGCTGACTGGCATCCCTGCAGGGTTTCTGCATGAAAACACGATCTCTTGAGCAAATCTGACCATACCCTCCAACTAGATCCTCGATGACTAAAGGTTTGTGTCCAGACTTCTCATGGCATCCTGAGTCCTGTTCCATCTCTATCCTGGCTCATTTCTTATTCATCTCCCCTTCACTCCTCCTGCTTGAGCCACAAAATGACATCTGAGATCCTGAGCTGCTTATATAGGATTAAGTCCCTTGGGTTTTTTTTGTACTTACACTCCACCCAAGACAACAAAGTTCTTGTCCCCTCCCTGACCTCATAGGGATCTGCTGCTGTTTTGCAAAACTCAGCTGAATCATGAGGCCATCTATAAAGCTTTCTCTTAGCTGCATCTGAGGGAGACCCGATCACCCTTCCTTTTGTGCCCCAAAGCACCCCCAGATGCCTAGACCGTAGTAATGATTACCCTTTATGGCATCTGCTTAACTGTGTGTTTGTCTTCACCAGAGTGGGAACACCTCCAGGTTAGAAACTGTCTCTGCTTTACTACCACAGAAATAGTTCTTAGCATTGTGCTGGCACAGAGAAGTCGCTTAATGTTTGAAGAATGAATGAATGAATGGGTCAGCCAACCAACCACTGGGTAAATACATACCTGAAGACATGGTCTTCATTATACTACTGAGGCATTATAATTGCTTTAAAGTATCCATAAAGAGTGTAAGGACAGGCACTGCCTCAACTCTCATTATCCCTCCCTTCATTGGACAAAAGGGACATTTCAGGGAATCTCAGGGTTGAAAGTGCCCTTAAAAACAAATTCATCAGGGCACCTGGGTGGCTCAGTGGGTTAAAGCCTCTGCTTTCGGCTCAGGTCTTGATCCCAGGGTCCTGGGATCGAGCCCTGCATCGGGCTCTCTGCTCAGCAGGGAGCCTGCTTCCCTTCCTCTCTCTCTGCCTGCCTCTCTGCCTACTTGTGATCTCTGTCTGTCAAATAAATTAAAACAAACAAACAAACAAACAAATTCATCAAAAGAGAAAAATCAAGTTTCCAGTATGGGAACCATCACTTTAATCGCGCAGATACAATCCAACATGTTAGAGGTCAAGAAATAGATCTCTAGAAAATCAAGTGAGGGAGGTACAAGCGTGGGTCCTCGTTTGGAGACTTCTTGCAGAGATTAAGAAAGTTCTAAGAAAGAAAAGGAAAAATAAACAGGAACAGAGTTTGGAACTAAAGGGAACAAAAAAAATAAATAACCAGAGTGGAGCATTATAGAAATACATTATGCAAATTAAAAGAGAATCAAGTACTCAGGGACTTCACCTCAAAAGGCATATTCTATAACTTACAGCACAAAACTAGGAAGTATCCCCGAAATATCTTTCAATGAGAATCTCTGGCCTTTTCCTACTTCAAGTGGATGGTTCACTCGGACCAACCTTTACACATACACTCTTCCCATTGTTCTCCTAGCCTGACGGGACGGCAGGCCTGAGGGTTGCGCCCTCAATCACGCGGAGGGTTCAGACTCAGGTCTGACGATACCGATACCATGAGCAGTGTCCGTCTAGAGGAAGAGTCTGTCTGGTTCAGACAGTCACAATACTTTCTTCCCTTCCTCTCTCTCTGTCTGCCTCTCTGCCTACTTGTGACCTCTGTCTGTCAAATAAATTAAAACAACAAACAAACAAACAAACAAACAAATTCATCAAAAGAGAAAAATCAAGTTTCCAGTATGGGAACCATCACTTTAATCGTGTAGATACAATCCACTTACTTCTGGGCCAAAGACACTTTGAACACTTATGTTTTTGAGGCTTCTACAGAGCTTTCAAAACTGTGCTCTGTGATATTTGCAGAGGGATTGAGAGGACAACTCCCCCCACCCACTCACTAGTTTTCAAGAGAAATTCCTGATCGGTTTGCCTAAACACTGCTCTTTGTTCCAGGGCTATTTATACACTGTCTTGCTCCAGAAAGAACAGGAACAGCCTAAAATGAAAAGGGTATGAAAAAGAGGGAAAAAAGGGGGGAGCTAAAATGTAAATAGGAAATAGGTGACAGTGCACAGGGTAATGACCTACACTATAGTTACGGGTGTGGCTCTGATCACACAAATTAAAACCAAGAGACACACCCTTCATCACTAAATTCGGAGGGGACAGTAGATTAACGACTCCTGAAGCATTTCCAGTTCTTAGAGAGAAAAATCCCCATGAGCGAGCTCCAAATATTGCCAAATAACATGGAAGGCTAGACTTTCTGGAGGTACATTCCTTAATCTGATGGCTTATCTTGCTTGAGTAACTTATTGAGATATTACATTCACCTTATCTCTCTTGACAGGGTAGGTTAGCAACATGTCTATAGTGGTAAACCATCTTAGGGAATCTGAAATATACTGTGGAAAGGATATACTCGGGAATTTTATTTTATACCCAGAAATAAATTCATTAAATAATTACAGAATTGAAGCAGTCAAAAAAGTTGTAAACCATGGCAGGAGCAGAAATACATGGGGCTACGAATGATCACGAGACTAGGACAATTTGAAGCACTAAGGTTTTGGTGTTCCCTAATGACACAAAAGAATACAGAGAAGGTGAGTTTCGTTTTCAAGGTATTAATTTCCAAATTATTAATAATTGATTCATGTTCTCTAAGGATGGCTTCTGATAGGAGTACACAAGAGCTCATAGGGAAAAGTGTAAACTTTGGCCCAACTGATAGATGTACATTATCATAACTATGCATGTACAAAATACTGTGTTGGTTGCTACAGTTGGGATAAGAGAACACTGACAGACACCTGTGGGCACACAAAGCAAGTTTTATGCACTGACCTTCTGGTTCCTTGGTGGTTGCAAGTTTTATGCACTGACCTTCTGGTTCCTTGGTGGTTGCGGTGCAGTCATATAGAACATGAGAGTCAACACTGAATATCACAGAGCTTTTAGTATATTATGTAACTATCCTTTTACCAAGCCTGCTTCTCTGCAACATGGCTAGCTGATAAGGATCCAAATTTACCACACCTGCAAACGAACCATACCTAGCAAAGGCACGATCAGAAAAGTCTGACATGCAAATAAGCATCATCTTGCAAGGTCGGTCATGGTTGCTGCCTGGTTTAGGCAAGTCCCTTCATCTCTTCATAACCCACACTCAGCAAAGCCGTGGTTATGCTAGACCTGATCACACTCAAGATCTGGGATGCCTCATCTCTTTTGTGCTGGACGCTCACTGTACTCATTTAATAAATGCTGATGGCTGAATGGGAACCAATTAAGATTTATTTTGTTACTCTGAAGGCCAAGCATTTTAATTTGGAGCAAGATAAGAGAGGGACATAGATTTCAGATTTTGTACAAGAGACAAAAATTCTTTGCGTCTGTATGAGACAAGTGAGGGTCGCTTTGGTTTTCCTCCCAATCTTTCATCTATTATTTGAATAAGAATCATGTTAATTGCTTTTTTTCTTCTTCCAGGGAAGCTACAATGAGCTAAACACAGGCTATTCACTCAGTGATTCAACTTTTGTGGACACGTTCAGCCCCAGGCACCATGTAAGATGCTGGGGATCCCTGAAAAATGTCACAGTACCTGATGCCTAGTACATTCTTGATGAATCCATGAATGACCTCTGACTTGCACATAATAATGTTTCAGGGAAAAGAAAGTTGTTGGCTTGGATATTATTGGAATAAGTCACAGAACGCTCTGCAAGAGCTCACAGTTGTGGCATAAATCCAGCGATAACCCTATTTCTGCCTCTGGTTTATAGTGGGGTGTAAAGGCTGCCCCAGACACATACGATTCCATAATACAAGGCAAAATGTGTTCTGCTGTAAATGTGAAAGAGAAGGCAAAGGGGACGGGGGGATGTGGAGATGTTATCCAGATAGATAGTGGGGAGCAGAGGCGGGGGGAATTAGAGCCAGAGCTCGTTCCCAGGAAAAGAATTCAGAAACCAAATCCAGTACAAAGGAAAGATGACTCCGTGTTGGTTTGTATCTTACTGTCCTTTCCTGTGTTGAAACGTTAACATTTTCAGATATAATGGGTCTTTTTTCCAGGTCATGAAACACAAACAATATGCCAGGGGCTGAACAAAGCTGGCTCATCAGCAGGGCTTTGCACTTAAAACAAAGATCAGAGTTTTCCTGGCTATTTAAATGAGAGTTGGGCATTAATACACAGAGAGATGACTGACAAGTTTGGTTGTGGGGATCAGCTTCATTGTATGGAAATGCCAAGTTGGCATCCCCACACCAACATTCTCTTCAAGTGTGAATGGTGGCTTCCGCCTACCTCCCTAAAAAGATAATTTCCCTTAAAATACTCACAGAAAGTGTTCTTGGGGTTTTCTTTTCTTTTCTTTTCTTTCTTCCTTCCTTCCTTTCTTTCTTTCTTAAATGGAATTGGGCAAAAAGAACGGGGTCACAATTAGGAATCAACCTATTTTTTCCTTGACAGGGGAACTGAGAGAAATTTTGTTGAGTTTATCACTAAAAATTGAAAAAGCAAAATGCTGAATATAAAACACTAAAAAGCAATTTAAGTTAAATTTTACTGTATTGTTTCACTTTGTTGGTGAGGACTATTAGAATCTAATTTACCACAGTTTTGGCTGTATCGCTTGCAAATAGTGGGGTTCTCATATGTGAGAGGTGTGCAATAAATGAATTTATTTAACCATTGTTTAATTAAGTATTCATCATGTGTATGTAAGAATAGAAAGGAAAAAAATGTTTTCTTTGAGGTACGGAATTACATAGAATTTGAAGTTGTCATCTATTTTCTTTTTTGCTTACTTGAAATTAATTAACATAAATAAAGGTTAATTAATAAAATAAAATAAAGATTCCTTACTTTTCTGGCTGTCATGACTATCTATAACACAGCCCCAAGCTGTGTTATAATAATATTTGTTGATTGAATACTTGCCTAATAAGAAAAAAACAAAGAAAATTTCTGAGAAGTTACTTCTTTCTAATCAAAGATGCACAGCTTGGATGTTCGTTCTGGGCCCGCTCCTCTAATTCATTACCTGGACCAACAAGCTATGAACTTGGTTTCCAAGAGCGCAGCAGATCAGAAGCAGTCTGGGGCAGGGCAGGAAGAAGGGGGAAAAAGAAGACTCTCAAAGGCAGAGAAGAAGTAACTTCAGAAAAGAGAGCAACCTGGGGCCACCTGGAGGCGAGGTCAATGGCCAGCATGTATTACGGGCCTTGGAACAGCGCTGACTTTCAGCACAAAATGTCACAAAATGATGCCTCTTTCAAGGAAGGGCTAAGTTAGACTTGGTGTTCTGAGTTTGGGAAGACAGGGTGATCATGTAGAACATTTTCTCTTCAAAGGTGTGGAAATGAAGTTTTACTAACTTAATGACATCTTCAAAGAGGAACGAAGGGGAAGTCTTTGCACTGAACCTCAGTTTCTTTGGATATTAACAAAATCTGAAAGGAGGTTTTCTGAAACTTTTTTGTTTATATTTGGAAGTCTGAATTTCCTTAAGGCTGGGGAAGCTTTCCTTCGAATGATTCCCCAAGTCCCATCACATCTGCTTCACCTGGTGTGGTTTAATGAAGCAGGTAAGCCAAACTCAACTGTTTTGGCAGGTTTCAAGATTTGCAGGGGAGATGCCACTAATCCTAAAAAGCTGTCTCCTGAGCATCAATAATAAACAGACCTGGCTCCTGCCAATCATTAGTCATCTGTTTTCTTCCATGAGATTGTCTACGCCTGCAAATGTAATGTAGGTCTCATTCTGGAGCACTTTTCCCAAATCTCCGCCTTTCGTAGCATTATTCCTGCAAGATGTTGCTTAACAGACATCTGAAGTTAGGTATGACTGAGACTGTAATCTCCTCCTGGAGACACCAAACACACATTACCATATTAAAGAGCATAAATATTGCAGGAAAAAAAGCAGTTTAACTTTTAAGTCAACATTTTCAAAACTAATTAAAAGTCCCTCTTCCCTTTAAGGAGAGACCAGTAGCAACTGTGGACCTCTTGCAGAAGATACCACAGTGCTTATGCTAGAATTTTCACTGTCATTACAACCAATGGAGGGGAATGGCCTCTATTGAGCTGTAATTATGTGTATTTCTCTCAATAAAGTGAATTTGATTACTCTGAGGAGTAACCTACCACCGTACAAAGAGACCAACAGATTTACTGCTATAGAGAGATGTAGCAACACTTTATAAATTAGACATGCAATGAACCACCATTTGTCATCTCTGTAGCTGATAAATACGCTGGAGATAATCCGTTATAAGAATTAAAAGGCAAGTCACATGGTAAATGACATTTGCAATACATGTAATCAATTAAGAGTTTGTATCAATAAATACAAATCAATAATCCAGGGCCTCTGAAAAACCAGCCCTGTGGGAAAGCTAATGAAAAACTGCTTTACTGCGAAATAAAAAGTCCGGGGCAGCAAGAGGAGGGAAGGGGAAGAACCTGTATGCTGGTTTTCTTCTAGCTCCTGTCTCTCATGGTCAAAGTTCTCTGCACTAGGGCATTAACTGTGTTCCATTCCTAGGTTGGGTCACATGGCCTTTCCGAGTAGCGTGCGGGGGGGGTGGGAGGAGGAGACCCTCCACAGTCTTACAGGTTGCGCTGGGGAGCCAGAACGTGTGCAGCTCCAGCATGGTGGGCATGAGGAAGACCATGTTCATGACCAGCTCCTTATGCTGGGGGAGCCCTGAGCAGCCTGTGGAGAGGAAAGAAGGCGATAGCACTGGGCGTTTGTGCCGCTCGTTGAGCAAGGAGTTAAGGTTCGAGGGTGGGGGTTAGATGGACTGAGTTACTTGAGGGGAGGGCATATAAATCGGGTCTGACACAATCTATGAGAAGCTGCCAAAGTACTTGATGAGATCCTCTGAAGTAATCCAAATGGCCAATAAAGATAGTGAGATGTATTCAGCCTCCTTTGTCATCAGGAAAATGAAAAGTGAAATCACAATGAAATACCGAAATACTGGTACTTTCCCACCTAATGGCTATAAGTAAAAAGACCAACATGAAATATTGGTGATGATGCAAGAATGAAATTCTGGAATGCTGAGCAGGGCATACTGTGCCCTAAGTTGGGGTGTCAACGGAAATAATGACTTCAAATTCTCTATGAATATTGAATATATGCATACCCTAGGATCCAGCCATCCTGCTCTCAGGCAAATATATCAACAGGAACCCATACATATGCTCAGAAAAAAGACGTGTAGATGAACATGTATGATATCATTATTGTATGACACTGAGTTACAGTATGTATGTTATAGTTATATAGTTATAATACGGTAACATAATGTACTATGTATACAGTATATACTATATATCTTATGTATATTATATATATAGTACTATATATGTATATAGTATTATATACTGTATATTATGTATTATTATATATAGTATTATGTACTATATATATTATGTATATATACATAATATAGTATGATATTGAGTTATAGTAGCCTCAAGCTGGAAACAATCCACATTTCTATTCATTGTAGGAGAGAGAACTGAATTATGGCCTGCTTACACAAGGAAATCCTATAGGACAGTGAGAAAGAATCCACTCCTACATGCACCCATGGGGGGGATTTTCATCAACATAATGTTAAGCAGGAATTTATTTACAAAGAGTACCCCATTCCATACGTATCTGTGTGCAGACAGAGAGAAGATTCTCTAAACTAGGACTCTGAAGAACCTACGCATCTTTCTCTTTGCATGCACTACATTCCTTTAGAATCGATTCTCGGCAAAAGGAATCCAACTCTGAATGAACACCCCCTCTCCAATCCTGTTCTCAGCTGTACACGCAAGTCCCTGTGCACTGGATTATCAGTGTAGACTTGGACAACCCAATATGTTGGGCCTCAAAACGAAGTTCAACTGGTGGGCTGTGATTTTCCTAAAAATCACTACATGATGCACCTAAAATAAATGAATTTAATGTTCTGTGAATTATACTTCAATAAAGCTATTCAGAAAAGGAGTTTACAACACAAAGGGAGTTTTGACATTTTTGCACCTCTGCGTATCTTCTGCAGATACCCTTCCCACTGCTCTCCAAAGATATATAACACTTCCCTGTGATTACCATGTTTCTACTCTGTCATGGCTTTCAGAACTTATTAAAATTCCTTTAACTTCGCTTGTGGCTAAGCCCTCACACACTGATTCTCCACTGGTGAGAAAATATCATTTCAAACAATGGTTAAGGGAAGCAGCCGGCTCATTTTATCTGATTTCGGTTATTGTTAAAGAGCTAAGTGGTCGCACGCTTGTTTTCCCTCCACATATTGAGGATGGGTCTCCAAACAGGTTCTTTTTCAAACGGAGATTTTGCAGGTAACCAGTATGTTATACAGAATGTAATGTTTGGGCCCTGAGGAACGAGAAGAGACTCTCCAAGCCCGTTGCGCAGCCCACCGGCTGTGAGCTCATCTGTCTCTGGGCTCCTGAAATTGTCAGAAATTGTCCACACTGAGGGCAAAAGTGACTGGCCTTATTGACTTTAGTTTCCTAAACGGCGCAGGCTGGAGGACCTACCAGACACCTCAGTGCCTCTCCGGGGACAATTCACTGCGTCTACAAATGGCTCAGTGTGTTCATTTCTTCGACAATCTGGGTAAATGAGCTGATGAAAACAAAGTCCAGAAAACCTGAAGGGAAATGCAACTTAAGGCAGGTAAGTTTCCATCCCCGTGGGATTTCACACCTTTCCGTACGTGTTCGTATTTACTATTGCAATTACTCGCGTTTGTCCTACGTTAAGATGACAGAAGAGGTACACAGAGAAGAAGAAATGTGTCAGGATTTCAAGCCAAGTTTCAAGCATTTACTTCCTAGACTGCTACGGAGGCTCTTAAACATATTTAGTTATTTTTTTTTCCTGATACCATTAATTCACGTTAATTGTAGCAAAATATGGAACATGTAGAAAACACAAAGAAGGAAAAAAAAAACCCAAGTCATCATCATCTGTCAGTGATGAGAATCGAGTCTCTTTTGCCCAAGAGATGACTGTAAGGTAATAGAGCTAACACGAAGGAAAAGACGCCTCCGTTCTCAGGGTCATGAATTAGAGAATTTTTTTTTTCTTTTTTTCCCAGTGTGTGCATAGATCCATATCTCCTGTGAGTCCTTTTTGCTAGATGTCAACCCACTTCCAGAGAGTCTCCTTTAGGCAAGACCCTGGAGAGTTGGTAAGTCCCTCTTCAAGTCTGATACCTCTATAGCTGGACTTTATGACATACAAGCACAAAAGTAACTTGATTTTACTTCCTTCTTTTAAGTCAGTGGTTTGCAATGAAAGGTGATTTTCCATGCCACCTCGGAGGACATTTAACAGCCCGGAGACATTCTGGGTGTCCTATCTGGGGGCCAGGGGTGCTGCTGAATGTCCTCCAATAACAGAAATAACCACTCTTGACATTTCATTGAGTGTCCATTAATATAATTTTTCCTTCCTTCATTCCTTTTCGTTTTCCTCCCCAAATTATAATCACACTGGTCATTTGCTTTCATTTCCTACTATTTTTTACTTACAATTATACTGTGAATACTTCCTTACATCAGGAGACTTCAAAACATGATATTTAATGCTGCATAATACTCTGCCATGTGATTTATTTATTCCTTTCTGATAATCATTCATTGTCTTTCCAGTATGTCAACATCATAAACCATGTTGGGATGAACATTTTTGACCACAAACCTACTTCCATGTCTCTAATGATTTTCTTTGGATGGATTCCTAGAAGTACAATTACTGAGTCAAACTAAATGAATGTTTTTAAAGCTTTTCCTCTTGCTGCCAAATTACTTTTTCAATTAACAGCCTCTCTGGCAGTGTATTAGAGGGCACATCAGGCCCTTGCCGTCTCTCCCACATCTCGCTCGGTTAAAATCTGACTAAATTCTAACACTAAGACTTATATCTCCGAGCTCGAATGTGATGTATAGGGTATTCAGCACTCTGGCAACCATTCTCTGACCAATGGGAGGCAGGAAGCTAAGGCACCATTTCCTCTCCCACCCCCACCCCCGCCAAGACACACATAGGAAACTCTCATTCATTCACTCACTCATTTGTTCATCCATTCATTGGCTTTGTTTTGATTACTATCCCTCCAGCAATTTTACAGCTAAGCATGAGGAGGAGGGTTAGAGCCAGCCTACGACCACACGTCCATTAAAAGGGAGTCCTGGGATTTGAGCACAGCCATGCTGATGTCAGGACCTGGATTCCTAATCCCTCTTTGCTCTGCATCTCTAACTCCTTCACAAAGCACTCTTATTTTAAAGAAGTGATTTCCTCAAGGATACGTAGATTAAAAAAAAAGAAGACAAAAGAAGGTGAAGAAGGCTGAACCAGGATAAGAAGCCTACTTCCATTCTGAGCTCTGTCTACTCAACCATGAAGCCTCATTATCACTGAGATAACACAATTGCCATTTTGTAATGTGCATTACTTGGACACAGACATGCACTGATTCAAGCTAGTCAAGGATTTTGGCCTTCAGATTCTCTAATACTTGGCTAACAAGTGTTTCCCTACCTGCCCCTTTCCAGCAGATGGTGCTGTTTTTCCAACATTTAAATTTGCTACGCAGCAACTTTTGATTGATTTGAGCAGGCTTGCTTAGGGGTGTTCAATGAAGTCTACTTTGCACATGGATATAATTGAAATTGCTCACAAGCCCCAATTGAACCTGAAAATAAGACGCATACTCCAAATACAAAACCCGTCTTTGCTCAGTATTGATGGAAAAAATACTTTTTTTGAGACTACCAAGGGGGAAATAAACAATGACCTATCAAACCAGACCCTTTTCCTGGAGACACAAACGAAAATGTTTTGGGGACACTACAGAGAAATCACAGGTGGGTCTCAAACAGAGTAGAGAAAGATTAGGAGTCATAAAAAGATTCTATATCGTATCTATGGTAGATATCACAGAAACAAGGGTTGTGGAACACGGATTAGCTGGTGGGGGAGAGGGTGAGGAAGGGCAGAATCAGCAGTGTCTCATCTTCCAAAATAATTTAATGTTAAGATGAATGAAGAAGCGCCATAACTCCTTTCAGCCAGCCCAATGGAGATAAATTTCTCCCTGTCAATCCAAGTTAGACATTCTCTTAAACACAATTAGGGCTTGGAGGAGAGCAGAGCCTTTCCCAGGTTCAGAAATTGTTTTACAATGTAGGCACGCAGCCAGTCCAATTCCTCTCAAAACAGCAAGACCCAAGTGAGACAAGAGCAGAATTCGTGAAGTATTTCAGGTCCAGCTCCAACTAATGTACTTGTGAAGTTATCTGTGTTTATTTGTAAAGACCTGGGGGTATATACATCAGAGATACTAACTTATGAAGTCTAATCTTTTGCAAAATCACAAGACTGCATGTGAGTCCATGGAGAGACTCAAAAAAAAAAAAAAAAAAGAAAAGAAAGAAAGAAAATTAGGCTCTCCCCAAAAGAAGTGGCACTGGAAAAGGAGGCAGAACAATATACCAAAGGTAAAATTACTTTTTTGGGTCTTAAAACATCCCAGAAAAAAAGCCACAGCTTTTTCTTCACCTACTACTCCTTCAAAGAAACACGACAGTACTTTCTAATTCAACTCACAACCCAGTCCGGGGCTTTAATAACAGAAGTTAACAAGCAGAACCACTTCTCTGTGACCCGTTATTTGAAATACGCTATAATTTACTTAGTCTTCCGCATTATCTATCTGAGGCACTTGGCTGCGTTGCTCCCACAAGCCCTGTAGCTGGTAGGCAGTCCTCTCAGCCCTGGGTGTGCGTAGGGAAGGTATTTTAAAGACTGTATTTTCAAAGGTATCTGCAACCCTGCAATTTGAGATCATCAGATATCCACAACTCAGAACATGTCAACTAGATCTTCCAATCAGAGGAGACCTGTGTTGACAGCTCTCCCCAAGGCAAGCATTGGGTTTAGTCAGAAAATTTCCAGCTTGGAGGTTGAATGCGAGTCTGGAAATGCACCGTATAGAAGGAAATTCCATTTCTAATAACATGCAACTTTATTCTAGAATTCTCCATGACTGTCACAATTGAAGGGCTCAGTCTTACTGATCATGGTTTTATATTATATGTTATTATCAACACACTGAAATGTTTTTCTGTTTATCCTCACTTTGTATCTGAATTTAGTGCCCTCGAGTGCTCTTTTCATGGGAAGCTTTCATAGAAAGTTCTCTTATGTGGAAGCCAGAGAGAGTGTGTCCCCTTATATTTTTATGGAAATTTAAATTTCCTTTCACACTATTATGTTCTGTCTATAGGAGGTGAAAACTTTGTGTTAAGTGGCAGATAAGGCACTATTGAACACACCACTGGTAAACGCCTTCCAGCAGCAGCTGTCACACAGCTATGTAAATCAACGGATGACATTTCAGGAAAAGTCACAGCATCAGAAAAGGTAAAGGAATTTTAATGCAACTAGCAAAGGCTAAACGCATCCAAATCTTCCAATTTAATTTTTTAAGTTAGAAAAGTACATTAGGGTTTTCTGAGAGAGAGAAGGAGGGAGAGAGAGAGAGAGAAAGAAAATGTTTTATTATATACTTTCTTGGGTTTCCAGGTTCCAATGACTGGTTTAATGATTCCTGCTATTCACAATATTTTCCGAATACTTTTCTCCCATATTTTTTCTTCTTCCAGTGTTTCTCCAAGGTCTGGACACAGAGAGTCTGAAGTTCCCATTTACAAAAAAGGGAGATGTGGCAAAGTCACTGCAGCTTATAAGTCCTGACACCAAGAATGATTTAGGGCAAAACTATGAGACCAACACAATCAACCAGCTCTCTCTTTTGCTTTTGGGTATCACCCACTGTCCCCTAATTTAAGCTGCCTCCTCCCCACTTTCAGCACTGCAGCAGCTTCTGCACCTCTCATGAATTACTAGTTTCCAATAGCATTTACAGGCAGTATTTATTTTTTATTAATAACTTTTCTGAGAAATCTCTTATTTCCCAGATAATGGGCATACTGCTTAGAAGTGCAGAAGCTATTCTAGAGACCTTTATTCTTTCTGAGTTCTCATGACTTCAAGCAATTGCGCCCATCGTTGCAGGCCATCTGAATATTTAACTAGTAAGGCAAGATGGGAAAAGCATGGGTTTTGGGGTCAGAGAGAGAGAGAGATCTGGGATCGGTTGCCATTTCTGTAACTTACTAAGTATGTGAAAAGGGAAGCTTTAATGTCTTGGGGCCTCGGTTTCCTCATCTATGAACTGTCAGGATTGTAAGCTAATGCTCTGTGAAAAACATCTGGCCTCATCTGAATAGACCATGTCACTCACTCATTTTTAAATAACTGCCTTCTCTCTTCAGCTCATGCTAGAAGAGTGAGCCTAGGGACAGTCTGACTTAATGCAGGTGGTCTGGACCCTGTGGCTACACTGACAGAACAACATGGACACCTGACCCCAAGGGAACCCATCGAGGGATTAAGTACAGCCAATGATGGTGTCTTTCTCGAGAACATAAAACAAAAGACACACACAGAATGTAGCTGAGACAATACGGGGCACGGGGTCTCCGGGAGATCCTGACTACCCACATGGGCTTGCCCCTCCAGATGCGTCATTGTATCTTGCAGCTGAACATGTTCAACTGGATCCAGAGGAAAGAAGGCAGACCTGAGCCACAGATGACAGGGAGGAACAGAAGCCAGGAGGTTCTGAGAAACATGGTCATGGAGAGAGGTGGGAGAACAAAGCAGGTATGTGGAGAGAGGATGGAGCAGGGTATCACGCAACCTCACGAGAGACCTGGCTTACCTTTGCTTCTTGACCTTGGCTATCTCAGAGTTTGGCCTGACCATGAACAACCTACCACAGCATGTAGCCGGAACAGCTTTCTATAGCTTGCCATCAAGTTGTCCCTAAAAAAGCCCTAGGTTCCCCATTCTGGCACAGCACCGTGTGTGACATGAGTTACTCATTCTTAGTAGGCCAGCCAACTGTGGTTTCCTCTATAGTCCAGGAAGATTAGGGGGGAAAGGAGTCTACATTCTCATACATTTTCTAGCCATATTCACAAATAGTGGAAAGTCTCTTGGTTTCTTTAGTTGGCAGCTGATAAATAACAGTGGTCTTCAACACTGCCTCATTTCTGCCTCATTTCTGAAATACAATTCTTCCTCATACTTTTTCATGACTTTGGAGTCTAAGCCACATGATAAGTTGTGCTTTACAAAAATCACACATTCTGGGTGGTCTTTCAGGACAGTTTTTCCAAAATCACATGTTTACTGGGTCTTACATGAGTCTCTTTATGGCTGATCTTGAAAACCAGAAAATCTATCCTTGACATGGGCAGAGAAAAATTCCTTCTCCCAAAAGAGAAACCTCATGCACTGTTGGCAGGTATGTAAATTGGTGGTACACACACTGTGGAAAAGAGATGGAGGTTCCTTGAAAAGTTAAAAATAGAAATACCATATGATCTAGTAATTCACTACTGGGTATTTATGCTAAGAAAATGAAAACACTATGTTTATTGCAGCATTATTGACAATAGCCAATATAGGGAAACACCCAAGTGTCCAGTGATAGATGAATGGGTAAAGAAGATGTGGCAGGATATATATACTGAAATATTACTCAGCCATAAAAGAGAATGGGATCTTGCCATCTGTGACAACATGGATGGACCTAGAGGGTATTGAGCTCAATGCAATAAGCCAAATACCATATGATCTCACTTATATGCAGAATCTATAAAAAACCAAAACAAATGAATAAACAAAACACAGAAACAGACCCATCAATACATAGAACAGCTGATATTTGCCAGAGGGGAGTAAGGTGGGGGATGGGCAAAATGGGTGAAAGGGAGTGGGAGGTTCAAGCTTCCAGTTACAGAAAGAGTATGTCACCAGGATGAAAGGAACAGCATAGGGAGTGCAGTGGTATTGTAACAGCATAGGGAGTGCAGTGGTATTGTAATAGCATTGTGTGGTGACAGATGGCAGCCACACTTGTGGTGAGCACAGCGTAACTTGTAACTTGTAGAGTTGTGAATCACTATGCTGTAAACCAGGAAGTAATGTAACCCTGTGCGTCAACAAGACTTCAAAAAAAATTGCTTCTTCTACAGTTTCTGGCACAGGGCCCTTACCTTCACCAACAGCTCCTCTAAGTGCTTGAACATACTTAGAGTTTTTTGTGTTTTGCTTTTTAGGACACTTACTCTACCCTCTTTCCCAATCCCTAACTCTAGCCTCCCTTCCTATACCGAATTTGAATTAACTCTCAAAATTTCAGCTCTTCGGTCTGCCAGCTAGAAGAGAAAGAAACTGTGAAATCCTAAGTGTCAACCACTGAATGTACATAACGTGATTTGTTCCTCACAATAATCTTTATGAGGGACGTCTTTTGTTCCCACTTTACCTCTCCAACTGAGGCTCGTTCCTCTTTTCTGGAAAAAGATAGAGTACATATTGTAAATGGTAGAGGAGGGAGGCCATATCTGGAGCTTCCCACAGTTCTCCTTTCTATATCCATCCATGGTTGGGGGGGGGTGTTGGAGAATGGAAGCTATTCACAGGAGACAATGGAGGGTGGTGGGGGATGGGAAAAAAACCAAATTAAGAGATACAAACATAGCCACATTTGTAAACTTCCTAGCATATTGCCTTACACTGAGAACAAACAGTAAATGAGGGCTGCTTCCTATCATCATTTCCAAAATGGCAGTTCAAAGAAATCATCCATGTTGTTACTTCTTGCTGCTGTAGTAAGAGCCGATGAGAGGATTCAGCAGTGCCAGGAAGATTGTTTCTCTGGGTGAATGTTTATATTTCTTCTTACCATCTTTTATTACCTTCTGCTTACAACTGTTTTCTGATTATTTAAAAAGTGTAACTTGTATGTCATGGGACTCTTTATTTAAGTATTAACATGAAAGCCACATTATGATTTGAGCCCACAGGAGATTAAAAAGTTCATGACAGAGCAAAGCATGACATAGTCTTACTAAAGTATGTTAGGAGTTGCTAAGGAATGAAAGACAGGATCACCAAGGAATGCGGAGGTCCTGGAACAGGATCACATGGCTGCTTCATGTAATGAAATAGGATTTAAACTCAATTAACTTAAATATCAAAAGTCATTTCCATAAAAACTTTGGCAAAGGCCAGAAGAGTTCGTTTTCAATATTCATTAAAAACAAGACCAAATCTTCCTGGTGTGTTGAGCTGAGATGTGGGGCCTGAGAGACCAGAAGAAGCAGGATTGAGGAAAACAGCTGAGGAGAAGTACAGTACACATACTCCCTGGCATCAAATATAATAACCCAATGGGGAAGACACAGGTAACCTTGAATGCTGGGGCTCCGGGTACCGTACCCTCCAAGCTCTGGATTGGATAAAGGAGCATACTATTGACTTTTTTCCAAAAAAGTCATTTTTTAGTGTTTGAATGAAACCAATTTGTTTCCTACCTTTATGAGTTATATAAGGATAATGATAAGCAATGCAACATTGGGTAGACAAAGTTCAGCACCGGCAGAAACTCGTGTTCCATAGAGTGCCTGCATTAAGCATCACTGTCCTTACAGTAAATGCATTTATATACATGTGTAAGTATAAGTATTAAGGATAATGTGAAATGTGTAATTTGCACTATGAGTAAATTTTTTTTTTTTTTGACAGAGATTACAAGTAGGCAGAGAGGCAGTCAGAGAGAGGAGGAAGCAAGCAGGCTCCCTGCTGAACAGAGAGCCCGATGTGAGGCTCGATCCCAGGACCCTGGGATCATGACCTGAGCTGAAGGCAGAGGCTTTAACCCACTGAGCCACCCAGGCACTATGAGTAAATTTTAAAAACTCTTATTTCCCAAAGAATCCAAGAAATAAAAATTCAGAAGTTATGTAATTTTAAGATAGTGTATTCACATGCATTAAGAGAATGCATAAAGAAGATATGTCCATAATTAAAAATAAGAATGGCTTCATAAATGTGAACTCTTGCTGGTGAAAGCTGAATGGAGACCAAACCCAGAAAACAGAGCTATATCCTAAGATGATATCTCCCAGCTTTCAGCTGGCAACAATAAAATGAAGTTAAAAAAAAATTCATTTAAACAAGTGAAACTCAGGGCCAAATACCATTTTGGTCTTCTTTTCTTTGCTTTTTTCAGAGTAGAAGAAGGACCAACAAGAAATGGAAAAATGAACTCTCTGGAGAAAGATAGTATTTTCTCCAAAAGACACATCTTTTAGTATTTTCACCAGTGCTTTCTGGATTAGTGTAAAACTTTAAAATCACAATTTTATGATGTATCTTGCAGTTTTCCTATCACATACATTTGTATGTTTCTAAATTAATGAGCATATAATCAAATATTGTCTTCAGTGCATCAACTCTCACTAAACCTGGCCCCTGAAATTAAGAAAGTCATACAATCACATTCCCTGGTTTCTGTTGTTTTCCCAATCTTCTGGATGCTGAAGGATTGTCTCATGGCTGTCCAAAACAAGTATTTGCCAATGTGTTTTTATAAGTGCGCCCAAGTCCTTGGAGTACACAGGACTGGGCTGAGTCCTGGACAGACTCAGGAATAACAAAGAAGGACACGAAGGATAAATGTGCAGTATGGAAGAATGACAGGACGATTTTGCAAGAAAAATGCAATATTTGATGATTCCAGGATCAGGCCAGGGAAAAGCTTGGGAGCAATTCTGGTCTGCTTTATGAGTGCTAAGTGACATTATGGGGAAAAATAGATTTGGGAATCAGCTACACTTGGGTTCAAATCCCAGTTGTGCCATAAGCAAGTGACTTAGCCTTTAGCCTCAGTGTCCTCATCACTGAAAGGGAATTAAAAATGAACTCAGAGGGAGGAGTAAGATGGCGTAAGAGTAGGAGCCCTAAATATCATTAGGTCCCAGGAGATCAGCTAGATAGTTATCAAACCATTCTGGACACCTATAAACTCAACAGGAGAGCGAAGAGAAGAAGAGCAGCAATTCTAGGAACAGAAAAGCAATCAGTTTCTGGAAGGTAGGACATGGGAGAAGTGAATCCAAAGGGACATTAGGGAAGTGAGACCACCAGGGGAGGGGTCATTCCCGGCAAGTGGTAGAGGAAAAGAGCACAAAATCAGAACTTTTAGACGTCTGCTCCACTGAGGGATGTCACTCCAGAAGATAAGTGGGGATGGAGCCCACATGAAGACAGTTTGGTTTCCGGACCCACAGAGTCACAGAAAGACTGGGGGTGTCTGAGTGTGGCAGAGCCCCCCGGTATTGGAGCAGGGATGGAGCTGAGGAGGGATTCTCAGCTCAGGGTTACCTTAAACTGTGGTCCAAGGCACAGTCAGACCACTGGTCTTTGAGCAGAGAACCCACAAGTGGCAGATCTAGGGAGAACCCCTTCTTCCTCTTCTGGGAGGAGTGGCATGGAAGCACATGGCAGGAATCTGCTGGTTTTGGAGACTCCAAACAGGGCTGAGCGCCAGAGACAGAAACACTGGGTCACAAGCCAGGTGAGCGCAGAGTGCAGCCAGAGACCGGGGAGATGGGAGGGAGTGACTGCTTTTCTCTGAGGGCACACTGAAGAGTGGGGCCCTGAGCACTTGGCTTCTCCGGGCTGGAGAGAGGGAGGCCGCCATTTTCATTCCCGTCCTCCAATGCTCTACAGAAAGCATTCAGGGATCAAAAGCTTCTGAGAGTGAACCCAAGCAGATTACTTAGCCCAGCCCCTGGCAAAGGCAATGCAATTCCACCTCAGGCAAAGACATTTGAGAATCACTGCAACAGGCCCTTCCTCCAGAAGATCAGAAAGAACATCCAGTTAAGACCAAGTTCACTGATAAATGAGAATATGGAACTCCAGAGCTAGGGGAAAGACACATAGAATTCATGGCTTTTTCTCCATGATTCTTTAGTCTTTCAAAGATTTTTTTTTAATTTTATTTTTTTCTTATTCTATCTTTTAAAAATATTTTCTCTTTCTTATTTTAACATTTTAAAAATATTTTATCTTATCAAAACCTTTTAAAAAATCTTTTAAAATTTTCATTGCTATAGTCATATTCTATTCCTTCATTGTATTTAACCTTATTTTTTGTATACATACAGGTTTTTCTTTAAAAATTTAGGATACAGTTTCTTCTAATATATCAAAATATACCCTCCAGCCTGATCACATTCTTTCCTTTTTTTTTCTTTTTCCAACTCCTTTTTAAGAATCTTTTTAAATTTTTATCTTTACAGTCATATTCTGCCCCTTCATTGTGTTTACCCTTATTTTTGTATATATATAACTTTTTCTTTCTTTAAAATTTGGGGAGGCAACTTCTTCTGATAGACCAAAATACACCCAAAATCGAGTATGTGGCTTTGTTCTATTCACCAGTTGCTATCTTTTCAGTATTTTGTTCTCTCATTCAACTATTCTTATCTGGATAAAATGACAAGACAGAAAAACTCAACTCAAAACAAACAAGAAGCAGTATCAACAGCCAACAGCTAGGGACCTAATCAATATGGACATTAGTAGTATGTCAGAACTAGAGGTCAGAATGATGATTTTCAAGGTGCTGGCTGGGCTTGAAAAAAGTATGGAAGAACCCCTAGAGAATTGCTTTCTGGAAAAATAAAAGAACCAAAATGTAACAAAGTTGAAATAAAAAAAGCTATTAATGAGGTGCAATAAAAAATGGAGGCTCTTACTGCTTGGATAAATGAGGCAGAAGAAAGAATTAGTGATATAGAAGGCTAAATGATGGAGAAAAAAGAAGAGGACCAAAAGAGAGACAAACAACTACCAGATCACGAGGGAAGAATTTGAGAGATAAGTGATACCATAAGACAAAACAGTATTAGAATAATTGGGATCCCAAAAGAAGAAGAAAGAGAGAGGGGGGGGGCAGAAGGTATATTGGAGCAAATTATAGTGGAAAATTTCCTTAACTTGGTGAAGGGAATAAGCATCAAAATCCAGGAGGCACAGAGAACTGCCCTCTCAAAATCAATAAAAATAGGTCCACACCCCATCATCTAATAATAAAACTTACAAGTCTTACTGAAAAAGAGAAAACCCTGAAAGGAGCTCGGGACAAGAGGTCTGTAACATTCAATGGTAGAAATATTAGATTGGCAGCAGACCTATCCACAGAGACCTGGAAGGCCAGAAAGGACTGTCATGATATATTCAGAGAACTAAACAAGAAAAATGTGCAACCAAGAATAGTATACCCAGCTAGGCTGTCACTGAAAATAGAAGGAGAGATAAAAAGCTTCTAGGACAAACCAAAACTAAAAGAATTTGCAAACACCAAACCAGCCCCATAGGAAATATTGAAAGGGGTCCTCTAAGCAAAGAGAGGGCCTAAAAGTAGTAGACCAGAAAGGAACAGAGACAATATACATTAATAATCATCTTACAGGCAATACAATGGCACTAAATTATTATCTTTCAATAGTTACCCTGAATGTAAATGGGCTAAATGCCCCAATCAAAAGACACGGGCATATCAAGACCCATTGATATGATGTCTGCAAGAAACTCATTTTAGACCCCAAAACACCTCCATATTTAAGGTGATGGGGTGGAAAATAATTTACCATGCTAATGGACTTCAAAGGAAAGCTGGGGTGGCAATCCTTGTATCAGATAAATTAGATTTTAAGCCAAAGACTATAAAAGAGATGAAGAAGGACACTATGTCATACTTAAAGGGTCTGTCCAAGAAGAAGATCTAACAGTTGAAAATATCTATGCCCCTAACATGGGAGCAGCCAATTATATAAGACAATTAATAACAAAATCAAAGAAACAAATCAACAATAATACAATAATAGTAGGGGACTTTAACACCCCCCTCATTGAACATGGACAGATCATCTAAGCAAAAGATCAACAAAGAAATAAAGGCTTTAAATGACACACTGGATCAGATGGATATCACAGATATATTCAGAACATTCCATCCCAAAGCAACAGAATACACACTCTTCTCTGGTGCACATGGAACATTGTCCAGAATAGATCACAGCCTGGGTCACAAATCAGGTCTCAACCAGTACCAAAAGGGTGGGATCATTCCCTGCATATTTTCAAACAACAAAGCTTTGAAACTAGAACTCAATCACAAGAAAAATGTTGGAAAGAGCTCAAATACATGGAGGCTAAAGAGCATCCTACTAAAGAAAGAACGAGTCAACCAGGAAATTAAAGGAGAATTTAAAAAATTCATGGAAAAAAATGAAAATGAAAACACAACTCTTCAAAATCTTTGGGACACAGCAAAGGTGGTCCTGAGAGGAAAGTATATAGCAACACAACGCTTTTCAAGAACAAGAAAGGTCTCAAATACACAACCTAACCCTACACCTAAAGGAGCTAGAGAAAGAACAGCAAAGAAAGCCTAACCCCATCACCTCATCAGGAGAAGAGAAATCATAAAGATCAGAGCAGAAATCAATGAAACAGAAACCAAAAGAACAGTAGTACAAATCAATGAAACTGGGAGCTGGTTCCTTGAAAGAATTAATAAGGTTGATAAACCCCTGGCCAAACTTATCAAAAAGAAAAGACAAAGGACTCAAATAAATAAAATCATTAATGAAAGAGAAGAGATTCCAACCAACACCAAAGAAATACAAACAATTAAAAGAACATAATATGAGCAACTACACATCAGCAAATTTGACAATCTGGAAGAAATGGATACATTCCCACAGACATATAAACTACCATCAAGAAATAGAAAACCTGAACAGACCCATAACCAGTAAGGAGATTGAAACAGCCATCAAAAATCTCCCAATAAACAAGAGCCCCGGGCCAGACAGCTTCCCAGGAGAATTCTACCAAACATTTAAAGAATTAATTCCTATTTTCCAGAAACTGTTCCAAAAAATATAAAGGGAAGGAATACTTCCAAACTCATTTTATGAGGCCAGCATTACTTTGATCCCAAAACCAGAAAAAGACTCCATCAAAAGGAATTACAGACCAATATCCTTGATGAACATGGATGCAAAAATTCTCACCAAAATACTAGTCAAAAGGATCCAACAGTACATTAAAAGTATTATTCACCATGACCAAGTGGGATTTACTCCTCGGCTGCAAAGTTGGCTCAACATCTGCAAACCAATCAATGTAATACATTAATAAGAGAAAGAACAAGAACCATATGATACTCTCAATAGATGCTGAAAATGTATTTGACAAAGTACAGCATCCTTTCCTGATCAAAACTCTTCACAGTGTAGGGATAGAGGGTACATTCCTCAATATCATCAAAGCCATCTATAAAAAACCCACAGCGACTATCATTCTCAATGGGGAAGAACTGAGAGCTTTTTCCCTAAGGTCAGGAACACGGCAGGGATATCCACTATTACAACTGCTATTCAACATAGTACTAGAAGTCCCAGCCTCCGCAATCAGACAACAAAAAGAAATAAAAGACATCTGAATCGGCAAAGAAGTCAAACTCTCACTCTTTGCAGATGATAGGATACTTTATGTGGAAAACCCAAAAGACTCCACTCCAAAACTGCCAGAACTCATAAAGGAATTCAGTAAAGTGTCAGGATATAAAATCAATGCACAGAAATCAGTGGCATTTCTATACACCAGCAGCAAGACAGAAGAAAGAAAAACGAAGGAGTTAATCCCATTTACATTTGCACCCAAAACCATAAGATAACTAGGAATAAATCTAACTGAAGAGGCAAAGAATCCATACTCAGAAAGCTATACAGTGCTCATGAAAGAAATTGAGGAAGACATAAAGAAATGGAAAAACATTCCATGCTCACAGATTGGAAGAACAAAATTGTGAAAACGTTTATGCTACCTAAAGCAATCTACACATTTAATGCAATCCTTATTAAAATACTATCAATTTTTTTCAATGAAATGTAACAATTATCCTAAAATTTATATGGAACCAGAAAAGACCCTGAATAGCCAGAAGAATATAGAAAAAGAAAACCAAAGTTGGCAGCATCACAATTCCAGACTTCAAGCTCTATTACAAAGCTGTAATAATCAAGATGTATGGTACTGGCACAAAAACAGACACATAGATCAATGGAACAGAATAGAGAGTCCAGAACTGGACCCTCAACTCTATGGTCAACTAATCTTTGACAAAGCAGGAAAGAATTTCCAATGGAAAAAAAGACAGTCTTTTCAACAAATGGTGTTGGGAAAATTGGACAGCCACATGCAGAAGAATGAAACTAGACCATTTCTTTCCAAACACACAAAAATAGACTCTAAATGGATGAAAGACCTCAATGTGAGACAGGAATCCATCAAAATCCTTGAGGAGAACACAGGCATCAACCTCTTCGACCTCAGCCACAGCAACTTTTTCCTAGAAACATCGCCAAAAGCAATGGAAGCAAGGGCAAAAATGAACTACTGGGACTTCATCAGGATCAAAAGTTTTTGCACAGCAAAGGAAAGAGCCAACAAGACCAAAAGACAACTGACAGAATGGGAAAAGATATTTGCAAATGACATATCAGATTAAGGGCTAGTATCCAAAATCTATAAAAAAGTTTATCAAACTCAACACCCAAAGAACAAATAATCCAATCAAGAAATGGGCAGAAGACATAAACAGACATTTTGGCAAAGAAGACATCCAACTGGCCAACAGACACATGAAAAATTGATCACAACATCACTCAGCATCAGGGAAATACAAATCAAAACCACAGTGAGATACCACTTCACACTAGTCAGAATAGCTAAAATTAACAAGTCAGGAAATGACAGATGTTGGTGAGGATGTGGAGGAGAATGCTCCTACACTGCTGGTGGGAATGCAAGCTGGTGCAGTCACTCTGGAAAACAGTATGGACATTCCTCAAAAAGTTGAAAATAGAGCTATCCTATGACCCAGCAATCGCACTACTGGGTGTTTACCCTAAAGATACAAATGTAGTGATCTGAAGGGGCACATGCACCCAAATGTTTATAGCAGCAATGTCCACAATAGCCAAACTATGGAAAGAACCAAGATGTCCATCAACAGATGAATGGATAAAAAAGATGTGGCATATAAATGGAATACTATGCAGCTATCAAAAAATTGAAATCTTGCCATTTGCAATGACATGGATGGAACTAGTGGTATTATGCTGAGTGAAATAAGTCAATCAGAGAAAGACAATTATCATATGATCTTTCTGATATGAGCAATTTGAGAGGCAGGGCAGGGGTCATGGGGGATAGGGAGGGAAAAAATGAAACAAGATGGTATCAGAAGGGAGACAAACCATGAGACTCTTCATCTCACAAAACACACTGAGGGCTGCCGGGGGGAGGCGGGTAGGGAGAGGGTGGTGGGGTTATCGACATTGGGGAGGGTATGTGCTATGGTGAGTGCTGTAAACTGTGTAAGACTGATGATTCACAGACCTGTACCCCTGGGGCTAATAATACATTATACATTAATAAGAAAATGATCTCACAGAGTTGTGAAAATTAAAGCAAGCAATACATACAGCATATATACCATGTGTATATCACCCAGAACACATTAAGTACAACCTGGACAGTTGTTACATTGGTGAATTTGGGCTAGCTAACTACTCTCTGTGTGCGTGTCCTCAACTTTCTCATCCCCAAAATGAGGAATGAATGATACCTAGGACCACAGACTCACGGAGCTCTATGTAAAATGCTGACTACATAGAATTTTCCTTTCCCTTAGAAAAAAAGCTGAACATCTGTCTTTCTTTCACCCTCGAGTGTCTTCTGGGAGGAGGTGTGCTGTGTGGGTACAGCCCTAGGTGAGTCAATGTCCTCTGCCACCAGAGCATTCTCTGCATCTCAGCCCTTCCTCGCCCTCTGCACACCCACTGCTTGGCTCATTAACTCCTTGACTCCCACTCACCCAGAATTTATCTGTTAATGGGTCTGACTTCCACACCAGCCTGTGAGCACCCTGCGGGAGAAGAACTCAATTCATTTTGGGGATGGCATCAGCGTCTCCTATGATGTCAGAGCATCACGGCTTCAACATGCGTGAGGTGAAGTCAAGACTGGATGCTGGGGATATTTTAAATAAGGAAGCTGGCTTGGAGAATTATTTAACAGGTATCTCTGTTACAAAATCATGCCATTGAAACAGGAAGCCGTTCACACTTTACAGCTGGTCTGCAAATGTGCCCAACCTCTGAGCTGTACGCATCGAAAATGCAACAGATGTCTTCCTGCGGCTACTCTGCCCCCCTCCTCAGTGATGTGTTTTCAATATCTCCGTGTGGGTCACTGAGCAGTGGGAGCCCTGACAAACAAGTGATATCTCATAATTAGTCTCGTTCCAAGAACAGGCTGACACCTATGTATGTTTTCTGGATGAGACGTAAACAAAATCTTGTTTCTATTCGTGAATTTAAAAAGAGGAAAGAAGTTTCTTTCCCTTTGCATGATCCATGCTCTGCATAATACCCTTTGCTATGCTGCTTGCTGGGATCAGTTCCCTATTTTCAAATTTGCCCTCACGCGCTTCAAAGCTGTGAGACTTCAGAAAAGGAGCATTGGTGGTCCAGTTAAGTGCTGGGGGTGGGGGAACATGTCTGCAAATCCTGGTGCATTTATGCATGTTTCTTTCTTCCAATGCTTTCTGGTAATGCCAAGGACACCTGGCAGTGCTTAGCAACAGGATTCACTTTGGCCTGAAAACATGGAAGAGAGAGCTTTCTTGGGGCAACTGTTCCCCTGAAGTAACTTTATAATTTACAGTTTGTAAGGCTTTTCCACTATTGTATGGCATAAATGTGCTGTGAGTTCAGTAAGTGTAGCCAATTAACACATAAAGAAATGACTAAATGGGCTGATCTTTAGATGCGAACAATAGTATTGCTTGCTTTGATTCAATTTTCAGGGATTTCTGAAACAAAATAAAACATAACAAAAACTTAAGTCCATTCTGTAAATTTTATTATGAAGACCTGGCAGCCATGGAGAGAGAGAGAGAGAGATAGAGAACACGTATGTCCATCCTCTGCTAAGCTTCAGCTAAGAGTGGGGTTCTGTACATTATACCCCCTGATAGAACCCTTCATTCTTTAGAATCAAATGAGGAAACCAGGCTGCACTGGCAGAAATGAGGAAGCCCAACTGGAGAGAAGGTGTTCTATTCTGACACCACTGTGGGTTAGTAGAGGAGCAACAAACAACACCAACCATGGGTTGGTCACTACCACGCTGATGGGTATTTTCAGTAATGGTTCAGGTAAACTGGAAGCTGCCATCTTTACCCTCAGGGGCTCTGAGAGCTCCTGTTTCACACGAGCCTCCTATGCTTAGAGTATCTCTGATTCAGTAAACAGGTTTCTCGCTCACACTCAATGGGACACACTCTCTGCTCACAAGAAGAGCGCTCCCTGTAGATGATGGGAACTGAGACCATGCTCATTCTGACTCAGCTCATGGGACTGCAGGCTTTGGCATCCTGAGGAGGAAATTCACATACGATTTCTCTGCTCTAACTCATATTTATCAAGAACTTGCAGGCTTTCAGGATTCCAGACCATACAAAGGATACGTGACTTATCACCGGTTTTCCATCTCTGCTATCTCACACACCTTCCGAAGCAATCAGACCAAGGCATGAATTGTCTTACACTTTTGCTCAATATGAACACAATGAAAAAATGTGCCATGAGCTGAAAAGAATTTTAAAGGAACGATGTTATACATTTTGATGCAACTTCCCCAGCTGGCAAGAGTTGAGATAACTTCATCATTGTACCTTTCAAAATGAGATACATTTTTCAAAGTGGTTAGTTAAAAGTAGACATATAGGCAGAGAAACAGGCACTGAGCTGGGAATTAGATTTAGGTTCTATTCTCTAGTTTCCCTGGGTAGTTTGGCCACAAACTAGCATCTTTGGGCAAATTTAGCTACCTCTCCCTCAGTGTACCACCACACCCCTATGAAAAAATTTATTCATGATTCTAAAATCAATCCTTTGAGGATCTACACTATAAATGCTTTACTGGAAACAGTAAACATGGCAATATTTTAGAATATTTCATTTCATTCTTGCTGAAATAACTCTGCAACACATTCTAGACAGAAGGGTCTGAAGTTACTGAGACAATACAAATTTCTCTGTGGACCAAGGGGAAAAAAAAGAAAAAAAAAGAAAAAAAACACACAGTATTTTAATTGACTGCCATTCTTGAATTAAAATAAACTAAACATATTTGCAGAGAGCATATTCATTGAGTCTCTGGTGTGGAAATCTCAGCAGGAAACCAGCCTCAAAATGTGCCTGACTGAAAATGTGGCCATCAATGTACAAAGATTTGAATATTTACTGGGTGGACTGTGAAATCTTTCCAAGCTCTGGAGGCAGGAGGGGTCCAGAAATTCTATTTGTGATTCCTTGTGACTCTCCTACGTCCTAGAGAAATCAGCTGAGGTCCTGGTAGATTCTCAGACTAAAAGTTAGCAATGTTTGGGGAGGGGCTTGCTTCTAAAGAACTCCTCTTCTGAATTTTGACCTCTTCGTTGGTTTCTGAGCATATGTTCCCTAATTTCCTATGAGGACCCTCTTCTGCTACCGTGTCCCGGTATATTCTGTCCAGTAAGCAGAAGTTGGAGGTCTGCTTTTAGGACTCTTACATCTGCTGGGATGGGGACTAGGATGTGGGGCTGCATCACTGAAAGGGAAGGGGGCACTGGGTATGCAGAGGTGGGGCAGAGGGAACTAAGATGCTCAAACTCTTTGTCATGAGACTATCAGGCAAGACTCAAGACTCAAGACTATTGAGCTATTAGGTAAGGTTGCATCTAACACTCCAGAGATCCAGGTAGATTCTGAAGAACAAATTTCAGGCACATCATCTCTCCTTCCTCAGGTCCTTTCCCTTCTCAGTTCACTGAGCCCCGAGCCTGCTCTCTTCAAGATCACCAATGACTCTCTGTTGGCTTCAAGTTGTTCCTCTTCACCAAAATTCTCACCGAAGCCATTGTCTCTCTCGAGTACAGAACCTTCGCCAGCGAGCACGAGGTCTCACCTACTGTTGCTGCTCAACAGTCCCTGAAGCTTCTCTCCGCTCCGGAGAGTAACTCCCCCCTTTCTCTCATAGATGTTAATTACTCAGTAAGATTAATGACTTCTCACTCTGATTTCAGCAGGAGAGCAAATATTAGTCAGCCCAATTGCTCAGAGCAGTACAGGATCTGAAGAGCAGCAGGAAGATTTACCTGATCTGCTTCAAGGAACAGTTTCTTGAGATAAATCAACAAACCCCTAATTGGGTTATAGTGATCGGACGTGCCCAGAAGGGTTGATTTTGCCAGCGAACAACTGGAAAGAGAAATTTCCTAAGACAAATCCAATTAAAATTTATACTGAGAGATACAAGAGGAGAAATCTGATGGAGAGACAGCTCCGACTTTTGATTGAGTGCTGAATTATGGACTCGAGTTGCTACCTTCCCAAGCATCTCTGTTCACTCTTTCCCTGGCCCTGGGGTGTTTTTCTCCTCCGTGTACCCATCTATGAAGGTAAAATTAATTAATCCTGTTAATGACATAAGATGCTGCCTCTTGAAGCGTGAAGGTGGCATGGACATAGAGTGCTTACAGTCCTTTGCAATTCAGCTTGCTGAAGCAAATTCACCATTATAATGACACTACCCTACTTTCTAGCTCAAGAAGCTACAGTGAGGAGTCATTATTTAAAACACACAATGTGGTGCTCGGTTGGGTGGCTTTAACCTCCTGCAGTGAACTGGGGATTCCTGCAGTGCTGGAACCCCTGGAGGAGGCCTTTGAAACTCTTTCCTGAGGAAGTCTAGCCAGAACATATGTGCCAGCCACTGTTATTTAAAAAAAAAAGTGCATGACGTGTGTGTTAACTTATTTAAGCTTCAAGACCACCTTTTGAATCAGATGCAGTCACTACCCCCAGCTTACAGATGAGGAGACTTACCCAAAGAGAGATAAAGCACTCCACTTACGTTCTCTATGAAGTGGCAAAGCTGGGGTGTGAGCTTGTGTTTTTCATCATCAAGTGATATTATCTCTTTATGCTTATCTGAAAACTCATTAGGGCTCCACTGGAATATAAAGACACAACTGGAGGGTAACTGGGTAGAGAATGGAGACAAGAAAGTGGCTCAGTTTCTCAATATCTTAGTTTTGCTGGTCCATCAATTCAAAATTTCTTGAGCATCTACTATGTGCTATGTGTGATGCTGGGTAATAGGATGTTCCTTGCCATTATGAGGCTCGTAGGGTATTAGGGAACTAAAGAAAGAAGTACACAACAAAGGAGGTAAACAAAAAACATATACAAATACAAAACAGTGTATAATAAAAATGGCATGGAAGAAATCATCGTGAAGCAAACAGAAATCAAGGCACGGACCTGTTCGCATAGGAAAAGCCTCCCTCGGGAGGCTGCAGTGGAGCTAAGATGAAAGGGTACAAAGTTAGCAGCGAGAAGCTGGAGGGCTGGGATGGGGAGCGGAGACAAGGGTAGCTAGATGCCAAGGGAGCACCATGCTCGGGCTTGAGGAGAGAAAGAGCTAGCTCATATTGGAGTTAGTGAAGGATGGCCGTTGTTGCAGTGTCTGAGTGAGGGACGAAACTCACTCTCCTTTCAGACGGCATTACAGCTGACGCATTTACTTAAGATTCCTCTTGGAAATGATGAACACTCTATGATTCCTAATAGTTTGCACCTAAAGAATGCAAGAACAGAATCTGAAAATCATTCTGGAGTGTAAAGCAGTATCTCAGGGGGTATCAGGGCAGCATTTGCCCTGGGCTGAGCGGCGACCCCACGTCCTGCAGATTTTGTCGATGCACAGACTGATACAGAAAAGCAAGAGGCATTTTACTGAAGGTGGCAAACTACCAGCTTCCAATTCACGCTGTGAAAGACCCAGAGGGACTGCCTTGTGCCAAGTGAGCATCTGATCAGATTTTGTTCCCCTGAATCTCAGTATCCTTCTGGGAACTCACTGCACTCTGGCAAAATGAATATGATCACTGTTTCTTGACTTGTCAATAACAGCAAGTAGTTTCCACCCCCAAAGCATTACTTAAAAAAAAAAAAAAAAAAATCTGTCTCTATCAGTTCCAAAAACAATCAGTAGAGGCTCTTGGAAATCTTGTAAAATGCTTTGCTCTAAGCCGGTAGGTTTTTTCCAATAAAATCTTCCGACATGCACTTTTCAACTTCTCTTTCGATGCCATTTGCTGTTCATGTGTGAGACACATGGGTCATGCGGTTGTTAGTGAGCGCTAGCAGGAACAGGTGACGACCCTTTGACTGAGATACTTTCCAGAAACAGCCTTGAAAAAGAGACAATATTCCTTCCCCACACCCCACCCTAGCACCATTTCTTCTGCTATTGTTTTTAGAGCTCACCCTGAGGATCTGAAACACTTCTATATTTATGTATCCATGCGCGTGCACGCGCACACACACGCACGTGCGTACACACACACAGAGTTGAATTAACCATTCATGAATAGTAGGGAATATCAAACAAAGCAGAGACGGACAAACAGATTTAGGCCAAAAATGCACGGAAGTCCAAAAGGAGAGCCAAAGGAAAACGACGGCAAGATCCTGAAAGAAGAGGCAACCACCCGGATATCAACCAACATGTTGGCACATGGACACGTTATTTATCAATCAACTCTGGCTCTTGGAGATCAAAACATTGCTTGGAAATTTCACTGGGCAAGGCTTCTTTTCTTGCCCGTTGAGAATAGAATGAGTAGAAGTGAATAGAAGTGATCATAGGATTTTTTTTTTTATTTTTTATAAACATATATTTTTATCCCCAGGGGGACAGGTCTGTGAATCACCAGGTTTACACACTTCACAGCACTCACCAAAGCACATACCCTCCCCAAGGTCCATAATCATATGATTTAAAAAAATTTTTTTTTCCAGCAATGAGTATCAGTTCTATGTAGCATATACCTTCTGTATTTTCTATCTCTGCTGGTATTGCATTCTAAGTTCAGAAGCAGAGACTCTGGGGTCGGCCTGGGTTGAGGCTTGGCTCTACCACTGCCTTTGGGGAAGCTACTAACCTCAGCAGATCCTCCTTCATATGGATGGTTTTGACTCAAACTTTGGTGGAGAGCTAATAAAGAACACAGAAGTCAAACTCACTAAAGGATGCTAGGGTCCGGTTATTCATAGGTTCAAGTTCCCCCAGGCAATTCTGATACTCACTGATTTGGGAGATTAAAGATGAGCTAATTTAACAAGCACCTGGACATCTATAAATGTTTCCTAACTGGGATTTCATGGTAAAATGGAAAGGGGATTTGTCTTTGGAGTCTAAGACCTGACTTCCTAGGTGGGTTCTACTGCCTACTCAGTTTGGCTGGGTCGCTCAACTTATGTGACCCACAGTGTACTCATTTGTTAGACAGGGACAGTAATTCCCACCCTGACAGATCATGAATTTGATGAGATAAGGTGGCTCACGGGAGGTGATTCGTGGATGCCGGGGAAAGCAGAATCTCCCCCATATATGTGTTTAACCCATTTAGAACCATCTAGACACAAAACTTGTGTGGATTTGGCTCCATAAAAACTCTTTCAAAAATTTTCCGATAGATTATGTATTTCTTTCTTTTTTTTTTAAGATTTTATTTATTTATTTGACACAGAGAGAGAGATCACAAGCAGGCAGAGAGAGAGAGGATGAAACAGGTTCCCCGCTGAGCAGAGAGCCTGATGCGGGGCTCGATCCTAGGACCTGAGATCATGACCTGAGCTGAAGGCAGAGGTTTAACCCACTGAGCCACCCAGGTGCCCCAGATTATGTATTTCTTGAATGTGGGAATTGAATGCATGGCTGCCACTGACTATATTTACCTGTGAAACTGAGTATCATTTCTGACACAGAATGTTTTGATTATGTCATACACACCTCCTATCAAACCTGTTGGTTTCTTACATCCACTCAATACCTGAGTCGATTTTCCAGAAAGACTGGTAACGTGTTTTGTTTCGCTGGGTTACAAGCTATTTTTATGAACTATGTGTACCACCTCTTCGGCTCCAAATCATAGCTAATCGCAAACATGGGTCGGAGTCACGGAACTATGTTTCCAAGCTAAGTCATTCTCCCCCTTCATTAATTTAAGAAAATCTTATCATTTGGTTAAAAGATTTTGTGTAGACTTGAAGGTCTCCAGTGTCTGATATTGAATAGTAATTATACTGAGTATTAGTCATGATATATGATGATGATGATGATGATGATTTTAAAGTAATTTTTTTTTTTTTTAAATAAAAGGGGACTCTATCGGGTTGCACAGGCAATAGAGAAGCAGGCTGGGTCTGGCCTCTGCTCTAGCTGGCAGTGGGAAGAAGGAAGTAGTTGGAGGGCTGGAGGTGGATGAATGGAGCCAGAGAAAACAAGTGGCAGCAACATTAGTGGCCACCCTACTTGAATAATTCCTCTTCCAATCAGCAAAAAGGAAGCCACAAGCCCAAGTGAGCAACAGCCTTGGAACAAGGCATGTGTTTCTCTGGTGTTTCTTTATTTTGTTCTCTGACTTCTGAGTGGGCTTTCAACCACAGCGCCCAAATCCTTCCCTTTCATTTTCACACTCCCCAATTTCTCTTACTTTCTTATTCCTTTCCTTTGTCTCCTCCTCTTTTTTTTCTGATCTCTTTATTCTTCAATGAATGAGGTTATGAGTCGAGAGTTATCCTAGATTCCTAGATGCCTCCTATGAAGACTTCCCCTTTCCTCCTCTATAAACGCCCACCCCATGCCTGACAGGGTTCAGTGCGGATGATAATGTCCTTTGATAGCAACTGAAATTCCCCCATGCAGAATGTGTACACCAGCAGGAGAAACTTGATTTAGAGACATTTAGAAAAATAGATAGCACAAGTTAAGATTTCTCTGAGGACCTCCCTAAGATTTCTTGATTAAAATGGCCAGAAGGACAGCATTAATCCCGATTTTTACATTTTTAACAGCGATCGCTTGTGGTTTGCAAGGAAATGTTTCTGCCCATTTATGTTTTGTAGGTTGTATTTTCTCCTCTTATATAGAAACAGATTACATGCTCACAGGAAAAAAGAAACCTGACGACACATAAAAGTTTCAATCATATATCTAAGTTTCAATATATATCTAAATTACTTTAGATAGGAATTTTTGTAGTTCCTAGATTTAAGCTACTGTCCATCGTAGTGCTATAAACATTCTCCCAATGCTCTTTGGTGAACATGTGTACACGGTTTCATGTATTACACACTTGGGAGTGAAATTTCTGGCTCACCGGAACATAGTATGAACATAGTCAGCTTTAGACTATACAGTAAAACAAAGTAGATACACAAGAGATACCCCATCCGCAGTGAAAGGGAGTCTATTTCTTTTGTCTTTTCTTCTAGAGCTATTCTGGAGGGAACAGAGAGACATCTCTTTGTGATTTTACTTTGCATTTCTTTGATGGTTAATGCAACTGAATACTTGTTTTTTGCGCACTTGGATCGCTGCTTCTGTGAAGTAATGCCAAGAGTCAAACTTAGGTTTTTCTAGGTCAAACGTCTGTGGTCTTTCTCTACCTCCACTTTTTCAAAACAAAAACAAAAACAAAAACAAACCTCTCCCTTCCATGGTTTTCAGAGAATTCTAAGTCCTGATTTAGAAACTGAGGGTGTTCACTATTTTTATTTTGTGTTCACTTCCCCCCCCCCCCTTTTGTAATTTAGAGAATTATCTTTGGTTAATGGAGGGGAAGAAAGGGGGTCTTCCATAAAAGACATTTTTGCTCTTCCTTTTGTTGCCATTCAAAGCGGGATTAAAAAATTATCTGGGCTCTGCAGGCCAGCGCAGAGCCCAGGGGAGGGGAAGGAGCAGACAATACGGGAAGCTGACCTACTTTTCCAGGCTCTGACACCATTTTTAGTCACTGCAAGGTGCTTTCACAACATTTATGTCTGAAACGGAGCCAGGTGAGTGGGGAAGCACGTGTGCTGTATGTCGAGAACAATGACAATACAGAAAGCCCATGAGAATTTTGCAGGGCAATGCAGGACTGCTGTTTGGGGTTTTAAGTTTTATTTTCATTGTTCACACATAGAGGTAACCCGAAGTTTCCCTGAGTTTCCGGCAAAGCTTTTTCGGCAGGGAAGCTAAACAGAGGAAAGGTGCTATTGTAAGATGTATCACTTATAAAAACACCCTGTTTTAGCTTTTATTTGTATTTATGACAATGAGCAGGACTACTACCTGGCTTCTTAACTTCACTTGATTTTATAAACAGGAGCGTTAGTATCATCCAGGATAAGACTCCCAATTTATTCATATACACATATATTTTGTTGTTGTTGTTTTGTTGGGGTTTTTTGTTGTTTTTAAAAGATTTTTATTTATTTATTTGACAGACAGAGATCACAGTTAGGCAGAGAGGCAGGCAGAGAGAGAGAGAGGAGGAAGCAGGCTCCCCGCTGAGCAGAGAGCCCGATGCGGGGCTCGATCCCAGGACCCTGGGATCACGACCCGAGCTGAAGGCAGAGGCTTTAACCTACTGAGCCACCCTGGCACCCCCACATACACATAATGTTTATATGTAAATGTCTTATATATGTACATTTTACATATAAATATGTTTTAATACATATAAACACATTAATATATCTTGATATATAAACATATATATAAACATGCATATATAAACACACACACACACACACACAATTTCTTTTTTTAAAAGTAGGCACCATACCCAGCATGCAGCGCAATGTGGGGCTTGGATCTCACAACCCTGAGATCAAGACCTGAGCGGAACTCAAGAGTCAGATGCTTAAGTGAGCCCCCCAGGCATACCCCAGCTCCTACATTTTCATTCTCATCCTCAAAAGCCAGCTTTTTAAAAACTTCCCATATAAAACACTAAATTGTTCTTCATTCTCATAAAAGAGTTCCAGCTAATGGATTTATTTTCTTGGCTTATGTCCAAATCATAGACAGTTTTTCTTCTGGATGTGAAGGAAACTTCTTCCTCAAGAAATCTTCTCAAATATAAATTATTTAAAATGATTTTTTTTTTTTTAGCTTGGGAAATTTGGGTCGGGAAGTACATTTTTAATCACCTATGCCAATCTGAACATTGCTGAAAGCAAACTATACTTTAAGGGTTCCAACTAGAAGCATTCAGCCTATTCTGATGTTTCCCTGTCTTTCTCTGTAATGAAACACAAAGCCTGAAAAAAAAAAAACAAAGAGCCCTTTGATGAGGGCAGTAAGTTGTTAGAGTGTGGCGTGTTCTTTGGTTTGGGTACATCTATGAAGAATTGAGACTGTGACCAGCAGTCTGGGCTGAAGGTTGAAAATGAATGAAGCTATTAACAATTGCAAAGATTGTCTTCCGAAACATGGCTTGGGCAGAAGCGAGGCTATTAAACAAACAGCACACTCATTAGGAATTTAGAATCTGCAAACGGGATTTCCGCTGTTCCCGGCAGTTGGTATTCCGGCTGCTATGCATGGTAGGTGGCCGGTCCAAAGAGCAGTCCCCGCTCTTGGTGAACTCCCAACATGACATTGGACCCAGGGTCACCTTGGACATAGATTTTCCTGGTAATGAATGCAGGAAGATGTGAACCTTTCTGCTTCAAAGTTTTAATTACATTGTATCTTTACCACAAACAGGTTTGTTATTTTGTTGATACTGGAGTGTTTTCCTACATTGTATTTTTCGGGAGAGAGTGCCCTCAGCTTAAATTTTCATGACATTTCCTTGACTTGCCAATTATACTTAAATTTGTTTATTCGATTAGTATTTAAATACCCACTACAGCCTGAGCATGGAAATAACCCCTGGACAAAGAGTGTTCTATGAAATAGACATGATCGATGGATTTGTGGCGCTCACAGTGCACTGAGGGTGGGAGGGGCAATAAACAGGTAGAATATCAGATGTCTATTTTATGAGAATTTTGGTGCTTTAAAGGCAATAAATTACATGCAATGATAGTGAATATTCAAGGTGGGAATGCAGTCAGGACAGTCAGAGAAGGAATTTCCGAGTTTACGGAATTGATGAAAGCCATGTGTAGCAGGAGCACACCATCCACAGGCAAAAAAAGAAGAGAAAGTTGTTAATGGGGGCTTATCATAATGCAATCACTGGACAACTGGACGAGAGCAACTGCAGAAAGCTATTTATCATGGCATCGTTCATCTTCCTGGAAAACTGGAAAACTAGATTTCATGTCTAACAATAACAGAATCGGTCACCCAATTAAGGCTTATGCTTATAATTCAAAAGTATTCATTATTAAAAATAGGATTGGAGGTGGATGATAGCAGTGTCTAATGGTTCTAAATAGAGCGGCTGGAACAAAACTGCCTCTGTCCAAAGTGAGGTTCGGCCACTTAGTAGCTGTGTGACCTTGGGAAAATCACACAACTTCTCTGTGCTTTAGTTATCTTATATTTACAATGACGATAATAATCTAAGAGAGGACTGTTCCGAAATTTACAGGAGTCAATACACAAAAAGGAATTAAAATGTATTTGTGTGTTGTATGTTGTTATCATCATTTACTGACTTAGAAAGCCTGGTCATTGCAAAGTCTAAAATGTAGGTTACACAACCATACAAATAGTATGTCTAACATATTTTTAATACTCTTGCATGAAAAGGACAGAACATAATAGAGAATATTAATGGTGGTTATATCTGATGATTTTAATTTTCTTTTTCATTTTTACGTATTGTGTTGCATTTCTATAATTAATCTATATCACTTTTATAATCAGATTAATAATGCAAGTTCCCTTTTACAAAAACACATTTTTGTATTTTCATTTCTAGAATCTTCCAGTGAGGTGATTTCAAAACATAATGGTACAAAAATCTATTTATGGAGTGGCAATCGCATGTCATCTCTTTTCATGGCTAGCTCCTTTCTTTCTCTCTTTCACCTGCCATTAAAAAAATGGGCATTAAGAGGGCACCTGGATGGCTCTGGATGGTTAAATGTCTGCTTTTGGCTCAGGTCATGATCCTGGGGTCCTGGGATTGAGCCCCTCATCGGGCTCTTTGCTCAGTGGGGATCCTGCTTCTCCCTCTCCACCTGCCTCTCCCCCGTTCATGTTCTCTCTCTCTCATAAATTAAAATTTTTTAAAAACGTGGACATTAAGGAGGGTACGTGATGTGATGAGAATGGGTGTTATATGCAACTTATTGAACACTACATCAACTGACTCATTGAACACTACATCAAAAACTAATGATGTACTATATGTTGGCTAACTGAATTTTTTTTTTAAAGTGCTTTCCAGGAGCACCTGGATGGCTCTGTCAGTTAAAAGTCAGAGTCTTGATGTCAGCTCAGGTCATTACTTCAGGAATGTGAGATGGAGCCCTGCGTCAGGCTCCACGCTGGCTGTAGAGCCTGCTTGGGAATCTCTCTCTCCTTCTTTCCCTGGCCCCCAGCTGATGCTCTCTCTCTCTCTCTCCTTCTCTACCCCTCTAAATAAAACAAAACAAAACAAAATTGCTTTCCAAAGTGCTAAGCATTATGTCAAGCCCTGGGGATATGGTGATAACTAATGTGACATTTTCCCCTCTATACAGCTTACAATCTAGCTGAGATACACAAAAAAGTAATAGATATATAAAAAGTTGTTCGTGGGCCAGAAGTGGTCCCATGTTGCTGAAAGTTCTCATGAAGGATGTGATTCATCAGGGGAGCCTGGGAAAATAGGAAGGGACAAACGGAGCGGTTTAGGTGGGGGTGGCCTGGTGTTCTCAGCACGTGCGGCTGTGTGTGGGCAGTGTGGGGCACACAGAACCACGGGGGTTTCCACATGGCTGCAGCCTCAGGGAGAGGGAAGTGAGTCTGAAGAGCTGGGAGGAGGTGAGATTCTGGGAGGAATTCTCTGCCACGTTAGGGAGTTTCAACTTAACCCTAAGGATGATGGGGGGTGCCCAGCTGGCCCAGTTAGTCTAGAGCATGTGACTCTTGATCTTGGGGTCATGAGTTGGAGCCTCATGTTGGGTGTAGGGATTACTTTAAAAAAATTTTTTTTAAAATCTTAGACAAAAAAATTCTGAAAGACAATGAATGGGGGAGTCCATGGAGGATACTAAGGAAATAGAATGGTGATCAGATGTGTGTTTGCAGGAGTTTTTTGTTTTTTAAATGATATAAGTTTCTGGAAGAGATTCAACATTCTTTTGATTCTAGTGGTGAGAACTGTCTCCTTCATCTGAGACATGGGAGTCACTGGCCGGCCAAGGGAGTCTGCTTTTCCTCCCCATGCCTGAGTCGCAGGGCCAATGGATTCCCACGGATGGAGTCCACGTGCAACTTGCACGCCTCCCGAATACTAATTTGGCACTGTGGCTTGGGAGAATGCTAATGCAATTCATTTCAGTGTGACTGGTAAGATGTTCATATGCTTTTAAACTGAAATGGTCATCTTCCTTTTAAACTGAAATGGTAAACTCTACACAGAATTGTAGTTTCTAGCAAAACCCTCTAAAACTGCCTTATTTAAACAATTTAAAAAGTATTTCAGTAGCAAAATGGCTTTCTTTTTAAGTAGTGCTGCAGTAGAGATGCATGGAAACTCACAGCAGACCATGATTTGTGGCCTCAAAAAACCTTTTCAGAATTCTCTATTTGCTCTTAACAAAGAGCTTTCATGAGCTCCTGGTGTTATTTTTCAAGTGACTAGAATACACTTTTGACTTAATCCATCAAACCTAGATGGGCAAACCTCCACGATATTTCCTGGGTGTTGTATTAGTTGTGTGCAACTGACAGTATCACTGAAACAAATAACGTGGTTGAGAACATACAAAACCGAGACCACCTGGTATTTCATGGATTGTACGAGAATCCTGTGGAAAATGTGTCTCTTTCAAGAAACAGGATTGAGCTGAGGCACCGAGAATGGAGTTCACCCCACAGTTAATGGGCAGATGGGTTCTGAGGCAACTGAAATTAACCAAAATGAAGACAGAGGAGAAAGCCAACGTGATGGCCTATGCATTCATTGAAATTAGGAATCTGAAAAGGCCCGTTCACTCTCATCCAGTCTTTCATATAGCACCTTGACCTTGCTGGTTTACTTGATCTGTTTTTCAACTTTTCAGCCTTCAAGATCAGCCCTCCCGATCTCTTACACGAAAATGTCCTGATTCAATCAACTTAGCCTGGGGAAAACAACCGTTAGATTTCCCAACTTGCCAGTCAGCTTTCATAGATGGTTAATAAATAATTATATTTGAATGGGTGGAGAGACAGAATGTCAACAAATAATGATGATAAACTTCTTGCATAATTTTCAGCTCAATATAAGAAACTCTAGATCTGTGGTTGAGATGACCAATTAAAAACAAACAAAAAAGAGGACAGTGACAGCATTCTATTATCTTGTAAGTAATCACATATGGATTAGAGGAATTTGCTTTAAATGTCAAAATATGTATCGTGCACATAAAAGAGGAAGGAAAACAGAGGTAGGTAAACTAACTCTTTTAAAATATACTAACACTCTGTTCAATCTTATCCTATTACATTGCTGGCTCTTCACAAAACATACCCCATAAATCATATTATATCATCATGACACTTTTAGAATTTGAGAAATAGGACAGAACTATTAAGTCTTGTTGCTTACATAACGCAGGGGCAGAGACGCTCATTGATAACATTTCTGTTACAGTCTGTTCTTGAGTTTCTCCAGTAACTTCCAGAGAAATACAGATTTTTGCAGAGTGAAAGGAATGTCTTCTGGAAGGCCCTCTTGTTCTTTCCTGTTTTCTATTACCATTCAACAGCCAACTGTTTTGGTAATGAGGATGGAATTCTATTTAAACAAACCAACCAACTCATAAGCTTTCCAAACAAAACAAAACAAAACGAAAACCATAACTTGTGTCACTGCATTTCAGCATTCCAGAATGGGTGATTTGTTGAACAAAACTTCACCCTGGACATCGAGGCTGTTTCCTTTGCTGGAAGGGGCTGTTCTAGGGCAGACCAAACTGTTCAAGGTCAGGAGGCTCCTGGGATTCATGAACCAAGAAGTCTTGGATCCTCCAGAAAACAAATGCAAGTCCCCGATTAGAAAAGAGCCGTTCTCCCACATTTCTTCCTTAAAAGATCTGCTCACTGCCTTTCAGCTAAGACTCTGGCATTTGATGAAATCCAGCACACATTTTTCTTTAGCAGCAAAATTGTATTGCTCACCTTACAGCCTGACCCCATAGCCAAGGGATACCTTGCTCCTACAACTACGATGGTGTTGAATTCTTAAATGGTGAGTTAGGACATGTTTTTATGTGTGAAGGTCATACTATAGCTCTTAACAGGCTCTTCGGTAAGGACCGAAAAGATCTGCCGGCGAGAGGTCACAAAAAGTAAACGAGCAGTTTCTAATCACTGTTTACACGGCATACGCAGAAGACTCTTGACACTGAGATAGAGATAATATAGAAAATGTACAATTATTTAACTTCTTTCAGAAACACTAATTGTTTTGAGCATTTGTGATGGACCAGGCTTTCCGACAGGCTCTGGGAATTTGGAGAAGAATGCGACATGGCCAATTCTGGGGTTTAAAGAGTTTAAAGAGTTAGTCTCTCCTGAAGGGTAAGTAAAAATTCACCTGGAAGACTGAATGAGGGAGGGAGGGCGGACGGGCAAGCACAGGCATCTAGACAGAGTGCTGGGGCAAATGACAGGAGTCTACTGAGTTTGCAGTGACCAGAGCCTGTGGGAGGTCCCTGGGAGCTGACTCTGGAGAAGGAAACAGGAACCAGTTGCCGACAGGCCTAGGAGAGCCATGTGAAAGATTTTGGACTTTATTCAGAAAATAAGGGAAAGCAACTGAAAGAATTTCTAAGGAGGGAAGTGACAAAACCGGTTAGAATCATCAAAGAAATGGCGGAGCATTCAGGCCATTTTTCTGCCGCTAGGCCAAGTACTGACAAAAATGGTTTCTCTACTGACCCAAATAGCATAAAAATAGACTTAAAACTAGGTGCCTCTTTTCTGGTCCTACAGGTAGACAGACTAAAGTCAAACGATGGGCCACAGCTGTGAGACACCAAATGTTTCATGCTCCATCGCCACTCAAGAGAACATCTATAATCTCTTTTCTTTTCCAGTGGGGGCGGGGAGGTTTGCCTGAGAATGGCCCGTGTCAAGGTCATTGAGTTTCAAAGTGCTTTTGCTCTTCAGGGTCACCTAACCAACTGGGGCTCCCATGAGAAGGCTGTCATCTCAACACCTGTAACTGGGGTGTGGGGTCCACAGACATTCTTTCAAAGGGAAGAATGAACTAATCACCCCTGAGGAAGATTACTGTGGATAATGTTTTTCTTCTAGTCTCAAAAAAAAAAAAAAAAATCAGTTTAAGAACACAACACTATTTCCAGAAAAATCTACGATGTTCTCAAACATTTTATATGTTTCATCACGAACACATATTCTTTAGAAACCAGGAAATCTATTTTTTGAGAATCCTGATTGTTGAGAAAAGTTTTAGACATGTGGTTTTTGACCACCTCTTAGCTGCATAAGAATGGGCCTTGTATGGAAAACACTTTTTTACCAAAAAAAATTTTTTTTAAAAGTCCACACTGTGTGAGCTGGACTTAGCATCTGTGTAAGACTATCTTTCTCTGTTTCAGACTCAGAGATACAACGTATGTTCCTCTCCTCAGTTTGAGCATGTGTGTGATATGGTCCCCGGTCAAGCCATTGCTGTATCTGTCCTCTGCAGGAGGAGACTGGGGGTCCTCCATTCAGTGGCAAAGCAGGGGTATAGGAAGGTCAATAGCCCTACACTGGCTGCTGGGAAGGACTCACTAGTCATATGGGACCAACGTCCATTACTGAAGCTACCACTTCTCTGTGTGAGTTAAGCGTTATTTCTTCAAGTGCTTGACTGCACTGTTTTCCTTGGATACCACGATGCAGTGGGCAGCAGTGTTCAAATTTCTACTCCTCATAAGAGGCAACATATGTCAATTGTTCAGCATGGATTCTATGCTAAAACGCTTAGAAATTATTTTGTAGGCAATAAAAGTGGCATATTCAATATGACTATAGAATGTGACCAAGAACCCAAGAATCTGGGTCATACACTAGCCATTGCTCTCCAGGTCCAAGCTCTAGGGCAGAACTCTCCAGGGACCTAGGAAGGACCCCCAGATTCAACCCCTATGGCTTAAACACGGTTGGCTGAAAAGACCAAAGGCTGAACCAGACCGAGTGGGCCACCACGCCAAAGCCCAAATCTCAGACCTCACCAGGCGACTATCAAGACTCTCATCCAGAGCCAGCCCAAGAGCTCAAAGAGGAAGATCAAAGAAATGTGTTTTGCAATGCCAACTGCAGATTTAGTCTAGAAAAGCTTCCACAGGTCTTCTGAGGCTGGGGTCATCAGGAATATCCGTGAAGAAATAGCATCCCACAAAGAAACAGAGGGGAAAAACTAGGCTTCTTCCAGAAGAAAGTAGATCATCTCTATCTACTCTGGTCATATGGGGACAAAGTTCAGAAGGAAACCAAAGACCACAAGGGCACTAGCCACTTCTCTCTAGCTTACTGTAAGAAAATCCATGTAGAGTAAGAGACAGTGATGGTCCCTCTTCTTCCTTCCTTCTCTGCTCGGGACAGTGAAACATTCTCTCTGTTACTCTTACAACTCAACGACCAATAGAATATCCTTCAGCATGTCCGCCAGACCTCTTTGGTGGAGGAGTAAAATGCCTTGACCCTGATCCAGTTCTGTTAAAGGATCAGATACAAGTGTGTAGAGGTATGTGGGAGGGTATGAAGGGTTTCTGTGTCCAGTAGACCCCTCCCCCCTGCCAAATTGCAGTGAAATCCTATTTCATTGTCTCTAAGACTTATCTTAACCCTATTAACAACAGTGACTGGAAGGCAAGTCTCATGTTTGATGTGTGCCTTTCATTGTCGCTGTTGTTCTTTTAAAAGCTCTTATTAAGTTAATGGTATATCCCAAGCACTGGAGTCTTGGAATTGGGGAATTAGTATAACATCCAAGTGCATAGGAATCAAGTCTAGTTGCATACACTCAAGTGATCTAGAGTCAATATTTGAAATCCTTGGTTCTTAATTTTGGTCTTTTCACACAAGTGCTATTAGAGAAATGGCTTTGAAGGGAAGTATCAGCTGGGGTGTTAGTCTGTCTACTGTCAACTGCACATCACTCCTCATTCTTGGGGAGAACCCAGGGACTCCCACTTCCTGGAATCCCTTGCCAGCTAAGTCCCTCCATGAGCTCTGCCTGTGGGAATCACCTGCAGGAAATCCGGGGAGAAGATGGGGAACAGCAGCCTGCAGCCTGCAGCCATGAACAGGAGAGCATGACAGACGCCCATGGAAGAGTCTGCCCCGGGGCTTTTAGGGGAGCGCCTGTGAGTCACCTGGGAGTTGGAGGCGACAGAGATCATTAGCACTAGCTCTTTGATGTTTCCTGCATTGCCAGAGCTCCGGAAAACCAGGAGCATTTCCATCCGCCCACCTTTGCTCCTGCAGCCCTTCCAACAGTGGATCAGCCTCTAATTCCCTGCACGGCATTCTCTTCTGCTTGAAATGCTTAGAGTGACTGAAAACAAGTGATGATCATGTTCTTCTTTTTCCTGTGTGACACTCCTCTGCTTTCAGCTAACAGAGTCTTTTAGTGGCTAAGGGGTAGTCTTTTTAGAGGCTGTTTCAGTGTTATAAATGACATTACAGGAAGACTGAGGACTATTCTTTGGACTTATTTAGTTCCCTGTCTCATGCACTTACTTTATATATACTTCATGCTCTGTCTGTAGATATTCTCCACTAACCCACATGGTTGCATAACAACAGCAGCAGCAATTAACATCTCTCTAGTTCTTAACACTTTTCAATGCACGCTTAATATACGTTATCTCGCTTGATTGTCACGGTAATTTTATCACTCGAATGGAATGGCATTATATTTTCCTATTTTATACATGGAAAATTTGAGACCCAGAGAGGTTAAGTGATTCATTCGAGGCTGGATAGAAAAGCATGGAATGTGCTAGGACCAGACTTCTAGATTTTTGACTACTACTATTCTAGGATGCCTGACAGTATTCTACTATCTTGTCAAGATGGCAACCCTTGCACGTAACTTTCCCGATCTGGGAAATTTCCTAGAGTTTAAGCCTTATGAACTCTTGAGTTACCACATTTCTTTTGTGTGAGTACATTCCAAGTCTTTGTCAATGCTTTGAAACTTATTCTTCCAATTAATTTAACAAGCTCAATGGGTAACTGCACGATCATTGGTGGGGTAGGGGGGCAGCTCTATGATTGCTATTTGGCCTCAAATGTATCTGGGATTCTGGCAAAGTATAATAATGATGGGAGTGACAACTTATCATTATCTCTGACGACCTTCCAGTGGTTCATACCAGTTAGTCAGTGGTCTACTATCCACTGAATGAGTTTTCATGCTGGAGAAGCTGCCAAGATTCTAACTGGACTATTTGACAATGTCACTTAAAGGGCACTAAACTGAGAATCAGAGGGACAGAACTTCTTGCTTATTCAAACATAAATTTTTCAGAATAAAAATAAAGGAATTGGGTAATATCAAGAGTAAAAGACTACAGGCTATACTGAATGTTTGAATACTGAATAGCTTTCAGGTTTTTAAAAAATTTTTTTAAGATTTTTTAAAAGATTATTATTTGAGAGAGAATGAGTGAGAGAGATCATGAGAAGGGGGTGAGGGGCAGAGGGAAAAGGAGACTCCCTGCTGAGCAAGGAGCCTGATGTGGGGCTGGATCCCAGGACCCTGAGATCATGACCTGAGCCAAAGGCAGACACTTAACTGGCTGAGCCACCCGAGTGTCTCTCTTAGGATTTTTTTAATCTTGTAAATAAAAATAGCTAAGACTCTGCTAAGAGAAATGTACATTTTTAACTTCAGAGAGCATTGGTTTCCATTAATAAATTCAACATTTCCATCTAAGGATAGTAAATTTTAAATATAAAAAAATAAGGAAAAATATATAAATGGCAGTATGTCCTCAAAGCTAACAGAAGAGTGGTAGCCAGCTCCTAAAGCAAAGAGAGAGATGTTGAAGATCTGTAGGAAGGTAGTGTTGACTAAAGACATGGCTGGACGTACACGTGCTGACCAGCATGTCATGCCACGATGAATAAGAGTTTTCATGGTTTTACTTCTTACATACAACTTCCATTAAAAAGCCTCCTAAATTTTAAAGTTTTATTTTTAAAGTAAATGCTTTGTAAGTAGACTTGTGCACAATGGCAATGACAAAGATAGCTTCGGAATAGGTCACGGAACACGTGACCTATTAAGTCTAGACCCACTAAATATCTAGGAAGCACCAACTGTGTGTTACCCTTGAGCCCAGGAGGTATCAGCATTGGGGTGGAAAAGACCTCTGGGGTCAAGAGGACCAAATTCAAACTCCAGCTCTACCACCCAAGGGTTGTGGGACAATCATGTATTTGGATAACTTCTTGTTAATGTTCACATCTGTGAACCTCATAGTTTGTTTTGAAAGGTATATGAAACAGAATAGGTATTAAAATGATTTCGCAGAGGACCTGGCTCAGAGTTGGCCACCAATGCTCATTCCTCTCAATTTTCACGAATGTCACAGTAATTCCAGCACTCTGCCCAGCAGCTGCCCTGCTCTACCCTCGTCAGCCATCATTCAGTCTGGGATGCCTTCAAAGACGCAATCAGTGAGAAGAGGCAGAGCTGTTCACATTTAGGAAACAGACTTTCTTCTCCTATCACGTCAAAGTCCCCCTGGTTCTTCAACCCTCTTGCCCTTCCATAAAGGAATATCATGTAAAAAAAAGAGAGTGCTTTGCCTTCCAAGCAAACTTCTCCAAACTTCTCCACTCTTTGCGTGCCCAAAGAAGAGGGTTTAATCACCAGAAAATCAGGAATAGCATGCAGGAGACACATAACCAACTTCCAGATGGAGTATAGAAGGGGACACTGCATGCCCAGAGATCCCTGACCCCTCGGGGTCTCTCCTGATGACCACTGTAGCTACTCCCAATGTCCGTGACTCTGGAGTAGTGGTCCCCTTCTGTCCGACACCCTGAGCATGGGAAACAGGGACAAAATGCACAGGTCGCTATCACTTTGCAGTTTGTTTGGTTTTGTACTAGAAGGTAAAGAACTCTTTAACAGTAGCAAAAGTGCCTAAATTCACTAGAGGTCATTTCCCTTGATCGTAACAAAACTCTCAATAATTTTAAAGCACAGACGCCTTACTGTATCGTGCAGTCCTTATTTGTTTATGAAAATGTTCCTCTCAAACTAGTATATCTCCAATGCGCCATACCTTGAGTTTCAACAAATGCTTATTACAATTTAATGCAAGAATGTAACAATAATGTTCATACTGGTAAGTGTAGCCCTTGACTTGTCCTTGTTGGGACACCTACATTCTAAAATCTGAGGACTTCGATGGCTAAAGGGTAAAACGTTCTTGAATGAAGGAAATGGGAAAGATCACTTTCCCCCTCTTTTAAGGGAAGAGAACCAAGTAAAAGAGAGAGGCGTGTTCATTTGGCAGCAAAGGAAGACATTCCCCTTAAAAAGCAGCCCTCTGCCAAGTTTTTAGCTTCTGTTTGTTGTTGCTTAAAAGGTAAACACAATTAAGAAAGAAAATACCGAGTCTTTAAAAATACAGCTGAGTATTTATGTTTTCCCTCAGAGACTTCTGGGCTTCTTTCTGAGGCTCTTTCTCTGCTACTGAACATCGTAATAGTTAAATGCCCCCCCCCCCAATAATTCTGCCGCACTGTTCTGCCTCGGGAAGAGGAGAACATGTTGATTTCGTAACGTCCATCCCTCTCAGATGGTGTTGTAATTCTTCCAGATCTGAACACCAGCATTAAAATTCTCTCTCCCATTGCCAAATGCATGCAAAATTCCATGTTATCAAGTCTGAGGGTACAGCTTTCTGATCCCATCGGAATTGCCTTACCCTAGATAAGCATCCCCACTGGTAATAGGGCCCCCTAATGAGTTAATAAACCATCTGGGCTTGCTAACTCCTGCGCCATCGGAACTTGCGTTGCCAGAGAGGCAACTCCAGTCCTTGCTCCCATTAGTGAGAATTCCCCGAAAAAATTCTCCCCGTCTATTGCAAGTCTGCTTATTCATTTGGTTCTTGGGTTGTGTTTGTGTTTTGGTTTTTTTCCCCCTAATTTCACCCCATGTGGAGTCATAGCTATCCCCAGTTTCAACAGCGTACTAGCTGAGTCAAAACTCACAGCGTGTGACAACTTATTTTAAGTTGTGGACAACATAGAAAGGGAAAGCAACAGAGAGTTCCTGCACCGCATCTCAGACTCTGCTGTGAACACCCTTCAGGGTTCTTCTGCATCAGACTGGTTCTGCTGGCTGCCAGCACGTGTTCGTCCCCATCACCGATGACAACTGCCTCTACTTTATCTCTTCAAGGTGAAACCCCCCTTTGGGAGCCCCTGGGAAGGCTATCTGGAGAGGTCATTCCCAGCCTCTGAGCCTGACAGGGATTCCTCAGAAACCAAACCACATGCGTCTGACTCCCATTCTCGTGTACTGGGAGGCAGGAAGGGGCACAGTCCTCCCCGGGTGGCTGCTCTTCCACGTCGAAGCAAGGCCACTTGGAGAAAGTTAAGACTTTGTTCACAAGTGCAAAGGAAGGCAAGCATGTGGGGGCTCTCTTGCTCCCATGTGACAAACACATAGACAAGCAAGCGCACCACACCACACCACACCACACATACACCGTCCAATGACAGATTCAACAACCACTGCTTTGGTCCCCCGTCTCCACACTTCTCTTCACAGTGCTCTGCTTTTTATTCTGTGCTTTGCTCATGTCACCCCCCAAACCGAAATGTTCAGTGGTTCTGAGCTGTGTGGGATAAACTTCCAAGCCTCTCACTTGAAAAGCTCTTCAATGTGGCGCTGACGACTACACCTGGCAGGAGGATGACCCCCCACACGCCCACGTCCTATTCCCGGAACTGCGAGTATGTCGTCTCGCCCCGCAGAACGGACTTTGCAGATGGGATTGAGTTAATTAAGACTCGAGGAGATAATCCCAGATTCTTCCGGTGGGGACAAGGCCACTACAGGACCCTTACAAGAAGAAGGCAGGAGGGTGCGAACCAGGGACGATGTGATGACATAAGCAGATGTTGGAGTGATGTGCTCTGAAGATGGAGGATGGGGCCGCCAGCCAAGAAATGCAGGTGGCTTCTAGAAGCTGGGAAAGTCATGGAAAGAGATTTTCCCCAAGAGCCTCCAGAAGGAAGGCAGTTCTGCCGACACCTTGATTTTAGCCATAAGACCCATTTTGGACGTGTGACATACACAACTGTTAGATAATACATTTGTTACCGGAAGCCACCAAGTCTATTGTGGTAATTTGTTACAGCAAGTGCCTTCACCTTATACCTTCTCTCCCCTCAGTGTCCTGAATCCTTGGTTAAAGCCAGCTTTTATCAGCCAGCTGTTTTACAGTCTGACTGCAGATTCTACTCTTTCTCCAGGAACATCTCCAATTCTACCACTTTGTGACCAAGGGATTCCTGCTTTCTTGGGACATCTCTAGAAATGAATCTGAAACCACCCTTGATGTCCTCTTACTCATGAGTAGTACCACAACATTTCTACTACTACTTTGAACTAATATTTAACTTTCTGTGACTATACTTTTGTCCTCCTCCCCAGCCAAATTTTAAGTACTCTGAGGATGGGGCTTAGGTTATTTTTTTTGTTTTGTTTTGTTTTACCCACAGTTCCTAGGGTCATGCACTAAATAGGAAAGCACTAAATAAATATTCATTAGGCTGGTTTTTTGGTGGTTGTTGTTTTTTGTTTTTGTTTTTTTGGTCAACAGAGCCATATGAAATAACGCTGTAAGATTTATTATAAAATGTGCAAATAGCCCTTCTTAGTAGCAACTTCATAGGATTAAACCTGGCAGTGGGTTTTCACCGAGGCTCTCTAGACTTCTAAAGCAGAATCATAGAACGACCTGTACGGCTGTGATTACTGATCAGTAACGGAAAATAAAACAACAGGTGCAAGTATTATAAAGATAAAAAGAAGAAAATGGTAGTACAATCAGCAAGGCACTCAAATCCCCCAAAGCTCTTCCCAGATGGCCTGACATGCTCTCGTGCAGATGTAACACAATAAAAATAGATTTGGGCTTTAAATTTTAGGGCTTTGCATGAGGGATTTCTATGGCCTGTGTCCTCCGAGCTGTGTTCAGTGCTATTTCCTGGTAAGGGTACAGAGGAGCGTGTAATAGACTTCCCTGTTATTTTTTCAACCAAGACCTTCTCCACTGGGAAGCTGAAATATACAAGCAATAGCATTTCCTACAAAAACTGTGGTTTAAAAAAAAAATGACAAGATCTGTTTGTACTAGGGCTCTGCCTATCAACAGTGAGTCCACCTTCTGGAGACTAAGAGCCTACATTGAAATCTTCTTAGTGGTTGAGTCAACTTTCATGACTTTCTGGCCTCAGTTCCTCATCTCTACAGTGGGAATAACATGAATACCTTTCTCATTTGGCCATGGTGAGGGTTAAATGAGATAAGGCATTGGAGGTGATCCGTAGAGTACCCAGCCCATAAGGAGTCTTCATGAGAGATTACTTGTTCTATCTGGAATTTTTTATCTAGATTATTGTTCTATCTGGAATCCTGCTTGGGTCACAACTCTAATCTTTCAGGGCACGAACCAACCAAGTGTGTTTGGAGATGAATGTAGGACGAAGAGCTATCACATAGGAGGGAACGGCATAGAGAAGAATCAATGGTGCGATCAAGGCCCACGTTTTAGCGGTAGACCTGGAGCCAAGGTCAGGTCTATCCAGTGTTTCCACATCCACTCCCTTGCTTGTCACTAGCACTTCCACACGTGTATGCACTGCTTGTGAGCACAGAACTAGGGATAAAACACTCAGCTTTTCCAGCACCTCCATGGAAGCCCAGCCCTACATCTTGCATAGCTCCCACAGTTATCATGATCACAGTATAAGGTGTGCAACATTTCTCCCCATTCTACAGATGCAGGAATGTGCTTCAGTGTAGGAAGCCAGATACCCCACAATGCATCTAATTTGATTTCACATGTATAAAGGTTTTAAAAGAGTACAACACAAAATTTTAGGTTAAACACTAAGTCAAGAAAGTGGTTACTGTGGAGAGGAGAGAGGGGAAGCCATTGAAAGGGGATTCTGATGGGCTGGCAACAGCCCACGTCGTGGTTTGGGTGGTAGCTACACATATCTTTTGGTGATAGTTCATTGAGCAGTATAGCCATATTTAGTGCATTTTTTAAGTGTGCTGTACTTCAACTAAAATGCTTACAAAAATGAGGCTCTGAAGTTCACGTGGGAAACCTCTGGAAGGGTGTGGACTCCTGCCCATGTTTCTCAGACGGGACATGAAAATGTAGTCTTCCCCAAGCTCTGCTGCCTTCAAAGAGGGCAAATGAAAAATGAGCCTTCTGCATCAAAAGTACGCTATGCTGTGGTCCAGAAACTTCTGTTTGGGGTCAGAAAGAAATGTTTTAAAGCAAGATTCCTTTGTTGTTTTCTAACTAAGGAAGGACATTCAAGAGCCTATCATCTTTACACACATTTTTTCCCCTTTCAAAGTGGGTTTTCTCTGGTAATGTTTTCTTTGAGTTAAAATGGTTCCCAACCTTTAAAACTGAGGCAACAACTTCCAGTAAAAAGCCTTGTCTGGAACAGGTAGTTCGGCGTCTAGTAGATTTCTATTGTTTGAAGAGTCCAGGGACCCGAGTCAGTAAAATAAGGATAAAAAGATCATTAAAACTGAACAGACAGTCTGGATATATACAGTTAAGCAATTTTTGACAAAGTCACATTAGCAATTCAAAAAGAAAAAAAAAGTCTTGTCAAGAAAGAACCGATGGGGGGTGTTCAGCCAGTTAATTGTCTGCCTTTTGGCTCAGGTCATGATCTCAGGGTCCTGGGATCGAGTCATGCTGGTGCTCCCTGCTCCGCGGGAAGTCTGCTTCTCTCTTTCTCTCCATCCCTCTGCCTCTCCCCACCACTTGTTCTCTTTCTCTCTCAAACAGATACATAAAATCTTGAAAAAAATGATTCTAGAAAAGCTGGATATTTGTACAGAAAAAAGAACACCTCAACTCCTATCTTACAGCGTACAGAAAAGTTAATTCAAGATGGATCAGAGTTTTATCAAACCCCAAAACTTTAGTTTCTAAAAAATATAAGAAAATATCCAATGGAGGAGCCAAAGATTCTTAAATTGGTCAAAAATAGCACTTACCTTAAAATGAGAAATTTAATTAATTTGACTTAATTAAAATTAATAACTTCTGTTCCTTAAAAGAGAACAATGAGAAAAATGAAAAGTGAGAAAAATTTTGCCACATGTGTATCTAACAGAGGATTCTAATCCAGAATATATTTTGAAAGGTCCCACAAATCAATAATCCAAAGATAAATGGTGTAATATTTTTAACAGGCAAAGTAACGGAATGCACTTTATAAAAAAAAAAAAAATGGATGAGTCAACAAGCACATAAGAATTTGTTTAACATCCGTTGGTCATCAGAATAACTAAATTCACAGTGAGATATCAGGATACCCTCACGAGAAGAGCTAGAAGAGAGGTAACATCAATCGTCGTCAAGGATGGAAAGCAACTGGAAAAATTAATACATAAATTTTGTGGTGCTTTGCTGGCATATCAGTGATTACAAATCAGCTTAATGGAGTGCTTTCTCAAAGGACAGTGAGACTTGTGCCCACTTGGAGTGGCCATGGTGAAGTAGTACATCTTTCCTGGAGACTTGTCTTCATTTGTCATCATTTTTATTCTTATTATTTATCCCCACTGTGGTTTAATATATGTTTTCAGGGTTCTTGGCCTATCTCTCCTACTAGAGCATAAGCCCTACAAGGGCAGAGTGCATACCCACTACGAGCTACACAGAAGAATCTCAAGGAAGAGGTTTTGAGCAAATGAATGAATGTTTAAAATTAATGCATGAATTAACAGAGAAGAAACAGAATGACAAGAATTTAAAAATTATGAGGCCTCTCGGTAAACGGCAGAAGCATATTTTTGAAGTCAGGGCACTAATCTCCCTGACTGCTATCTTGTTCCCATGTGGTTCTTCACTCTGGTTTATTTACTGATGTGACTTAGTCCGGACAGCCAGTGTTTACTGAGCAGCTACTACATTCAAGGGCATGTATGTGGGGTGGGAATAGGCTGGTTGAGGAGCTCACAGACAGATCTGCAGTTACACTCTGAACCAACGTCTATTATTATAATAATTTAAATTTGAGACACACGGACGATTCCTTACCTTGACTCATTTTCCTCCATCACAACTTGGATTGGAATAATGACATTGTAATTAAGGACAGAGGTTTACAGAAACCATCCATCACAGAGATCCTGCTTAGGTGTTCAGTTCTGTTTTCATAAATCACAAGACTATCAAAATCGAATCTTTTCTGACTCTTTTATTACATGAGATAGAAATTTGTATCAGTCTTTACTTCTCTGCCTAATTTTAAAGATTTTATTTATTTATTTGACAGAGAGAGATCACAAGTAGGCAGAGAGGCAGGCAGAGAGAGAGGAAGGGAAGCAGGCTCCCTGCTGAGCAGAGAGTCCGATGTGGGACTCGATCCCAGGACCCTGAGATCATGACCTGAGCCGAAGGCAGCGGCTTAACACACTGAGCCACCCAGGCGCCCCTCTGCCTAATTTTAATTCTCTGTCTACAGTAAGACGAACACTACACTGAGGTTGTTTGTAGTGCAGTAAACTAGCTTCTCATGCCATCTCTTCGTACCTACACCCACAGTTGCTGATCCTACTACTCAAAAATTCTTTAACTCACTCTTCTCTACCCTCAGTCTAATACCTAGCTTCTCCAAGGATGGCTGGTATCATGCCCTCAAGCTTTCCTTTTTTTTTTTTTTTCCTCCTGAAATTCACAGTGGAAGTGGCTAATGGGAATTTTCTTTCACCACAGATAACATTTACATCAGTGCATTAGTCAGAAGGCCAAAGAGCATCTCATTTGCAAGAGCAGCACTGAGTACATTTATGAGATTTTAAATTGAGTAAACACTATACTTTGATTTTACCACTCCAATAAAAGGGGCCCCTGGTAAAAAATAATGTGATAATTTTCCATTAGGAATGCTGCATTTCATCACTTTTTAAAAGTGATGATAGAAACTCATAGTTTTGGATAGACACTCATAGTTTTCAGCATAGTAGGGAAGAGTTGAAGGTGAAAAATAATCAAGGACTCACAGAGGGCAGAGAATTATCATTTTTTACAGCTGTATTTTTATAAAAAGATAGATGAGACTTTAAATGTAAATCCACGTCCAAGTGTAGAAGATTCACACTTAATATCTATTTTGGATAAATGAAATTTTTATAATTGTGAACTCAGGATGGAGTCATAATGCAAACAAAAAAACAAGAAGAAAGAAGGAAAAGAAAGGAAAAAAATAAAGAAGCAGCTTCCCTTTGTGCAATTGTTTTGGAACTCTAATGAAGAAATGCTGCCTTTTCTTTTAAAACTGTGGTTTTCTCACAAATCTCACTCTAATCCTATTCAGCTCCATCAAATGTGGGACATTTTAATTCTGCATAATTCTAGTTTCTTAGAGACGACTGCTAAGAACCCAGTTCCTTGGGGACACAGTCAGTGCTAAGACAGGTCAGAGAACAGAGGGATCCCTGTGGGCAAGAGGGGAGGGGTGTTGGGAAGATTTTGTAAAAGACAGAAACCCTGAAGAGGGTTTAAGTGGGTTGAATTGGATGGTAAGACATAACTCTAAAAATGCTTTTTATTTAAACAAAATATATCCAAGGGACACCTGGGTGGTTTAGTCTGTTCAGTATTCACTGTCAGCTCAGGTCATGATCCCGGGGTCTTGTGGGATAGAGTCCCATCCTGGGCTCTCTCCTCAGCAGGGAGCCTGCTTCTCCCTCTTCCTCTGCCTACTGGTCCCCCTGCTTCTGAGCTCTCTTTCTCTCTGTCAAATAAATGAATAAAATCTTAAAAAAACAAAAACAAAAACAAAAACCCAAGTAGACAAAACCATGGGTAGAATGAGAAGCTAGTGTCAGACACATTTTCTGACCCAAAGAAACTATTTACTTTGTGAACATACACTATAATTACACAAAATAACATGGGTGATCATGTATGTTATATAAGCACACAAAGGACTTATGCGAGTGTTAGCACTTCTCAAAGCTTGTTCCACAGAACCTGGATAAAGAGGTTCTATGGTCCAAATATTTGGAAACCTCCAAGGTTTGACCATTTCTTTTCAGCCTTAAATACTTCTCAGCATCATTATGGTGCAAACGTGCATTGAAAATCTGTAACAGGGAATATATTTAGGGTTTTCAAATTTATTTTAGCATAAAATCCTCTTGGGATATATCAAGTATCTAGTAATCCCTACACTGCATCCTGGAAAATGCTGGTTCACATTATGCCATGTGAACTCCATGGAAACCAAGCTAGTGTCATTATCCCATTATCTGTCCCTCTCTCTAGTATCTACATATTTATCTATATCTCCCCCTTGAACTATCTAGCAGCTAGGTAGCTAGCTAGTCATCCTCTTAGAGTAGCGCCTGATACATAGTGAAGAGTAACCATTACCACTACTACTATGATTACTATCCCGCGGTTGTATGACTAGCATATGGTAAGGCTTATATTTGAAAGCAGGTTTGTGGGTCTCTACACGAGACAGTCAATGCAACATCCACATGGACAGTGGCAAAATCAGCAATTACAGATATACGCCGAGCGACAGAAGGAGCATGAGCTTCAGCATCAGACAGAGCGTGTCTAATGGCGGTGGGACAGATCCTTTACTGTACTACGTGAGTCAGTTAGCTAACCTCTCCAAACCTCCATTCCTTCACCGAGGACAGGAGGATGTGAGGACCTGGGTTGCAGAGCTGTTACGAATACGCGAGCTGATTCATGTAAAGTGTTCCTATCACAGTGATTGTGACAGCATGGTGATCTTCACTAACGGCATTGAATGATGCCCAGTAGGGTCACACGGAGGAGAAGGTTGGCTAAAACCCAGTGCCCTGAGTCCAAATCCTGAGCATCTTTTGCTACATCAGAAGTGCCTCAGAATTCCTTTGAAGCAAAAGGCAAACCAAGTCCGTGAAGGCTGTGCTTGTTTGCTGTCATTCAAGGCATTCCAGAAAGAGCTGGTACAGCCCATGGGCCCTTTGCTACGGCGGGAGGCGTAGTGTCTCCTAAACCTGGTCAGGTCCTCTCTTTGCTGCCCTGCTCTTCTCTCCCTGGGGTGATGTCTTTCTCCTGTTCGAGCTCACATTATTGTCCTGAACAGCACCTGCATCATCTCATGTTCTATTTTCCTCGCAGTAAACTATAAAAGACAGTGGGGGCAGGGCGATGAGGCCCAAGTGAGGGCTTCTGAGCAGCCAAGCTCAACCCCATGGCAAATGACAGGCAAATAAGGCACGGGCCAGGAAGAAGCTCGGCGCTTGGGAAACACCGTCATCTTCATGCTCCTCCTCCTCCTGGCCTTGCTGGGCCGTCTCAGCAAAAGAGAACATCTGAAGAGTGGCTGGTCGCCCACACAGAGATCTTGTATTTCCACAGTTTGGCACTTAGGACTAAGAAAAGAAAAACCCAAACTGCAAATAGACATTTTTTTCTCTAACTCATTTGGCAACGAAACCAGACCTAAACCGATACAAAGCTATTTAGGGCTTTCAACCCCCTTTGTGTTATATTCATTTGCTGTTGTGTTTGATTCTGCCTCAGACCCCAGCAGGGTGTTATATAACATATGGCACACCCACTGTAATACTTTTCTAAAATCTGAAAAAGACTGAATTACAAAACGTACCCTAGCTCCAATGGAGTGTAGTTCTGTATAACCAGAATACCGCAACTTTGGGTATTTAAAAGGTTTCTTACTCCCTTCCATGGAGCAATGTCTCCACAACCCCCACTGTCTCCAGATGGCCAAACCCTTCTCCCACCTCAACACACAGAAATAGTTGGAGTTCATCATCATAAGCGTTTTTGGTCTCCCCTTTTGGTCCCTTTCTTCTATTCATTTGGTGAATCTCATTTCCGGCTTTTCAGGTACCTGAGTTCTCTACCCCTGGGACTAGTCGCCATCCATTACCTTACCCAGATGTGACTGGAATCATGGCATGAAAAATGGTACCAGAACTCCTGTTACAGAGAAAGCTGCCTTTGGGGGGTGGGGAGGGAGATAAGTTCTTGTGGGGAAGAAAGTGAGGAATTTGAGTAAGGAAAGGAAGGTGTTAAGCTGTGGGGTGTAAGGAAATGAGAGAAATTTGTGTTGTGGCTCTTGAGAGGCCAGGAGAGAAGAGCAGGAAAGACGGAGGACCCAGTCGAAGAAAAAGAAGCATTTAGGAAGCAGATTATACCGGGGATCATGAACAGTAACACATCCCTCAGCCAAAATAACTTTGATGGTTAGAGATGTCTAAAATGTGATTTTAGGATGTTTATCTGATATAGGATGCGACTACTACAATTTTTGTGAAGTCTATTCCATGGGTGTTTTATGAAAGAGGGCTTTGGGTGTATGTGTGTGTGTCTCTGTGTATACCTACAAATCAAGGAAGGGCTTGGTTTTCCTCTGTGCTGGTGTGACAACAGGGACACTCTGTACTGAGAAGCCACGTATAAGCCAAAGATAGAGATACCATCAAAGCATTATATCTATATTTGACATTACAACTCAAAACGGACCAAGACTTAAGCATAAAAGTTAACACTATTAAACTCTTAGAAGAAAACATGTAATTACAGCACAGGTGACAAAAATAAAAAAGTAAATCAGACTTCATCAAAATTAAAAACTTTTGTGCACCAAAGAATACCAGCAAGACAGTAAAAAAAGACACCCACGTACTGAGAGAAAAGTGTTGCACATCATACATCTGATTAAGAATTTGTATCCACAATATATAAAGAACTCTTAAAACTCAATAATAAAATGGCGACCCAACTAAAAATGGGAACGGGATTTGAAAGGGCATTTCTCCAAGGAGGACATACAAGTGGCCAATAAACTACATGGAGAGATGCTGAATTTTATTAGTCATTAGGGAAATATGAATCAAAACAACAAGATGTAACCACTTCACACCCACCAGGATGGTTATAATGAATAAAGCAGACAGTAACAATCGGTGCCAAGAACGGGGAGAAACTGAAATCCTCCTCCGCTGTTGGGGGGAATGCAAGCCGGACTAGCTGCCTCGGAGGCAGTTCCTCAAAGAGGTACACAGAGTCTCCGTGGCCCTCAGCAATTCCTCTCGAGCTAGATGCCCAAGAGAACTGAGCATGCATGTTTACACGAAAACTTGTATATGGATGTTGACATCAGGATTATTCACTATAAAAAATGCAAACAATCCAAAGGCCCATCAATTGACGTGGAAAACCATACAATGAAATGTTATTCAGCCGTGAAAAGGAATGAGAGTGTGATACATGCTACAACATAAATGAATTCGGACGGTGTCATGGTAAAGCAGAAGAAACCAGACATGAAAGGCCACGTACAGTGAGATTCGGTTTATAGGAAGTATTCAAAAGAGGCAACTCTAGAGAGACAGAATGTAGGTTAAGGTTTGCCAGGGACTCGGGGAAGGGGGAAATGAACACTGACTTCTAACCAGTACAGGGTTTCTTTTGGGGGTAGTGAGAACATTCTAGAATTGGTAACAGGATGCACAACCCTGTGAATATACTGAAATCCAGTATATTGTACAACTGTAAAAGATGAACTTTATGGTACGTGAATTAGCTCTCACCAAAGCTGCCGAGGAGCATTAAAAAGAACGTCAGGGCTCCTGGAACTTTCTAGGTTCTTGAAGGGATCTTTGCATGTGTTCCATTGCAGATTTGTTTTGTTTTGTTTTGTTTTGTTTTCCCTCCTCCATCTCCAGGGGCAAAGAGACCCTGGATGATATCTGGCTCACAGTCTGTAAGGTTTCATCTAATAAGTGTCATTCAGCAGGACACCCAGTGTGACCCACCATTACTATTGTTTTCTATGAAAACTCTGAGAGCTAAAAGGTTGGAAGTGTGCGGGGAAGTCACATGTGACTTCTGCCTTCTCATGTCCTGATCTGGGCTCTAATCCCTACCACGGATATAACCATCCCCTCCATAAGCTGTCATTCACGTGTGATGTCGGTATAATGCCTTTGGTTTTTAAAGGACCTTGGCATTTATGCTTTCAATCACAATGATTATTTCCAATGTAAAGATGTAGCAGCTGGGGCCTAAATCAGATTTTAAGTGACAGAGGCAGAGAGCTGCCCCAGAATCCGAGTCTGCTGAATGACAGCCGAGAGTCCCCTTTATATCCTCCTACGTACAATCACTTCCCAGCTCACAGGGCCGATTGATCCCCTCAGGGACAGGTTGTGGGGGGTGAATATTAGCAGGGGCCTCTTCTCCTTAGACTTCTAATCATGCTGACCAGGCCACTGCCTACTCTGCTTACTTTAGCTGAGTTAGTCCAAGTACGAGGAGCTCCTCGTTGGTTGTGAATGCGTCTGACTTCTCATAAGTGACTCATGCAAATGTACGGTGACATCTCAAACCTCATCAGCTACACCTACATGGGAAAGGAGTTACTGTCGGGAACTCAAACTGGGCACTTGAGGACGCACTTCCTTCCTTCCGAGCTTATCTATGTATCTAGGTCCCTCTCACTAACCTCAAATGTACAGCATTTTTTTTTTTTAGTTTAAATTTAATTAAAATTTACAGCATTTTAAGAATAAGAAATAAAAATACGACACTCAAGGGATCTGGCTGTTGGCATCTCTTCCCATCTCTGCACTGTGACATCCTGTTGGGAAGACTGAATCAGCCCCAGTGCATGTATCGACTCCAGGGGAACGAGCAAATGATACAAATTAGGGTCTTCACCCCTTCATACCCCGACCTGGTCATTAAACGTCATCCATCTGGTTGTTAGACTTTTATAGCACACCCCTGGGTGAGAACTATCTCCCACTGGAAAGAAATTAAAAACCCAGACTGACATCATTGGAAAAGGACTACTAATTATAACAAAGCCATCGCTGAACAGAGAGTTTTTTAAATAAAGTTCTATAAATTACACGGCACAGACCTGGTCAGCTGCAAAGACGTCGTACAATTCCTCACCACTGCGCAAAGACATTTATAAAGGAGTCGATGCCTACAAGGATAATATTTCCCAGTAAGTTAAATGAGTTATTATTCACCAAATGCCTGGCGTAGAGTCAGTGAAGTACCCAGGTGCACTGCAGAAATAAAAAGGAATAATACGCATGTTTTTAACTGCCTACCAACCAAAGAAATCAGCAGGCTACGCCTGAAATGTAAGCCAGCCATCAGGGTTTAGTGACAGCAAATTCCTTCTCTTTGAGCAGCATGAAAAAACTTTATGGAAGCTTTTCACAGACACTATTTTTTTTGAATGATATTAACTGTTCCCAGATATAAATGAGAAAGGTTTTTTTTTTGGTATTTGTTTTTTAACAAGAGAACGGTGAGATTCAGGAAAGGCTAATAAATGTTCATAAAGACAAAAACTCAAGATCGATCGCCAAGTCCACAAGAACAAGAGACCATCCGTGTCTGTTAAAGAAACTCCAGCGATACGGGGCACCTGGGTGGCTCAGTCGGCTGAGCATCTGCCTTTGGCTCAGGTCATGATCTCAGGGTCCTGGAATCGAGTCCCGCATCGGGCTCCCTACTTGGTGGGGAGCCTGCTTCTCCCTCTGCCTGCCTCTCTCCCTGCTTGTGTTCTCTCCTCTCTCTGACAAATAAAGAAATAAAATCTTTAAAAAAAAGAAAGAAAGAAAGAAACTCCAGCAACGGAATTATTGAGCCACTTCACAGTATCGAGGTACTCCTATTTCAAAATGTGCTTTCGAGAGTAAGAAATAAGAGAGGAATTTAGGATTCTGTCCGGGAAAGAGCTTGTTACTTGCACCACAGTCATTCCTAGGAAACACCTTGTGGAAAAACCTACGAAGTTATAAACATCTTTATGCGCCTCTTGGAACACATACATGATGCTACCGAGGGCTTTAAGCCTGAGTGTATTTTACTCCTATCAGTAAAAAATAGTGTCCATCTGTACACCCATCTAACATCAAGCAGTCACAACTTCGGAGGCAGTTTCTCGAATCTGTTGCAGGGGATAAATGCCACGAGAGTCCTTTGTCCCGGGGAAGCTCTCGGGGAAGACGTCACCCTTACTGGACAGCGGTGCAGCTCACAGGTTACAGACGCTGCATTCGGATATGTCAGCATCACCCAGGAGCTTCCTCCGGCTAGCCTCTGCCCTATTTTAGCCGGCCTTCCTCTCAGGAGCCAGCATGAGATCATGGAAGGAATCTTGTCTTTGGAATCAGACAAGCCGGGGCTGAATTCCGAGGCTGCCATTTTCCAGCTCTACACCACAGGGACTGTGACCTCCCTTCTCTGCACCTAGGATCCTCATCTGTAAGAACATGGACATCAGGTTCCTTGTAGATCATTTAACCACATGATCAGGCGCAGTGCCTAGGACACATGTCTTAGTTCCCCTTCTTTTCACCCCTCCTCCCCCAAGCCTGATGTCCATTCCCAGCCTGAGCTGGAATCCAGGGGGTCTCCTTTCACTCGGGCCAGCACACACTTTCAGTACAATCACTTAGGGAGAGGCCATCTCCTTCCAGAGCAGAGCAGGCAACCCGTGGCGAGATTCCCCAGACAAGGAGAGAGCACAGATAGGCTCATTCTCAGTGAAGAACAACTCAGCAGGAGACACTGGTCAAGAAGGAGAGAGGTCAATAAATATTATCCCATGAGCCCAAACTGCAGGGGCGAAGCGTTTGTCCCCGTGAAGGTGGACACAGACCAGGGAAGCTCAGCTTCTTCCAAGGACATCACACGGCTAGTGATTTCTCAATGAGATTCACCAAGTCATGCACAGGTCAAGTTCTCAGGACACCAGGGCCCTGGGCAGAATGTCCAAACTTCACGCTCAAGTCAAGAGGTTCAAGAGCATCCTAGCTCATCCCGGACGCCAAATATCCTCAAAGCATGGGATCCAGCCACAGGGAAATGAGCGCACAAGGTTTCTAAATCAGACGGTTCCTAGAAATTCTTATGTATGCTACAATTTGCGAGTAGCTTCTAAAGAAGCTCATTTCTTTGCAAGTGCTTGTGTCTTAAAAGGTAGTCTGTGCAGTGGTGAAGGGCAGGCAATCCGAGAATTAGACTGCCTTTATTTAATTCCTGCCTCCTTCCTTAGCAGCTATGCAGCCTTGGGCAATGGACTTAACCTCTCTGGGAATGACAAGAGTCTCTCTCTGCCTCCTGGAATTACGGTGAGCACTGAATAGCACTGAATGAGACAATGCCTCAGCATAAGGCTATCTAATGAGTGCTTTGTAAACAAGGTACTGACACCAAAAACTCCTTGCCGGAGGACAAAGGACTCTCAGGACTGCTGGTGCTGAACGGTAGGCCAGCCTCTGAATGATCCCTTTGAATCGCCATTTTCTCATTCGTGGATTGCCCTAATGTGATTCTCCTTTAATCACAGAGTTTTCGTTTTTTTTTTGTTTGTTTGTTTGTTTTCAAGAAGGAACGGGGAGGGGGGTGGGAAGCAAGGCTCGGCATTCCTTTCAGGATGAAGGGCCAAACAACATTTAAGAAATACATCTGGGGATGCCTGGGTGGCTCAGTGGGTTAAGTCTTCCGCCTTAGGCTTGGGGAGCCCCGCATGGGGCTCTCTGCTAGCGGGTGCCTGCTTCCCCCTTTCTCTCTCTCTGCTTGCCTCTCTGTCTGCTTGTGATCTCTGTCAAATAAATAAAATCTTTAAAAAAAAAAAAAAAAGAGGGGCATCTGGGTGGCTCAGTGGGTTAAGCCTCTGCCTTTGGCTCAGGTCATGATCTCAGGGTCCTGGGATCGAGCCCCGCATCGGGCTCTCTGCTCAGCGGGGAGCCTACTTCCCCCTCTCTTTGCCTCCCTCTTTGCCTACTTGTGATCTCTGTCTGTCAAATAAATAAAATCTTCAAAAAAAAAAAAAGAAAAGAAAAGAAAAATACATCTGAATACTAAGAACTGAAAACCCATTCTGCCTGAGGCCCTGTGTTGGGCAGAAATGGGGTGTGTCAGCCCCCGTCCCCCTCAGAGTCTCTAGCACAGCTTTGACTAACGTGCACATGTGGCCTAAGACACATCCCGGCGGCTTCTCCAGGCTGCTGCTCCTTCCATATACCTGCCTAGTGATGAAGGCAACTGCAGCGCAGCCTGCTGAGTGCAGGAAAACCAGCCCCAGCCCACCCTGCTACCTCTCAACAATGTATTTCACTCTTCTGCAGTCTGTTGACATTGCTCAGAAAAATCCCTTTATGGGGTTCTCCCTCTCCAAAACGTGGGTTCGACCTCTTTTCCCGGAAACAATCCTGCTTATTCGGCTGCAGCTCCCCCCGTGTGCCCGCTGCTTCCATGCTTCTGTTTGCAAGATAAATCCCGGAAACCCTGCCTTCACCAGGGAATCCTGTAGCTCCTGCCACGGGGAAGGCATTTAGCTTAGTGCTCATTTGCCATCAGCAGAATTTAAACAACTTCATAAAATATAAATGGCACGAAATGGAAAGGCGCTAGTTTTGGAAGTTAGGACTATGGTTTTGGGCTCCCTGAGTACCCTGCCAGGGCCTTCACCAGGGAAGGCTGAGGTTGGCTGCCACCCATGTTGCAGGGGAATTAACGGAATGCCACAATGATACCTTTTCCACAAAGGCCTGAGATTTCCCCCCCCCCCCCACCCACCCCAGGGAAGAAAGAAAACCAGAAGACTGAGCATTACTGTCCTGGCAGTTATCGTGAGATGAGTTATGTCAAGGGAACACTTTCTAGAGCAGGAAAGAACTTCCAGTGAATACAACGCTTCCAAGGGAAGGCTGTGCACTGCTTCTTGATACCAGTGATGGTCAAGACACAAAGTCCCTTTGGGGACACAGAAATAGTCTTTTCAGCCCAACCCTCTTGAGTGTTCTCCTTACCTCCTGGTACATCTTCAAGTGGACCACTGATTCTTCTCTTTCTGCAATACCTCACATCCCATCTGTCTGGAAATCTCACCTGTCTCCACCTTCCAAACACATCTGGAATCTAATCTCTGCTCCCTACCTCTCTGCTGCCTCCCTGGCTCGAACTACTATCTTGTGCCCAGGTCATGATAGGAGATTCCTAGAAAGCCCCTCCTTCTACCTTTGCCATCCTATAGTCTATTTTCAACAAGACAGTCAGTGCGATCAGTTTAAAATGCAAGCCACATCATGTAGGTCCCCTTCCCAAATGCTTGTAATTATGTCATCACCAGCATGGTCGGAGGAGGAGCAAAAATCTTCACGAAGACTGAGGTCTGGTCCCTTTCTCCTTCTGGCTTGCCTCCTCCACCCCCATCTCTACCCTCAGGACCCTGCTGGATTTCATGGGGGTCACGGGGTAAGAACGGAGGTGGGAGTGGTGGGTGACGAGCATGGGCTCCCCACCCCCTTAACTGGCCAGTGCCCTGCAAGAGCTCATGGATACATGCAACACAAAATCCAGCACAGAGAAATCTTCTGGGGGTGGTGAGGTATATAATGCAGAAAAAAGCATGACCGTCAGAAAAATCGAGATCTCAACAGAATGTAGACTGTTCTGGCTGCCACCCCTCTCCCCCACAAGAATGCAAATAGGACCAGAATTAATCTTCCTGCTATATGGCCACTGCCATTTTATTCTCCCAGCTGGCCCCAAGTCTTCTAGAAGGCAAACACATGCTTTCTGCCAACCTTGCTAATATCTCTCCTGGAGGTTCCCGTTGCTGGACTGAGTATCGAGGACTAAAGGGGGTGAGTCTGCAGGGGTGCATGTACCCCCCACCTGAGGAGAAGTCCCCCAGGGACCACCCTCTTTCTGAGTCAGAGGGAAGGATTCCTTGATATAAATTATGGTGTGGGGTGTGTTGGCTTGGGGATGGGGAACAAAGCTTTGTCCTTCCGCCCCCTTTTAATAGCATCGAATTACTTCCAGGCTTCTAGACAGCTTCACAACACGGTAGTTAAGGTAGTGGGAGCAGCACTTTTTCAGCTGGGCTCTCCCATTCCTACTTAAAAACAATGATTATTGAAGTCCAGTTGACATGCGTTATCGGAGTTTCATAAACGCCATAGCGACTGGACTATTCTAGGCACTACTCAAGGCTCACCACGAGTGGCTACTTCTTGATAACTGTGGGAGTCCTTACTTGAAGCAGTTTGTCGGAGGCGAATGCTACACCTAAAAATGCAGACAGATGACCACAGCTTGAGCTTAACGGGTCTTCTATAGGCTGTGAAAGATGCGCCCGTGACCAGCGGTGCAGCCTGACAACACTCCAGGCTGTTCGTTAGCTAACTTGACTCGTCCTGTGTACACTGAGAACACGCCCTGTTGCTCTCTCTGGTGTCGGGTAACGAGAAGTTTAGAAAAGGCAGAGAGGGTAAGTCGACGGGGCAAGCCAACTGCAAGCCGTAAACGAAGACAGGCAGAGGACATGTGTCACCTCCACATTAAGAGAAACACCAGAATTTACTGGTATTTACTAGTACTGGCTTTATATAAACACTCTGCCTATTGTAAATGCAGTCCAATGGGCAATTTTTGCCTTGTGGGAGTTTTATCCTATCACGGATGACCTAAATTCAACCACCACTCTTCCCAGCCGCCAGCACCCCGTATACTCACACACCACCATGGACTGTTCCAGCTACCACGGGCAAACAGCATTGCTGAATGCCATCAACAGCACAAGTTGACTTTCCCCTGGCTCTGAAGGACCACTAGTCCAAGATCAAGGTTCAAGCAGGGTCCAGTCTCTAGTGAGGACTCTTTTCCTGACTTGCAGGGAGCCACTTTCCTGCACGTCTTCTCCAGGTGGTGGCTCGGAGCGAGGGGTGAAGATTTGGGGGGAAGGTCCTCGTTCTACCCTCTTCCTAAAAGGCCACAGTACTTTCAAATTTGGGCCCCAGCCTTAGGACCTCACTTAACCTCTATTACCCCAAATATATTTCCAAATACGGTCCCACTGGGGGTTAGGACTTCAACCTATGAACTGGCAGGGGTGTGAGTCCGTCCACAGCATTTCACATGCATTGCACACTCAGCCAAGAGCTAGTGGGATGGTGAGACCACGGGTGACGGAACATTGATCTCGAGGAGAACCTTCCTGAAGCAGGCCCCCCGTGTGCTCTGGGAGGCATCCTGACAGTCAGTGTGAGCTGTCATCCTTGGGCCAGGAAAGGCTTTCTAGAGAAATGGGGGTTTCTGGTGCTATCTGGAGGGCGGGCAGACAGACTTAAATGATAACAGAAAGAATAACAAGAGCAGCAGGAGCAGCAGCACGAGCGAGATCTGAGTTAGAAGAAAGAAAGATACACAGAGGGGCCCGTCGGGGAGAGTTTTCCTACTGTCCCTTCACTTTTCTAGAGTGGTTTATAAAATGGTTTGCCTTTGTGCTCCTAGTGCAGGAAGCTTGTGGACGCCGGCTCGGTGTAGGTGTGCATTTTTCTTTTATTCCCCCTGCGCATGTCTGTCTACTGCTCCCTGGGGCTAGAAGACATCCGCTTCATTTTCTCCCGTTATTCCCATCTCTCTCCAGACGGCCTGATTTACTCACCTTCTATCCTGACTCATCTAACCCCACCTCTTTTGCCTCCTACTCACTCCCACATAATTTAACAGCACCCTGGCCCCTGCTAAGACATACCCGCCTCAGCTGCCTTAGCTTGAACTTCTCTCTACCAAGTGGGCCCAGGGGCGCCTGAGTGGCTCAGTGGGTTAAGTGTCCGACTCTTGATTTGGGCTCAGGTCATGATCTCAGGGTTGTGAGATCGAGCCCTGGGTCTGGCTCTGCATTCAGCAGGGAGTCTGCCTGACATTCTCTCTCTCCCTCTCATCTGCTCCCCCCTCCCCCCAGGGCACATGTGCATGTGTGCTTGCTCCTTCTCTCTCAAATAAATAAATACATCCTTAAAAAAAAAAATAAATTTTCAGGGCACATGGGTGGCTCAGTGGGTTAAGCCTCTACCTTCAGCTTAGGTCATGATCTTGGGATCCTGGGATCGACCCCCGCCTCGGGCTCTCTGCTTAGCAGGGATCCTGCTTCCCTCTCTCTCTCTCTGCCTGCCTCTGCCTATGTGTGATCTCTCTCTCTCTCTCTGTCAAATAAATAAATAAAATCTTTAAAAATAAATAAATAAATAAGTAGATTTTTAAAAAGTGGGCACAGGTGATTAAAAATCAAGCAAACTACTTTTTCCACATGTGAGAACCCCATGTTTAGGTACATTCTGCTGTCTTGGCCGGGACCGTAAGCTGAATGTTGTTTCACCGCAGAGATAGGCACACGATTATAGCCTACTGGCCTTTTCCCATCGTCGCCTACATTTTAGGTGCCAGGAAGCGCACACATATTCATTTGCTTTAGGAAATCTATGTCACACACACAACAAGATGAATACGAATGCATGAGCTGAGGAACATGTTAATTTGCTGGATGGGCAGAAGGGCACATTCACAGTTTATACACATGTCAAATCATCAGGATGCATACTTTAAATAGCTTATGATTTTATTTGTCAATCATACTTTGATAAAGCTGAAATATTTTTAAAAAGAACACAGAAGAGAGATCTAAAGGAATTTCACTGCACACATATGTGTTTGCATGAGTGCATGAGAATGCCTCTTTTCACGGCATGTGGGCGGCTCAGTCAGTGAAGCACCTGATTCTTGATTTCAGCTCAGATGATGATCTGAGGGTTCTGAGATCAAGCCCCGAGTTGGGCTCCATGCTCAGTGTGAAGCCTGCTTTAGACTCTCTCTCTCCCTCTGCTGCTTTCCCACTTGCGCTTTCTCTCTCTCTCTCAAAAAAGAGAATGCGTCTTTTCTTAGGTGACTGGGACTCTCAGGAGCCACATCAAAGAAGTTGCTTCCAGATTACAATGAGCTTTGATGAGCCCAGAGTCTCTGTCAGGTCTTTCTGTTCCCATTCCCCAGACCTGTTTATTTCTACTGAGAAAGATGACAGTGTGATTTGGTCCAGAGCTTTCAAGGTCTTGATTTGAGGGCCCTAGTGTATTAAAACAGTACTGTTCTCTCTTCTGCAGCTTTATAGCACAGAATGGCTCGAAAATGGGAGAGTAAAAGCACCATTAGAGTGATCTCTTTGATTTAGGCCACAGCCTTCAGAAAGTTTTCTAATAAATTATGAACATGACCTCTGGGAAGACAGGACTAACCCATCAGCAAAGACTGTTTTTGTTGCTGTGCTTGGAAAGGAGACGGAAGATGTGTCATGTTGGGAAGCTGGGGGTGTCTGGCAAGGTCTGAGAAGGCCAAGTAAAGGGAGACAGTTGCAGGACACCTGGGGATTTCCTGAAGATCACTCCTGCTGACATCACAATATTGCCTGAGAACATCCTGCCTGCGTTCTGGTGCTGGCACTGTCCCTTCCTTGCAGAGGGACCTCCAGCAAGCCCCAAGGCTCCAGAAACCTTAGTTTCCCTGATTATAATATGGAGATAATAACGGCATCTAAATTACACGATAGTTACAAGGATGAAATGACGTAATGTAGACAAACAGTTGGCAGAATATCTGGCTCACTGTAAAGACTCAATGCTAATCATTATTATTATGCTAGAATAACATCTCCCCCCCGCCATTCCAGTTTGAAGCTCATGGGCCTAAGACACACATAATGGAAATACCAAAAAACCAAGAGAAATTCCAAAAAAAGTAATAGAAAAGCATGCAAGCTTCCCAAGCTTAGAAAATATTATCTTTCTATTATCTCCAAATTGGACTCCATCTAGTAAAGCACTAGGAGTATTCTTAGGAAATTTATAAATGACCCAAAGAGAAATGTACATTAAGATTCCTTGCATACTAGTGTGACTTAAGCAAAACTTTCAAAACTTCCTCCTCTTTCTGAGGCCTTGGAGGACGGGAACTATTTCACCATTGTCCCTCACCAAACCTCCGTTCTCCGTGATATCTGCTCCTGAAACCAATTCCAACTCATCCTTCATGAACGTTCTCTTTTCTCTCTCAGCCCAGGCCCTCGTCTCTCTGTTGATTTCACTTCTCTAAGTCAGTGATACTGTACAACCTGATATTCTTGGGTCAACTGACTGTTGTAAAAACACATTCAAGATTTAAACCTCAAATGAGCCTTCAACTGTGCCTGGAATTCTTTCCATCATTTCCCCAGTAAACTGCATCTCGGACTTTCCACAGTGACTACTGGAAACATTTCCAAAATCATGTCCTATCACTCAGAAGATCAAAGCTTTCCAAAGGATGCCTTGTGAAAATTAAAAACCCACTGACCTACACAATAATCCCCATCCTCTCTCGTGTTAGATTAAAGGAGTCATTCCAACGACCGTTTAAGCTCTTGTTCTCTCTCCTCCGGACCATGACATGGTTATTTATTTTCCTCTTCCACTTAGTCAACCAACCCCTTTCAAGTGGACCCTTCCTGTCAATACTTTTTTTATTTAATTTTTAAAGATTTTATTTATTCATTTTCCAGAGAGAGAGAGTACACACAAGCAGGGGGAGTGGCAGGCTTCCTGCTGGGTGAGGAGCCCAATGTGGGGCTCCATCCCAGCACTCTGGGATCATGACCTGAGCCAAAGTCAGACACTTAACAGACTGAGCCACCCAGGCATCATCTGTCAACATTTAAATATGTGCAAATTTGGGGCTCCTGGGTAGCTCAGTCTGTTAAGCTTCTGACTCTCGATTTTGGCTCAGGTCATGATCTCTGGATCCCGAGATCGAGCCCCACGTTAGGCTACATGCTAGGCGTGGAGCCTGCTTAAGATTCTCTCTCCCTCTCTTTCTGCCCTTCCTTCACCCACTACTTGCACATGTTCTTCCTCTCTAAAAAAAAAAAAAAAAAAAAAATTAAAATGAATGAATGCAAACTTTAGATGTCTTCCAGTAATCCTTCCTGATTCTCACATTCTACTCCAGCTCCCAGTACGTTTTCATACTCTCTGAACTTTCAGTCTTCCTTTCTCTCCCTTCCTGCTCCACCTCTTTGACTCTGACCATCACACGTCCATCACACGTGGCCATCCCACGTCCCTATTGCTAACCCACTCACTGTCAGCATTAGATGGTGTCAATCACTTGTTTCTGAAATCTCCCCTCCCTTGATGCTCACGATCCCACTGCCCTAGTTTTTCTCTTATCCCTCTGTTATCTCTTCACACTCTTTTCTAGGCTGATGCTGCTTTTTCCTCCAGGATCAGTTCTAATATTTCCTATCTTCTCACTTTATACATTTCACTACGCAACTTAATCCACCCTCCATGGCTTAGTATAGCTAAGTGCCGACCTGACATGGGGATTTCAAGGCTTCAAAGACATCAAAGCCACCCTATCCAAGGTCCATTTCCTCTCACTATAGCATTTTCTCTCTCACTGAAAGATGTATCTGTGGAAATAAAAAAAGATCACCCAAATGAGAGCAAGTAAAGAAGACAATTCACTCTTGAACAATGCAGGGGTAAGGGGTACAGAGCACCACCCCCCGCCCCCGTGCAGTTGAAAATCTGTGTGTGACTTTTGACTCCTGCCCAAACTTAACTACTCACAGCCTACCACTGACCAGAAGCCTTACCTATAACAAAAAGTGGTTGGTTAACACATATTTTGTATACTCTATATACTGTATTTTTATAATAAACTAAGCTAGAAGAAAGACAATGTTAAGAAAATCATAAAAAAAGAAAAAATACATTTACAGGGCTGTAGTGTATGTATTGAAAAAAATTCCATGTATAAGTGGATCCATACGGTTGAAATCAATGTTGTTCAAGGGCCAACTGTATTTATAAGAGCAAGGGAGTCAGCCTCCATTATTGGTATTTGGCAGAGGTTCAAAGGCAGGCAGAGGAGTGCAAATGTTTCTTAGTGGAGAAGAAAAAACAAAGGCTTCAGGTAAGGCCTGATGTGGCTGTTGGCGTAGGGAAACGTAGGCAAGCTAACTAGACGTGGGCATCCCATGGGATTGGTTAGGGCGCGCATTTAGATTTCTCCAGCTGGTGCTATACTGGAAGTGGAGGCAAATATTAGGAAAGATGTCGGTTGTTAATCAAGCCTGGGCCGTTTGAGGCCAATTGTTATGGGGGTTATTGTTTGTTTCCTAAACGGGCTGCTAGAGATAGTAGTCTGATTTCCTGGACTGGTACTCTATAGATAGGAGGTTAGCTTCCTGGACTAGTGGCTGCAGGAGCAGAATTCTGCTGGGTCAGAATTCTATTTCATATATAGTCTTCCCTTTGCCTATTTGTATTTATAGTTTCTCAACTCCATCCGTCCAGCTGTGCACACGAGAAGCTGAGGACGCAAGATAGCACTGACAAGAATGTGAGTTCTAGAATCACACCGTTTATTTCCTAGGTCCAGCACACATGAGCTGTGCACACTGGATAAGCTACTTCAGTTTTATTTTAATTTTCTTTTACATACTCCCCAAATTAGGAGAGCAAGAGATGTATCTGAGTCTGACACGGTTATTGCCTACCCAAGAGCCACTACCCACACTTTGCTAAAAGTGTTCACAGCATTATCTAGTAGCTATGTGCTTGGTCCAAGGATCATCAAGAATGGCACATTATAAGTAACAGAGCCTAAAATGAGAATGTGATTGAAGGAAGAAAAGAGATGGGGGGGGTACTGAGAACTCTATTCTTAGATTCGAAGTTAATAAGCTTTCAATGTCAAAATGTTTGGATTGGTTATTGCCTTATTACTTTAGAATGAAGACAATTTTACTAACAAGGCTGATACTAAAATAAGGAGAATTTGGCCTGTTCTTTTGTGTTCGCTTCAGCCTTGCAGAATTCAGTATAGTCTTTTAAGAGTCAAACTTGCAAAGAGAAGCTCTTTCCACCAATAGCTAGAAATTTAAATCAATTAGGACTTCTATAATTGGAAGCCTTATAGGGTTAGAATACATTAATTCTCACCTTCAATTAGTGTAAACCCACGGAGAGAGGTAGGAAATACACTACTGAGCAAACTATGCTCCACCACCACCCCCCAACCCTGTTGCATCTTCCAAACATCTCCTCTTAGTTATTCTCTGCTTGATGAAGGAGAAAAGTGATAGAAAAGACAAGCTTAAAAGAGATGCTTTCGCATACTACTCAAGATACTGTCTCATATTTTAACTGGAGCCATTAAAATAAAAGCTACTGGGAGCAGCCGAGGACATAGACAAGTGGCCAGAAGACAGGTGTCCACAAGGATGATGCACAAGAAGATTGCTGGCCCCGAGCTTCCAGTGTGGAGCTCCACAGGGGATGGCTAAAACCGTGTGGCTCAAAGGGACGTGCTCCCCAGTTCATGTTCAGGTATCGTTCTAAAAGATAACAGATAAGGAAGATCTAGGGCAGAACCAGGGAGACCAGCCTGACTGAATGACCTCTACCCCAGTGGAGAGTCCTTAACTTTCCTGTACAGGGAGATATGATATTTGCTATTTTTCACTGTGTGCGTCCCTTCTCCTCTTTCTCTTCCTCTGAAAAGTAGTTTTGAACTATAGTGATCCATTTATTTCTTTGACACAGTGATCTGGTGCAAAGGGGGTTGAACAGTTTGTCTTCTATACTTTGAGGACCTGAACACGAGTCATCCTTTCCAGACCAGATGTGGGGGAATACCTTCTCACCAGGGACCCCAGCAGAATAAACAACTGGTGGGGATTTAAAATCTTTGTAGGAGAGGAGGCCAGTGTGTTTTATGTAGATACACCATTTCTTCGATGAGTATGTGGGGTGATGGATGTTAATGGGCCTTGGGCACTAAAAGAGGTGGACTTGGGCGGATGCTGTTGGCAGCTAATGCAACAGTCATTCTCATTCTGTCGCCCCTCCCTTACTGCTTCTTCCCTGATAAAATATAATGTCCATGTATAAATTGAACACATGCTTAGGGCAACTTGGGTGTCACTGTAGCCCCACGGTAAACCTTGACTAGCCTGACCTAATCTTAGTAATTCTGTTTCCTTACCGGCAATTGTTTTAGGAATGGGTATGTAATACAATTCTGGCTAATGAAAGAGAATAATAAACATGCTGATAGGTTTCTAGAAATATTTTTCTTGCCTTTAAAAAAAACTAACAGAAGGGAACTTACTCAACTTGATAAATATTTATAAAACATCTACAGCTAACATCATACTTACTAGTGAGAGATTCAAACGTTTCCCACAAAGATCAGCAAAAATGTCCCTTCTCATCACTCCTTTTCAACATCATATTTAAAGTTCTAACTAATGCAATTTTAAAAAGTAAATAAGAGATATATAAATTGGGGAGGAAAGCATAAATTTGCCTTTTTAGATAACATGATCCTAAGTGATTATAGCAAGGTTATAGAACCTAAGATTAATATACAAAAGTGAATTACTGTCCTAGACACTAGCAATGAAAGAGTGAAATTAAAATCTTTAGAGACCATTTATTGTAGCATCCAAAAAAAGGAAATGCCTAGGTACAAATCAAAGAGAATATGTATAAGACTTCCTTCAAGAAAGTTATAAAACTCTGACAAAAGAAATCAAAGACAAACTAACTATTCATTTTGCCCCTTTTCCCAACCCCTTTCCCTTTGGCGACCATCAGTTTGTTCTCTGTATTTACAGGCCTCCTTTCTGTTTGTTTATTCATTTGTTTGGTTTTCTATAGGTTCCCCATATAAGTGAAATCACACGGTGTTTGTCTTTCTTGGTCTGACTTATTTCACTTAGCATAATACTCTCTAGCACCATCCATGGTGTTCCTTTTTTATGGCCACAAGTGCTCCAGTGTGTGTGTGTGTGTGTGTGTGTGTGTGTAAATGTGTTCATGTATACACACATCTTCCTGATCCATCTGTCTATAGATGGACACTCAGGTTTCTTTTATACATTGGCTACTGTAAAATGCTGCAAGAAACACAGGGGTGCATTTATCTTTTTGAATTAGTGGGGAGAAGGGTACTGAGAGATACTAGTTTCCAATTATAGAATAAAGAAATCACAGGAATAAAAGGCACAGCATAGAGAATTCAGTCAAATATTGTAACAGAGCTGTGTGGTGACAGATGGTAGCTATACTTGTGGTGAGCACGGCATTATGTATGGACTTCTCAAATCACTATGTTGTACACCTGAAACTAACAGACCACTGTGGATCAAACTGTACTGTAATTAAAAAAAAAAAAAAGGATTTGGGGGAAAAAAAAGACAAACTAAATAAGTAGTGAGATACTCATGGAGACAAAGATATAATATTGTCAAGAGGTCAGTTTTCTCCAACTTGATTTATACATTCAATGTAATCCTGATAAAAATCCCCACAAGTTATTTTGTGGATGTTGAAAAACTGGTAGTACAGTTTATATGGAGAGGCAAAACTCCCAGAACAGCCAACACAAGATTGGGAGAAGGACAAAGCAGAAAGATGGACACTGTTGGACTCCAAGACTAACTATAAAGACAAAGTGATTAAGACAGTGCAGTATTAGCGAAAGAACAGACACATCGTTCAATAGAACAGAACAGAGAACCCAGAATAGACCACATGAATATAGTCAAGTGATCTTTGACAAAGGAACAAATATTATACAATGGGGAAAGATGGCCTCTTCAACAAATGGTACTAGAACAATTGTAAATAAATCTAGACAAGGACTCCACAAGATTCACAAAATTTAAAAAGGATCAAAGATTTAAATGTCAAATGCAAAACTACAGAAGAGACCACAGAAGAAAACTTGATGACCCTGGGTTTGGTGACGGTTTTGTAGACACGGTACCAGAAGCAAGATCCATGAAAGGAATAATTGACAAAGTGGACCTAATTAAGTGACAAACTTCTGCTCCGAGAAAGAACATGTCAAGAGAACGAGAAGACAAGTCACAGACTGGGAGAAAATATTTGCTAAAGACACATCTGATAAAGCACTGCTATCCAAGACCTCTGGGGAAGGTGGTTGAGTCGGAGGACTATAGCGCATCTCATCCCATGAATCCAACTAGATAACACACATCAGTTTAAGTGACCCAGAAAAGGACCAAAGACTGGCAGAAAAAAGGACTCCCCACCGCGAAACGTAGAGAAGAGGCCACACTGAAGGGTGCAGGAAGGGTGGAGATGCAGTGGGGAGTGAAACCGTATGGCCCTGGCCACCAGAGGAAGGGGCCTGTGTGGCTGGAGAGGGGGGAGCAACAGACTGTCACACCATGGAGTCCACACAGGGAGGGAAGATGACTTCCTGTAACATCTGGCTTGGAAAGCCAGAGGGGCCAAATTTCATAAGTTCTTACAACCACTGGGACTGAACACCTGGAATTTCAAAAATCATCAGGGTTGCTCTGGGAGAGTGGGAGTATGATAGGAAACTGAGCCCCCCTCCTTAAAGAGATAGCACAATGCAGAGGCCACTGAGCTACAGCACAGAAGCCCAGTTTGGAAAATGCCTGGAGTGTAGAGGAAGGAGACTTATTTATTCGTTTTTATTTATTTATAAAATTTTTGAGAGAGAGCGAGAACACCTGCATGAGCAGGGGTGGGGGAGGAGGGGTGGGAGGAGAGGGAGAGAGAGAAAAGCAGCGGGCTCCATGCCCAGCACACAGCCAGATGCTGGCCTCCATCTCATGAACCTGAGGTCATGACCTGAGCCCAAATCAAGAGTCAGAGGCTTAACCGACTGAGCCACGCAAGCACCCCCTGGAAGGAGATTTATTTACTAATCTCAGAGGGGGTATGAGAGGGACAAGGATCTTTGTGAGACTTCCCCAGAAACACAGGAGCCTGCAGATGCCATCTCCTTCCCCAGCTTCCAAATACTTTCTGTGAGGCCAACATTACCCTGATACCAAAACCAAAGACACCACTAAAAAAGAACTATAGACCAATATCCTTGACACATACAGATGCAAAAACCCTCAAAATATTAGCAAACCAAATCCAACAATACATTAAAAATATCATTAACCATGATTAGGTGAGATTTATTTCTGGGATACAAAGGTGGATGGATATTCACAAATACATCCATCCCTAATAAAAACTCTCAATAAAATGGGGATGGAGGGAATATACCTCAACATAATAAAGGCCATATATGAAAAATCCACAGCTAACATCATCCTCGGGGGTAAAAAACAGTTTTCCTTGTAAAGCCAAAAACAGACAAGGATGTCCACTCTTGCTACCTTTATTCAACATAGTACTTTAAGTCCTAGCCACAGCAATCAAACAAGGAAAAGAAATAAGAGGCATACATACTGGTAAAGAAGTTAAATTGTCACTATGGCAAATGACACAGTACTACACATACAAAACCCTAAAGACTCCACCAAAATACTGGAATAAACAAATTCAGCAAAGTGGCAAGGTTTATAATTAACATTCAGAAATCATCACTATTTCTGTATATTAACAAAAAGTTTCAAAGAGAAATTTTTAGAAACAATTTACAATTGCACCAAAAAGAAAATATTCAGAAATTAACTTGCCAAGGAAGTTAAAGACCTGAACTTTGGAAACTAAAACACTGAGGAAAGAAATTGAAGGAGACACACTAATGGAAAGATAATTCTGTGTTCAGGTTGAAAGAACTAATATTGTTAAAATATCTGTATTACACAAAGCTATCTACAGATTCAATGCAATCCCTATTAAAATATCAACAGTATTTTTCACAAAACTAAAACAAATACTAACATTTGTATGGAACCACAAAACACCCCAAAGAGCTAAAGCAATCCTGAAGAAAAAGAATGAAGCTGGAGGTATCAAAATTCTAGATTTGGGGGTACCTGGGTGGCTCAGTTGGTTAAGTGTCTGTTTTCTGCTGGGGTCATGATCCCGGGGTCCCGGAATCAAGTCCCACACCAGGCTCCCTGCTCAGAGGGGATCCAGCTTCTCCCTCTGCATGTCTCTCCCCATGCTCATGCTCTCACTCTCTCTCTCTCGCTCTCTATCAAATAAATAAATAAAATCTTTAAAAAGAAAATCTAGATTTCAAGACATACTAAAATCTGTAGTAGTCAAAACAGTATAGTATTGGCACAAAAACAGACATATCGATTGATGAAAAGAATAGAGACCCCATAAATAGTCGCACATTTATGTGGCCAACTAATCTACAGCAAAGGAGACAAGAATATACAATGGGAAAAAGACAGTCTCTTCAACAAATGGTGCTGGGAAAACTGGAAAGCTAACTATACCCAGACTACTTTTGGATGCCATACACAAAAATAAACTCAAAATGAATACAGACCTAAGTGAGTCCTGAAATAATAAAAACCCTAGAAGAGAATGCAGTAATTTCAGAAATCAAGCACAGCATCACCTTTCTAGGTAGGTCTCCTACGACAAGCAAAAGCAGAAATGAACTATTGCTACTACATCAAAATAAAGCTTTTGCACAGTCAAGGAAACCATCAACACAACAAAAGGACAAGCTACTGAATGGGAGAAGATATTTCCAAATGATATATCAGCAGCCAGATTCTATAAATACCTTACACACCACCACCAAAAAAACCTCTTCACAATCTGATTAAAAATGGGCAGAGGATATGAATAGACATTTTTCCAGAAACAATATACAGAAGACCAACAGACACATAAAAAGATGTTCAACATCACTAATCATCGGGGAAATGCAATTCAAAACCACAGTATCATCTCACAGCAGATAGAATGGCTAAAATCAAGACAAGACACAAGAGTTGGTGAGGATGTGGAGAAGGAGGAACTCTCATGCACTGTTGGACCAATGTCCTTTGGTCCAGCCACTGTGGGAAAAGTATGAAATCTCCTCAAAAAGTTAAAAGAACTTACATGTGAGGAAACCCCACAGAAATGCCCTATGATCTAGTACTTCCACTCTTGGGTATTTACCCGGGAATGCACCCCTGTGTTTACTGCAGCATTATTTACAACGGCCAAGACACGGATGACATCTAAGTGCACATCAACAGAGAAATGGACATGGAAAATTGTATGTATACTGGGGAAACTATACAGCCATTTAAAAAAGGAAGATATTGTGCCATGTGTGACAATACGGATGGACCCAGAGGGTATCGTGCTGGTGAATCAGACTGAGGAAGACTAATGCCACACGACTCTACTCATAGATGGAATCTTCAAGAAAGAAAACAAAAAGAATCAGAAGTATAAATACAGAGGACTAATGGTTGCCAGAGGGGAAAGAGGTGAATGGGTGGGTGAATGGGTGGGTGAATGGGTCAAGGGGAGAGGGAGACACGGGCCTGTAGTTGCGGAATGAGTCATTCATAATAAAAAACCATAAGGAATATAGTCTAATGGAAATAGCGATGTAGTGGGACAGATGTAGCTACTAAACTTTATATTTTAGTGGTGAACACGTATAAACTTACAAATCACCAAGCTGTACACCTGAAATGAATGTAACACTGTGTCAGCTATACTGTTTGTGGAAGTGTCTAATACAGCATCAACTACCCAAAAGAAAGCAGTAGAGAATTTTGCTGCCCTAAGATACCGAATCACAAGTAACAGACCAATTTGCCTGATGAATACAGAGACTGGATGAAGGTAGCAATGATTTGTTAATAAGCTGCAAACCCTTTTCTGGGTAATCTCTGAATCATCACAAACATTTATTTGAATTACCACCACCCTGGCTCACAGCAGTGTGTTTAACTTTAAAATATCTGATAACATTAGGGCAAAAATAAGGAGAAAGTCTTTTTTTAAAGGCCTTTGAACTCCTTCTTGGTAATCAGAACCAATGATAAGTTTTGTATTTCTCTGTTGTGACATTTCCTTTAAAAAGCTACTGAAGACTAGTTAGGTTAGCCGATACAGGAGATCACAAGTAACCATTCTATTTTTTAAAGCCCACCTTCCCAGCCTTCAGGTACCTTATACATTTGAGAATATCAAGTGGCTTAAATTATAGCCAGAAAAAGCCTTCGTTGCTTTGAAGATTGCCTGCTCTAACAGGACCTCATAGCAGAGAAGAAAGTAATACGAATATAGAAATGCATCTTCTATCAGTATTGTGATGGCTCTGAAACGGTCTCTCTAGCATCCTAGAATCAAAGTAAACATCTACGCCAGTATTTGACTTGAAGAAAGTTATAAAGCTACAGGTGTTCAATATGAAGACCTTGTGCTCTTCTGGAAGGCTCAGTCTACCAGAAGTTATCAGGTAGAAAAGATGAAACCCCCACCATAAAGCCTAAGAGAAGTGGACATCTCCCCAAGCATCAAAGTTTAACAGTGAGAATCAGTAGTTCACGTTCTAGAAAATCAGTTGGGACAAACTGCACTAAGGAGACCTCAGCACACTGTTCTACAAATGGTCTCCCTATCTGGAGACTGACCTTAGGTTTTGTTGGTGGTGGCAGTGGGTTTTTTTTTTTTTTAAGGGGTCTCCCCATCCAGCATGGAGCCCAACACAGGGCTTGAACTCAGGACCCTGAGATCAAGACCTGAGATGAGATCAGGAGAGAATCTGCTTAACTGACTGAGCCATCCAGGAACCCCACATTAGATTTATAAAACCCCAAGACATTCTACTTCACTAGAATCTTGACTTTATTTAAAGTCTGCTCCCAAATTCCTTTGAAAGTTAACAAACACCCTTTCATATGTACAATGAAGCAGCATTACAGTCAATAATGATTCTAATGTCTTTTCCTTTGACTAATTTTCTTCCTGAAACATGTTTGTAAAAAAGGCTCTAGAGCAATTTACTCATGCTGTACATCTTCACCCCTCCATGATTTTTTCTCCCTTTGCTACATAGGGAGGACACATTCACCTCCTCCTTGAATAGGCTGTCCGCTCTTCTACTCTACTCTTCATCACAGAGGGGAGTGTTAGTGTGCAAACCTGGAGACCACCACCCCCTCAGTATTATTTATATTGTTGTCCTATAGAAGGACCTCAAGCCCTGCTTGGAAGCTGAAAAATTTTTACTCTGGTTTTTTCACTTTTTTCTTCAAAGCATGTGATTCTATCTATTTATACACACACACACACACATGTAAAGCATATGCTTTAAGTATATATATGTATATATTTACATGTGTGTATACACATATGTATACACACCTCTAATTTGTGATTTTCCTCCACATACTAATAATTAGTCTGTATCCATCAACAGGTTAGAGAATATATTAAAACTGATTCCTTTTTTCCATCTTCCTATTTATGATTTGTCCTGTCTGGAGTGGTCATGATGAGGTCTATTCACAAATAATTTATGTATTATATGAAGAGAAAAAGTCACAATTTGCAGTGCTTCCAACTGTCTAATGTATTCTGTCTCAACCGGCAGATCCCAACACTAGAACTCTAGGCAATCACAAAGAAACTTTCACATTCTTCAATGGCACCGTTTCCAAACCCTGCACTACTCTGGTCAGGTTCCACACTTTTAGTTTATCAACGTGCCAAGGAAAATGCAGATCCTGGAACCGCGAGCAAGTCTGCAGCTGTGGTCTGACCAGTCCCTGAGTAGAATAGGCCATTATCTCCCTGGGCTGTGGAATTATACTTCTATTAATGCAGCCATCAGTTTACTTTTTCCTTTTCACCGCATAATTGAACTGCTGACTCTCATTAGAACACTAGTGTATCCAAAATCCCAACATGTTTTGCCCGCGTGGAAATCTGCCAAATATACTTGACCTAATCTACTGCTTTTTCACTGATTCTTTTAATTTTTCCATTCATTCTAGAATTCAATTTTATTTTGTTGATTTGGATTTCTCCTTCAAGTGGATTAAATTACCGGCTCTGTCATCTAGCTTCCGAGTCATTTTCCAAGCTTCGTGTCACTCAAATTTAATAAGCATTATTTTTAGTCACACAGCAGAAAGAATGTGTCTTCTGGTGAAAACACTGGAAGCATCAATGATAACGGGTGTGGGAGGTATCTGGAGGAGAGGACCCCAGTTCCACACACACCCCAGGGATCAGGCCATACTGACATCTACCTGCAAGCCCATGAAACAAGTATCTTTAGGCCTCTCAGGAAATTAGGAATGGCTAAAAATGAGGGCTTTTTAAAATTCAGAATTCGACACTGAAAAGGCCAATAGTGTGACAGGATCTGATTGGGTGACCTTTTCTTACAGTAAGTCATTCTTTTAAAGGTGAACCTGCCGAGCTGTCGTAAAGAAGTGAATATGAAAATATTTTCCTGCAGATAGTTACCAATTCATTTGACCCCTTTAATACACTTGCTGGAGCCAGAAAGTACTGGATTATGGAATAAAATCAGAGCTTCCTCTTTATTATGGCTGACCAACTCCTTTCCATTTAGAAGGTCATCAGTAGGTCCAATCGTAAACTTAGACACACATTTTTCAAGCTGTAGCAGGAGTCATACAACAACAACAAAAAATGTGATTGACATGTTGTCTCTTTCATTTTCTTTCAGAAATAATGATTGTATAACTTGAGGATCCCTGAAAATGGACAGAGGCAGCTATAAACAGCAAAGACTGAATAAGTTAAATTATATGTATGATTAGTCAAAGAACTTGACATTTAGATTGTTTCCAATTTAAACATCTATCAACAGGAGAATGAATAAATAAATCATGGCCTTTTTATAGTGAAATACTATAAAGCAATGAAAATGAAAGAAGTAGAGATATGTACATCAAAAGGATCTTCAAATTACAACACTGGGCAAAAATATTCCAGAAAGATAAGCACAGGAAGCTAGAAAATGTTTTAAAATGTCCAAATTACTATGTGTTTTTAGGATATACCTAATTTTTTTAAATGCCTTAAATGTTATTTTCTATGGCGGTATATAACCCTAAAACATATAGTTGGATATTTAAAAACAATTAAATTGAAAAGTAATGGAAATTTGATACCTAGTTGAGTAAAAAGTCTTATGGATGTTGGAGAGGTGATTAAAAAGTAGGGAGAAGGAAACAGAGTTGGGGACAATCTTTAAGCTAATAGTGTACATACAGATGTTCATCATTTTTTACCTTTCATGATTAGAAAAGTTCTGTAACACAAGAGGATATTTAACTTTTAAAAAAAAAAACAAGAATTTCTTCCATGAATATTTGAAATTAACTCAACTACTGTATAACTTCAGATATTTTTCCCTACTATGTTAAACAGTGAATTTTTTTTTCCTATAAAACAGCACAGACATGTCACTGACACCATGAAAAAAATGATCCTGTTTATATTCTTTTATGGTTATTTATGGATGGAAAGGGGCTATGCCAGGACAGCATTTGGCCTGAGAAGTTGATATGCAGTATCTACAAATGCTATTGCATTACTAATACATTTACCACATGGTTCACGAGGAAGGCAGGAGGATTCTTCATCCTATGATTTATCTCGGCCACAAGTCCTTGAGAATTAGATATTACCCAAAATATAGTTTAATGAGAGGAGAACGGGTCCCGCCATGTGACTTCAGCACCTCCTCCAACTCACACCCGCAGCTGGTCCCGGCCTCTCCCTGACAGCTCCCCGGGAAGTACAGCCTCTGTCTGTCTCAGACACCAGCCAAGCCCACCAGGGCAGGAAGCTCCCTTGGAAACAGTCCTCTTTCCCATCCAAGCAGGCTCTCTTCCTGCCCTCTTCCAGAATGATTCAGGTTCTCCAGCTGGAGCCTCACAACCACCCAACCTGCATGCAAGACTCCTGGAGGGACAACGACCCAAAATTCAGGGTCCACAAACCAGCCTGTGTGCATGACAAGGGCCCAGCCCCCAAGCCACACCTACCAAGTCAGAATCTCAAGCAGTGCTCATGCAGCCCCATCAGCACTGGTCCAAAGCCAGCTCTGGATTCTTTACACTGGGTTTTTCCTGCTAGAAATACTCCTCTTCACCTACTAGTTAGGTACACAGTATTCTTGGGATGTTGCTACTACTTTGGTCGTTAGATCCTGGATCATCCTTTATATTAATCTCTGACCCAAATCCCATGATTTTGACTCGTGTATATTTTAAATAAGCTTCTGATGGTGCCTGCTTAACCCGAGACACTAAGAATGAGTTTCTCACAGATTATCAATCCAAATAGAATTCACCCTTAATCTACAGAACTTAAACACAAAGCAGATTTATTTTAAAAGACACTGAAGTAATAATTAGCCAGAGATATAGTTTGTCAATTAATCCTGCACTTTTCCACCAGTTTACACACACACACACACACACACACACACACTCACTACACCCTCCCCAAAAAACAAAAAACAACAAACAAAATTGTTTGTAACCAAAATATGTTCGTTGTAGTAACTCCTCAACCTGAGATGCCCTGGCACCCAAAGGTCTTATTTTCAGGTTATCCTCTGTCCCTGTCACCAGGGAGAATATTCATATCCCAGACAAAATGCTCCAGTTAGGTAGAAAGATTTGGGTATTTCCAACCCTATGGTCACAAGAGCTGATTCACTTCCTTCATGGTGGCAGAGATAAGATATGCAGAGGTCTCAAACCACGGAGACTATAAATATCCTCCAGGCTACTTTCCCAAATAGTAGCTGTTATTTGAACACCCTTTTATAGGTCAGACTATCTGCTTTATGTTCATAATCAAGCCTGCCTTAGTTCTTTGAGCTGCTAAGCTTTCTTAAACTCTTAGCAACTTCTGCAAAGAAGGGTCTCCATTTCCAATGTCAAAGGACAACGTAGCCATCATCCTTACCCTGTGTTTCCATGTCTCTTCCTTTCCAACCTCATAGTCCCATTGTGGTTCACAGTCCCTGTTTTAAGTTGGACTAACCACCCCCCAACCCCCCAAAAAAGATATGTCCAAATCCTAATCCCTAGTACCTGTGAATGTGACTTTATTTGGACAAAGGGTCTTGACAGATTTAAGTTAAAATGAAGTCGACCGAGTCAATTATCATATGGTTTCACTTATTTGTGGAGCATAACAAGTATCATGGAGGACAAGGGGTGTTAGAGAGGAGAAGGGAGTTGGGGTAAATTGGATGGGGAGGTGAATTATGAGAGACTATGGACTCTGAAAAACAATCTGAGGGGTTTGAAGTGGCGGGGGGGTGGGACGTTGGGGTACCAGGTGGTAGGTATTATAGAGGGCATGGATTGTGTGGTGAAAAAATAATGAATACTGTTTCTCTGAAAATAAATAAATTAATTAAAAAATAAAATAAAATAGTGGAAATTTAAAAAAAAAATGAAGTCGACCAGATTAAGATGGGCACTAATCCAATGACTGGTCTTTTAAGACAGAAATCCTGAGACAGACATACATGGACTCATACAGCCAAGAACCCCAAGTGAAGACAGAGACAGAGACTAAAGTGATGTTTCTGTAAACAGACACATGTCAAGGATGGTTGATGACCACCAGAAGCTAGCAGAGAGGCAAGCAACAGATTCTTACAGAGGCCTCCAGCAGAAGCCAATCCTACCAAACACCTGGATTTGGGATTTCCAGCCCAGATGTGTGAGAATAACTTGGTTTTGTCTTAAGCTACCCAGTCTGTCTTTGTTTTCTATGGCTGGCAAGACAAATTCACAGGTTTTTTATGGCTGTTTGAAGTTCTGTGACTCTTTCTCTCCAGTAAGCTGTAAGGGGGAAGTACATGCATTACAGGCAAAAACAATTCACTGATGTCAGACCCTCCCATTCTTTCCCTCTGGCTTGCGCTTCCAATCACCTACAATGGACATGGACACATGGCAGGAGCTACAACCAAACCTCTGTTTTTCACTAATGATCATTGGGGTACTTTCACCGTGGAATAATACAATCTATCCTAGTTTTTCCAGGGGCTATAACTTCAATCCCTTTAAAGGACATAATACATTGGAAAATAATTAAGATTTTTAATAGATTAAAAAAAATCTTATAGTAACATCCAAATAACCTAAATCTTCATGCTGCTTAGAAAAAAGCATACTTCAGGAAGAACAAATCTGCCAGGTAGTGGTTGATTAGGGATTTCCTCCAGAAATGAAAATACTGAAGCCTAATCATAAAATTTTAGGCAATAACCAGAAGGTGGGTCCCTCCGCCACACTTGAAACCATGTCAAGGAAGTGATTATCGTTCAGCCAATGGAAATAGCTACACTGACTGGGGCCCAGAATACCATCTGCATTGAGCTCTCTGTGGGGTCTGTGGCCACAGACACTCGGAGGTGCATGTCTCTGAGATGGTAGTATAGGCAAGTGATGAGGACAGAATGCTTGCATTCGCACCTCCGCTCCTTCCTCCATACCAGGCTCCGGGTTCACAGCTCTGACATGGGGAGGGCTTCGTCAGGATGCTCGGAGAAGCTGATGAGGGAGTCCACGGGATGCATCGGAATCAGGGTCTGGCACACAGGACGTTCTCGATACTAGCAATGGCTATTAAGAATATAACTTTTTGACTTGGTAACACACAACCCAGAGACTTCCGCCATGTTGTGTTTAGTGTATGTGTGTATGTAGTTCTGATTCTTTCTCACACTCTTCTGTAACCCAGCCTGAGCTGGGAGGCTACTGAGAGAGGAGGAATGAGGGTACAATGGGTCCAAATGGGAATTTAAAAAATGCTCCCAGAGCAGCTCTCGATGGTGTGAGAGCACCCATGAAAAGAAACTGAGAGAAGCAGCAGTGGGATGTGAATGAACAGAGAACCCACCCTCCAGTAAACACCTGCATTCAGAGTTACCACAACATTAGGTTTGCTGGGGTAGGGGGTGTTTAAAATTGAACACATCACACAGGCTCAACAGATTACTTTCATTCTTTTTTAACACGACAAGCTTCACTTCTCACCACACCACCAGTGTAGTTAAGAAGCAAATGACACATGTAAAGATATAATTTTGTGTCCTTTATCTTCAACCTGAAGTGGTAATAGTTCCCAAGAAACATGTTCACATTCTTTAAGTGCCATTAGCTCAAGTAGTGACCTGTGTCACTTGATGAACCCAAGCTCAGAAGTTCCGAAAACAAGGATAAGCAGACACACTTTATTGTACAGAAATTCATGGCCAATCTCAGTTGCACACAGAGACAGCACTCCCCTCCCCTTGTTTTCAATTAGCAATAATCGCGCCTCGGATAAACCTCATTGGCTACGATACTGCCACTGCGCAAAGCTCCCCTCCCCTTGTTTTGGCATGGACTTGCACCCACCAACATTTCCCGGTCCCGTCTAAGAACAGTACGCATGTGTCAGGTGTTTTGCTAGAACTGGGAACGCTATCTGTCATGTCCCAGACAAAACTAACTGTCCTCTGAAATACGAATCATGCCCAGTTCACTGGGACAAAGTTCAATCCAGGCCTAACTGCTTCACACTTGAGTGATCTATCATCCTCAAAAGAAATGCATTTTTAATTATACAGAGAGACCCATAGTCAAATAGCTATTCAGCTCTAAAGCTTTTGCCATGAATCTGTGATGAAGGAAAGGGATACCAGGAGCACTTGGAAAGCATAAGAGAGAGACTACTGCACACACTGCAAACACATTTCAGTTTGTCAAAATGAGCTAGGTCACTACGTTTTTGTCCAAGATCTTAATGCAAGAAGGGCCTTGGGGAGTAGGAAAAAGTGCAGATACAAGTCAACAGCACAGTGGACGTGAAATATTTGTTGTATTTTACATATATATATATGAGTTCCCCCAACTAAATCTAATTACTGACTAGAAAGTAACAGGCATTAAATCTTCAATTAAATTCAATAAAGCTCAGGTTCAAATCTCACTTTTGGCCAAGTAGCCTGGAAGGTCAGTAAATACCACATCAACTCACTTTGTTATCAAGCACTATCATTCCCCATGTTTGTTTTAAATAACTCACTCATCGGGAGGGTTTGAGAAGACCAAGGTTATGGGCTCCATCCTTACGTGAATCTGTTACCGATACATCACTTTCAAAAAAAAAAAAAAAATCACACTGTTAAGACTTAGACACGTTTTTAGGAAGCGCATATCATTTCTTATATCATTTGTCAGACAGGGCCAAGCAAAATCTATGGCCAAATCAACATGGTCCCTCACCAATACTGGGCAAACTGAAGACATCTACACTACTGATTGTGGGTTTAAAGGTTATTTCCAAAAATCCAAGGCTGCAAGTACATCTATTTTCTCAAGCTTTCTGTTCTCTTCAGATTAAATGCACCTTGAGCCTAAAGGCTTCACAGTATACTGACTCCCCTTCTAATCACAAGGTATTTAAAACTTCAAACCCTAAATAGAAAGATACCAGTAAGAATAGAAAATAGGGGGTAGCCAGAAAAACCCAGAGCGAGCAGAACACAAGATATGGTAGACGTGGAGGTCAGCAGAAATTGTAACATTGGGATGGGACAGCTCTCTTCTCCCAAGTAGCTCATCGTAGGAAGTACATAAAAAATGACACGTCAATTATTTTTCCCCCATGGAAGAAGTTTAATAAAGAGACCATCAATTTTTCAAAGAAGAACAAAAACGGAAGACTTTCCCTGTCATATGTTGATTCCTAGAATAAATCCATAGAGTTCACAACAGGCACAGTTCTGGGACTGTAAGCAGAATGAGGAAATCTAATTTTAAAAAAATAGAGAAACACAGCATTTACATGAAAACTTAGTATATGTCAATTTGAAAGTGAGTTATTTAGCAAATAATGCTGGGAAAATTAGCTCTCTCTATGGAAGAATATAAAATTAGATTCTTACCACATAGCTTATTCAAAAGTTAAATCCAAAATAGACCAAAGACATAAATGTAGAAGGAAGAAAAAAAAAATCATGAAAACGACTAGAAGAAAACGTAGGGGAATAGATGTATAACCTCAGGATCAAAAAAATTACTTCAAATAGACCCATAAAGCCTAAATCATTAGCACAACAAGTTGCAGATTAAGCTTTACGGAAACTGCATGAATTTGGCGATTATCAGGGCTCACAATATAAAGGTGCTCTGCCAAAGGGATAAACAGGCACATCCCCTAATTCCAAATCTTTTTGCCAGTAGCCATCACACTTCAAGGTACTTTTAAATTTTTCTAAAGATGGAGGACATTTACACCTCAAAATAAATTCAATCAACTCTACTGACCCAATTCAAGAATTTGGTCAAGCTTGCTTTGATGCTGTGGTGCCTGACTGAGCCTTGAAACCAAGACTAGGTATCATTTATCTAAATACTAAGAACCAAAGTCAGGGAAGGCTTATGTAAATTACCCTGTTCCACCCAGAGCAGGAATGAAGAGAGAGCAGTCGTTGTACACAAGAGACTTGGGGCTTGAATAGGAGACAATGGCCACTAGAATTTACACAATCCATTTCGTTAAGACTCAAATAATGGTTAGGAAGGTAAAGCGCAAACATAAATGTTTTGGTACAGTGTTTATGATCTGCATTCATGTATTTCTGACTGTATCCATGAAGAAAAAAAATCCTTCAGTGGGAGTCACTGAAACTTGACAGAAAATTCTGAGATATGTCTAAATAAATGTCTATTGTCCTAAAATATAAGTAATTTGAAACACACTGCATTCAGCTTTAATTGCTAATGGCAAATACTATGGTTAACCTGTAATTATGCCAGTATTTTTAAGGGTTTTTTGTGGGGGGGCGGCTTGTTTGGTTTTTTTGCCTCTGTTTTCTTAATTTTCCTTTGGGGCATATATTTCCACCCAGATTTTAAGATGTTCCTGGATCTTCACATTAGGCAGAAAACGTTGTTATTTTCAGGACTCGGGCTAATAGAACGGGCATGTGGGCAGTATTTGATTCCCAGGCCAACGTGCCAAGCTAAGTTATGAATGCTGCTAAGTTTAACCAAGAATTACCCTTGATTTCTCTCGTAACAGAAATGCCTATCATGTCTTACTGGTCTCCATCCATTTCAGAAGTCTTCACAGCTATTTCCACAGATGGGTTCTTTAATAGACATCTTCGCAGTTGAGGGTCTTCAAGACCCAACCTAATATACTTAACACCCCTAGTTAATAGCTCCCACTAAGGAGGAAAACACTCTGTATAAAACCATTAAAAGGGAAACAAACCTGACTTTGGATTATGAATACCTGTGCTGTCTTTTCATCTCCAATAGTTCATCAATTGGCTGATTTTCTATAGAACACTTTAAGGTAACGCTTCTTTTGCTAAAGCAACTTTTAAAAATCCCCATGTTGTCAATTTCTGGCTGCTTTAATTCATTTCTGTAGCTGATTGCTACCTATATTATTTTCATATCTACTCTTGATCAGACAGTACAAGAAATACAGTTCTGGGGCACCTGGGTGGCTCAGTGGGTTAAAGCCTCTGCCTTTGGCTCAGGTCATGATCCCAGGATCCTGGGATCAGGGCCCCCAATCGGGCTCTCTGCTCCACAGGGAGACTCCTTCCCCCTCTCTTTCTGCCTGCCTCTCTGCCTACTTGTGATCTGTCAAGTGAATAAATAAAATATTTTTTTAAAAAAATACAGTTCTGTTTTGGTTTTTCCTATTTCTTGTTTTCCCCCATTTTTTAAAAAAAAAAAAGCCATTCTTTCAAAACAATTAAAATGCTTAAAATATGTGGCTATGTTTTTTTTTTTTAAACCATCTTTCTTGCCCCTAAATCCAATTTTATATGGGTTATCTTAGGGCATATTAGCAAGGCTACTGTAAGAATGATCCTGAGGAACAAAGCTGCTCAAGTCTTACAATGAGCCAGCAGTCCGTGTTGCCATCAAAAGAATCACAGTCACAACTGAGGCTCTTAATTCACATCCCAATGTCTAAGTGAGTGCGGAGATAAAGCTGTCCCCTTGCCTCCAAAGCAGTTCCCTAGAAATAGACTGTATCGTACAGATCTATGTTTTGCCACCCATGGTTTCATTTTCACTGACAAAGCTAAGAACTTCAGGAAGGAAAGCACAACTAGAGGGGCAGCATAGCAGAGTGGTTACAGATAAACGCCTTGAAGTTCAGTATCGACATAGCATAGCATGATGCTCATGATGGGGTTTCTGAAACAAGACCATGTGTTCACAACCCACCTATGAAGCACATACTTCAGATACTTCAACCTCCAGTGATTCAGTTTCCCCAACAATAAAATGGAGTTAAGGGTTTCTATGCATACAGTTGCTGCATACATCCAAGGAGGGTGATCTACAATGAGCAGGAATTCAGGGCTTTGCTTATTGCTGCACTGTAGCACCTAGAACAGGACTTGACACTTCAGATTCAATGTTAAAGAATAAACAAAGCAGACAGAAAAATGGCGGCACATAGCTAAAATAGTTATTTTCATTCCTATATCCTACTTGTTCTAATCTTTACTTCCCAGCTGTGAGACCATCAGATAGTTATTTAATCTCTAAGTTTCTATTGGATTTTATAAAGCACTATGAGAGAGTGATAAATGTCCTGGTCTCAATCAGGAATCACTCAACCATATATAATTATTTTCTTTGGACAAGTCTCTACTATCTTGGTCATCAGTGAACAGACAGAATAGTATGACAAATATGATAATTTAGTTATTAATATTTCTGAGTACAAAGATGAGAACTGAATGGTGAAAATGTTAAGAATCTCAGAAGGATGCTATTTTAAAGTGCATTCCAGTGAAATTCAGTCAGATATTTTACCCTAAGGTGTTGGATAAGATATTATAGCTGGGTGTTAAAAGGTAACAAAGACTCAATTTCTAGATTTCTAAATTTCTAAATTATTCTAATCCCTAAACAGATAACCGGAGACTTAATATTAAGTGAACTCACTTTTTAAAGATTTGACAGAGACAGAGAGTGCACAATCAGGGGAAATAGCAGGCAGAGGGAGAAGCTGAAGCAGACTTCCCACGGAGCAAGGAGCCTGATGCAGGACTAGACCCCAGGACCATGACCTGAGCCAAAACAGATGCTTAACAACTGATCCACCCAGGCATCCATGAACTCACTTTTTAAAAAGGTGCTCTCAGGGCGTCTGGGTGGCTCAGTGGGTTAAAGCCTCTGCCTTCAGCTCAGGTCACGATCTCAGGGTCCTGGGATCAAGCCCCGCATCGGGCTCTCTGCTCAGTGGGGAGCCTGCTTCCTCCTCTCTCTCTACCTGCCTTCTGCCTACTTGTGATCTCTCTGTCAAATAAACAAATAAAATCTTTTAAAAAATTAAAAAATAAAAATAAAAAGGTGCCTAAAGAGGCACCTAAAAGAGGAAACCTAAGCAAGATAATATCATATACTAACCCCTAGAGATGGTCTCTGACTATATTATACAGCATTATCTCTTTGAATTGGGTAAGAGTTTATTTGTAGTTTCTTATACATTAGGAGTTTTTATCATCTACAACAATTTCTAATTGCAAATATCATCCTTTTTGTTAACAGTGGAGTTAAGAGAAAAATGCTCCAGAAGAATTATCAAGAAGGTTGCCACAATGTTGAAAACTGTGGCATCTAAATTAGATAGGTGAGTGGGGTGGGGTTATTATGTTTTCTTCCTTCTGTGTATATGAGAAACTCCAAAGTTGAAAATGAGGCATTAATAAATCTTAACTACCATCTAACTTTGAAGTGGGCTTCGCATTTCCAAGAACTAATGGCTAGGGCAGGACAGTAAATGTCTCTACGAGGACTTTAGAGACCTTGGCATACTAAGTTTCACTCTCAAAGATCTCCAGGAAAAGCAAAGAGACAAGGGAGAGACAGATGAAGCAACTGGACAGGAAAAATGTCTCCAAAAACGCCACCTCCCTGAGGGAGAAGTAGAGATGGCAGCAGGGACTGGATCATGGGCAGTCCTTGGGGCTGACCATAACCAAATCTGTGAGCCGGGAGTAGTCATAAGAGTTTTCCTTCGGAGGGAGTCAGGTATGACCAGCTGGCTGGAAGACAGAGCAAGGTTCCCGCTCCTGCACCTGTGTTTGGTTGTATCTGAAGATCAGTGTTTGGCCCACGTTGTGTCTTTGCTGTATCCCCATGGTACTACCACAACAATGGAGAAATTTCTGGAGCAAAAAATGACTGTTTCTAGTGCCTAATGAATTCTTCCACATGAAATTCTTCTAGATTTTCTCTAAGTCTCCACTACAACTCCTGCCAAAACTGGGGGGGGGGGGGAAGGGGGCATTAAACAGAATTTATTACAGTTGGAGGACTAGTCATTCTTCCCAGATCAGTTTCAAATATTTGAAAAAGAAAACCCTGCCATTTTTTCTTTTTTCACCTGTGGCCCAATAAAAAAGCAAGTGTACAGAGAGAGATGAAACAGATTATAGAATCACAGAATGTTCATATTGAAGTCTCCTCATTTTACAGGTAAGAGACCCAAGGCTCGGCTCAGCTTGAGGGTGATATGCTTTAAGACCACGGCACATTAGTTAATGGCACCAGAGTGGGCGGACAGGCTGACTCCAGGCTAGCGCTCTCTGTTGCATTCATCAAGCCCACGGTAACGACACATCACAAGTAAATATGGCTGACGAGAGAAACTTCAGGCAGGGTTCCCTCTATTCCCCCAGGGTTCACAGGACCTGAACATCTTTCAGTGTGCAAGTTTCTTAAGGTTTCTTTATGTGGGAATAACTACACAACTAATTTCCCCCTGGGGTCGGGGGAGAGGGTGGAGAGAGGCATCTGGAGCCATTAACAGTCAGCTCAGAGCAAAGGATGTTGAACTTGGGCAGAGCAAGTTCCACTGAGTGGGAATTCCAGGAGGCTGGCCTTGGGGCTTTCTTCAGAACTGCAAAGAGAGTTGTGGTACCCAAAGTTAATACCGTGTCAAAGGGAAACTCCACCTTCCCCTGTGGTGGCCCTGAAGGTTGGTACGTTGTTACTCTTGGCTGGTAAAGGAAATTTCAGCAAAGGTACCCACATGCTCACCCACTCTGAAAATCTAAGAGTTGAGTTCAAGTTTTCAAATAACCAGCATTCAGAAGGCTTCTTTCTTTCTTCTTTTTTTAAAGATTTATTTGAGAGAAAGAGAGAGAGAGAGAGAGAGAGAGCAAGCACAAGCAGGGAGGGTAGAAGAGGGAGAAGCAAGCTCCCCACTAAGCAGGGGGCCTGATGCCGGACTTGATCCCAGGACCCTGAGATCATGACCTGAGGCCGAAGGCAGTTGCTTAACCCACTGAGCGCCCCAGGTGCCCCTGGTTACCTTCAACTTAACATCATTGCCAGTCTCTGGGACTATATATAAACCTTCTGAAAATAACAGATAAAAATTCTTGTCACTTGTAATTAAATACCTTTCCTAACATAATGAATTAGATCTCAAGTTTCAAATTAAATAATACCTATGCCTATTAAAGCTGAGTGACTTAAGAAATACACAATATAACTCTAGTCCATGAATGCAGGAGTTTCATTCTAGAACTTGTAGAGATAAAATAACGATCTTAGGAATTAAGTTTAGCAGGTGTGGATTTGGGCAAGCAGGCTGGCATTTCATTGGGATTGTTTAAGAGCCAACAGTAATCCTTTCATCTGAAATAAGCTAACGAACTAAAACAAGCAAAATCATCTTCTGGGCAATACTATGGCAACAAGAAGCCTTGCTAATGCTCAGGTTGACAAATCACAATTGTTCATTTTATTTGGTATACTACCTGTACTACTCCAGAGGGACCATTCCAATCAAATTTTCACAAGGCAACATTTCTGCAGGTGGACTCTGCTGGATCCCCAGTTACCACTGGAGACTTAGGAGTAGATTAAGAGAAACACTCTGCTCCAATAAGAGGATCCTTGCCATATTCCCAGGTCGGTAACATCAGTCTACCATTTCTAAGGGTGATCACAGACTTATTAGTAATTTTGTCTTAAGTCTTGCTTATACTAGACAAGTAAGTAGTCAACCTACCAATGGACTCGAAATTGTGCTTTTATGTTCCAAACAAAATAGATTATAATGACTACTCTTAAATATTACCATTGCACTCCTGCTCTAAGAATGTAGTTTGTGCTTTGTGTTATTTTAACAGACCCTGAAATCACTGTCAGGTTGCTATTACTGTAAACATTTTTCTAATTATTAGTCATCACTGAAGCTTAGTGATATTAACTTGTCTAAACTACTATGTATCAGAGCCACAACTAGAACATCATCAGGGTAACTCTGAAATCTACATCCCCAATCTCCACTATTTCCCAGGCAGGTACCCATATACGCTGCTTAAATGGGAAGTGGAAATCTTTCCACAGAACCTGAACTGAGAGGCTATTAAATGAATATTCTTAGTTCTATAAAATTCATTTTTTAATTAGAAGGATAAACGCTACAACTTCAAAAATGTGCTCCAGAAAACTACATGGTAATGGAGTTCTCCAAAATGTCGACCTAGCTCCTTAAGCCCATAAGGAATCTACAAAACACACTTTGTAAAACTAAGTTCATCTGGATTCACTACTAATTGCAAGCCCATTGCAGTGGCCATCACCATCCTGCCTGCCATGAGGTCATTTCATTTGGAAAAAAGGTACCCACGCTATGTCATGAATACAGGAGCCAAACTCTCCAACGCCTTTTGGTAAGCTTCTTGCTCTTACTACTGCAGATGTTTAATGTGGTAAATGGCTTTCAAATCCTGTCCGGAAAGAGTAACAAAACAGCATCCATTAGGCAGCAGCTACTGTGTGCTGACACTCTAGACCTCATTCAAACAAATGAGAAGATTTACCCAAGGCTGGCGTAGTTCAGTAATATGTCCATGGACACACATTTCATTAAACGGCAGGGGTGGGATTTGAACCCAAGCCCCCATCATTCCAGTACCGTTGCATTTTCATGTCACTAAGCTGCCACATACAGCATCGTTCTATATCTTAGTATTTTCAACTTCATTAGTAGTTGTTTGAAACAGTTCTTCTGGCCCTAGTCAGCTACAGAAAATACATTTGCCAGAACCAGAAGCTGAGAAGCACATGTACAAGTGTGCTTTGTAAAATGTCTATGCTAACTCCTTCTCATCCATCAGATCTCCATCTACCTCCCAAGTCCTCAGGGAATTCTTCCTTGCTCCCTGAATGGGAGGCCCCTGACTTGTGTCCCCAGAGCTCCCGTGTTACTACCAAAACACATCCCAGTAGGCTTCACTGCTAATGGAATCTGCCACCCCACTGGCCCAAGTTCCATGAGGGTAGATCCTGAACATGTTTTAGAACCCACTGTGTCCCCAGGCCTGGCATATAATAAATGCACCCCAGTATTTATGAAACAGGTGGACAAAATTTGCTATATTTGTGGTATCTGAATTCATTTGGACTTTGGAAGCTACTTGAAAGAAAACAAAAAACTGGTAAGACTGGAGAACAGATTTAGGACTATCTCACCGTACTAGGAGGAGACTGCTCTCTCTAGGGAGAAGGACCGTAAAAAATAGTGTTAGACCCCCATATACAAAAAGAGGGTGGCCATTCCCAGGGCAACCTTACTAGTTCTATCCCCCGTTATTAGGGCCTATTAATTCCAAGACAGGGTTGAAGACTAATTCTTGAAACATTCATTTAAGGAAATTTCAACATTCAAAGATAACAGGAGACTCATGCAGCCATCATTTGTGCCTAACCAAATGGGATTTCTTCAGGACATTTTCAACCACTAATTGGCTGGTGCAAAACGTGTGTGTGTGTGTGTGTGTGTCTGTGTGTGTGTGTGTGTGTGTGTGTGTGTGTGTGTGTGATATTACGTTAACACATCTGCCATCAGCAGCATCAGGGAGAAAGGGATGGTCATTAGAGGAAGGTTGGCTAATTTGTTTGCTTATCACAGAACCCAACCAGTTATTCCAAATGACTATGAAGGATCATAAATCCTCTTAAAGTTTAATGTGAGGTTCAGAGCTAAACTGGGAGAAGGAAATGATTTTTATATCTCCACAAATCCTAGGAGAGACAAGGTGGTAACGATCCCATGGCTGAGACAATGGAAGAGTATTTATACCTGCAGCTTCAGAGTAGGTCTCATTAAGTAAAAGGTCTTTATCATCCTGGGTGACTGAAGTGACTGACCCAGGGTACTGCGAGTGAGGACAGAGAAGTCCACAATTAAGGAAACCATGAACTGTGAATCACAAAAGATTTACTCAGACACAAAAACACATCCCTTTTCTTTTTAACTGAATAATCACATGAATGTTCATAAGCATCCGCCTGGGGGAGGAGAACCTATTTTTCAGAAAAGGAAATAAGATACAATCTCGTTTCTCATTAGAATTTGCTCACCTTAACAATGCAGACCTACAGACAAAAAGAAAGGCCTGGTATTAAGGACACCAGGGCAGAAAGGAAAAGCAAAACAAAACAAAAAAAGAAAAAAAGAAAAAAAGAAAAAAAAAAAAAAAAGGAAGAAACAAGCTAGAAGGAAATAAGCTTACCATTCAAGGACCTAAGAGGGGCAGAGCATATTTCTCCTTAAGGTCACTGTAGACAACAGACAATGTAGACAAAAGGCAAAGACCCCTTTCCCTCCTGTTCCTTTTCACTTCATTTAATAAATCACTCAGATTGTTTCCTATTAAGACTTTAGAGAAAGACTGCAAATGGGGGTGGGGTGTTGAGGAAGACGGATTCCTGAGCACGGAGCCTACACGGGGCTGGACCAAGCCCTGAGCCAAAATCAAGCGTAGGACACTCAACAGATGGAGCCACCACTCAGATGGCTAAGAAATCCCTTTCTGAGATTTTAAAAATTCCCCAGATATGAACATTAACTGGGCCAGCCACACTGAATAGGTAACAGCCTCTGGGTTATGATTTTAGGGATTCTGAAGGGTGTGACTCAGCCAGGAATGGCTTAAGAGCTAGTGCTGTCTGCTACTTATTTAATTAGTATCCATCCTTCTTATATTGCAGATGGGGAAGTTGTACCGTGATGTAATCAGAGACGAAGAATTTGGAGCCAAACAAGCCTAGATTCTGACCTGTTTCCACCACTTCCTATTAGGAGACTTTAAGCTCATTAATTGTTCTGAACCTGGCTTCCTCAACTGTGGAACTGGGGATAATGCCCAACCTCACTCCATATGTAACACCCACTGTTCTCGTTATGGGGGATACAGTGGGAACCAAAACAAAGGGCACCCTCTCACAGGGCTACCGCTCTAGCTGATACGTTCAAATAGGAGCAAATGTATCAGTACATATTGGCTAGAACGTCAGTGATAAATGATGTGAAACAAAATGGAACAGGAAAAGAGGACAAAGATGGATGGAGTTGGAAGCCACGTTAGAGCGGAGGGCCTTTGAGAGGTCACGCCTGAGCTGAATCACCAATAAAAGGAGGTAAAGGCTGCCCAGAGAATTTCAGAGGTTAATAAACATCCCAGTGATCAAGGACCTAGTACAGGACATGCTTAGTACCTCGAAAGCACTCCTACAAAAATTGATAGATACAAAAATTTGAGTTCATTTCTACCATTAAGGCCCAAGTTATTTAAACACTGAAGTGTTACTAGTTATTCTAGAGCACCCACAGGTACCTCACCATGGGGAGCTTTCTCCTCCTATGGCTTGCCTGGAAAACAGGAGAAATGGAGTTAGAGCTTAAAGGAATGACACCTTGGGACAGCTCAGGGAGGGGAACAGGGAGGTATGCAGGGCTTGGGACCCACCTTCACCTGAGGGAAGGCCCGTGTGAGGCCCTCTGCAGCCCTGCAGGCAGCTTGGGGGCTCAGGGCTCAAGCATCAGAATAGGTTGAGGTAGTGTGGGGAAAAGAGAAGAAAAGCTAGGTCTCCACAGCTAAGGCTGCCTATGTGACCTGCTTGCACAGGGCTGAGCCACTGTGATGCTCTTTACAGTTTAAGAACGACACGGTTCAGTGCTATCTTCAAATACCTCCCAAGAGAGCATTCTTCTCAAAACCTATTCCACAGGGCAGTGGGTCTTAAGAGTCTCCCTGTCATGTAGAGGTTTTAAGCACATTTTTATTATGTGAGAGATCAAAAAAATGAATTCAGTAATTTCAATGCAGATTACTCTAATAGAAATAATTTGTCAGTGATGAATCTGCATTTTCAGAAATTTAAAGGTTGTTACAAATTCAAATGGATTTCTTACAGATGAGATTGCACCAACAGAAGTTCAAGACTTCAAGGCAAATGAGCCCATTTAATTGATGGTTTGGAAGTGCCAGGGAGACAGAGGGCATTAACTTTTCTATGATAACAGAATTAATAAGGAATTTCTTTTAGATTTTTAGGACTCTTTTGTTCAAACAAGACGATAAATAAAGTGATTCTAAGAAAAGCATTCAAGGTAATCTCTGAATCAAATTTTCTTCCTTAAAACAATAGCTTGAAAAATCTGGTGATATCAGAAATGTTTTACCCTGGACAACAAGCACAATTTGAAAGGGCTGTATATAAACACTCAAAGCGAACACGGGTAGGAAAGCCTTTTAACAAGTCTTACACTGTAAGAGCTGACCCAGCCTGGACTGTGTGCCTCAGAAGCTGGCAACAAAGCCACTAAATCCTCAGGAGATCCCCTGGAGGAGAGTCTATTATCCTCTCCACTTGCAGATCAGGCCGTGGAGATCTGCTGAAGTTCGCCAAGATGTCTACATTTCACACAGGAAAAGTTAACATCATGAACTTTTTAAATTCTCTTGATTAGGACCAAAGTCATGTTCTTAAAAATAGCGGCAGAAGGAAAAAGGGCTGAGCTCTAGTTCAGGGTCTACAATTTCTCTCCGCCTGTTTTCTCAGTCAGAAAGATCTAATCCAGATCAAGAGCTGCCAAAAACATCCAATAAGAGGATGAAGACAAAAGAACTCTGCACAAAAGAACAAGGCCCGAGGAAGTGGCAGGGTCCCCATACTGCTGAATTACTGGCAGAAGACGCATGCGGAAACGGTCACCTGTCTTGGGAATGGAGGCCATTAGTGCCTGCTTAGGTCCTACTTCAGTTACTCTTAGGGTGGTTGTGGCAGCTTTGGGGCCATCCTCCCAACTCCGAGGTATCTTTCCCCGACTTCAGAGGCTGTAAACTTTCAACTCACTGTTACAGTGTCTTCCTCAGTAGGTATCTATGTTAGGTTCACTGACTGAAGACGAATCAGTAACTGGAAACAGACCCGCAACCACTTAAGAGAGGACCAAGACTTTAGATGAGCCCCAGTGACCTTAAAATAAATGTCTTTGGTAAAATGTGATGAGACTCCCAGCAGCGCTAGTCCCTTTGATTGGGAGTACAATTGTAGAAGCTGATTTGGACGCTCTGATTACTTGTTTGACAGCTGCAGAATGTGTCCATTAACTCAAGGGAGCTAAGGCTACCCTGAAATTTTCACTAACAAACAGAATGACTAGAAAATTCTCAGGCAGCTGGCCCAACTCCAGACCTGAATTCCCATGTGAATCCTAGTGACAGCAAAGAAAGTTTTATCCCAAAGCCTGTAGGGGGAAAAGTTCCACCACTGGAGAGAGTGTGTGTTGGGGTTGGGGGGTAGGGTGGGGGGGACAGAAATGCACATGCAATCTTGCACGCACATACACATACCCAAGGAGTGGAACTTGCCTCTTTCCCAGTAGATGGAAAGCCCCCTGAGAGCCCGGACCATGTTTATCTTATTTAATCATGTTTGCCCAACAGAGAGCAAAAGGGCTGGCTAGCATATAGTGACATGCTCTGAGGTATGGCTGTTGAGTGAATGAACAGACCTGCAATAAAATGAGAGGTTCTAAGCAGAGTCCCTCAAAGTCCATAAACAGACTGGGATTGGGGAAGAAGAAGGGGAAGCAAATGCTTTAGAGAAATTTTTATGACTGGCAACCCACAGTTACTCCAGGGTAATTCACAAGTACATGAATTCACTTACTGTAATTTATGCCAGCACTTGTTCCTATGAAGTTTAGAGACACAGATCTTAGGAGCTCTTAAAACTCCCAATATGCCTTAAGAACGTCTGTGTGTCCTGGAGTTTCCTGCTTACTAGCATTCATCAAATCACTCAGAGTTAGAACCAACTACAGTAAGTAGTGCACTCACTCCCCTTGCGCACAGCAGACAAGGTCTGCACCTTGTCTAGCAAGCATAGATTAAGAGCTGCCACCACACAGGTGGCCCTGTGTACTTCAAACCACATTCTTGATTTAACTGGCTCAATTCCTCTTTTTTCTATTACTCTTCACCTTTTCAGTTTCCTTTTTTAAAGGAAAGTTTCGTCAATAACTCAATTAGCTAGTTACTATGTTAAGCTTTCAAGGTAAAGGGTTATGTAGGTAATGCTTCTTAGCAATAGTCACTAAGATGGTCTAGTGGTAGTCTGAGAATAATAAATCAATAGAACCGTATCTATTAACAGACCCCCTCAAAAGCTTTTTAGATTCTCTATTTGCAGACTTAGGAGTGTTGACCAATAACCCACTGTCTTTTGCATGAGTAATAGAAGATAGACAATATTTTTAAATCAATTCCTTAACTTTAAAATATTGAGCTAAAAGGTTTATGAATTACTAGTTCAAATAACTGAAACCATTTCATCATCAGGAATCAGAACACAACAAAATAGTCCTAATTATTGGTCACACCGAAGACCTGTTTTGGATAAAGCAGCACGGGAGGAGAATCATTAAGTCACCGGCTGCTTCATACAGGCTAGGTGCAAAGCCATTTTATTTAGCTTTCACTGAAGCCTTCTATTCTAACAGAAACTATTTTTTTTCAGAAATTACCCCACTTCCCCAACCCCACCCAAAAACCCAAAGGGGTTTATAGTACAACTTGCATAGGCAAATCATTAGCTGCCTTTAACAATTTGCAACAAAGCTGCACTTGTAACTTCAAGCTAAGAGAAAAAAAGGTAACTAAGTTCTAAAGACAATTTGCAACTGTAATACAAACAAACACTTTTTTTAAATAAAAGGAATTTCATTTACTCAACCTTTAAAACCTCACACTTTATTATCTCATACACCTAGATTATTGCTTTGAGAATATTCACAAATTCCTTACCAGAAACTACAAATGCACTACATGTACCTGTTTCAAGAATATCCACATACCAGGTACAACTCCAAGAGGAGGCATTGGAGGAGAACCAAGCTGGGTCTCAAAGGCATCCCACATCATGCGATGACACACCTAATTGGCACCAAGTATTTAATTAAGCTACTTGAGGATCATGTGTTCTATTAATTAAGTATTTAATTAAGCTACTTGAGGATCATGTGTTCTATTCCATCGCCCTGTAAACACCTTTCTGCCTGGCCAATAGATACCATTTATCAACGAAAGATTTTTCTGTTACTATACTCTACGCCAGTGGGTTGGTTTGGTAATAAACGTGAGGCCTTAAAAAAAAAAAAAAAAAAAAAAAAGAATACCCATTTTTTAAATCTCACTTCACCCTGTTGCAGGGATCCTCTGATTTTTCTGCCTAACAATGGAGTAAATCTTCATTGCAGACATTGTAAGCTTTATATCAAAATAGAGGATACCAGATTTTGAGTTAAAATTTTTGATTACCTGTAATTACTCTAAAACATTTTTCTTACTATCTAAATGCTAAGGGGCACCTGGGTGGCTCAGTCATTAAGCAACTGCCTTCACTCAGGTCATGATCCCAAGGTCCTGGGGTCGAGCCCCGCATCAGGCTCCCTACTCAGCGGGGAGCCTGCTTCTCCCTCTCTCCCCCTCTCTGCTTGTGTTTCCTCTCTTGCTGTGTCTCTCTCTGTCAAATAAATAAATAAAAATCTTTTTTAAAAAAACATAAACAAATAAAAAAAATGCTAAAATGGCACATTAATTTCTACTACCTCTTAAAATGTTAAACCATTGTTTGATACGTAGAAAGATGATGACTCACCAGTTACTGTTGAGCTCCTAAAACTGAGCATTCAATACTTTTGTTTTCTTGAGTGAAAGTTTTCACTAAATAAAATTTAACCAGAAATTTTAACAACAAATTGTTAATTTAATCAACACTTTTAATACTATGTATTAATTTTATGTTTTGTTTTTTTTTTTAAAGCTTGAAGCATTGAACAAAGTTTTTCTGGTCTTCTACAAAGTATGTTTTATTGGACCCTAATCAGAATTCCAAGTATTTCACCAAAATAAAATTCAGCTAAAACGAACTTCAGAGTCCTGGGATCGAGTCCCGCATCGGGCTCTCTGCTGAGCAGAGAGCCTGCTTCCCTCTCTCTCTCTCTCTCTCTGGCTGCCTCTCCGTCTACTTGTGATTTCTCTCTGTCAAATTAAAAAAAAAAAAAAATCTTTAAAACGAACTTCATCTTCTGTCATTGTCTGTGTATGAGTGGTAAAGTTTTCAAACAATCAGAAAAAGTACTGCTTAACATATATTATTGACAGTAATTTTGTTATGCAGTTATCTCTAGCCTTAATATAACTGCTCATAATGGCTTTAGTGATTTACTATTTTGAAATATTTGCTATCACACCTAAGTTTAAGTAAAAAAATGTTTTGATTCTGATTTATAAAAATGATGTTTCCTATATGTTCCACAATAACTAGACATATACTAATCAAGTCACACATTGTAAAAATAGACTCTGAATCCACCCAATTTCACATAAAAATAAATGAAAATAAGATAAAGGAAAAATAGGGGCACCTGGGGAACTCAGATGGTTTAGTGTCTGCCTTTGGCTCAGTTCATGTTCCCAGGGTCCTGGGATGACGCCCTACATCGGGCTCCCTGCTCTGCTGGAGCCTGCTTCTCCCTCTCCCTGCTGCTTCCCCTACTTGTGTTTCCTCTCTCAAAAAAAAAAAAAGATATTAGACAAACAGAAAACTCCCCAAAACACATAAGACCAAAAAGGAAATCATAGTGGAAATTTTTAAATGGATAAACTGGTAATAACAACAGGACATACCAAAATAATGTAGGGAAAAAAAATTAATAGGGCCCCCAGGCCTGGGAGGATAGAGTCTTAAATACATATATTATAAAAGCTAAGATCAGTAACAGCTAAAATGAGTTAACTATCCATCTCAAGAACCTAAACACACACACCCACACACACACACCACCACCACCACCACCACATAAGTTAATCTCCCCCCAAAAAGGGGGAAAATAGTGAAAATAAGAACACAGATAAATGAAATAGGATGGAAACACACTAAAAGGAGAAATAATGGTTTTGGGTTTTTTTCCAGAAAAGACCAATAAATTCCTAGTAATACTGATCAAAAGGGATATTCCTCTACTTAAAAACAGTAAGATTATTCAGCAAAGAAGTCAAACTCTCACTTTCACTCTGGGATATGATACTTTATGTGGGAACCAAAAAGACCTCACCCCAAAACTGCTAGAACTCAGACAGGAATTCAGTGAAGAGTCAGGATATAAAAACAAAGCACAGAAATCAGTTGCATTTCTCTACACAAAGAGCAAGACAAAAGAAAGAGAAATTAAGGAGCTGATCCCATTTATAATTGCACCCAAAACCATAAGATACCTAGGAATAAACCTAACCAAAGAGGCAAAGAATCTATACTCAGAAAACTATACAGTACATATGAAAGAAATTGAGGAAGACACAAGGAAATGGAAAACCTTTTCATGCTCTTGGATTGGAAGAACAAATATTGTGAAAATGTCTATGCTACCTAAAGCAATCTACACATTTAACACAATTCCTATCAAAATACCATCCATTTTTTTTTCAAAGAAATGGAACAAATAATCCTAAAATTGATATGGAAACAGAAAAGACTCCAAATAGCCAGAGGAATGTTGAAAAATAAAACCACAGTTGGTGGCATCACAATTCCAGACTTTAAGCTCTATTACAAAGCTGTCATCAGCAAGACAGTATGGTACTGGCACAAAAACAGATACATAGATCAATGGAACAGAATAGAGAGCCCAGAAATAGACCCTCAACTCTATGGTCAACTAATCTTCAACAAAGCAGGAAAGAATGTCCAATGGAAAAAAGACAGCCTTTTCAACAAATGGTGTTTGGAAAACTGGACAGCCACATGCAGAAGAATGAAACTGGACCATTTCCTTACAACAGATACAAAAAAAGACTCAAAATGGAAAAAAGACCTCAATGTGAGACAGGAATCCATCAAAATCCTTGAGGAGAACACAGGCAGCAACCTCTTCGACCTCAGCTGCAGCAACGTCTTCATAGAAATATCACCAAAGACAAGGGAAGTAAGGGCAAAAATGAACTACTGGGACTTCATCAAGATCAAAAGCTTTTGTACAGCAAAATAAACAGCCAACAAAACCAAAAGACAACTGACAGAATGGAGAAGATATTCACAATCGACATAACAGATAAAGGGCTAGTATCCAAAATCTATAAAGAACTTATCAAACTCAACACCCAAAGAACAAATAATCCAATCAAGAAATGAGCAGAAGACGTGAACAGACATTTCTGCAAAGAAGACATCCAGATGGCCAACAGACACATGAAAAAGTGCTCCACATCACTTGGCATCAGGGAAATACAAATCAAAACCACAGTGAGATACCACCCCACACCAGTCAGAATAGCTAAAATTATCAAGTCAGGAAATGACAGATGTTGGCGAGGATGCAGAGAAAAGGGAACCCTCCTACACTGTTGGTGGGAATGCAAACTGGTGTAGTCACTTTGGAAAATAGCATGGAGGTTCCTCAAAAAGTTTAAAATAGAGCTACCCTATAACCCAGCAATTGCACTACTGAGTATTTACCCTAAAGATACAAATGTAGTGATCCGAAGGGGCAAGTGTGCCTGAACATTTATAGCAGCAATGTCCACCACAGCCACACTATGGAAAGAACCTAGATGTCCATCAACAGATGAATGGATAAAGAAGATGTGGTGTATATACACAATGGAATGCTATGCGGCCATCAAAAGAAATGAAATCTTGCTATTTGCAACTATGTGGATGGAAGTAGAGGGTATCATGCTTAGCGAAATAAGTCAATCAGAGAGAGACAATTAACATATGATCTCTCTGATATGAGGAATTTGAGAGGTAGAACAAGGGGTTGTGGGAGGTAGGGAAGGAAAAAATGAAACAAGATGGGATTGGGAGGGAGACAAACCATAAGAGACTCTTAATCTCACAAAACAAACTGAGGGTTGCAGGGGTGGGGGTAGTAGGGAGAGGGTGGTTGGGTTATGGACACTGGGGAGGGTTTGTGCTATGGTGAGTGCTGTGATCTGTGTTAAGACTGCCAATTCACAGACCTGTACCCCTGAAGCAAATAATACATTATATGCTACTAAATAAAAATTAAAACAGTAAGATTATAAACTTTATGCCAACACACTTGCATATGTAGATAAAAGGACATACTTTTTAAAATGCACTTAGAAAGCTGAACTAAGATGAACCATCTACTAGCACTCTACCTAGGGGCCCCGTGCCTGGGAAGATCTGGAAGGGGATCTCCAACTTGCTGGTGCCAGTCCATTTCTGGATTGAGCCTATGGATGGTGTATTTGTGAATATGCAATTTCTGAGCTTATTAACTTCTATATTTTTTTCCTGTATGGAATAAACATTAACAATGTTTATAATAATAAACCATTTCTTTCAAAAATAAAGTTACATACCTAGATACTTCCTGACAAGACTACCATCTTTTTTTCCCCAAGTTCCTAGATTATAATTTCTAATATTGGGTGGTAAAGGGTAGGGTCCATACTCCAAATTCTGAATTAACACAGAAGTCTGGAAAAATTTAGCTTTTTCATTTCATTATTTTCATTTATGATTAAGGGAGACTGGAATACTATAACAGAGCTTTAAGAATTTTAAAGCCAGCTCTCTATTCCAAACAATTTTCCCCTGCAAGTGACTTAAAGAAAACCCCTTAAATAGAATGAGATTTGAAATCTACAATATTGCATTTCATAATTATCAGTAACAGGCTACATAACAAGTAATTTTCCAAGAGTTCTATATTTGTAGCATGTTTAAAAGGAGGTCTTAACCTTTTTCTTTCCTACTCAGTGTAATAGGGATGTTGTGTTCTATTTTAACCAAGTTGTTAGGATTAAATAGTGAAATATGTAATAAAACAGTGCCTGTCACATAGTAAGAGCCCACTAATTGCTGGCTGTTTTATCATCATCTTGACCATGAGAATAACTCCTTCTCTCCCAATTAAATGCAGTCCCAGGATTCAATCATCAAATATGGGGTATGATTTACATTCATTTCTACCCTCATTTAACATACAAAGGAAAACAAAACTTGGAAATTCTGTGTTTCTACTCAAAAAAGTACAGTGAAGCATGGACTAAAAGATATTTAGATTTCTGCTCAATATTGAAGTTAAATTTGAAAGTATCTATTTTCTATGCAGTTCACAAACAATTTTTATTTCTCACTGTAACTGAAATTCTCTTAAATAGATTTTAAAATTTGAAAGACTCAAAAAATTGAATAACTACTATATGCCATGAGAGTGTTTCTTGGTGAACAACTAAAAGATGGTTCAGAAATTAAGAAATTTATACAATGCAAACAACTGATACATGGAAGAGAAGAGTTTAGAACATTTTTTGGAGATGCCAAGTCATTTTTAATTTTTCACCATGCTATACTGCCTGATATGGATTAAATATTTAGACAGCCATTCCCTCAAACAATTCCTATCAACCGAATATATTTTGGTAACTGAATATAATAAATCCAGGGTGTATGAGCATTAAAAACCTTTTAACCTTTTAAGAAATTGACTTTTACCCTCTGAGATGTACTGTTAATAACCACCATCCAAAGATGAACATTTGAGTCATTTATAAGATAAAGGGATTATATGGATGGGGTTAGTCTAAGTTTCTTTAAACCAAATAAAGTTTAATAGGAGATATTGTTGGCTCCATTGCTTATATTCAACAGCCAAAATTTTGAGCAGAACAAACTTAGCATAAGGGAGATCTGCAATAAATTACACCCATTAACTTTCTTCTAGAAAACTAGAATGTATAGAAAAATACACAGAAAAGCACAAGTCCTAGGGTGTAGCTCCATGTCTCTTTACTAAGTAAACACACCAATGGAATCAACATCTACATGAACAGCACCTAGATATAAAAATAGGACATTAGGGCGCCTGGGTGGCTCAGTGGGTTAAGCTGCTGCCTTCGGCTCAGATCATGATCTCAGGGTCCTGGGATCGAGTCCCGCATCGGGCTCTCTGCTCAGCAGAGGGCCTGCTTCCCTTCCTCTCTCTCTGCCTGCCTCTCTGCCTACTTGTGATCTCTCTCTGTCAAATAAATAAATAAAATCTTTAAAAAATAAATAGGACATTAGCAGTCTCCCCATCAATTACTGTTACCCATCTGTGACTCAAATACTACACTGTACCTGGCTTCTTTCACCTGTCCATGTAGCTGTAATCCATTTTTCTCATTGTTCTTTATATCAACTGTAGGACTAATCATTTACCCCTTCTATTATTGGGAGACTTTTGGATTGTCAAGTGACCTTCAAGAAATAAAGCAACATGGGTGTTTGGGTGGCTCCGTTGGTTAAGTGACTGCCTTTGTCTCAGGTCATGATCCTGAAGTCCTGGGATCAAGTCCTGTATCAGGCTCCCTACTCAGCAGGGAGTCTGATTCTCCTGCTAAACCTCCCCCCTCCCACACTGTCTCTCTCTCTCTCTCTCTCATTCTCTTTCTTAAATAAATAAATAAAGCAACAAACTACAGAGTGGGAGAAGATACTTGCCATACAGGCGCTAAATATGATATCTAGAAGACATAATTAAGTCAAATAAAAAGGCAGATTAACCTGTTTAAGGAAACAGTTGCAACAAAGAACTTCAAAAAGGAGAATATGTCAATTGTCAATAAACATCCCCCCAAAAAGACTTAGTTTCGCTCATCAGCAAGGTGATGCACATTAACACAGTAAGATACCACTATATATACACTATAATGGCTAAAATAGAAAAAACGGAACATCGAGAGTTCGCAACAAAGTGAACAACTAGAACTTAGGTGCACCGCTGATACAACCACTCTGTAAATTGGTACAAACTGCAGGAACCTGCTGAGCAAAAATGTTCAACAGTACCACGACCTGTAGTATTCCTCACCTGATAATGCTACAGTTCGAGCTATTCCAAGGTACAGAAGACACGCCGGGACCATCATTTTCCTGGTTCAGACAAAATTGAGTGCTCTTCAGTCAACAAACTCTAACCACCTAAATCACAGGCCCCATATCAAGTGTTAAGGCTACAAGACTCCAAATTAATTCTCCTTTATATTTTCATACGGAGATGCTTCCTGTTGTTGCCCTCTGGAAACTCTGAATAGTGACAACATGGAAATATCCCCCAAATGATAAGAACTTTAGAGTATAACTATAATAATGCCCTTGAGTGGACATCTTCAGTTATCTAAGAAAAACTTTTCAACAAAAGAGGTTTAATTTAAAAAAAAAAAATTAGCTCCAGGGGTGCCTGGGTGGCTCAGTGGGTTAAAGTCTCTGACTTCAGCTCAGGTCATGATCCCAGAGTCCTGGGATCAAGCCCCACATCAGGCTCTCTGCTCAGCGGGGAGCCTGCTTCCTCCTTTCTCTCTGCCTACTTGTGACCTCTATCTGTCAAATAGGTAAATAAAATCTTTTAAAAAAAAATTAACTCCCTTGACTAGGATCTAAGCTCATCCAGCCTTTATATTATATACCATTACAGAATTGTGTATTCTTGAGTATTATATAATGTACACAACCATCTCAACCACAATGGTGCAGTTTTGATGTCACTTAAAATTCTAGCAGTAGTAAAACTGGAATTGTCATATACCATAAGCTTGAAGATAAACACTAAAAAGCACAATTTTTAAATGCTAAAAATCAGTGGTGTCTTATTTTTTAAACTCCACTTTAGGTAGGATATCGCATCACAAATTTACAAGTACCCTGGCTAGAAAGACGACGTTTCTGTCTGTAGAATACTTAACATCATTTTTCACCTTTGGACAAACAAACTGTGAGGTAGCCTATGAAGAAGATCTATAGGCTTCGGGGCACCTGGATAGCTCAGCTGGTTAAGGGTGTGACTCTTGATTTCAGCTCAGGTCATGATCTCAGGGCTATGAGATGGAGCCTGGCAACGGGCTCCATACTGAGTGCAGAGTCTGCTTGATATTCTCTCTCTTCCCCTTCTCCCCCCAACCACTTACATGCTCCTCTCTCAAAAAACAAAACAAAACAAAACAAGTTATGTTTAATCTTATCTTTGTCACGTATGACAGACTGCATCTATACTATTCAAGTCTTATGCAGATATAAAATACTGAAGAGCATTATTTGGAACAATACTTAAATACTATCACTTTTTGTAGAATAAAGTTCTACAGAGATTGCTCAGGTTTGGGAAAGCATTAGTTTTCACTGTTTTCACAATCCTTCAGCACAGCCAATTGACTAATACATGGAGTTTCAAGAAGTCTTGATTCAAGGTATTAACACCCAACATTCCCTGTATTAAAGGGACCCTATTTTTTCCCCAGTGCGTCTTAGTTCCTTGCCTAGGCAAATTGTTCCTTCTTGAAAAAGGCTGCCAAATGTCACTGATGTTCTTTGAGCTTGATACAACAAGTCATGGGCTGTTTTACTCTCAAGAGATAATCCCAACATGTGCACATGACACACGAGGGAACATGTGAAATAGTCCATACTATTTTTTATATTTATACTTATATATATACTTATACTATTTTTTATACTTATACTATTTTTTATACTTATACTTTTTTTTTACAAAAGACTTCTTTGTGTTTTAGGGGTGGGGAGGGAGAAGGAGAGGGAAAGAGAGCATCCCTAGCAGACTCCCTGTTGAGCCTAGAGCCAGACACAGGGCTCAAGCCTAGGACCCCAAGACCATGTCCCAAGCCAAAACCAAGAGTCCAACAACTGAATGAGCAACCCAGATGCCCCCCCATCTGTAAATACTTCAGATCATGTCCAAAGTTACGAGAAATTTTGCATGCTTGTTATTTTGTAATATTACAAATTAGAGGAGGAAGCCCAACTCTTAATATCACAATTAAGAAAAGTTTAAACTTGGTTTCATCTTGGCCAGTGATTTCCTAAGGAGGGAGGCAGGTCCTCTTGATTCTGGAGCTACAGTAACCAACTGAAGTCCACAAGGCTGAATCACGGATCCATCTCTCTAACTCACGCTTCCCAGAGAAAGAAACTGCATTAGCAGAGAACTCAGAAACCAGAATAGAAAATACCTAATATTATATAGGAATAGAAAGCATAACCCTACCCTTAAGCCTTATGCATATGGAATGCTATCAGACAAACTCAGACAGCATCGTAGAGAATATTGTGTTATGCGGTAAGGTCTAGAACACTCACACATCAATAAATACTGGAAAATAGGGAAGCCTTTTTTAAAACAATCAAGATTGAATTAAGTCTTAAAGAGCTAGTAACATTCAGATGGGCGTACAGAGAAGAGGGTGTTGCCAGACCTACGGTGAACACAATGAAAACCAGCGGTAGGAAAGAGCAGGTGAGCATGTCCCTGGAGACCACAGAGTAGTGAGAACGAAGTCTCCCACGGATGGCCAAGCCAGAACCTGGCCATTTCACTGACTGGGAATGCCCTGCATGTACTCTCATGCAGATATTAAGCGGGATTCTATGCAACTGCAAAGTTGAAAGTTGAAAAAAGATTTGTTGTTGGACAGAAAAACAGATGGCCGTCAGGGATCATTACTAGTGACTATGTACTGACTATGTGACTATGTACTGACTATGTGACTATGTACTAGTGACTATGTACTGTATTACTAGTACTACTGTACTATATACTGTGTATATTTGGCAGCACAGCAATGCTAACAATACAATGATGTAGCCACTATTGACCATAGGTTACGGGTAAGGAAGTGGAGGCTCAGAGAAGTTAAGATCACTCAATAAACAGAAAAATTAGGATGTGAAGGCATGCATGTATTTCAGAGCCCATACAATTCATTATGCTACACAGTTTTCTCTAGAATTACGAGTGGCTTAGTTTTCAAAGAAAGGAATCATGCTTATGTGTCCTCAACATCTGGAGAGGGGCCTGGGTTCGGCTTGTTTCTGCCTGGACCTGACCTCACAGTGCTGGCAAACTCACTAAGACGGAAGTCAACAATCACAATCTACTGAGATTCCTGCTGAGGCTGAGGGAATGAATAAATGCACGCACTTAACACGGGGAACACATGTGAGATTGCAGTATTGGTTAACATAGCTGGAGTGTTTGACTTCCTTTCGAACCCTGTCCCTGGTATTTTCTAGCCACACGGCTCTGTACAAGCGATGTGATTTCTCAAAACTTCAGTTTATTCAGCCATAAAATGAGAATACCTGTGAGTTACAGGTTCCCACTCAAGTAAAATCATGTATGTAAAGCCTTAGTGCTGTGTCTGACTTGGATAAGCCCTAAACTGACATCCTTCCTGGCGTCAGAAGTGGTGGCATCCTGTGATCTCACAGATGGAGGCCCTGGTTTTTATGCCACTAGACACAAGCATCAACAGTGTGAACATGAACAAATGCCCACCTTTCTTCCTGTCCATATGTGCATACTTGCCACATCAGTCTGTGAATTTAAGGAAACCAATTCATATTTCCTGTAGACCTGGAATATGGACTCGTTTTTACAAGGTGATGAAAAGCTAAGATTGACTACCTCATGGAGCCAGTCTAAGCATTTAGTTATCCAATGGAATCCTTGAAAAGGAGAAAAGGAGTCATAGACTAGAAAAAAAGACAATGAGAATTCTAATTAAACTTTAGAAATGGTTACTTTTCTAATGCTCCATAAAAAAAACAAAACAACAACAAAAACACAACACCAACAACAACCCTACTGAGGGACACTTGGGTGGCTCAGTTGGTTGAGCATCCGACTCTTGATTCTGGCTCAGGTCATAATCTCAGGGGCATGGGACTGGGCCCCAAGCTCAGCATGGAGTCTGCTTGATATTCTCTCTCCCTCTATGCCCATTCATCCTCTAAATAATGGAATCTCAAATAAATAAATAAACAAACAAACAAACAAACCAGCTGACTGTTTTACTGAAAAATAGAAGGACAGGACTACTTCATTCATCGGACTTACAGTGTGCCAGCTGCAGGTAAAAAGCCTTTCCATCCATTGTTTTATTCTGAGTTTTTTCACAAATAAAAAATCCTACTACTAGAAAAGGATAAAACTAAGATTTGAATTCATGTTTACTGACTCTAAGTACAGTGGTTTTTACAATTGAATTTAATCAGTGAGAATAAGAGGTCCACACACATGGCTGCAAGAGAGAATAGAAAATGCTTGCCTGTGTAGACCCAGCGAAAATACCAGATGAATCCCCATATCGGGGATATTCTGATATCTCTCGTTTGATAATCTTGCAAAACAATAAAAAGCTTCCCAACATCTATAAAACTCTTATCTGTAAACCCATAATTTCTGTAGTTCCTCACATACTGCTTTTTATGTCTTCCAATGTCTCCAACATAAATTCTTCTCAACTAGATGACCAGCTCTTTAAAGGCTACATTTTATACTTCCTTTTCTACCTTTATTTAGGGGTATATGAATTTTACTCATCTACTAAGACAGTCTCAGTTTATAATGTCTTGTCTGACAGCTGAGTATTAAAATAGTATCTCATCATCCTTTTCATGTCTGTGATACTAAACTTTAGAAAAGGGGACTGCATTATTCAGCTCACTTTATAAACCCCAAATGATACTGCATACTGCATATGGATACTGAATAAATGATCAAAAAAAATGGAACTCACTAAACAAAAATACTTCATGTCAATATTCTGCATTTTTCAATGTTTTTATGGAGTGTAATAAGACTTCTAACCTTTTACATCAATATTGATCAATATTTACCCAAACGAATACATACACCTATGTATACACACATGCATGCATTGGATATTTTTAGATATAAAAAAAAAAATTCATTCTTCGAAAAATGTGTCATTACTTGTGATGCTGGAGAGCTTGCGTTTGACCCACCAGATCCCTCTCCCATTTCCCTGCTGTGTGTGCCTGGTAGATGGACCTTGAGGGACTGTTGACCTAGGTTTTGTCTTCAGTTCTGTTGGGTTCAGCCAGGGGGCGACACCAACAGGCAATGACGGAGGGTAGAGGGGGTGGAGAGGGAAGTCCAGAGTATTTCCTCCCTATTCCTGCTCCATCAAGTTAGTCAGCTATGTCCCTCTACCAAAGGCAGCAGCTCCTACCAAGCGACTCTCCCCCACAGCCATTCTCCCCAGGTTGTGGGATTACTCTTGCCCCATTTAGTCCAACTGCTCCCAGCCAGAACCAGCCCGGAGGTTACTATCCCTTCTTCACTTTTCCCAAACCCTGTCTACAGTTTTGTGAATTGTACATTTCTCCACTAACGCAGACAGATTAGTCTTACCAAGCAGATCGGGAAAAAAAAAAAAAAGATTATACAAGCATCTGCCCATGAAACGAAAACAAAATGTGCTCACGAAGTGTTTTAAACCTTAGGCAAAAGGCCAGCATTTGCTTCTAGGGCCGAACCGATCCCTTACTAACACTTTGAATATGTGTCCTTCGTGATGCACAAAACACTCTAAAAGACATAGTCAGGCTCCCTAGTCCTCATGTTAAATCAGAGATTTTGAAACACAGCAATAAGGAAATTTCACCAAAAGCTGTTACAAATGCATGGGAGGAAATTGAGCAGTGATTAGTTTTGAATATTCTTCTATTCTACCACTGTTGTAATAAATCCTATCTTTTAGATGCAACAGGAATAAAGCTTTAATACATTACACATTCTGATCGTTCAGATTTGTGTTCAGAAATATTACAAAGTTTAAACGAAGTTTGAATAACTCTAGTTATTTCACATGTGGAGGCAGGCCTCCCTGAAATAAATGTTGAAATTTAAAAGTAAATTTGAAAAAAGTCTCCATTCTTTGGGTGCTTCATTTCAGGCATGCTGCTGAAGAAATTATTTGTAAGGCAATAACCCCTCTTAACAGAAATATGCAAGAATGTCACTTGCTCAAAAATACAAGAATAAGTGGAATCCCTTATTTTGAATATTTTTTAAAAGAGAGGAGAAATATCAATTTGGCAAGCATTTTCATCTAAATTAATCCAATACGCTTTTAAAACAAAATCTCATGAGCATACATTTCCCCATTCACACTGCTGTCGTCATGGAGACCAATCTCTGGCACATTTGATGGTGTAACCTACACATCTTTCTAGCCCCAGAAAATCCCGTTGTTGCCATGGAAACTGCCAGTCACTAGCCTTTCTATTCCTCGATGCTCCCATAGATACCACTGAAATTTCAGCTATGATTTTCCTAACCTTTGGCAGTCTCAGGGCTTTCTGGCAAGACCAGAAAGAAAAACAAACAACTCTTGGTATCCTGTGCCTTAATCTAACAATTTATTTCTGTCAAATGTTACGGCATGAACACCATGTTAGTAATAATTTTAATACAATCCCAGGTGAGCCTTAAAACCATTTATCAGCTCAAAATTCTAAAGAGATCTCTAATGTCATAAAATGCACTAATTCTTTAGTTAATAAGAATCTCTCCAGAAATAGAGGAAAAATTACTTAATGTAATTGACTTTGAAGTCCATCCCTTTCGGCGAAAAGGTAACCAAGAAATAAGATGTGGAATGTCCTAAGACAACTCAGTGGGGACACAATTACAGATCTGCCTCTTCAGTATTTCCAGCCTATCAACCTAGAATCCAATTTCTGAAAAATAAGCTATTTAATAACTTCAGAAGAAAGTAAACTGTATATGAAACACATGGTAGCCAAAACAATCTATATGCATAGATCTAAAACCGGCAACTCACAGAGTCAATTAGGTTTCTAGAGCTCAACTGTCCTGGCATATTCTTTATTTGAATTATAGACTTCCATTAAAAAATTCAGATCCCCAGATTCAGAAACCCAGATTCAGATCCCCAGCTTCTTCTTCTTTTTTTTTTTTTTTTTTTGACAGAGAGAGATCACAAGTAGGCAGAGAGAGAGAGAGGAGGAAGCAGGCTCCCTGCTGAGCAGAGAGCCCAATGCGGGACTCGATCCTAGGACCCCGAGATCATGACCTGAGCCGAAGGCAGCGGCTTAACCCACTGAGCCACCCAGGCGCCCCCAACCCCAGCTTCTCTTAAGACACTGGAGTATCTGGGCATGCCTGGGTGGCTCAGTCGGTTAAGTCTTTGCCTTCGGGCTCTGGTCATGATCCCAGGATCCTGGAATCAAGTCCCATATGGGGATCCCTGATGAGTGCAGAGTCTGGTGCTCCATTCCTCCCTCTGACCCTACACCCTACCATCTCCCAACCTCCACTAAAGAAAGACAGTGGGATATCTGAAAACATGAAGTCTGTATTTCTACATGGTTACCATCCAGCTTACTACATCCCTGCCATCCCCAGCTGAATTACCACCAGACTATGGCACTTGTTCCAATGACAGGACTAGTCCCTATCTACAATAAAAACAGCAGTCACACTAGCAGATGCAATCCTTAGAATATGCAGGCATTAAGTCACTAAGAAATAGTGATTGGTTGGATGTGGAAGTTACAAGATGAAGAACAGAACTAAGAAATGACCGCGATTTCTTGGTTGGAGAAAGGGCAAAGTGTGGTAGGAAAATCCCTGGAATAAAAAATACAAGACAATAGGGCACTTGGGTGGCTCTATCTAAGCATCTGCCTCTTGGTTTCAGCCTGGGTCATGATCTCATGGGTCAGGAGATCAAGCCCTGCACAAGGGGTCCGCACTCACTGAGGCATCTGCTTGATGATTCTCTCCCTCTGCCCCTCACCCCCATACTGTGTGTGCACATACTAAAAATAAATCTCAAAAAATATAAGAAGAGGATACATACAGAGGAGTTGAGGGAGCAGAATTAATGAAAATAAATCTGGAAATTGTGGCTTTGTAATAGCTGTGCAAGATCAAGGTACAGACACAGCAGGGAATCAATACGGGGGTAATGTATATACAACTTGCATTAATTTTCATGTCATTATTGATAGTAACTTCTAAAATATTAATACTAGATACTAGTGTTCATTATAGGATACTAGATCCCTCATACTTGACTTGTAAGCTTCAGTCTGGGTAGGTCCTCAAAATACTGACAGGAATAACTTTAATGAGTCTTCAAAAGCCTAGAAAATGATCAAATTTCTGAAGAAATAACAATGTTCCATAGTATCGGTCTGACTCTTAGTTTACGCCACAGTCTGACTGAGACATATACACAAAGCACAAACATTTACTTTTCTAGTAAATCATGTTCTTCCCCATTGGCATGGAGAGCTACAGCTGAGTAATGATCAGAATACTAGAAAATGTACTTGTATGCAGCTTCCCCCCAGGGAGGACACTTACTCAACTGATTAATTCCTACACTCATTCAAGTTATGGAACAGACCAAAAAGAGTTGAGTTATAGTTGGTCATCAAGAGAATATAAGAGCCAGCTGGCCAAGTAATCTGGCCCCAGGCAATCTTACCCTCTCTCCCTTGCCCTTGAAATGTATAGTCTACCTACTATACCCATGCTAGCAGGTTTTCAAGGACACAGTCTGGAGACAGAGGGGTTGAGACCAGCTGGGCTGAACACGTGACTAAGCCACGTAAGATCTTTAAAGAAACCCTTCGGATACTGGCGGCCAGGGGCTAATGTGTCGACTCATCTTGGAGCTGTGCACATGACAGGGCTCCTGGGTAAGATCCACCGCTTAGGAAGTACACCCCAGTCTCCTCCTCCGCAGTACCCTGCTGCCTATAGTCACTCTCCTTACCCTCCACGTAAGATGGCCAGTTTCAAATTTCACCCAGGAACCCCAAGATTGTGAGCCACTGAGTTGAGGCAAATTCTCTTGCCAAAGACAGAGAATATAAATAGACCAATGACTGAGGAGCTTGTAAGAAGAAAACTGCACTCGGTATTTTAAAACTTGGGTTGCCTCTGGCAAGAGGGCAATGTCATCCTGGTTTCTGGTTAGGGAGCCAGGTAAGCAGCTTCACAACAGCCTCAAGAACCACTGACTTCGAGACCATCAGGTACCAGAAGCTACCAACTGCCAATACCAGGGTTTCCGATTTCTATATCCTCATGGTCTCCAAATCAGAGATGAGCACCTGATCTCTAATTTGATAGCATCAGATTATCTGTGGGCTCTCTCTCAGAAAAATCTACTTTTGGCACATTCACAGATGACTTGAGATGATAGGATCCTCAATATTACTACCTTTTTTTTTAAGCCAAGAACCATGGTGTTTCATATCCATATATCAAGTCTATGAAGAGGCTTAACTAAAGGAAATAAAGACTTTGATGCTTGACAAGGGATATTAATGCCACAATTTTTCAAATTAAATATTTATTATTTATACACCTGACTTTAGTTTGCAGGATGGAGAAAGTAGGGACATCCTTTTAAAATGCTTTTCATTGTTTTAATGTAACTTATTAAAATATGTATATTACGTAAGAACTGAAATCATTTAGATAAGGCATTAGCAATGCCTGACATGTAATAAGCACTCAAAACTTAGCGCCACTTTAACTAGAAAATCTACATTAGCACCAAAAGGCATATTCAGAAAAATATCCACAGATAGAAGCTCACAGATGCATATACACAGAACTCCGCTCTTTGGAGGAAATATCCTACTTGAGACCCTATGATGGGTCATGCTTTTTCTACTCCATCATAGACTGTGAATACATTTCCACCTTAAAATATATACTTGTCTCTTCTCCAGTAACTTTTCTACGGCCTGCCAAACAGTATTCTTCAGATAGCTCTGGTTCTAAGAAGTTGAAGGGTTCTTTTCCTGTCTTCAAGGAAACTACAGTAATCAAAGGCTCATTAGATTTCTGGGTCACTGTCCAAAAGACTCGGGCAGCACCCATCTTATGCGGCCAGATTCAGGGGTTGGGGAAGTGGGGGGAGACACAGAGCCAGTTCTAGGAGAAGGGCCAGCAGGAAAAAACCTTTTTGCCTTCAGGTTTGTCCTTCCTTACTTGCTCCAGTCTCTCACTATCATAGGCATATAAAGTTAAAGATCATCTTTTCAAAAATAAATAAAGAAAGGAGTACAGAAATTGGCTAATTACTCCTAAGAGTCAAATTACATCTACAAAAAAGACTTGAAAAAGAAAAATCTGCCACAAATTTCACCCCACCAACATTCAGAGCTTAAGTCTTGGAGTACATGCAAGTCATCTGCTCTATTATCTTGGCCTCATAACATGGGAGACACGCAGGCAAACTGCGGACAGTATGTAAAGTCCCTTAAGGAACATGTAAATTATCTGAAGCTGAAGCAGAAATTAAGCCATGATCCTGTCCAGTCTACCTATTTCAGCTGACAGAGTGAACTAGGGCTCGACACAGATATTTTAGTAGCCTCTCCATTTTCTAACAGCTCTACATGACCAGGCAAGGGGAACGTTAGCTTCAGAGCAAACCCATTTGAAACTCAAGAACAAAAGAATTTTTTGTCTCCAATTTTCTTTATGTGAGTCCAGCACCTCGGGAAAAGAGTACTCTCACAGTTTGAAGAAATGCACATTTGCAGTCCGGAGCCCAGAGAACAGCGTCTATTTCTCCAGAGAAATCAAGATGAGAATTCTGAGGACCTGAACTAATGTGCAAAGGTTTGGCCACTTGAAAAACAGCAGATCCTGCTGGAAGAATTAGAGCCAAACAGCTTCTCTGAATGAAAATGGAGAACAGAACCAAATATAATAGGACACAAGATAATCTCATCCCTGTATAAAGTTCAAATAAGCCATCTAGCCAATTCTTTTCAACAATATTGGTGAGAGAAGACACATGCACATATATTCATCTACATTCTCCTTTTGAAAGATAGATGGATAGATCTCAGTGGCACTAAGAATAAAACAGGAGGTGAAATTATTAAGAGCCCATATAAGTTTGAAAAGGAAAGAAGGAGAGGGAAGAGGAAGCAGGAATGAATGTACTTTGTCAAGTTCACTATGCACATGTACACTGGAAGTTTAAATAACTTCTGTCATCTGAGTTAACTGATTTGGGCTCTTATAATCTTAACAGCACATTCTTGGAGTTCTCCAAATTTCACAGTCACTTGCAAATCTTTAAGTTCTAACAATTCTAAATGTAAAGCCCACATCCTTGTCTTGGCTAAAGATAGGATTCTCCTCTCTACCAGCTCCATAAATAAGGGCCAGCAGTTCCCTCCTTTAGGCACATCTAACAGCAATTAGAGGGGGCCGCCTAATAAACTCTTCATCCACCCTAGTTGTGCAGGTGCCACTCTAGGTCTAGACTAAGCAGATCTGTCCATCATTGATTCTGCAAATCCCAAGCACTCCACTGCTATGACTGGGTACCACACTTGGCTCCAGTGATGACAAGCGAAACCGCAATTTTAAATCTAGCAAAGGAGAAGGTACTAAGTACATGATCACTTTTTCAAAGCAATTGTGGGAATAGCTCTCAAGGCCAAAGAAGCCCAGAGAACATGAGATGTGTCCCCATGAGTACGGGGAAGACTGTAGTTCAAGCAAAGATTGAAAGACAACATGGCTAGAACCAAGGGAGCAGACCAAAGAGGTAAAGAATATGAGAAAAGCAAACATTCCCCATAGCCTTGAGGATTACAAGTTACCTCATCTGTCACCAACCTTCTCCCTAAAACCATCCCCACCTAAACATCAAAGGGAAGGAAACATGAGCATCTATTATATACTAGTTACCATCTTCAGCCTCTTGATAGCTTATTAGTTTATTTGAACCAGAAAACCTGGGAGAGGGATGTCATTGTCTACTTTATACAAAGAAAATGAAAGCTAAAAAACAAAACTTGTTTTTTGGTTCTGGACAATGGATTCCATGATAATACTCAGGAACTACAATTATTTCCTTTTATCTCCTTGTTTCTTGGATGAAATATTAGTAAAATATATACAAATGATTCTCATGAAGTATTTTCTCAAAATTTTTTCCTATTTAAATGTAGGTTAATAATTATTGCTCATATCTTCAGATTAAAATCTCTTTTTAAATTTCTAATTTTTAAATATAGTAGTCAAGTGTCATTAAATATTATTGGAATTTTTCCACATGAAGAATGTGAAAAGGGGTGCCTGGGTGGCTCAGTGGGTTGAAGCCTCTGCCTTTGGTTCAGGTCATGATCCCAGCACCCTGGGATCAAGCCCTGTATCGGGCTCTCTGTTCAGAGGGGAGCCTGCTTCCTCCTCTCTCTCTGCCTGCCTCTCTGCCTACCTGTGATCTCTGTCTGCCAAATAAATAAATAAAATCTTAAAAAAAAAAAAAAAAAGAATGTGAAAAAGACTTTTACCCATACTCAAAATCCATTTTAGGAAGTTTTGTAAATTTGCAAAAAAAAAAAAAAATCAAGTTTGTTATGTTGAACCATTTGAAATTGTTAATGGTGAACCATTTTAATCCACAAAAATAATTTCATGCAGTTCAATCTAGTATTTGTTTCATTCATGCTGAACGTACGGCATTCTCATGGGCATGGAAATAAATTCTAACTCCTTCAGCTTGCTTAAGGGACAAGGTAAAAACTATTAAGGATTTAAGCAAATTTAATCTTTAAATCCAGGTCTTTTAAAGAAGTACATAATTTCCAAATGAAGGGCATAAAACAGCAAGCTCAGAGAAAGAAGGTAATTTACAGACATCTCCAAGGGCTAGAGGGACTTGGGAAAACCTTAAAAATTCAGTAGACTGTGATGCAGGCTCAGGGGGATGGCAAATTCAAATGCTGATGAGGGCCTGGGTAGAACTAAAAAGAAAAGCTATTGAAAAGAGGGGACAACAGGAAATCGGGGGCGCTGCAGATAAACTAGATATGAAGGGTGTATGCCTTGCATTCAGAATTCAAATTCACTTTAAAAACAAACACTGTACTTATTAAACAAAACATATCTTCATAAGTGAAGAAGGTTTCGGAGATTGATGGTCTGTGAACCCTGGTTAGAGAGAAAATTAAGCAAGCCTACCAAAAGAACATAAAAGGGAGAGGCGAGGAGAAGGACAATCAAGGCGCTTGCCAGATACCAAAGCAGAGGCTAGTTTGTTAGCACAAAGAGTACAACAGGAGGAGGAGAGAGGAGGTAAGTCCAGAAAGAAGGCCAGCCAAGGTCAGAAAGGCCATCAACAAAAGACTAACAAGTTTAAACTAAACAGCTTGAATTTCCCTAGATGTGTCTGGGCTTGGTATCAGTCTTTATTTCTATTAGTCCATTTCCAAAGCCTGTTGCTGCATTTTTTCCCCTTGCCTATCTCCCATTGCTTTCTGGGATCTAGCTTTAATAAGCCTGCCCTACACTCCTCAGTCAGAGGAAGCCATCACCATTTTCTTCAAGTTTTCAAGACTCACAGAACCCTCTGTCCAGCATTGTAGTAAGCCATGTCTACCTTGGTTTTCCTAGTAGGAAAAAAGTGGAGTTTGAGAAACTATATCTAAATCACATTTGTACCCAGTACAACATAGAAAAATGGAACTGAAGACCGGAGATTGAATCGTCATTCCCCTGAAAGCACTCTATACCCCTCAGGAAATGGAAAAACCATTCAATGTTTTAGAGTTCCTATGTAATGTGATCGAAGTAATGTTTTGGGAAGTTGTTTGGTAGGAATATAGAACAATACAGAAAGAAGACCAGAAATCTAGATCATGAATCACTGCCGTGGATCAGGGCATTAGTACCTATAAGTGAGGTACGATCTGTTTCTGGAAAAAGGTAGACCATGATGGTTCTAAATGGCTAGGAGATCAAGAAGTCAAAGATGACTGGGAAGTTCAGTGTGAGGAGATTAAAACAATGTAGCAAGAAAAGTAGAGATTGATTCAAGCCAAGAGAGTGAGAGAAGTAAGCTGACTTTTGATCTGTCCAGGTTTCCACAGCAATAAAACCACCAAGGCGAAGCACAGAATTACGTTTGAGAAAGAACACCTCTTTCTGGGTGTTTCTCCAGATATTAAATGGCATAATATAGAATAAATTACTCCAAGTATTAAGAAAAATATCTATTTTCATTCTCACATCCCAGAACCTGGCTTAGGTTAAAACGAATAACCAGAGGGGATGGTAACAGGGCAAGAACCAAAAAAGGAAATGTTGCCAAGGCTACTTAGGGATGCTTGTTGGGGGAAGAACTACAATACAGCTTAATTTAAGAATACAATGTACCCCCTTCTGACTCACATAGCCAGTTCCATCAGTAATTAAGTTCTGGTACAATGGTCTGAAATAAACTCTAGATGGCCACGGAGTACAGATCAGTTGGCCAAAGTACAATACACAGCACATTCAGTACCACTGAGACCAACAAAGTGATAGAACTCTCAGTACAATTCTTTTCTGACTTTTCCCATATTTGAGACCATTTATGCTGAAAAAATAGAATTCCTTAACCCAAGGCCTATATTCTTTCAGAAGATCCTTAAGTAGTCTTCAGGTTATCTAGAAATTTTATGTGCATACATGCCTTTTTCTGAAGGGAGACCCACTGATTTCCTTTGATCCTCAGATTTGGGATAGAAGACATTAGGAACCATTGCTGAAGGATATAGTCAATGATACCTACTGAACATGTTAAGTAAATCCTGACAATTCTCCTAGAATAGAAAAAAAATTATACAACTGACTCAACAATTCATATTAATATCCTTTTATTACTGAATAGATATCCTTATAAAGACTTAAAATTATGAAAGTATTTTACATACATTAAAGGAATAAACACAGGAAACAAAGTTGTATGTATTATAGAATTTCAACCATAGAAAATGTATTTGGGGGGGAAAAAAAGTCCCCTATTAAGGATCTAAATTTCAGGGGTACCTGGATTGCTCAGTTGATTAAGTGTGTGACTCTTGATTTCAGCTCTGGTTATGATCTCAGGGTCCTAAGATTGAGCTCGGTGTCAGGCTCTGCACTGAGTGTGGAGCCTGCTTAAGATTCTCTCTCCTTCTCCCTCTTACTCCCACCCCCTGAGTGGTTCATGCATACTGTCATTCAGAAAAGATAAATTTTAGTTTTTCAAGATGTTTTGTGTTCTCTGAATTGTTATAGCATGTATTTAGTATGTTTGAAGATACATGGATTTTCTGGCTTTTCTGGATACCCACCAATTTGAGAAAATTCTGCTTTGTTGGTGCATATATTGCCCTCATATCCCAGGCTTTTTGATTATGTACGATCTCCTTACCACCCAGTACCTCTAAACTGTAATAAGATCCCTCCCAGGTAATGGAATTCCACTTTAGAAATAATTTGAAGAGAAAAATCCAACTTGTCCTTTAGAAGCATCCAAGTCCACACCTTCTAAAACTGTCAGTAAACCCCCAGCTCGCTGGCATCATAAAGGCAGTACCTGGGAATGCCAAAATCAGCACCAGCCCTAGGAGGAGAGCATGTTCCAGCAGTGGTTGCCAACCAAGGGTAGGAGGGCACCCAAGATACTGTTCTGGACCTGTGTGGGGTAAACTGTGACTATCACTGTAACCAGGGGCTACTACTGTCCTTTAGAACATAAGAGCCAGGGATGCTGAACAGCCTACCGCAACAGCGGTCCCTCATAATGAAGAGCTGTACTGTCAAAATGCCAAAAGTGTCTCTACTGAGAAAGAGCCTTTTGCCTGTGTTCTTCCCACCCTTTCTTCGGCAGGCCTCAAGTCCAAATCCATCTATTCTAGGGAACCTTCCCCAAGCACCTCATTGCACCTCTTCTATTTCCCTCTCTTGTACCCATATGGTACTAAATTACACAGTTTCTTATAGGAGGATTTAAGAGCTTCATATATAAATGCTTTGCTTTCCTCAACTGAGGTATTAGCTCTCAAAGGCATGGTCCTCTAAGAAAATGTTGAGGACAATCATCTAGGAAAATGCTATGGACTCTGAACAAACCAGGATAGATAGAAGTATAGAGAAAGGCCAGAAATTGTAATAGCTTTAGACTTTCTAGGGAGACTCATTGAATAAAACAAAACAGAACAGGGGCGCCTGGGTGGCTCAGTGGGTTAAAGCCTCTGCCTTCGGCTCAGGTCATGATCCCAGGGTCCTGGGATTGAGCCCCACGTTGGACTCTTTGCTCAGCGGGGAGCCTGCTTCCTCCTCTTTCTCTCTCTCTGCCTGCCTCTCTGCCTACTTGTGATCTCTGTCAAATAAATAAATAAAATCTTAAAAAAAAAAAAACAGAACAACAAAAACAAAGCAAAACTAAAAACCCAAGTACATGCTGATCTCAAGAGTTAACCTTAATTTAGAACTTGACAGTGGCGGCAGCTCTGTGCTCAAGCAATACCAGTACCAAAGTCAAATATTCCTCTTTCTGATTTTTCTACTTGCTAGAAATTTCATGAAGGCTTACTTCAACATTTTGATTAGACATCTTAGCTAAGGTCCTAAAACTCTAGTTCATTCTTTATCATAATCAAAAGCACATATTATCAAAGAAGACCTACAAATGGCCAATAGACACATGAAAAAATACTCAACATCACTCATCAGGGAAACACAAATCAAAACCACAGTGAGATACCACCTCACAACAGTCAGAATGGCTAAAATTAACAAGTCAGGAAACAAGAGATGTTGGTGAGGATGCAAAGGAAGAGGAACCTGCTTACACTTTTTTCAGCTGGTGCAGCCACTCTGAAAAAAACAGTATGGAGGTTCCTTAAAAAGTTAAAAATAGAGCTACCCTAGGACCAAGGAATTGCACTACTAGGTATTTATCCAAGGAAACAAAACTAGGGATTCGAAGAGGCACCTGCACCCCAATGTTTATAGCAGCAATGTCACAATAGCCAAACTATGGAAAGAGCCCAGATGCCCATCAACATACTGAATGAATAAAGCAGAGATCTCACACACTCTCTCTCTCTCTCTCTCTCTCTCTCTCTCTCTCTCACACACACACACACACACACACACACACAGGAATAATACTCAGCCATCAAAAAGAATGAAACCTTGTCATTTGCAACAACGTGGCTGGAACTAGAGGGTATTATGCTAAGTAAAATGAGTCAGCCAGAGAAAGACAACTACCATATGACTTCACTCGTATGTGGAATTTTAAAAATTAAACAGAGAAACATAGGGGAATGGAAGGAAAATAGAAAACCAGAGGCAAATCATAAGACTCTTAAATACAGGTAACAAACAGTTGCTGGAGAGAAAGTGGATAGAGTAACTGCGTGATGGGCATTAAGGAAGGAATGTGATAGAATGAGCGCAGGGTATTATACGCAAGTGATGAATCGCTAAACTCTACCCTGAAACTGGTAATAAACTATGTTAACTTGAATTTAAATATTTTTTAAAAGCACTTATTACGTTCGTATGATGGAAAATTTCATGCCAATTAAAACCTAAGTGTATTTTTTAGTGGTTTCCCAACAATAAAAAAAAAATTTTACTAAGTGTAGAAAAAAACAAATTTTATGGGACTAGCATGATGTGGTGAGGGAGAAAGAGCCTTGAAGCAAAAGATGCTAACAAAAAATTACCCTCTTTGAAAAAGGTATGGTGGATGCCCTTCTTTACCAGTTAAGGGAAGATTTAGTGGGAGAGCTGGAATTACAGGACTAATGCAAATGCCTAGGAATTTATAATCTGAAAGCAGGGAAAATTGCTGTTGGGTATGAATTCAGAGAATGAACAAAGGTAGGAGTGGAGACAAAAAACTAAGGTGATGGCAATGCTCAGGAAAAGGATGTAGAAAGGCTAAAATGAAGAAAAGTGAAAATAGAAGTTTAAAAAAAATAGGAGGACTACTTTGAAAAAGAGGTTGGGCAATTTGTTCTTAATTCATGATTAGTGGGCAACTACTAAGACCATAAAAGGATTCAAGCAATCGAATGACAAATGATTTTGTAAGTTGTTTTCTGCTCTGGCTCCTGAGATTTAAAATTTATCACAGATTTAGCAGATATACATCCCCCTTATTCAAGTTCATGAACTGTTTTAAATATTCTTGATGTACACATGATTATAAATCACCTAAGTATACATACAATTACCAAAGCACTATTTTTTGAACATTTTTATATCATGTCTAAAAGTCCAGAGAGTGACAGTTTGGTCTTACACACTGTAATCACAGTTATAGAAACAGGAATTTCATTTTCATTTAAAGCAATAGTTTTGTCGTAATGGAATAGAGTATTGAAAGGTCAGAGGGCCCCTCAGGGGGCCTTAACAGACATATTTCCAAAGATGTACAGATGGCCAATAGACACATGAAAGTATGTTCAATGTCACAACCAGGGAAATGCAAACCAAAGCCAAAATGAGCTATATCACACCCATTAGAAGTGCTAAAATCAGAAAGAAATTATAAGCGTTGATGAGGATGTGGAGATAAAGGAACCCTTGAGCATGGATTGGGATTGGAAACTGGTACAGCCAGTGTGAAAACAGCACGGAGGTTCCTCCAAAAAAGTAAAGGTAGACAGGGTGCCTGGGTGGCTCAGTGGGTTAAAGCCTCTGCCTTTGGCTCAGGTCATGATTTCAGGGTCCTGGGGTCAAGCCCTGCTTCAGGCTCTCTGCTCAGCTGAGCCACCCAGGCGCTCCAAGATTTTATTTATTTTAGAAAGAGCATGATGGAGGGGCAAGGGAGAGGAAGAAACAGTCTCAAGCCAACTCTGTGAAGGGGAGCCAGAGGAAGGCCACCTCTCACCACCCTGAAATCAGGGCCCTGATCTGGAGACAAAATCAAGAGCCAGATGCTTAACCAACTGAGCCGTCCAGGCACCCCAAACATTGCACTTTTTAAATGCAGATTGATGGTTCCTCAGGAATTTTTAAATTTTTCTCAATATCATTATTGCTAGTGATATTTACTGCTAGTGGTATTTATTGACTAGCATATAACAGTACTTTAAATTCATTTTTTTTAGAGTAACAGAAAACCTTAGGACTAAGCACGGCATATATTTTTAAGACAGCAGCACCAATTTTGAAAATAAAGCAAGAAGTCTCAAATAGCATATTCTATCAAGCTATTGAATCTAGTACAAGTTAAAGCTTGCCATATTAGTTTTAACTGTAGAAACTCATTAGCCATTACAATAATCAGCAAGAAAGTGTAAAGGGTATAATGCAATGACTAAAAAAAAAAAAAAAAAGAGGGAGCCTGCGTCCCTCTCTTTCTGCCTGCCTCTCTGCCTACTTGTGATCTGTCAAATAAATAAATAAAATCTTTTAAAAAATTAAAAATAGGAATACCATACAATCCAGTGGTTCCACTACTGAGTATTTATCCAAAGAAAACAAAACAAAGAAAAAAAAAACCCACTAATTAGAAAAGATATATGCACTCCTACATTTACTACATTATTTACAATGCCCAAGATATGAAAGTAATCCAAGTGTCCATCAACAGATGAACAGATAATGATGTGTTTCATATATATGTACCCACAAGGTAATATTACACAGCTATAAAAAAGAAAGAGATCCTGCCATCTGCAACCACTATGTATGAACCTAGAGGCTACTGGGTTAAGTGAATTAAGTCAAAAACAAGTAACATATCACTTATATGTGGAGTCAAAAAAAAGTGAATACAGAAGCAAGATCAGACCTGTAAATAACAGAACTGATGGTTGATAGAGAGGAGGGAGAGGGAGATGCACAAAATGGGTAAAATGGAGTGGGAGATCCAAGCTTCCAGTTACAGAATGAATAAAAAGGAACACAGGGAATACAGTCACCGATACTGTAATAGTGTGGTATCGGGATGGCTGGTAGCTACACCTGTGGGAAGTGTGTACAATGTATCGAGATGGTGAATCACTATGCTGCACACCTGAAACCAATATAACTGTGAAGCAAACCCAAGAGTTTTCCAATCAGATGGCCACAATTATAGACGTGAGTCGTCCTATTATACTCTTGTACTTCGTAAATCCCAACATAGGAATATCTGCTCAGGAGAAACAAGGTTTTAAGAACCATATCTAGGAAAAATTGTCAATCTTTGGAACAAAATCCCAAAGGGAAAAAAAAAATATATATATATATATATAAAGAGACATAGTTGAATGAAGAAAATATACTAGGTTAAATTTTTTGCCACTGTGTAAATTTACACTTAACTGTGGTAATTTTTAGGCAGGGAAAGTTGAGTCTATCCCAAAAAAAAAAGTGTTTCTAACAGAGAATTCAGTAAAATTAACACAGCACAGTAACATATTTCCACACAAAAAGCACAGCTGGTAATCAGGATAAAACCATGTCCCTCCAATGGTGATACGCATTTCCCTTTAGATACGGATCATTTTTTTGTTGTGTTTATAAAGCATGATCTTCTAGTACTACTCTATTCTCTGGCTTAATACCTATAAGCACATTTCTCAAACTCTGCTTTTTCCTTTGTCTTTCTAAAATCAGATAATCTTATGAGCCTTATCTTCATGGATTCTTGACACCCTGCGGTGTTGAGCATCACCGTGAAGTTAACTTAAACATAAGAAAAACGCAAACTTCACAAGGGAAGAACTGGCACCCTTCCACCCCATCAACGTTCTCTTTGGGCACATTCTTTCCAAAGCAGAAGGAATGCCAAAGAATTAACACTGTGGCATTAAACCTCGGATCACCTAAGTCAGAGGCCTCAAATGAAAGTTTGGAAGAGGATTATGCAATTTGAAATGCAGCAACTAAACTTGTAAGTCTATTACAATACATGCATTCACAACTAATGTTTACTCATTTATTTTTATATATATTATTTATGATGTCTATACTTTTATACATACATTTACAACTAACTTTCACATCATTAAAAATAGAAAGATGGGGGATCTGTATTCTATATTCTAGAATATGGAGTCCACCAAGCCTCACTGAACCCACATTCTAAATTCTTTAAGTTGACAAAAATGGCTTTCAGAAGTAGATCTGAACCCTGCCTAATAAATAGCATGGATTCTTCACCCAGCCAAACTCCCCGCCCAGTCACTGGGATTTTCAACCATAACATGCACCCTCCCAGCAACTTTATCCAGTGGGTCTAAGAACAGACTGTCCTCGCATTTGCTCTGCAATCATATATTAAGTGCTCTACAGGTGTTGAATGCGGGCATAGACACAGCTGCTTCACAGTACCTCCATTTAATTATACTTGATTTTCAGGTAGTTTTTATTTCTATTTTATAAGTTCAAAGATCTCTCCTTTTAAAGGGTTTTCCTTCAGGCTAGGTAGAACGGAGGGGGAAAGCCCGGTTCAGATCCCAGCTGCATCTTTGTTAGCTCATTACCCTGAGCAAGCAGTTTAATTTAAGTTTCATATTAGGTAGGATTCCTACAGGGCCCAATTTATCCCACAAGGTTGTTATAATGGATAATTGAGGGCTGGAAGTAGAAAGTGATAAATGTAAAGAAATAGTCCTCCTAAAATGAAGGCCACAGAGTGAAAAGGCAATTAATAACCCACAAATGTTGGGAAATATTTAATTTCATGAATAATAAGGTAAACCTTAAGCTTCTTTTACCCTGAAAGAAAAATCTCTCAAAACTGGGATTAAGGGCATTAACAATATCCACACTCTGCCTTTACACAGAACTTAGGCCATATTATTTGCTTCTAAATCAGTATTTTTAAAAATGTATACAGAAATATTTGTGCACATGAAGCTTCATAGCACTTTTATAGGGGGAAATGTGGTAACAACCTAAATGCACAGAAATAGGAGGATGTTTAGAACAACACGGGAGGGGGACATTTTAAATAATATAGAATTCAAAGATGGAAGATGATGAAGTCATTAACAGTCATGACTTTGAAGACTAAAGTGGAAATAATCACCAGGGACTGAGCTTGTCAATGCCCAGCATTCACAGAATTTTCATGATACTAGGAGCAGATTAACTATTTCACGGAGCTTAGAGTCTAAGTAGAAATAACCAGAGAGAAAACTGGATTTCATCCAGGCACAGTGATCAGAGTTATGTATTAGGTATACACTTAAAAAGACAGCAAGGAATCTACCAATGAGAACAGCTATCTTCAGATAATTACTATATAGATTACAGGGCGCCTTGGTGGCTCAGTCGGTTAAGTGTTCGACCCGTGATTTGCACAGGTCATGATCTCCGGGTCGTGAGACTGAGCCCCACGTTGAGCTTGATGCTCAGTAGGACGTCTTCTTGAGATTCTCTAGCTGCCCCTCCCCACTCACTCACTCTCTCTTGCTAAAATAAATAAATCCATTAAAATAAAAGAGATTGCTAACTTTACTCCTACATTTTCCAGAGGTTTTAGGGACATGGAAAGAAAGTTTATAAAAATACATTTGAAGAAAAGGTTTCTAATTTTCATTAGTAAAACCAAACACACAATAAGAACCAATAATGTAGTCAGCAACTTTTGCTTTCAAGAGATTTAGTACATTTAACTGAAACAAGTGGACATGGGACAGGAGGAAGAGAAGTCAGGGTAGGCTGGGGTAGTTAGAGGGTATCAGGATTTATAGGAGTGAACTACTGATTAAAGGGCATGCAGATAGAGGACAAGGTTTTTTTCAGTCCCAGGAGACAGTAAATGCATCTGTTGGGAGATGTTGTTAACTTTGAGAGATCCTGGACATACAAAAATTGGACGTATTTAAGGTATACAACTCTCTGTTTTGACATATGCATACTGTCAAAAGCCATCTAGCTAAGTAACTTACCATTTCTACGTAGTTACCACCGTGTGTGTGTGTGTGTGTGTGTGTGTGAGTAGATTAAAGGTCTACCTCTTAGCAAATCATGCATACGATACAGCATTAAGTCCTCTTACCTAGTATCACCGTACTCATGGTGGCATTACATTTCCGGTACCCATTCCTCTTGTGTAACTTTGAACTCTAATTTCTCCTTTTCCCACCTGCCATTCTTTTCTATTTCTAGAAGTTAAGTTCTCTGCACTTTCAGGTTCACTGCAGCATTATTCATAAGAGCCAATATATGAAAACAGCGTTTTGAGTTAGGTAAAGGGGGTGGGGAGAAATCAAGGGCTGGATAGATGGGAGAAGGCTCAATGCTAGAAGTCTAGAAAGCCAAGTTGAAGAGTTTGCTCTTGATGTGAACCCCAAGAGTTCACTGAATATTCTGGAATAATGATATTCTGAAAGCAGAATAAACACCCAGGGGAATTAGAGAGTAGAGAATGGACCATGAGCTAGGTGGCAGAGGTGCTGAAAAGCTGAACTCCAGTGGCGGCAAGAGAATGGAGAAGAGGAAAAGCACCTACCCACCATTTCAAAGGAAATGAAACAGATTGCTTTGGCTCTGTCAAAATAAAGCTCAGACTCAAATCTGACCAGAAAGAACCAAATAACGGAGGAATTTTTTTTTTTTTTTCAAATAAATGACTTACCTACCTGAAGAGCCTTAGGCAGAGGCAAACCTGAAATTCCAAAAGTTATTACCCACCATTCTAATGGGTTACTAGAAGAAAGAGCCCTCTAAAAGAGCACAGCACCAATGATCATTGTGTACATAGTAAAGTGATGGCTGGCCTACATATCAGAGTAGCTTCTGCCAACTTTCAGCCAGCAAAATTGAAATGGAGAGAGAAGTAAACATTCAAACAAAAGGTCATCAATTACTTATGACAAATTAGCCTCGCATTATGCTGCTTACATATGCTAAAGTAAATTTAAATCCAAAGCTGTTTTAGATCCAATTCATTTTTATGTGGCAAGACAATTTAATGAATACATGAAAAGATGCTATAAAATCTTGCTGTTTTAGTAGTCAATAAGAAGTATGTGGACTACCCTGAAACTGAAGAAACAAGGTCTTAAGGTGGTTTATCATCTCTTCCAAATCAACTGTTCTTTAGTAATTTTAATAAACCTCATCCTCCATACTCAGATATGTTGAAGATGACCTAAGGTCTTATATGGATGTAGCAAAGGTCTATACTCCTATTTCAATCCCATTTGACAGTTACTTCTAAAGTCTACAATCAACATCCCCGTCCCAATTATCTTTCTCTATATCCCTAAATTTAAAGTTTACATTGAAAATCCACTTAACTGAATCATCCCATTTCTAAGAAACAAAAGAACAGTTTTTATTTGTTTGATTTCAATGGCTTCTGTTTTGTAGGAAAAATAGTTATTTTAAAGCAAACATAAAGGCGTTTTATGCCTATTTTGTGTTATCTGAGGCAGACACACCACGCCTTTCCTAACAATGACCCACCTTGCTTTGGCCTCAATTTGAACCCACCACTACTCTCACTCATTTAAACCTTTTTCTTTTTTAAGAAATGGTTTTTATTTATTGAGTGCCTCATGTGCAAAACTCTCTACATACCATATATCCTTTCCACATGATCACCCTACTGGTTATATTTTTTTTAATTAATATATAAAGCATTATTTGCTTCAAGGGTACAGGTCTGGGAATCATCAGTCTTACACATCCACAGCACTCACCATAGCACATACCCTCCCCCATGTCCATAACCCAGCCACCCTATTCTGCCCCCCAACACCTCCCAGCAACCCCCAGTTTGTTTCCTGAGATTAGGAGCCTCTTATACTTTGTCTTCCTCCCCAATCCCATCTTGTTTCATTTTTTCCCTCCCTACCCCCACAACCTCGCCACCCCCCACCCTACCTCTCAAATTCCTCATATCAGAGAGATCATATGATAATTGTTTTTCTCTGATTGACTTATTTCACTTATGTGGTGTGTGGAGATATATATATATCTCCACACACACACAATGGAATACTATGCAGCCCATCAAAAAATGAAATCTTACCATTTGCAATGATGTGGATGGAACTAGAGGGTATTATGCTAAGTGACCCAATTTTTAAAGAGCAATTGAACACAAAGCTAGTGCACAGAACCCTGTTGATGAATTCATCCATTCACTCAAAATTTATAAGCCTTCTCTACCCTTGGAAAGGGTATAAAAAGTTGAAAATGCAACCCATGCTCTCAAAGTTCTCAATCTAATGGGTAGGAGGGAGGGAGGGGGGGAGAGAGAGAGAGAGAGAGAGCATGTGCGAAGAGAATTTCCCAGGTGCAGAGAGGGCTTAGTTTCAGGTAGTAAATAGCTAAAGGTTCATCGAGAAGGGCACCCACCTTCCACTTCAGACTAGGAGCTTTGAGGGAATTTTCTAGAAAAGAGGTTGGCAAACTAAATGCCTGCAGGTCAAATCCAGCTCGACAGTTATATATATATATATATATATATATATATATATAATAAAAAAAAAAAAAAAGAGCACAGGCACAGTACTCCTTTAATCATGTTCTTTGACTGCTTTCACAGTACAATGGCAGATGTGCTAGGTACAATATGGACCTCAAAGCCTAAGAGAGTTACTACTGGGACCTTTGCAAATAACTTTGCCAACTCATGTTCTAGAGAAAGGGGAAACAAAGGGTTTGGAGATAGAGTTTGGCCATCCCAAGTAAGGAAGCATGTGCAAAGATGGCAAAGTAACAAAAATAATGCTTATTTCTAGAAACTGTGTGTGGCTTAGAGGGGCTAGAGCATGGAGTGTGTCTGGGGAGTAAGATTATGGCTAAAGGGATAACCATGGACTTGATCAGAAAGCACCTCGTGCTTATTAGGTAGTTGAGAAATACATGTTTATAATGTCTGTCATTTTTAACATTTGCTATATGCCAGGTACTACAAGCTTTCCCATCCAGGAGCTCAGTTACTCTCTGTAACAGTCACGTGATGGAAGATGGACCTTCATTTGTTAAGTGAGTCAGCAGATGCACAGAATCATAGCGACATCACACAGCTAGTGAGTGACAGGGGAGGGGATCACACCCAGGCAGTGTGACTCTTGTGCTCTACTCCATTCATAAAGCAAATAAAAAGTAGTTATCACCACTAAGTCTTTGGGACGTAATATCGAAAGAGGTAGGTCCAAAAGGCATCCATACTGGTGAAGAAGCCTAAATGGTCACTATTTGCAGGTGACAGGATACTACACAAAGAAAACCCTAAAGATTCTACCAATAATGACTAGTAATGAATTCAGTAAAGGTGCAGGATACAATATTCACAGGAATCGGTAGCATTTCTTCATACTAATGAAATTAAATGAAGACAAGCATTTACAACTGCACCAAAAACAATAAAATACCTAGGAATAAACTCAAGAGGTGAAAGACCTGTACTCAGAGAACTAAAATATTGAAAACATTGAGGATACAAACAAATGCAAAGATATTCCCTGCTCGTGGATTGAAAGAATATTGTTGGAAGGTCCATACTAACCAAAGCAATCTACAGATTCAGTGCAATCTCTTTCTAAATACCAAGAGAATTTTCACAGAACTAGATTACTGTAATTTGTGTGGAACCACAAAGGCCCCGAAAAGGCAAAGCCATCTTAACACAGCTGTAGTAATCCAAACAGTACGGTACTGGCACAAAAACAGACACATAGATCAATAGAACAGAATAGAGACCCTAGATATAAACCCACACTTACATGGACAATTGGTCTATGACAAAAGAGACAAGAAAATATAACTTGGAAGACACCATCTTTGCAATAAACAGTGCTGCGAAAACCAGACAGCTACATGGAAAAGAATAAAAGTGGACCACCTTTCAACACTATACACAAAAACACGCTCAAAATGGATCAGAGACCCTAATGTGAGTCCTGAAACCATAAAAATCCTAGAAGATAGCACAAGGGAGTAGTTTTTAACATATGGTATACCAACATCATTCTACATATGTCTCCTAAGGCAAAGGTAACAGAAGCAAAAATGAACTATTGGGACTTCATCAGTTTAAAAGTTTTAAAAGATAAGCTACTGAACAGAAAAAGATATTCGCAGATAATCTGAGAAGAGGTTAATATCCACAATATTTAAAGATCTATAACTCCACACCAAAAAAATATCAGTTCAATTTAAAAATGTGCGGAGGACCTGAACAGGCACCTTTCCAAAGACAAATGCCAATAGTCACATGAAAAGATGTTCAACCTTGCTAATCAGGAAAATAAAGTCAAAACCACAATATCACCTTACACCTGTTAGAATAACCAAAATCAGAAAGAAACAATAAGTTCCTGAAGGATGTAGAAAAAAATGACCCCTCCTACTCTGTTGGTGGCAATACAAGTTGGTGCAGCCACTGTCCCATTAAAAATAGAAATACCAGGGGCACCTGGATGGCTCAATCCTGAGTGTCTGCCTTCAGCTCAGATCATGAACCCCAGTCCTGGCATCAAGCCCCACATCCGGCTCCCTGTTCAGCAGGGAGACTGCTTCTCTCTCTCCCTCTACTGCTCCCCCTGCTTGTGATCGCACTCTCTGTGTCAAATAAATCAAAACAAATAATAAATAAATAGATCAAAATAAATCTTTATTAAAAAAAAGGAAAACCAACAAAAGTTCTATTATAAAAAAAATAAAAATAGAAATACCATATGATCCAGTAATTCCACCATTGGGTAGTTACCCCAAGAAAATGAAAACCCAGACTTGAAAATATATACACCCTCTTCATTTATTGCAGCATTATTTGCAATAGCTAAGATATGGAAGCAACCTAAGTGTCCATCAATAGCATATACATAAGAGGTAGTACATATACAATGGAATATTATTCAGCCACAAAAAAGGATGGGATCTTGCCATTTGTAAAAACGTGGATGCACAGAGAGGGTATTATGCTCAGTGAAATAAGTCAGACTTAAGACAAATACCATGATTCCACTCTCAAGTGAAATCTTTAAAAAAAAAAAAAAAAAGAAGAAGAAGAAGAAGAACAAAAGGCAGGATCAGATCTATAAATACAGAGAACTAATGGTTGCCAGATGGGAGGGAGTGGGAGATACAGGCTTCCAGTTATGGAATAAGTCACGGGAATCAAAGGCACAGCATAAGGAGTATAGTCAATGGTATTATAATAGCATTGTATGGTGACAGATGGCAGCCACACTTGCAGGGAACACAGCATAATGCAGAAACCAAATCACTATGTTGCACACCTGAAACTAATGTAACATTGTGTCTCAACCATGTTCAAAAACAAAAAAAGCAGCTAGAACCTACAGAACCCCACGGGCCACCACACTAGAAAGAACATGAGGATTTTCTAACATGAATATAAGACTTCAAGGAACTTAGAACAGGTCAACGAGTCAATGCCTCCTACAAGGAATTTAGAACAGGCCAACAAGTTGATGCTTCCTAAGCTCCAATCAGCAATATTTCCCCTTTCAAAATCCTGAAACATAGGTATATGAAATTCTAACATACGGAGGCTGAGCAAGCCAGTGAAAAGAGCAGTGCTTTAGAATTAAAAATCTAATTTTGTCCTACTAATGAAACCTCTTACAAGTTCAGGAAGGTACACAAGACACTAGTTACTCAGAGCCTTGGTTATGATCCATAAAAAAAAGGGCTCTAATACACACATCCCAAGGTGACAGAGGATGATTAAAACATCTAAGTTCCTAACACAGAGCAGCTCAATAAAGCTTGTTATTATCATTGAGTTTTTAAAGAGAAAGCAGTATCCAACACATAAGAGAAATAAACAGGTGTTTTGTAATTGTTGCATTAATCGATTTTCATTAGGAAGTGGATGTAGCAAGTATCAGCCTTACTCAGATTCATTTCTACTTAACAACATCACACAGGAATCTTTTTCGGATTTTGAAGTTATTCCAGGTATTCTTCTCTTACTCATCTCTCCCTTTCCCCACGATTTAATTATTCCCTAATTTCTTTCACATCTCCCTGACACAATCCTCCAGCTCTCCTCCTCGTGCCTTAGGTCAGGTAGACACTGGTCATCTCTTGACTGGACTGGTGCTCTAACCTTCTGACTGCTGCTGTTTCCTCAAATATTTTTCTCTCTTCTAGCCCATTCTCAGAACTAGTGGATGGAATCCTAGGAGAACCCTAGTCCTCTTAAGTCCTCCCCACTGCATGGAGCATTCGGTCTGGACTTCACAACCCACAAGCACCATCCCTCCCTGGCTTCCATCCAACCTCCCTGCCTCAATTTCTGCCAGTTCCCCACAAACGAGGCTCATCGATCCTAGACTTGCTTGACACCTAGGACACTGTAGACCTAGAAGGAATATCTCCTGTACTTTAAGTCCCTCCTCTAACTTACGCAGGCAGAATCTGTCCATGGACCCCTCCAGTTCCTGCGGTCCTTCTCACAGAGCTCGATTTGGGTGTCCTACTTTGTACTGTTACCAATATGCCTATGTTACACCTAAGCTGTGGTTCTCTCTAAAGCAGGGATTCACTCTCATTTGACCTCACATCTTCAACACCTTGTATATTTCTTGCTTGATACTAATTACCAATAAATATTTGTGTACCAGTAAATGAAGTTATAATTATTCCTTATCTGACTGCCTTCGCACGTTCTTCCAGCATTTAAAAACAACTTCATTCTGAGGTTAGCAGAATTTAGCACTTCCTTATCTAATACCTTTAGGCCCTGTCCTGTGCCCAATGGGATATACAAATGTCAAGAAGAAACAGAATCTCTTCTCTTATGCTAAATTCTAGGAATTTAGAACAAGGCAGAAGTGATCATTAGACACCAGGTTTAGATTAGGGAAAGATACAAACTAGCTGCCACATTCTTCTAATTCCCAAAGGTATTTCAATACAAAGAGATAATTGGGTTTTCTTTTACATGTAAAGAAGATCTTATCCTGAAAACTAAAGCCACATACATAGATTTTTTTTTTTTTTAAGATTTTATTTATTTGTCAGAGAGAGAGAGAGCACAAACAGGCAGAATGGCAGGCAGAGAGAGAAGCAGGCTCCCCGCTGAGCCAGGACCTCGATGAGGGACTCAATCCCAGGACCCCAGGATCATTACCTGAGCCAAAGGCAGCCGCTCAACCCACTGAGCCACCCAGGTGCCCCAGTTTTGTTTTGTTTTGTTTTTTGTCAATGTTGTATGAATCAATAGGGGTCTTTTACCATCAGGAACAGAAGAAGACAAAAGTAAATCACTCTAACAATCATAAATTCAAGTTCTGTTAGAAAGTTTGCTTACATACTGAAACCTAATTGTAATTGCTTTATAACAAAAATGCCATTTTGTAGATTTCTTCTCTTCCTAATGGTTCTTCTTTGCAGTGCTTTAAAAAAAAAAAAAAAAAAAAAAAACTGTCTTTATTTCCTGTACCAGGGCTACTTCAAAGAACAGTTATAAATAGTTGGCAGATGACAACTAATACATAGTCAAGATGAAAACATATTTTAAAGGACGCCAAAAGCTAAGAAAACATCTAGGTACCTATTCTTCATTGCTTCACATCTAAGTACAAGAACATTAAAAGTAATAAGTAAGTACAAAGTAATAAGTAAGAATGAGAAAGAGATAACCTTATAGTCACTGATGGAAGCCTTTATTTGTGAAGACAGTAAAAAATTGGTAAATAGCTCCCTACATGATAATCTCCAGCCTGTATTTTGTTTATTAGTATCCCTAGTGCCTAGGACAATGCCTGGGATACAGGGAATGCTTCATATCTTTTGGGTAAATGAATCATGAAATGGATGTAGAGCAATGTAAAAAGGAAAATCATGTAGTCTTAGAGATACTTCTATAGAAAAGAGAAATAAACATGAAAAGTTGGCCAAGATTTTCCTCAAGAATTAAGAGGACAGTGAGAAATACTGGCAAGGGGAGATCTTCAAGGGAAGAAGCCATCTGAACTTTCACTTAAACTTCATCAATCTTAGTATTGAGCCAAGGCCTGCCTTCCTCAATAAGGAAGCCATTTACAGCAGTTTATCAAGAGAAAAATGTAACACAAAGGTCCTTTATATATATTTTGTGTGTATATACGTGTATATATGTATATATATTGTGTATATATGTATATATATACGTATATACACACAAAATTGTTACACAAATTAATATATATTAGAGAAAATGGACATTCTGCCCATGGAGTAGGGGGTGGGGGAAGATCAATAGGGCCAAAGTGTCCTTAGAGATTTAGAGGACCCTCAAATCAACGCAACCCAAAGGGGTAGTTTTCCCATCTTTGTTACAATCAGATCTGTCACTGCCTTGATGAACTAGAACAAGTAGTTTCCATTGGCTTAGGGGACTTTCCTTTGGACTACTGAGTTCTCTTGGAAAATAGATGATGATCTTGCTGGAGGGATCAAGGATTGAATTCTGACCACATGATGCCCAAACTCAGATGGTCTAGAACCCGCACAGGGATGCGGGTTTAGAGAGATGATTAGGTTTGATATAAGGGACTCAAGGGCCAGTGTGGGATTTTCAAAAAGTTCTGATCCCCACTAAAGGAGAAAAACTGGTCGAGCGTGTGCGTGGAGTACGGACTATGGAGTAATTTTGATCAGTGGGGTGTGCAGTGGCAGCCTTAATTCCATCACGCAGGTGATTTTCTCCATAAATGGTTTTACAGCTAGTTCAGAACCTGAAAAATCAATAACCCAGATTACTGAACAGTGAATATGGACCAGTCCTCAGGGTTTTGTACAATTTATCTAATTTAACCCTCAACTTTTGAGATAATAACTGACTTTATAGATAACATACTAGATATTAGATAATACTACAGATAACTTTCTCAAGGTCATAAAATGAGTAGTCATGACCTGTATGCATGTGGTCAGCCACCCCCCCCCCCCCCAATAAACCCTTAAAAAGCTCATCAGTATCCTAATCCCTCTGTATTCGTTCAGTAGACGAATAGTGCTTATGGGGCATTCTCACCTCCTCCCTGGCTCATATACAAGACTGCTCACCTTTCACATACTTTTGTGCTTCATATCCGTGTGTAGACACGTCTCTAAAAACGGCTTCTAAGAATAACCCTCTGCGTGATGGACATTAAGGAGTGCACTTGTCGTGCTGAGCAGGAGAACGTATGGAACTGCTAAATTACTATATTATATACCGGAGCTAATGCAATACCGCATGTTAACTTGAATTAAAAGCAGAAGAACCCTCTGCTTTGTAATATTCACAAGGCTCAACTGAAACATAGTTTTGTTGTTGTTGTTGTTGTTTTAACATAATGCAATTAAAAGGTTTGGCTTCATTTGTCCCATTGTATTCAACTGTTAGATCTTCATGATGGGTCGCTCCAACCTCTCCGCAAGGCCACATGTTCTGCAGTCTACAAAGCTAAAAGACAGGGAGATTAAAAAATGATGATACCATTTGAGGTCAGACGCCAGCATTTAAGTAAGAGCATGGAAATGAAATTTTAATAGGATGGGGTTTTTTTCCCTCCATCAATGTATTATTACAAGAATCTGTTCATCATCCTAATAGGCTGTTGTGAAAGAGACTTGATATCCCCACTCTCTGAACAGCTTCTTCATTGATTACCTTTTAACTTCCTTTCAAAAGGAAAACAGGAGGGGGATATACCGGACAAGCTTAAAAAAAATTAAGATGCTCTTATTTTCTGAACCAATACTTTTAGAAGGCCCACTCTGCCTGATGAGCTGTATGTGGCAATCACACTTTCTAAGTCTAAGATGTAATATTCAACAGATACAGTGGTTCACAACAGAACTGAAAATTTTCAGTTGGTATTGTCAGGGCAATTCTCGGCTGTAGGATACGTGCCATAATATGCACACAGGTCTTGGGCTCTAAGTCTTTACTATCATGCTAGAGACAAAACACTGACTCATGAAGCAGAGAAAATGAAGATTCTTCTTCTGATCATGAGTGACAATGACAGTATCTTAGACAACAGAAATACTTTGTCTGTTTGGGTAAATAAATATACTTAAACTATACGATGTGTAGGAAAGACCATATGTGCTTTGAAGTGACAGGGAAAAGAGCAATGTAATTAGAATAGCAAGTTTTTTTGTTTTTGTTTTTGTTTTAAGATCTTTGTAGCAGCCTGCATAATGGCACCCAAATATAGGAGGTCCTAATTCATTTCTGGAACCTGTAATGATTCTTTTGTTCAGAAAAAGGGTCTCTGTAGAGATGATGGAGTTAAGGGTCTTGAGATGGGAAGGTTATCCCGGGTTATCTGGGTGGGTCCTAAATGAAATCAGGGACCACAGAAGAGAGACAGAAGCCAATCGGACACAGACAGAAGAGAAGGCCACAGGACCACGGGAGCAGAAATTAGCATGGCTATGAGCCAAGGAATGCCTCGAACCACCACAAGCTCCAAGATCCGAGAACAGACCCTCCTCCTCCTCTCAAGCCTCTGCTGGGAGTGTGGTCTTGCGGCCCCTTAATTTCAACGAGTAATACTAATTTCAAGTTTTTGACAACCTCCGCAACTGTGGAAGAAAAATATCTGTCATCTTCAACTATCAAGTTTATGGTCGTTAGCCACAGGTAACTGAAATGCCCATGATTGTGTCAATACAGCATTACTGTCTATTTTTCATAAATTATGAATAGAAGGGTGATACTGACATACGCTTTAAAGGGGAGACTCTCAAGTAAGTTTCAAAGCTATTTTCAAAAATTGCAAAGGGGGAGCCTGGGTGGTTCAGTCAGTTAAGCCTCCAACTCCTGACTGTGGCTTCAGTCTTGACGGGAGAAAATGGCGCTGCGTGCGGAGCCCACTTGGGATGCTCACGCACACGCCCTCCCCCTCCCAAACACAGCCCACAGGCTCATAAAAGGCAGGGGTGGGCAAACAGACTTTAAGCAGTCGCAAACCTCAGCTGTTTGTGGGGCCATTAAACTCTTAATATTGAAATGGATTCCAGCTTAGAAATTTTGGGCTTCACTTCCCCTCTGTTGCCGCCTTACTGAGAGTTTCCTGTACTCCCCACCAAAGGCTGAGAGACAGAGGTCTTCATCTCTAACGGCCTCTATTTACGGTGCAAGGATTTTCATAAACACTAGAAGTTAAAAAGCATTAGAAAAGTGAAAATCTGAAGAAACTGGGAAGATCGTTTCCAAACAACTCACTCTGAAATTGCATTAAATGAATGGATGGTAGAAAAATATTGCATTTCTATTGCTTGAGGCCTTGGCAGAAACACATTTTTTAATAACCCTGTTATAATATCCCAAGGACTTTTGTTAAGGTATTACTTTCCATTAGTTGACAGAAGGCTGAGAACTGCCCTTCCCAATAAATGAATTTTTTATTGGCTTTTATTTCACAAAGAAAAAAAAAAAAGGACCTATGCATTTTACCTAAAGAATCAAAGAATTATCTGAGATTTCAATATCAATGAATAATTTAGACCAATGTAAGTCAATATACCTTAGAAGAGGTATTATAAGAGAAGTTAAACACAGTAATGTGGTTTTTTTAAAAAAAGTTTTAAGAGATATAAATATGGACAAAGATTTGAAAATCATAATCATTTAATCTTACCATCTGCAATAACATCTATGGATCTAGAGAGTAATAATATGAAGCAAGTCAGAGGAAGACAAGTACTGTATGATTTTACTCAGAAATGGAATTTAAGAAGCAAAAGATTAAAATTAAAAAAAAAAAAAAAGACTCAAATACAGATGACAAACTACTAGTTACCAGAGGGGAGAGGAGTCGGGAGGGAATGGGTGAAATAGGTGATGGGGATTAAGAATATACTTACAGTGATGAGCACTGACTTAAGAACAGAGCTGTCAAATCACTACATTATACACCTAAAACTAATATAACAATTATACCTGAATAACAATAGTAGCACCTGGGAATAAAAATTTTTAAATTTGATAAATCAGTTTAGGTTGGTTGGTAATTTCTTACCATCTATGATGATATATTTTTTTTATTTTAACATTTTTTCCCCAAATAGCACAAGCTAATTAAAGATAAGGGTTTATCTTATCGTTTATCATCAGTAAAATATATACTTCGTTTCCTTGGATAATTTCCCCATCCTAGATCATTTTTGATAGATAATCATTTCTATGGCTCTCAAAGAACTAGACTCTTTAAAAATGTAATTATTAAGTGCCTTATGGTATTTCCATGATAATTAAAATATTTCAAATACACCTTTACATAAGGTCTTTTTGGGGGCAGTGTGGTGGTGCAGTTGGTTAAGCAACCAACTCTTCTTGCTTTAGACTCAAGCCATGATCTCAGGGTCATGGGATCAAGCCCCATGTGGGGCTCCGTGCTCAGCAGACTCTCCTTAAGATTCTCTCTCCCTCCGCCCCTTCTGCTCACACATTCTCTAATTTAAAAAGGAGGAGGGGCACCTGGGTGGCTCAGTGGGTTAAGCCTCTGCCTTCAGCTCAGGTCACGATCTCAGGGTCCTGGGATAGAGCCCCACATTGGGCTCTCTGCTCAGCGTCTGCCTGACTCTCTGCCTACTTATGATCACTCTCTCTCTGTCAAATAAATAGATAAAATCTTTTTTTAAAAAAAGTCTTTTAAGGACAGTGTCCACCTTTACTTTTGTCAATGATATTGAAGTACAATACAATAAACTGCACCCCATTTAAGTGTTTCAAGGAGTTTTAATACGATTATACACCTGTGAAACTACCTCCCTAGGATATACGGTATTTCTTATGTCCAGAGGCTTTATTTTGTCCTTTTCCCAGATCATGGAACATTCACCCCCAGTCCTAGGTAATCACTGATCTGTCACTCTAAACTGGTTTTGCCTGTATTTTCATACACATGGAAACATACAATGTATCCTCTTGTATCTGATTTTTTTCATTCAACATCTCTACGGCCTCACTATACGGCTGTACATATCCCTTCATCCTTCCACTGCTGCACAATCCGTTATATGGATACACTCCACTTTGTTCATCCATTCACCTATTAATGAACATTTGGCCAGTGGGGCTCTTACAACTAATCTTTTCTATGAATATTCATAGCATGGGCTTGGGTGGAGATAAATTTTCATGGGGGAATATCACGGATATACACTAAGTGTTTAATTTTATGCAAAATGGCCAAGCTGTTTTCCAAAGTGTTCAGTAGTGTCTATACTGGTTTATGTCCTCACAACATATGGGAGTTTCAATTGCTCTACCTCCCTGATGACTCCGGGTACTGTCAATCTTAATTTTAGCCCCTCCATCTGGTGTGTATCTGTACCTCTTTGTGGTCTGGATTTATATTTCCCGAACATTGAGCATTGGCATTGAGCATTTGGCCATTTATAGATCTTCCTTTGTGAGGTCCCTGTTCCAAGCTCTTGGGGAGCAGGGACTATAACTTTTGTTGGAAGATATGTACCTACAGTCTTACACAGAGCCTGTCCCATGAGCACTCAAATGGTGACCACGTATCTGTTGATATTCCAAAGTACTGTCATATAATCCCAAGACCTCAGTGTCCTCATCTAAGTTAGTATATAAAGAACCTACAAGAACCAAGTACTGGGGGCACCTGGGTGGCTCTGTCAGTTAAGCATTTGCCTTAGGGTCAGGTCATGATCCCAGAGTCCCGGGATTTAGCTGGCTCTGTGCTCAGCTGGGAGTCCCCTTGGGATTCTCTTCTCCTTCTGCCCCTCCCCCGCACTTGTGTGCTCATGCCCTCTCGCTCGCTCTCAAAATCTTAAAAAAGGAAAAAAAAAAAAGTGCTGCCAGGAGGTATGCCATCATACCTCAAAAGATAGGAAGCGAGGCAATTCTAGACTGAGGAGGCTGGAAGCTCAGCGATTCTCAGCAGATACAGTCCCATCAAGACTCGCTTCTGTTGAGAGCAAGGCATGTGGCCACCAGCGTGTTCGCTCACCTTCCAAAAAAGGGAGCCTCTGCCTAGGCTTTAGGTCTCACACCTGCCCCAACCACCAGGTGTTGGCAGGACCCTCACGACCACCCGAGCCAACCGTATCTAGGGTATTCATGTGTTAGGGAAAGGAAAAAAGGTCCAGAGTGGACAGGAACTAATCACTCTCCACTAATGAAAGTGAAAGCTCTCAACCTATCAAAGTCCACAGAGAATGGACTCTACTCCCCAATTGAAAGGGATCCCTGAAAGGCTCTAACAATGCCATTTGTGTGCATAAGTGCTTTAAAAGCCATAAGGCACCTAGAAAATATTAACATTTCATTGCAAGGATATTAACTTAGAGAGGAAATCTTTGAAAACACACAGATGCAAACCTAAAGAAAATAGAACTGAAAAACACTCATAAAATGGATAATGCTGGGTTTTACTTTAAAGGTTTTGTTCATCCTTACACACCCTCTACTTCCTAGGGCAATTTTTCTTCCAGAATAACTTTCTGGACTAATAAACAAAAGGCCTTCTTGATAGGATTTAATCATAATGATAGTAAGATGTGGATCTTTGTTCTGACTTCTGTTAAAGAGCATTTCCCCACCCAAGGACCCAGAAGTCAAATGACTGTTCAAGGTTTCAAGGTTGAGAAGTTAAGGTATATAGAATACATCATATTTTCTAGTGGTGTTTTTGTTTGCAAACTGGTTGGCTTCTTTTTGGTCTGAGGAATTCAGTTCTCAGAGAATTTATTTCTAAGCAAACTGAAGGGGGAAAAAAAGGTATCAAGCCAGTTAATTTCTTTTGGCTACAAATCTGAATGTGCTTAGATTGTTACAAATAATAGCACAAGAGAAAACATTCACAAAAGATTTGTAACCAGAAATCCAGAACATGGGTGCCTGGGTGGCTCAGTTGTTAAACATCTGCCTTCGGCTCAAGTCATGATCCCAGTGTCCTGGGATCAAGTCCCGCACGGGGTTCCCTGCTTCATGGGAAGCCTGCTTGTGTTCCCTCTCTCACTGTGTCTCTCTCTGTCAAATAAATAAATAAAATCTTAAAAAAAAAAAAAAGAAAGAAAAGAAAAAGAAATATAGGACATAAGATGTTTCCCTAAAGGTTCTGGTATCATGTGAATATAGTTAATGCCATTAACTATAAAAAAAACTATATACTTTAAAAAAACAAATATATAAGATATATATTAAAAACGTAAGATATACATATATAACATTAAATGTTACCATTTACCAACCAAAAATTAAAATTACTATTAAAAAGTTAATTTAAAATCATTAAATTAATTTTTTTAAATTAAAAAGTTAAATTAAAATATACTATTAAGAAGTTCCAATATACAGAGTTTGGCTTATGTCCTTCCCGTAATGAAAGTTTGATGATTTCTGTTCTGTAAGTCCTAAGGACAACAATGGTCCTAGACAAGAGTTAAGATGCAAAAATCGGGTCTAATTCTGACATTCTGAACATTAAAGCTTCACCAAGTCAATGAAATGCAAAACTACTCTATCCAATCATGAAGGTACTAGTTAGTCAACCAATCACAGACCAACTGGTTATGTATTTGACATGTAAAATGCTCTACTACAGCTTGTTTTAATGCTCATTGTTTCCATATTGAAAATCTTCGAAACATGAGCTGCTCTCTTTCACTCCCATTACTCTTCATGAGGAGAAGAGTAGGGATCGGAGACATCTCGGGGTGGGTGATGTGGGTGCCAAGCCCCGTGGGGAGGGGACAGGCAAAGGAGAGATTAAAGGAGACCGAAGGAAAACACGGAGGACCAAATGCTGCAAACATATTCACTATGGACCACTTTCCCCTTTCAAAGAGCTTCCTATTACTGCCCTCCGAATCCCGCTGCGGCCATTGCCACCACCACAATGCTGAAAGGAAAGATGGAGAATCAGCAGCAGCCCCTGGCACCAGAGTGGGAAGAGACTGGAAACGAGGCTGGGAGGCCCATCGGACCACCCAGCCTCTAGGCCCTTCCCCCATGGCCAGCGGAAAGCCTGGTGACCCCAAGTCAGCCCCAAACTGGAATCCACCCACAGGCCCACCCTCCGGAGAATGGATACATAAGGTTCAGTGTGTGCAGGCAGTGGGATACTACATAGCCATGAAGAAGATGAATGAACTCCTGCTGCAGACAGCCTCAGTGAACCTGGCCCACGCCAGGCTGAGCGGAAGGAGCCGGACAGAAATGGATGCAGACACTCTTCATGGAGGTCCTCCAGGATCAAGGGGACCAATGGTTCCACCGCTGCTGAGTCTCCCACTCCTCCCTGGGGCAGAGGCCCCATTCAGGGAGGTCCAGAGGTGGCCCATATGGCCGTGGTTGCTGGGGGCCAATAATGAACCTCCTTTTCCAGGACCAGGCCATGGGGGTCCTTCCAGGGGAGGCTTTCACAAAGAGCAAAGAAATCCTCCAAGACTCGAAAGTTGGTTTCTTATCAAAAATACCTGCTGCCCCCATCAATAAAAGCCCAAAATCTAGCCATTTCCAATGCCATGATGGAACTAGAGGGTATTATGCTGAGTGAAATAAGGTAAGAGTCAAGCAGAGAAAGATAGTTGTCATATGATCTCTCTGATATGAGGAATTCGAGGGGCAGGTTGGGGGGCAGGGGGTTGGGTGAAAAGGGGAAGGAAGGGGAAAAAAATGAAACAAGATGAGATTAGGAGGGAGACAAACCATAAAAGGCTCTTCATCTCAGGAGACTGAGGGTTGCTGGGAGGTGAGGGGGCAGGGATCGGGTGGCTGGGTGATGGACATTGGGGAGGGTATGTGCTATGGTGAGTGCTGTGAACTGTGTAAGACTGACGATTCACAGACCTATACCCCTGGGGCAAATAATGCATTATATGTTAATAAAAAATATATATATCTGCTGCCCAAGGATGGCCCCCAAGTTAAGGAAGACCAATCCAACCGCCCTGTCTGCTCACACTTTGCCAAAAAGGACCACTGCTGATACGAGGATCTCCGTGCCTTCTCCCACCCAGGCATCAATGACCTCTGTGAGACTGTGCCTTCCCATCCAGGCTGGAAGGAGCCCTCTGACGTAGTGGCCATACGCTTTCCTGTGGCTGTGATGGCTACTGTAGGGCTGTTCCGCCCACCCCCACCCACCACCTCCCCAATCTGGGGTCCAGGATACAGCATGCTGTATCCCAGTGTGTGGGATTTCTTCTGATCCAGCCTTCAGAGACTTGCCTTTAGGACCCCATCTTTGCTCCCTTCAACTGCCTCCTGGACCCTTTTCCCCCACTCACCAACCGACTGCTGAACAGGAAACCTCTTCGGTGCATTTCTGACACATCCGTCCACCCAGGCCCCAGGACTGCCCTCGATTCCTGAGAGCCCTGGAGCAGTTTCCTTCTTCTAGCTGCTTGTTGTAAGTTCTATGTGACAGCCCCTACCTGCAAAGTAGCCAGTTGCTCTGTGAAACTCCCCAGGTTGACCTGGGCCAAGTATGGGTGACGGGTGCAGAGTTACTCCCTGAAAGGCCTCTCTCCCTGCCTTTGGATTTTGTAGTTTCTGTGTCAGTAGTGCAATCCCTGCTGCTCTGGGCTTTGGGAAACTGTGCGTCCCCTTGTACGTGTCAAGAAGAAGAAAAAAAGAGCCTCCTGCTTATTACCAAGTTCGTCTTATATAAACTCCTCCCTTCTTTCAGTAGAACGTTTAGAGCAAATGTGTCGAATGTACTCTGAAGGGAGTCATAAATGGATCAAGTACCACAGAGCTAGGATAACACAACCACCAACTTATGAAGGAATCAGGACTATTGTAACATACCGAAGGGGAAACAGGAAAAGCCCTAGCGTCAGTGCAGAAGGACAATGGGACAGACAGACCATCGACACAGTTATAAGCAGACACGGCAAGCAAGGCCTTATGTGACTGACAGCATGCTGTATCATGGGCAATGCATTACTGAGGACAACGGTTTTCCATCCCTTGACCCAGAGGACTCTTCTGCCTTTGAGATCCCTCAAGCTCTGTTCACTACTAACCAAGTGACAAAGGGTTGGACTCCTTGTCCACAGGCCCAGTTTCCCAAGGATTCCCACTATACAGTCTATGAAAATCTAGAGTTTCACCAGAGTTTGAAAATCACTGTCCCCTCACTCTCCACAGACAAGGGGACCTGTCAGCTTTTTCTAGTAGCATTCTTCCAAAGACTTCTAAAGGAGCCAAAAACATTTCCATCACCACGGAAATTAAAAAGGGATTCTAAACGAGACACATTTGGCTGAACTCATGTCATACTGCTATGCTTGGTTTCTTAGAAACAGTTAGCTTTGGGAAATTATTCAGCTGATAATTAAGACACACAGATAGCTGCT